>NC_051269.1:29667489-30876239 GCF_015220745.1 Sebastes umbrosus | reverse complement strand
GAAAAAAGATGTTAAAATAAAGACTAAAATGGAGATAAGTGCTGGGTCAGACTTCTCCTTGTTAAGCCCACAGTATACGGGCACATTTCAGTGGCTTTTTGTTCATCTAAATTGTGTCATCGTTTAATTGCTACATACAAAACTGGCAGTGTTACTGGCAGATGACACACAGGCTTCATTTGTCATGCCATCAATTCTCCAATTAATTGAGAAAATGGAGATCATTTCATGCACTGCCTCGTAATTTTAGTTCCTAAAATAATGATCATACGATAGATGTCAAGTCTGCAGATTTTAAACTCAAGTGTAAACTGATGGATATGAAGTGACTGGTTGATAAAAAGCCGTGACCGTGTTGAACATTGTTGCATTTCTTAATGCATCTCAGTTTCAAGGCATGTGTGGAAGACTTCATCATGCTAATTATATGACTAAGAAAAGGCTAGATAATTCAGAAAGGCTAGCTAATAACTCAAATTGTGTCTTTGAGATTTAATACTCAGTGACAAGTACAAAATTAAGTAAATGACATACTAAACTGGCTAATACAAATTCTATTGAGGGACTATGGCGTGGAGAAGTGTTAGGTTAGATAAGAAACTTTCTCTAAGAGTTGCAGAATCCCTAGTTCTTGGAAAGTAGGAAGAAAAAAAGCCTTGTTTTAATGGCAGCGATTTTAGCTTTTTGTAGGAAAGTTTCCCTCATCAACATGATTCACAAACTGGGTTGTTGACACTTGCATCATTGCCCTGAGAAATATGTTCCCTCGCGGCTATGGGTCTGGAGATGCCTTTTGATTTTGTCAGAGCGGCTGAAGCATTTGCCACAAACAGGGCAACTGTATGGCTTCTCCCCAGTATGGATCCTCATGTGTACCTTCAAGTGAGCCATCTGAGTGAAGCCCTTTCCACAAATTTGGCAGCGAAATGGTTTTTCTCCCGTGTGGCTACGTTGGTGCTCCTGGAGTCTGCCGGAGGAGCTGCAGCATTTCCCGCATACTCCACAGCGGTACGGTTTTTCTCGAGTATGCACTTGTACGTGCACGTGCAGGTGGCCGACGTGACTAAACGCCTCGCCACAAACCTTGCAGCAAAAGGAAGACATGTGGCCTTGTAGGGGGGATTTTTGATTAGGGCAGTCCACGGCATTGGCTGCTTGGTTACGCATGTGAGAGGTCTGTCCTCTGTTAGCTCCAGTTCCATTTCCCTTAGCACCAACCATCTGTCCTCCGTTCTCCACCCCGATAATGTCAATGTTGTTCTCATTTGAGCAGTTTGGGTTGACTGGTGCGAGTGGCTGGGCGCCGCTGTTGGAGGAAGTAGAGCCTCTGTGGCCTCCTCCACTCTCCACCTTCACATGCCTCGAGGAGCCTCGCGATGCAGGATCCCTCTCTCTGTTCTCCACACCTTGACTCTGGGGGAGGTTGGACGTGTGGGGGGCTTCCTGGGGATATTCATTTCCAACGCGCGGGGGAGTGAACATGTTCTCTGGTGTGCTGCAAGAGCCATGGCCGCGGAGCTGATCGTCTCCCTGGTTGGCCCGGAGATCTCTTTTATCCTTAATCTGAATAGGGATGCGCTCTTCATGCCCCATGCTGGGACTCCACTCACGGCGTGGATGCTCGCCATCCTCCTCATCCAACAGCGCCATGGACGGACGATCTGAGAACACAGGAGGAAGAGGTTCAGATGAAAATATTAACTTCAGTGCAAACACAATGTGAGTGTGAATGGTTGTCTATCTCCATGTGTCAGCTCTGGGATAGTCTGGCGACCTGTCCATGGTGCACCCCGCCTTCGCCCAATGTCAGCTGGGATCGGCTTCAGCCCCTCCCACAACCCTGAATAGAATAAGCGGTTACAGATAATGGATGAATGGATGGATGCTGCAAATACAACTGTGTCCATGGCACAGTGCAACGCTAGTTGAGCTACTTCGCACTTGCAGTTCATAAAATTTCATAGTTATGATGGTTGTATTTAAATATCAAAATAGACTTGGTCCTCAACTTAGTTGTAGCTAAACCCAAGGGGAAGAAGAGGCGGTAATTCACCCAAATCCTGACACAGCTTGTTTCATGATCAATTTGATTACAAAATAATGGCCTAAAGAAATAGACTCTCTCATTTAATGTAGTTAACTCTGCTATAAAGCAGTCTAACAGTATAGTAGTAAATAATACTGTATGTGATGCCTACATAAAGTATTCACCCCCTTGATCTTTTAAGTGTTGTATACCATTAATTCAGAGTAACTGGGATTGACTGTCAAATAAAAGACTGTCAAGTGAAAGTGTACGTAAAAAAATCTCTACAAATGGATTTAAATTAAGAGTATTAAACTTATAATAAATAATGAGACCTTTGGCAACAGCCTGCAAACAGCCTAACATTGCTCTATGTGGAGTTTTATAATTGGTGTAAACAAACACTTTGACACAACAAGTGAATAGTGTATAATCCGTCTTGTATCTGTCAAATAAGTCGTGAATAAGTACATTAACTACGTCAAAACACACAGTAGTATACAGATTTACATTAAGAGTATTCAACTTATAATAAATAATGGCCCCTTTGGCAACAGTCTGCAAACAGCCTAACTATGTGGAGAGGGAGTTTTAAAATTGGAGTACACAAAAACTGTGACACAACAAGTGAATAGTGTATAATCCAGGTCAAATAAGTGGTGAATAAGTACATTAACTGAGTCAAAACACACAATAGTATACAGATATAGCTACATGCTAGACGGCTAAACTAGCTGCTCGGCTAACGAACAAAGGTTGCTAACGCGCTAGCCGCTCCATAACAACAGCAGCTAAAGTCAACTAGCTCGCTAGCGGCTAAAGTTAACTAGTTTAGAAGTGAGGGAACATTACTGTGAGACTGTATGTTGTGTTATTAGATTTGTTACGGGACGTTATTATTGTTATTTTACACCCCAAAACCACCACACAGACCCGGCAGACAGCACGTAAAAAGGGGCGCAACTGCAACCCGTTAGCACCGTTAGCTTCCAGTTAGCTTTGAGTTAGCTTTGAGTTAGCTTTGAGTTAGCTTCCAGTTAGCTTTGAGTTAGCTTTGAGTTAGCTTCCAGTTAGCTTTGAGTTAGCTTTGTGCTAGCTAGCCGTTAGCTGCTAACCTGGCCATATCTCGATCCCCGCGTCTCGCAGCCTCCGTCTCAGATGGTCGTTCTCCCGCTCCCGGATCGCTATCTCCTCCTGGTACTCCAGGATCGTGTCCTCCACAGACTTGTAGATCTCCTGCGCTGCGAGCATGAGCCGCTCAGTCAGGAAGACGTTTAGGAACTGCAGTTTGGTCATGTTTTCTTCTTGGTGGTTGTTGGTTGTCGCACCGGAGGAGCTCTTCTTCTTGCTATCTTCCAAAATGGACCAAAAAAAAAGATGCTCGACCCAAATCACGTGACCCGGAGTTATGTCTTCTTCTTCTACATCGGTCCCCAAAGATTTCCTGGGTCACAGAATATGAGGGGTCACAGATAATAGTGTAACACCTGTGACAGAACAACATACTCTAATGTTGTGAAAGTGCCAGAGTGTTTTTATTCTAATCCAGAGTCCTAGTTGTGTGAATATATGACCCCAAATTCTTTATTCATAAGGAAAAATCTTAAAGACTCCACCCATCTTCATGTGCTATCATAATGAAACTCAACTCTACATTAAGTCCCTGAAATTAATGAACAATTCTTTTATTTTTATTTATTTTTATTTATTTAACCAGGTTAGTCCCATTGAGATTAAGAACCTCTTTTCCAAGGGAGACCTGGCAAAGACATTCAGCAGCAAGAACACAAAGTTGCAGACACAGACACAAATAGAGATAAAATACAATTCACAAACTCTAAATGCACTAAAATTTGCTTTAAAAGAGAACTATCTAAAGAGAAATGGGGGGACAAAAATGAACTTTTCTGGGAGTCAGCTGTACAACAAGGGAGCTAAAAACATTGGCATGCCATAGAGTCTGCTTCTAAAGCCTTAATTTTAGATTTAAAAATATTTAATTATACCAGCTCCTTGATTTTTAGGTCATTTTGGAGCAAATTCCAGGCTGAGGGTGCAGAATATGCAAAAGCCCTTTCCCCAATTTTTGTCCGAGCTTTTTGGGACAGAGAGCACAAATCAAAATATGCCAAAGATCTCTTAATGTTACTTGAAAATTATCTGACCCTACAACTAACTATCACTTAATCCCTTTTTTAACTTTGTTTTATTCATGCCATGCTTATTATTTATTTATTTATTTATTTATTTATTTATTTATTTATTTATTTATTTATTTATTTATTTATTTATTTATTTATTTATTTATCTTATTGTCTGTGTAAATGTTTTATGTCTATTATCTGCTCAGTTTTGAGGATGATAACTTTGTTATTGAAATGATTTTGCCTCACTGTTTGTTAATTCATTCATCTTGTGAATAAATAAATAAATAAAAAAGACTATGTTTTGACTATGTTTGTCATGTGGATACAAATGGTACTTTAACATCAATGGTACTGTATTAACCTGTGTCTAACAACTAAATATCTATTTTATGAATGTCAACACACATTAAGAAGAACATTTAGGACTATTTTGACTAGCATAAAATAAATAGAAAAATAAAATAAATTATACAACAAATAAAATGTAAGGAAAGGAAAAAATGAAAAGTCGAATTTAATTTTTTTTTTTTTAAATTTAGAATTTTTAAGTTTTCAATCATAGTCAAATATATTTTACAGTATTAAAATAAATATAAAAATAAAATAAATTATACAACAAATACAATTTAAAGGGACTATTTGTAAGATTCAGAAATGCTGCTTAACAGCGACACCTGTGGCCTTGAAATCAATGAAAGTCAGCGTCGGGCTCGCGCTTGCTCGCTCTACATAGACATGAACGAGCATCGCTCAAAACAGTGAGGCGACAGACGTCAGCTAAAACAACAATATCACTCTATATTTCAGCTGCTTGGCAGTAATGTTAGCAGATCAGACGAAGGTCTCTCCATGAATCAATGCTGATCCTAGTGTTGGCTTTTCCTGTTCAGCGCAGGCTTCAGCAGCGGGGCTCCTCAACGAGTTACGTTATCGCCTCCCGACCGCAGCCGGCAGCCGAAGACACCGGCACCCGGTCGGTAACGAGACGATAACGTAACTCGTTGAGGAGCCCCGTCACTTCACAAGACACGGAAAACCTCTGTTGGTCTGGAGGAGCTGCAGCAGTTATTTCTGCACAAACGTCCACTCTACATTCACTAGATATTCTCAGAGCTAAACTAACTCTTCTGCAGTGTGTAGTGAGCGCGCGTTCACTTCTAGAGGTGGAGCGAGACAGCGAGGACGCGCGCGCTGTCTGAGTGAAGGAGAGCAGGCAGCGGAGACGAGGCTCCGGCCACACGCGAGCGCGCATATGCGAACGCGCATGTGTGCCGACCCGCTACATTTATACGCTTAAAAAGTTACAACCAGTCCCTTTAAGGAAAGGAAAAGATGAAAATTCGAATTTAATTTTTTTTATTTTTGAAATTTAGAATTTTTTAGTTTTCAATCATAGTCAAATATGTTTCAAAATCAGTATCTTTAAAAATAGAAAAGGGTAAAAAAAAAAAAAAAAGCATAAAGCATAAAGTACTCTCATGAGTACTCCTGCTCGGCAGGCGGCGAAACTACTTCCGACAAAAGCGGAAATGACGACACGTCAGAGTTGCACTTCACTCCACGTGTGAGAGCAGTAGAGTCCACATTGGCAGCTCCGCAGCTCCACCATGAAGCGACCAAGTAAGTCTGCACTGATAGGCGATATTACATTAATATACGAGCTCATAAATAACATTTCAATGCTTAACTGTTTGGTTTATCCTCCTAGCTAATACACTATAACAGTATAAATCTGTAAAACAGCCGTTTCTGTCTGCTTTAGCTTCGTGTTTAGCTCACTAACGTTAACTATTCAACCATTAAACTGATTTATCTTTTTGTTTTCAGAGTTAAAGAAAGCGAGTAAGAAGCTCACATGCTCCAAAAAATATAAAATACAGAAGAAGGTAAGTGTCTGACTTTTTCATTACTTTAAAGATGAACGTTTAACTACATTACTACATGAGGCCTGTGTGAACGGGAGAGGACTAGACTAGTCCAGAGGTCTCTAAGCAACATGCGGCTCCAGAGCCTCACGCGGCTCTTCAGCTCCTCTCCAGAGGCTCCCTGTGGATTCATAAAAAACATGAGTGGAAATGAATAGCTGTTTTTTGTTCATTTTCATTTTCATTTATCATTGTTGTAGGTCTAATGTACGACGGTACGACAGAGTATCAGGGCCACATTGAGGAAAATAAATAAATCAGAGATTTCGAGAATAAAGTCATAATATAATGAGAATAAAGTCAAAGGTTTACGACTTTTTTTCTCGTAAAGTTATGACTTTATTCTCGTAATATTATGACTTTTTTCCTCCTAAATTTATGACTTTTTTTTTCTCCTAAAGTTATGACTTTTAGGTATATTTAATATTAGGGCCACATCGAGAAAAAAATATTTATTTTTTATAAATAGTTAAAATGATCCCCTCTTGCCGGATAAGCATAACGTTTTTGTTTTTTTAATTACTTTATTTCAAAAGTTCAATACAGTCGATTCATAAAGAAATTCAGATTTTTCATTACAATTCTAAATAAAAAAAAAAAAATATTTTACAATATAAAAATAAATTATACAACAAATAAAATGTAAGGAAAGGAAAAGATGAAAAACAATTTTGCAAATATATTTTACAGTATAAAAATGAAATAAATTATACAACAAATAAAATATAAATAAAGTTATGACTTTATTCTCGTAATATTATGACTTTCTTTCTCGTGAAGTTATGACTTTATTCTCGGAATATTACAACTTTTTTCTTGTAATATTATGACTTTATTGTAATATTACAACTTTTTTCCCGTAAAATTATGACTATTCTCGGAATATTACAATTTTTTTTCTCGTAAAGTTATGACTTTATTCTCTTAATATTATGACTTTATTTCTTCTAAAGTTATGACTTTATTCTGTAATTATCAGATTTTTTCCCCCTCAATGTGACCTCAAATGTTTTGCGGCTCCGGACAGATTGTTCCTTTTGTTTTTTGCCTAAAATGACTCTTGACAGATTGATCTCCTTCTATGACCTTGTTTTGTTCTTTCAGCCCCTGAAGTGTTGGCTCAGAAACCCTACAGCAAAGCAGTGGACTGCTGGTCTATTGGTGTCATAGCGTATATTCTGTGAGTACATGAACCTAGCCATATCTCTTTGTTTTGCCAGCTTACTGCTTTTATAACTTCAGTGAATGTTGAATGTTAACCTCATAGTAGAAAGACATGACCTCTGTGCTCTCCTGTGTGTCTCAGGTTGTGTGGTTACCCTCCGTTCTACGATGAAAACGATGCCAAACTGTTTGAACAGATCCTGAAGGCAGAATATGAGTTTGACTCTCCGTACTGGGATGATATCTCTGATTCAGGTACAATACTTATCAAGCTATTTCATAAAGGCATGATGTTGATTTTTCATAAAGACGTGTATGTCTCTTTAGATGTGTAGATCTCCAAGCGTGCATTAAGCTCTTTAGAAGTGTATAATCTAGTAAAGGTCACCAAGGAAACACAATGATTAAAGCAGCCAGAACATTTTTGTGTCAACAACTTCCTTGACCTCAGGTCAGCTTGGAAACTGTCCTGGGTCTGCCTTGTATCTTGTACCCAAACCTACTGAATTTGTCTTCACTCCTTGCTGAACAACAACATAAGCGTGATTTATGCTTGCCACATCCGCCAAAATGATGTCACACCATCAGACACGGCCCTTTGTGAGGGTTCCGTGTGGCAGGTTTTCGCCTTTCCACGCACATCAAAATGTTTCTAACTATGCGGTAAAATGGAGAACTTTGAGACTTTTGATGTCTGTTTGCCACGAGGAGAAACCCGCACGGAGTATAAAAGATCCAGATGTTTCCTCGTCACGATTCCACGTCAGCTCATGTTTGCGTGGCCGTCCTTGCAGAAAGCACCTGGCATTAAAAACAAAAAAACAATGGCAAACTTTTTATGTGCAACAAAATTACAATCACTTCATCTGAAATTAGATCTTCCTTCAGGGATGAGTGTTAGCTGAAATGAAGTCTAGTACAACTATCTTTGCCAAAGTTATCTCAGTATGTTGCCTTGATAAATACTGGAATAAGATGACATTCTTCACAGTAAAAAAACATTCATCTAGAGCATATTTAAACAAAGTCCTCTCCTGCACCTTCTCCTTTAAGAAGAGTAAATACTCTGAACAGCTGTTTGGCACACTGATGTACAAACAACAATGCAGTTTTCCCCTTTGCGACGCTCTCATCCAGCAGGAAAAAGAAGTAGGCAGCCAGGACTTGTTAGTATCCACTCACCCACCTGACACGTCTCACCTTCAGCAAGTCCAAGTACGAGACAGAGACCGCCTCTTATCCAAGAGTGTTTCCAGAGCCAGTCAAGCTCTTTCTCATACAAAGAGAGTGATGTCTCAAGTTTTTCTAAGATAGTGAATATGTTATCCAATCCCCCTACCTTTCACCTCACAAGTCAAGGCAATGATCCCATGTTGATTTTTATTCCCCAGTCCTGTCTCTTGGACTTGATCCCTGTTTCCCTGCTCCGGGCGAGGATCTCTCCAACATTTAGAACAAATTACACAATTGAGGCAGCAGCCAATTTTCTGTCAAACGGGGAATTAGCTCAAGATTTGTTTTCTCTTGTTTACAGCACTGAAATATTATTGCATCAATGCAACTGGTGACCATTGTAATATTGACTTTTTTTTCTTTTTCATTGTAGCTAAAGACTTTATAGTCCACCTGATGGCGAAAGACCCCAACTCACGTAACACCTGTGATCAGGCTCTGCAGCACCCCTGGTACTGGTTCTACACTCCTCTATCACACATGCACTCATTCAGTGATGTACTTGTTTTAACTAATTCAAGTTGAGAATATTATGCAACCCCTGGCTGTACATGTGACTTCTATCCATGGCACACACACACCCTTATGTTTCCTATTCCCTCTGTTTGTCAGGATTGCTGGGGATACTGCTCTGGAAAAGAACATCCATGAGTCTGTCAGTGCTCAGATCAAGAAGAATTTTGCTAAAAGCAAGTGGAAGGTAAGTCAGACTTCCTGTTTATCTTGGATGCACTTTGATTTTCTTACATGCATGATTTATGCCTTATGATTTTTTGCATTTTAGGGTGCTTACACAAGCCAACATTTAGTCCGTTTTAATCTGGTGCAGCCTGTGTGGGCATTTGTTGAGATGGACACAGGTAAACGACAGGTTAACAGGAGTGGGAGAGGACTGACCTGGACTTCTGCAGAAGTCTGATGTTTGCTTGACATCTCGGCCGAAGAGAACACACAGAATATGATAAATAAAGTCCACAAAAATAGTGACATTTATAAGGTAATTCGAGATAAACTGGAGGAGAAGGGAATCGTGTACCTAGTCGATCAGTGCTGAGTCAAAGTGAAATAACGTTGACAGCAATATATCAAAATCTGCGATTCCCTGAGTGGCAGAACTCGAGACAAAAAAAGATGAATTAGCTCCTTCGTACACGCCCCTCAGCAAATTATTATTTGTATTTGGTCCGCTTTAATTTGTGCACCGTGAAACCAAACCAGAATAATTGAAAACAAACCTAAAGTATTAATTTCACTCTGTTTCGGACTAACCAAACGGACTATGGCTTGTGAAAGCACCCTTAGTGTTCATCGAGAGAATACAGTTTAGCTACAATAAAAAAGTCTGGTCTTGGTCTGAATTTCAGGAAAGTACAGCCTTTTTTAAATTTAAACGTTTGGGAATGGATCGTGTTTGAATTGCTAGAAACGTTAAAGATTTTGGGACTGTCTCAAATCTTTAGGCCAGTGGCTTGAAACCTTTGGGGTCGGGACCCCCTCAAGGGTTGTGAGATGAGTCCATGGGGTCACAAGATGATTACCAGTGTGGGAAATTTAAATTTATTCAAAGCTAAATACTGCACAGTTTAACTCTTGGTTCCTCTAAAAACTACTAATCTAATTAAAATGGAAGGAGTCTCTGTCTGTCTGTATGTCTGTCCTTCATGGTTCTCGACAACTGTTCATCCAATTAACTTCACACATGGCGGGTGTATTGCTGATGACTTGAGGAAGGGCAGTGTCGAGTGTGAAGTTGTTTGGATGACAATCAGTCGAATGGGCACTGCACTAGTATGAAACGTTCTGAGAAGGTAAAAGTCACTCTTTAAATGAACTGCTCACAACTCACAGGAGTGCACCCTGTTGTGAGGAGTATTGCTTCCACCCAGAACATCATTCACCCATCTACCGAGCATCAGTGATATCAGTGTGAAGAGGTGCCTGCGAAGAGCGCAAAGGATATTAAAAGACAATACAGAAGTATCCGCTGCCTCACCACCAGACTACTACAGAGCAGCTTCTGTCCTCATCAACTCATCCTCCACACTCACACACCATAAAGCATAAAGGGACTACAACTGCATATTATTGCACAACCCTGTGTTGTACAATGACAATAAATTAACCTTAAACCTTGATTAAGCAAAAATTGTCAGAAACCATTGCTTTAGGCTGCTGGCTGAGTCCCAGTTGGTCGACTTTCAGTTTCAGATTAATGAAAATCTATAGTTTTCTGGATTATATCACATTTGTGTCTTTTCCTCTGCAGCAAGCATTCAACGCCACCGCAGTGGTCCGTCACATGAGGCGTCTCCAGCTGGGCACCAGTCACGAGGGAGCCAACCTCGTCCAACCAGAGGAAGACGCAGGTACCACCTGAGGTTAAGGGTCTATTGTTGCTAGATTCCCTCTGAGTTATTTGTTTCACACACACAATGTTCTGACTGCAGCTGTTGTTATTTCTAGTGTAATATATGTATTGGCTTTAATGACAAACAGGGACAGTACTGATAGCATATCCTCTTTCTCTCTCAGAGGCCTGCTGCGAGGGAGGGTGCTCCCCGAACGTCGACGGAGGAGCCGCCCCTCTGTCCAACTGCACCTACCGTTGCCACCCGACCAGCAGGGTGTGATCCCTGCGCCTGCTCCACTCACTTGCCTGATCAATCCCAGTGACTTTCCAATTTTAACCCCCTCGGTGGAACCGGAGGCACCATCTCCCCCCTTATCTGGTTAGGAATACAGCGTCATTCCAACCTCACGCCTGCAGGGGGAGCAAGCCTGTCCAGCCTGAGAAGGAAGACCTAAAAATGGGATGAGAGGAGGAGTAGGGAGACTTGATGATGATGATGATGATGATGATGATACACCGGAGGATTACTTTTACAGACTGGGCTGGTAGTTTGGGGATGAGTTGAAATGGGGAGAGGATACAAAGGAAGGAGGGGGAGATAACCTCCTCCACCAGCATGTCAGGGGGGATTGTTTTTGCCGAAGCAGGACAGAGCTTGTTGGACACTGTTTTTACTCATGATTTTTTTGTTATTTAACCTGTCTCTTTGTTTGTTTTATTGTTTATTGTTTTATATATTTTTTGTCTTTTTAACCTCCTACTGTGGAGTGTAAATCCAGAGACAATATCTGCATGATCAGGAGAGAGTTTCCCCCGTGCATGTCTTTGTTATCTTAGAAATATACCCTGTTGCACAAATGCAGTATCGCAGTCCGATGCAAAAGATGGAGTGAAAGTTGTTTAAGGTGGAAAAGGCATAGAGCATTTTGATAAGATGCAGTATTTGAAATGAAATTTGGTCAAATCTTCTGCATTCTTTAAGTCGTGCTTTTAGACAATCAGCAACAGAATAGTTTATGCAATGAAAACTCCATCTATCTACTATGTAGCCCCTCCTGTGGCGATATAGTGTTTCCATTTAGCTGTTAGGCTTTTTGAGAGGCTTCTCCCTTCTCTTTTTTCAACCCTGAACCCCTTTAACCACTCGAGCACAGGGATATATCTTTGTCTAAGGTGCCTTTAGGATGATGAGTTTATTTTCGGGTAGCTTCTGAAATGTTTCTTGCAGCACAGACTTTTTGTATGTATCACATTTTAAGCTTTAAAATGCAGTTTTAATGCTTTTTGTCTCAAAGTTAAATACTGTAATGTCGCACAGAAGGGAGGCTTGCGTACACACTGCACATTGCCATTATAATCTAAGTGAAAATAACTTCAATGTGAAACAATAATATTGTTAAAAATGTTCTGGAGAGCTTCACCAGGAGAAAATACATGTTTTTCAGAAATATTATTAATATTTTGCCAGATCCCTCAATGATACATATTAAAGAACTGTAATCATGTATTTCAATGCAAATCCTACAGTTCATTTTGTGCAAAAAAAAGCATCGATCAGTGTGCTTAGCCATACTCAAGAACAGGCTGAATTCGTAGGATTAAGTAGGTTGTTTGAATGCAAAATGAAAAAAACTGCAACCAAAATTGAATATGCATCTGTCACCATGTACCGTCATTACAATCTTCTGACATTCATTCACAGGCACATGTCCTCCACATGCAGCCTGTTTTAGAAAGGAACCCCGGATTAAAGAATGTGAATATGCATCAGATTGACTCACTTCATCTTTACTGTACGTCCATCGGTGCTTTTTATGTTTGCGTGTGCATGAAGAGTACGTACTCTGTATTCATTACTCATTCATCCAACTCTTTTTAAAAAACATGCATAGACAAACTTACAGCAGTGTTCTGGCTCTTTTACGATGTAAACTGTTGGGAGGAGAATGGTGAAGACGAGCTTAATGTACTTCATTTTGGGGCCTGTTACAGTCAGGAACTCAGAGATCTCCACTAAGGCAGTGAGAGTGATGCTGAGATCTTCCACTGACGTGAGCTTCATCCATCCTCTGATCACTCCAGGATCACAGTTTCTTTTTAACCGTTTTCATTGTCTCTCTGATACAATACTATATTTGGTACTGATGTGATTTGCATGATGTGGTTCGAAATGTGTCAATACCATGATCAACAATGAAAAGTGTATAATGTAACAGTTGCCATGAGATGCTTGGAAAAGGAGAGATTTTAACTCTTTTAATTCTCTTCAAACGTTTGTAATGCAGATGAGTAAAGAGCATCAAAAGTAACGTTCAACAGGTCAAAACAAGTTCAATGTGCTGCTTCAAAATTTTTAAGCTTTATTCTGCATTCCTATTGGATAGGCGTTGTCGTGTATTTGGACAAGTAATGTAACTGGTGACTCCAAACTGTAAAGCGTAGTTAAAAGAGTGATTTATTTCTCTGGGATTTTTCAGTGTGAACTGTTCGTACTTCATGAATTACTGTGACAGAGGGAGAGCCAAACAAGCGCAGGAAAATGAGGCTGTTGTCCACAGTCTTATTATGTTGGCAGACTGACAATATCACAATTAATCTCCTGATAATAACTCTGCTAATTTGACACACAGCCACAAACACTGTCATTAATCTCCTGCCATCCGATTTAGCTCCTGTAATTTGCCTACTGATGATGATTAATGTTATGTTATTACAATATACAAAGTTTTTTTTTACAAACTCCGGCTCCTTTTTGGTTCAGCACACTCAATCCTAAGACTAATCAAATTAAAAGGTTTCCTACAAACCGTAAATGCAAAATACATTTCAAGGAAATGAGGGTTGAACAAACAAACCTAACAAAACAAAAAAAAAGAACCTGGAAACGGAAAACTAAAGATTTTTACATTCCAGTGCAATGAAACAATTAACGATGAAATATATAACCAAGTAGGCTAATATCCCATTACCTCACCACCCGACCACATCTGTAGGAAAATAGCAGGAGTGATATGACATACATAGATTATTTCATCCGTGGTATTTTACAGTGAAGGAAAGAGATGATTTGTGTGAAGGTTTTCGCTCATTAACCGCTTATAGAGAATGACCAATGTGTGATTTTGTTGTATGAGTATTTGTACCATAAATATGTTGCCTTTTAAGAAATGCTGTTTTGGGCTACAGTACCTACTGTATACATAGATGCAATGCATCATGGGTTGTTGAAAAGTGACTATACTGCTCGGTGTGAAAGCCAGTGACTTGTGCTTGAAACAGATTTGTCAGTGAAACAGACATTAAAATTAAAAATCCCTGTCTATGCATTATGAATCTGTCTGAGACCGTTTGTAAAAGGAAATATATGTAATGTCACATACATGTTTAACGCTATATGCCAAAGCATGTAATCATCTTAGCTTCTTATTTCTTCTCATTTCTGGAAAACAATTATTTTAAGCAAATTAAATTTTTTTGCACAAGCAGGAAATAATGTAATAGACGACATTTTAAAATAATATACTATTTTCAAACAATGCTCGTTATAATGTATATATATATAAAAAAGGAAAATCACACAAGTAAAAGCAAAACGAGAATCACAGACATAAAATAGTGCAAGTTAAAATCTAGGGCTTAAATATTAACATACATAAATATAAAATAAGTAATGTAAATATAAATTTGTGGAAGCCAGTATTACACGGCATTGTTGAATACTCGATTCTGATTGGTCAATCACAACGTTCTACGGTCTTATTTCTTTATAACAGACCGTTGCTATGTATAACAGACTGTTGCTATGGCCGCAGTTCTGATGTCGGACTCTGGCGGACCGTTTTTGTGTCAAATTATTGATTTCCTAAGTACGTAGCCATGTAATAAACGGGATAATGTACAGCGAACAGGTCATTGTTGTGAAATTAACCCCGACAGGGCGATGGGGTCTTGCAGTCGGGGTGCGGCATCAACCTGTCTGGGTTTATTTCACAGGAATGACCGCTGTACATTATCCCTTACATATAGGCTATAGGTGTACACAGTTTGTAAAATAGTAAGTAGAGTAGAGTATATATAGAGCTAAGGTGACAGATCACCAAAAAATGGTTATAATGATGTATAGTAGACAAACTTTTCTTATTATTTACATGTTTCAGAGACTGCATTAAAATGATAAAATCTATTTAAATAAACTTTAAACAGGGGGATGACTTGACAAATTTAGATTTGTGTTAATGAAATTTTCCAAGCAGGATCATGAGATTTATCATAAAAATTCAATGAACTAACATTGCTTTCAAAATAAACAATAACATCTTTAAAGGTCCCATATTGTAAAAAGTCTTTCATGTCTTTCAGAGACTTTCATGTCTTTTATATTATAAAGCAGGTTTAAGTGCTATAGAAATACTGTTAAACTATCAAAACGCTCAATATACAGAGAAACACACACAGCCCGTATTCAGAAATTGTGAGTTTAAAACAAGCCGTTAGGATTTCTATCCATTTGTGATGTCACAAATATACAATATTTAGACCATTACATGGTTTTAAACGTAAACATTCAAAATGTGTCCCAGTTTATTTCCTGTTGCAGTGTATGTAAATAACATCAGCTGACAGGAAGTAAACATGGACCCAAACTGTTGCCTAGCAACGCAATTCCGTTGAAATGCAATAAAACGGAGCGTTTCAGACAGAGGGTAAATACAGGTATATTCAGGAATACAGTATGAGAAAATAAAGTTGTTGTTTTTTTTTAACATTAAAGCATGTAAACATGTTCTAGTAGAAACACAAAATACAAGTATGAACCTGAAAATGAGCACGATATGGGACCTTTAAGACTAATTCTGATAGAGTGAACGATTGAGAGTTATCTAGCTATAATGCAGTGACGAGGCTCAGGTGTGAGAGCAGCGCAGCAGGTGAATGAGTGATGCTAATTGAGTCAGAGTTAGAAAGTGCTACTCTGGACACACTACAGCTTCACACCTCCAGCTCATGAACTTTTGTGAAGAACCAACAACACTTGTATTTCAGGGATCCATCCACCAACGACCTAAACTGAACTGAAGGGAGCTTGTTGCCACTCAAGGGACCAGCGCTGGCGAGGCCACGTCTGAGGGACTTGCTAACTGCCAGCCCGCCGACGGGCCGGCTAACTCGGTAAGCTAACCACCGCTATAGTCTCGGAAATCAGTCAACAATTATCAACAAATAAAATATGTCCTTTAAGCTTTTATTTACCATTACCTTTTAATTATTTACCTTTTAACTTGCAAAACTGTGTAGCTGGCCGTTGTAACTGCACATTTAACTTGCTGTTTTCTTTGAAATTATATATTTATATGGCATTAAACGATTTTATATGGTAAAATAAATGTCTACATTTAATTGTGGCTTTGTAGGGCAGACTAGTAGGTATCATGACAGGGTTTTTTCAAGTTCCTCTCATCCTTTGTCGGAAACATAAAACCTGCAGAATAGATGTGATACTTTTCTCAATGGTGAAATTCTGCAACTGTTGCTTTCATGAAATAGTTTTGTGGCTTGAGAGGTTTGTCATGAATGTTAATTTCATAGTCTGCTACATGAGGCCTCTCTCTCGTCCTCTCCAAGGAATGCTGGGTAATTGAGGCTTGTGGTTTTGGCTCTCTGGAGCGTTTGCGCCGGCGGAGCGGACCAGAGAGCAGAGAGCGAGAGCGCGAGTGTGATGGTTCGACCTCATTCAGGAGACAGTAGACAGAGTCAAAATGACGCGGTCAAACCCAGGAACAAGGGACTGATTCAAAATAATGGGAGAGAAATTGCATGGATCACAAGGGAGAGAGTGCTGAAAGATGCAGGCGGCGTTTAGATGTGGACGAGTGGAAAAAATTAAGTGAAACAAGGCCAAGAGTGAAACTTGGCACCTTGTAGAACAGTACAACTAAATCAAGGATGGGAAGAGGAGACATGTTTAAAGCTAACGCACAGATCTTCATACCTGGGTTTCATTTCCTCTAGAAAAATGAGAGCAGTGCACCACTGATGAAGATTGTGCTTACTCCACATCCTCCTCCCATCATGCAGCGCTGTTGCCCATGCTTGTATTGGAATGTGAAACGGAGACTCGATATACAGAAACAAGCCAAAAGGGAACATCGCTTACTGACTCACAACTTCATCATTTGCATAGTTGATTTATCTGAGCGATGTCAGCAAGTCAAACCTTCTTTAACTGTAAGCAAATTCCTAGTGTGACGAGAATCGTGAATTAGCTGCTGTCAAATGAACAAGGAACAAAATCGCTAGCATACTGCTGAATGTAAACAGAGCGGGCAATGAGGTCGACTTTTTGTCGACTCGTTTGCTTAGCTTTCACTTATTTATATCCTTCGTAATTTATTCAGTCATACCTGAGTTAGCCATACCCGTGATTGGCAGCGGCATTGAAAAAAGCCTGCCCTTTCAAAACTACTCGCTAACTGCTAACGTTACTCACGTTAAATACACTTCCGTGTTTTGGTATGGTTGGCTTTCACACCTGATGCGAACCGTACCCGAGTACACATGATCCGTACTCCAGACCACCTTTTCAAGTGGACTTGGGTACGGATCGACGAACCGTGCCTAAGTAGGGTACGCAGCGTTCACATTATTCAAACCAACTGGACTTTGAGGAAAAGTGTACTCGGATCCGGACCCGGGTCCCTAATGTGAAAGCACCCTTAGTGTTTGCCATGCCATCTTAATTTAGTGTGTTCGCATGCAAACATTTTTCTAATTAGCACCAAACTGTAGGCCTACAGCTGATGCTGATGGGTATATTATTAGTTTTGCAGGTCTTTGGCAGTGATTAACCTCCAGATCTGAATGCAGAAGTGCCTTCAACTTGCATTCTTTCTAATAACCAGCAGGGGGCGACTCCTCTGGTTGTATAAAGAAGTCTGATTGTATAGAAGTCTATGAGAAAATTACCCTACTTCTCACTTGATTTATTACCTCAGTAAACATTGTAAATATGACTTTATGGTCTCAATCGTTAGTTTCAAGTCTTCTTCAATACAGCATGATGTTCATTTAGTAAATTATGGTCCCATTTAGAGTGTGTTTTCAGATCATCAAAGTTAATAATAACATTTTTGGTTGCCTAAAAATGTCTTATTCAGCGTTCGGTTGTACTTAGCTCCACCCTCTCGTGTCACTTCAGGTTGCAAAGAACCAAGATGGAGACGACCAAAATGGCGAACTCGAGGCTTCAAAACGACAGTTCACAAACCCAATAGGTGACGTCACGGTGACTATGTCCACTCCTTCAGTCTATGGTTTTTGGTCATAAATTAAAGGATTGGTCAAGTTGGAATTTTGACCTGATGATGGCGCCGGAGGAAAAGTCAGGGGGTCACCAAAGTTATTCATCCTGAGGAAGACATCTCACTGCAATCCATCCAACAGTTGTCAAGACAGGATTACCAAAGTCAAATACCAAAGTCAGTAGCTTTCATCTTCTGGGAACCATAAATGTCTTTACAAAATGTTATGTCAAAGCATCCAATAGTTGTTGAGATATTTCAGTCTGGACCAAAGTGGTGGACCGATCAACAGACCACCATCCCTGCTAGTAATGCTTAAAAAAACGCTATAGTTGGCCTCAGTGAGTTTCTGACCAGCAGCACTGAAGTCTCACAGGTCCACAAACCTTTGTCACTCCCATCCAAGGTGACCTACTGTACCTGGCACACATTTATACTCCGATCATTATGAAGATAACTGATAAGATACTGTAGGTCAAGCTGTATGTCAGTTTATAATGGCATCTTTTGGGGAAAAAGCACTAACCCTTCATTATTCAAGGTTAGCTGTTTTCACCTTATGTCAAAGTGTTGAGTTAAGGTTTGAAATGAAATGTGTTGTGTGCACAGTGAAAGAGCGAGCACACACTCTGCCCTCCTGTCTGTCAGCAGGAACCTATTGTGTTTCTGTCTGTCAGTGCTCTCAGGAGGTTTATTTGCCTATTATATCCATGATGTCCTTCAACATTGTGCTGTCGTAGGTGTGGAGAGTTTTCGCTATCTGTTGTAGCTTTTCACTCTTTTTCAACTCTTTTCCAGAGAGAACTTATTTAAGTAAATAAACGGTGTATCTAGACTAGACTGGTCTTCCTCTCAGGGCTGGGCAATATATCGATATTATATCAACATCGTGATATGAGACTAGATATCGTCTTAGATTTTTGATATCGTAATATAGCTTAAGCGTTGTCTTTTCCTGGTTTTTAAGGCCGCATTACAGTAAAGTGATGTAATTTTCTGAATTAACAAGAGTTCAAGCTGTTCTATTATTTTACCCACTTTACTGATGATTATTTATCAAAAATCTCATTGTGTAAATATTTTATCAAAGCACCAATGGTCAACTCTACAATATCGTTGCAATACCGATATCGAGGTATTTGATAAAAAATATTGTGATATTTGATTTTCTTCATATATCGCCCAGCCCGACTTCCCCATGAGGCCATTTGGGAAAAGAAAAACTTGATTTTTTTATTTATTTTGCCATTTATTCACAAAGCATCAAAATCAAATCATTTCTTCCATGGCCCATGGCTGAACTCAACAGCAAATTTCATAAAACTCTGAGTAGAAACAGACAAATAAACACATGAAAACATAACCTCCTGGAGGTAACAACTAATCCAATGACACGCCATGTCTAGTCTGATATACTGTTTATTATCATATGACAGGAGGATATCCAAACTTTAATCTCATCATGCAGACACTGCACAGTGTATGACATGCAGGTAAAGAATAAGACCTTTGTTTGTGTTTTTTAGATTGCGATCTGTTTATATGAATTTTCTTATACACAACATACCATTGGGCAATGACACGATACAATTAGGGCTGTCAATTGATTAAAATACTTAATCACGATTAATCGCAGATTAATCAAACATTTTGTATCTGTTCAAAATGTACCTTAAAGGGAGATTTTTCAAGTATTTAATACTCTTATCAACATGGGAGTGGTCAAATATGCTGCTTAATGCAAATGTATGTATATATTTATTATTGGAAATCAATTAACACAAAACAATGACAAATATTGTCCAGAAACCCTCACAGGTACTGCATTTAGCATAACAATTATGCTCAAATCATAACATGGCAAACTCAAGCCCAACAGGCAACAACAGCTGTCAGTGTGTCAGTGTGCTGACTTGACTATGACTTGCACCAAACTGCATGTGATTTTCATAAAGTGGTCATGTCTGTAAAGGGGAGACTCGTGGGTACCCATAGAACCCATTTTCATTCACATATCTTGAGGTCAAAGGTCAAGGGACCCTTTTGAAGATGGCCATGACAGTATTTCCTCGCCAAAATTTAGCGTAAGTTTGGAGCGTTATTTAGCCTCCTTCGCTTAACCAAAACTGAACCCTCTACATCCTAAAAATCGCACATTATGTTAATGCGTTAAACAAATTAATGCCGTTAAAACAAATTTGCGTTATTATCACGTTAACTTTGACAGCCCTAGATACAATATATCAATACATAAGCATCCTCCCAAAGTTTAGGAATATCAGCAAGTCATAGCAGAGTCATGAAGCCCAAACAATTAAAAAGGGACACAAATTTTAAGAAAGAATGAAAAAAAATAAGATTAATATATTTTGAAAATGATTAACTACTTGTAAAAGCCAAAACTAAATTAAGAAAACAAGGTTCTGTGTGTGTTTTGATTTATTTTTTTTAAAGTGTGCTGCAAAAAAGTTAAAGTTTTGCAGGAGCTAATAATGATAATAATCAATTAATACATTTAATTAAGTGATCCAGCTTTTAAGAAGACTAAACTTCCTCTCACACACAAACTAAAACACACACATCTTACAGACTGTGTTGAACAGGCCAACACACACAAACACACACACACGCCGTGACATGCAGCCTGAGAGCTTAATTAACAAATAGTTGTGTGGATAGATCAAGTGTGGCTTTATGAACAAAATACCAAATAAATACACACACACATTCTCATATTCCCTTCAACATCTAATCAATGAGATCATTTCCTCACATCCCAGTTGTGCATTTGTTTTGGATGCAGCGTCAGATAGCTCAGAGCATCTTGGACAAATATTTTCTTTGGACCAGAACACGGCAAAACAGACAAAAATCATTAATGTAAAAAAAGATTTTCCAGTTCCATTTCCCCTCGCTCCTCTGGCCTCACATTGTTTTAGGAGTAAAACCAGGTTGTTTGAGTTTGAGCAAGTCAAAGTCCCTGAGGTGCTGGAGCACAGCGGAGGGAGAGAGACTTAACTACACAGTGAGATCACCCTCCTCTTCATGCCCTGGAGATGAGTGACGTGCAATTTGTGAACAATTCGCTCGCCTTGAATGACTCATTTTTAGCAGATCTGAGTGGGAGAGAGGGTGTGAAAGTGTTTTCAACGACTAGTTCTTCAAAGTTTGTTTAAATCCAAAAAGATGTTCAGGGATCTCTTTCTGAAAAAAAAACTCTGAGTCTTCGAGCAGCTCCTGAAGCCAAAGCACCGCAGTTTATGAAAAGTTGCAGACCCTCAAAGTCCTGCATGACTGCAAACCACAGTTGGTAATAATAAACAGGATGGAGAGTATCTGGCAGCATGAGGAGAGCCACTAATTTTCCACTTTTGGGAAAAGTCAGCCTGCAATTAGGGTCAAACATCGGCAGAAACTTGACATCCATGTTGCTCGCATTAGTAATACATCTGATACTGGCCCATTGCTGTGAGGTTACGCCGACTCTGGCCGTCTGACGACACAGTCCCAGACCGCGGCAGATGAGAAGGAAACACACTGTCGGGAAGAAAACATGAGAAGAGCAGGATAGGTGGAGAGGAAAGCTGTGAAAGAGTTTTGACCTTTGCACATCTAGAATGGGATGTCAGGGCGGACACCAGACAGGATGCAGAGTGGAATTCTGGGTCGTCTGAGGTCACATTCAGGGTTGAAGTCGCTGGAGATGGCGACAGAGAAATGTGTGTGTCCATGTGACCGAGTTCCTGATAACCCAGTTTCATTCACTCATTCTTTCGTGCACCTTGATCACCTTGATTCTTAAAGCTGCAGTGGGTAGAAATAAAAAAAAGTTATTTTTATAAAAACTATAAAAACTATATCCTGACAGTAGTGCATGAGACAGGTAATCTGAAAAAAAAAGTCCTCCGGTGTCCTCCGGTGCTCTTAATGGCATCTGCAACATTTCACAGACTGGAGGAAAACAACCAATCAGAGCTGAGCTGGAGCCTGCTGTCTCTGAGCAGCTGTCAATCACTCAAGAACTCCGATCAAACAGTCAAACTAGGCAGCGCTGATCAAATATGAATCAATATTCTGTTACCGTAATGCCTATTTCTCACCTCAAATGTTTTCAGAAACATCTTGTAGTGTACTGTTTAGCTGTAAAATGAGGAAGTTTGTGACCCGGCAGCCATGTTGAGATCAGTTGAGGAAATACCAAGCACCGCCCACCAGCCAGAGCACAGCCAATAGGAACGCTCTCTGTCTAAAATTACCTGTGATTGGTCAAAATCTCCCGTCATGGGCTAGATTTTCTAAAGCCTGAAAACAGAGCCATGATGAGGTGCAGAAGTCTAGTTTTCTCTCAGAACACTTGAATTACAAAATACTGAAAGGTTATTATGGAGTTTTTGCCCAATGATGCCAAAAATATACTGCCTACTGCAGATTTAATGTCTTGGCCACTAAACTTTTTATTTTAAACTGGGTTGTAGAACTAAGAGCAGTTCTTTCAGT
Source organism: Sebastes umbrosus (assembly GCF_015220745.1). Lineage (NCBI taxonomy): Eukaryota > Metazoa > Chordata > Actinopteri > Perciformes > Sebastidae > Sebastes > Sebastes umbrosus. The sequence continues at coordinate 30,853,599 of NC_051269.1, read as the reverse complement.
TTTACCACTAAACTGATTCTGCTCCAGGTCCGTCCCTCCCATCCTCAACAAAACCAACTTGAGAAAAAACAAGAACATTTTTGATTTACTGAAGCTTCATCTACCAATCCTTTACATGCAAAAACACACATACTCTCAAATTGTGCATGTGCAGACTGCAGGGTTGTGCTTTTTGAAACCTTTTCTCAGGCAGGTAATTTATGTTCAAATAATTATGCTCAGACTTATCTGACAGGATGGGTTCGTACCAAGGTGCAAAGAGTGCTGTTGATCGACAGAGCTGCGAATGAAATCTGCTGTAACACGCCCAGTGACTCATGCCGAATGGATTCAATCAATTGCAAAACACTTTTTTAAAATACCAACAACAGAAATATTATAAATAATGTCCTCTGGGTACTCTGGTTCTCTCCCACAGTCCAAAGACTGTTGTGGAGGTGAGGTTAATTGGTGACTCTAGATTGTCCGCAGGTGTAAATGGTTTTCTATCTCTGTGTCAGCAGCCCTGTGATAGACTGGCAAACTGTTATTGCATGGTAAACACAGGTGTAACTGATAACATTAATTGGTATTGTGCATGCTGGCTCACTAGAATGGCTGTGACACTAAATAGAACAAGATCATAGTTCATTCAGGCTGTTCTCATACACTGTTCGTAGCTATACCTTCGAAAAGTAATGCACTATAATTCGTATATATCCCACAAAATCAATTAATGTGTAATTAACATAATCGTGAACCAGGAAATATAAATAGTGGTGAATAGGGAGGAGGTCGGGTGAATGGCTCCTCCCTAATCTCTATATACATAAGCGGTCAAGCTTCATCACCTCACAGTCTGTCATGCAGACTCTCTCCGTTTCCATCTGATACTCCGACTCTTCTGGTCTCCCAATCAGCTCTACCTCTGAACCTCGTCACCATCAGCTCTGACTCAGCTAATGATAATCGGACCAACTCACCTATATCAAAAACTTTATTTGATTCATAATGTACATAAAATTTGACCTCTGCATTTAACCCATCCCAAGCATTAGGAGCAGTGGGCTGTTACTGTCTCGTTCAAGGCTACTTCCTATATGCAGACAATAGGAATTGGGGATATAACCGCCAGCCTTGTAGTTAAAGGATGACCCGCTTTACTCACTAAGCTTCAGCCGGCCCTATAGATGCATGCAACACCTCAGTGTTTATCAAAATAGCAACATCAATCACCAGTAACCCATACAACTGGTGGATTCACAAAGAACAACTACAGCAGGATATGATTCTCTCAAAACAAATACTTCACATGAAGTCCAGAATAAAACACAGAAAAACCTCAAATCCTGAACAATCACTCAAAAATGCTGTAAACATTCAGGGTGGAACATAAACCCAACATCCCGGCGTCTAACCATTAGATTATAAAAACAGCTTGGCGGCACTAACAACAAACACATGAAGTCAAATTCCTCCTGCTTGTCTCGTGGACTTCGTCAGCAACTCAGACAAAGAAAGGAATAATTACAAGAAAAGGATGGAGAGAGAAAGAAAGGGGGGGAGGGGAAGAGAAGATGTAGGTTGTTTGTGAAGGTAAAAAAAGCAGTTTACCTTTATGACAGGATAATTCAACTAAATACAAACACACTTAGTGCTCCTGAGGTGATTTCCAGCCTGAAATAAAGTTTGCTTCTTTAGTCAGGAACTGTGGATATGACAGATTATTTCCCAGAGTGGAAAAAACAACAGTGAAATTCAAATTCTCAAGTGTGAACTACGACCTTTTTGCGTGCCATAACTGGGCTGAGGAATTGAATCCGTTGTTATGGTCATTATTGTAGCCTTAAAGTAAAATACTGAGCTCACTCTTTTTGGCTCCACAAAATACTCTGTTTCCCTCTCTGGAGTCTCAAGATTGAGCGTACAGTATACGGGGCTGAGGCAAACAGCGCGGTATTGTGATTGTAGTTTGACTGGAACAGCAGAGGTCTCTGAGGGCAAACACACACACGTCAGTCATCTTTATTGAAGCAGACGTGGACAGGCAACAATGAAAAATCACCTACTCCTCTTCCTCCTCGCCAGAGTACAGCTGGTCGAGTGTGAAAAGATGATGAGGAAGCGTTTCCACTCAAATCGAAGCCCTGCTCGCAGGTGTGCTGGGTAATGTTCACTTTGTGAGGCAGAAGACTGAATGAGTTGTGTGGAACGTCAAACTTAATTGGGTGCAACCTAATATCAAATTTCTTAGTATGCTTAATATGTATTGCAGATTTTGGGGTTATTACATGAATATCTCCTTTTGGTCACTTTGGTGAAAAATCACAGCAAATATTAAATTGCTTTAAAAACTGTACAAATATTCACGGTCCTCCAAGGATGAATCTTGCAGACTTTAATGATCAGCTGACTTTTCCTCTAGCGCCATCACCAGGTTGACGTTTTTGTTTTTTAGTGTCTCTTTCCCGATGTAAGTCTATGGGTAAAAGTCTTTTTGGGTCCAATGGCATCACGTGACGGACACAGAAGTTGTAGTACCGCCGTTTGGCCACTATGAAAAATGTGCATCAAAGCAGAGCGCTCTTCCTGGGGGCTTGGTACCCATAGAACCCATTTTCATTCACATATATAAACTCGGAAAAGAAAGTTTGGAAATTTGTGTTTGGTGGATTATTTTTCTGTTGTTGCAATGCTAATTGGCGTTGTATTTTACATCGTTGAAAAGCCTGTTTATTTACCTTCACAATGATGTCCAACTTGTAAGGATCATGCATGTGTGGGATGAGCAGCACAGCTGATTATAAGGGTAGCGCCCAAGTAAAATTTGCCAAAATGCCATTTTCAAATGCCGGTTTTTCCTCGTCAAAATTTAGTGCAAGTTTGGAGCGTTATTTAACCTCCTTCGTGACGAGCTAGTATGACGCGGTAACTTTGACAGGCCTAATTTAATTATTAAATTGATAACTGGAATAAAGAAAGAAGTCGAATCATGAACTTCAGGCTACGTTAGAGTTAGCATTTAGCTCAAAGCACCACTGTGCAGCCTCACAGAGTCACTTGCATGGCTGTAGAGTCCTAGCCTTTTTTAATGGGGGTGGGCGTGCACTAATTGAAAACACAAAGAGCTGGTCTTCTTTTCTTAAAAGGAAACACCGCCTCTCCGAGTGCAGATCCAAGTAATTACCTACAGAAACAATGTAGCCAGCGGCAGGTTAGAGAGCTCAAAGTTAGAAACCTCTCTGGTGGATTTCTTCATGCGGAGCGATGAATGACAGACAGAGTGAAAGACTCAAGTGTAGCTACTTGAAAAAACATGAACATAAAGGGGGGTAATTAAGGAAAAAGATATACGGTATTAACCAATCAGATGCTTGGTGATTAATACAAAAATAAAAAAATGAAACAAGAGCATCCAGAGAAAGTAACAGCATTTGAAAACCTTATACCAGGCTGGATAAATAAACCAGGTCCACAGATAGCCAGGTCCTCTGGAAGGGACCACCACTGTGCCGTCGTATGGCCTGACATCTGTTTTGCAGCTTGGCTGTGCACGGTGGTTTATGTTGAGAAAGCAGTGTGTGTATATCATCTTTGGCCCCGGTCCATGGGGTTTTGACAGTTGGCTGCAGGCAAGGTTGTCTGATGCAAAGGTTTCACGGGGAGAAGAAAGAGCTAACGAGGAGACAAGACGAGGAGCCGCTCTCGGCAACACTTTCAGTCTTTGCTCGAGAGGTCAAACGATGCGCGAGAGGAAAGCTTTAAATGTCCAGCTTTACTGCAGAACAATCCTACGAGAGTCCCTGACACAAAACATGTTTGAAATGTGTCCATTTTTTTGGCTTCTCCTCTTGCCATGAAAACCCTGCCTCTCGTTCACTCGGTTTTTATGCGACACCACCATATGGAAGAAATTTGCTTCAGCTCTCCTTGAAATTGTGTTGAAAATTTCATCTGCCAAGATGATTTCTCCTCTCAAATGGTCCTGTGTTCTCTCTCAAAGTGCACCGGACATAAAACTGGACATGAGAAGAAGAGGTCAAAGTAGGGCCAATGAATCTTCAGGATTTATGTTGCTTTTAAAATTTGCACCACTTCTTTGAAGGCCTTTGATTTATTAAGCACTGAATCACACTAAACATGTTTTGCATGCCAAAAGGCATTCATCATTCCTGACTTGAATACATGGATAGCAGGAAACATTACAATTGAGGTTAGAACGTTTTACTTGAATTCATTACTTGGTTCTGGTGTTTGGCTAGACACGTTTATTATAAAATATATTGCAGATGAAAAGGGAAAATAATGTAACACTGTTGTTTGCACCTAAACCAGGAAACTGGTTCAAATTGTTACATGAAACTGATCGGACAGGTCTGGAAAAGTCAATGAGGCAAAAGATAAAAAAGCATAAAAACAGAAGTCTTTAACACACCCAGACTACAATTCACATTTCTAGATTGTGATTACACAATAGTTTCATCCAGGGATGTGCACAGGAAGCTTCTTTTACAACTTTACATGATATTGTTTTTTATTGTTTCATTTATATGTTGAAAGCTTCGTAGATTTAGATGTTATGATGACTCAGAGGCTCTTACCTGTCGATGTATTATATTTTATATTAAAATAATTAAAGGTGCAGTAGGTAGGATTTGGCGACATATAGTGGTGTGGTTGCAGATTGCAACCAACTGAGTACCCCTCCGCTCACTCCTCCCTTTCCAAGACTGCCGTGACGTGATTCGCCGAGTGCAAAACTGTGGTAACGCCGTTCACTTCACTCAGAGGCCATCCTTACCATAATAACACTACTTTAGGAGCAAGTCAGACGGCAGCTGCCGTTACCACAGTTTTGCACTCTGCGGCTCACGTTACCGCAGTTTCACAAGCGTGTCAGAAAACTACGGTGGCCTTCAGCTGCGCCTCATTCTTTGTTCTGTAATAAACAAGTATTTAATTTGTTTTAAAGCTGTCATCTTTGTCATTTAAAAAGCAACAATATACCTAATAATAGCCTAACAATAAAGCGTATTTATATAGCACTAAAATCAGAATATATAAAGTAATTTGCAAAAAAAAAAAGTTGCAATAATACCGCCTATCGCGCTGTTTAGCCAGTCATTGTCACCGCAGAGCAAATTCCTTCACCGCGACGGTACTCATGTTTGGTTTTCCCGTTCTGGGCTACTGTAGAAACATGGTGGAGCAACATGACAGACTCCGTGAAGAGGACCGGCTCCCTATATAGATATGACGGGCTCATTCTAAGCAATGATTCAACAACATAGTTATGAATATTATATTCCATTTCTGCTAATAGATCCCCAAAAATGTTACACACTGTTCCTTTAATTTCTTTCAAATTCCACCTAAAAAGTAACATACAGTACACATGCATGTTATGAAGATGACATCAACTGTGACAACTAAAACTAATCACATGGGAAGTTTTGTAAAAGTTCATTTATTCATAAAAAAAAAAACTACAATAACTGTTACACAAATGATTATGCTATTGGCAAAGCAAACCATATGTAGTTTAGAGAAAGCAAAAAGTATAATAAAAGCAAAACTTTCATTTCTGACACAGAAAAAGCCAATCTTGTACCACCCCAGGCTCACTGGCTGGACTTAATGAGTGCTCAACACTCTGTTTTCAAATACAAACATTATACTTTCATTCAGTACAACGTGTATGAACAGACATTTGCATAAAAGAAGAGTTTGGAGAAAAAAAGGCACTCTTGGGAAACAATTCACTGAATTTAAAGAATTATACACTTTGGGATATTTTCTTGGGTATAAATAGATGCAAGTAAATGAAAAGCAGGCAATGGTAGAAAATAATGATGTGACGTAATGTGACGTTAGGTCTCGCAGCTTTTTACACTTTGGCACAGCTGCTCCTCTGTAACTATACGCTCCTATAAACAGCCAGAGCATTATGTGAAAGACGAGACACCTCAAAAGACGGAGGGTGATTTGGAGCATGTTGACGATAGTATTTCTGAAGTAATTCTAATATTTATACAATGCATTATGTGTCCAGCACAGAAAGAAACAAGATATCAAATTTTCAAAGCTTTAAAGCTGCAGTCGGTAACTTTTAGCAAACATGATAAAAAAGTTATTTTTATAAAACGGTCACTATATCCTGACAGTAGTGCATGAGACAGGTAATCTGTGAAAACAAGACTCGGTCAAAACCGAGTATATGGCTGGACCGTCTACGGTCTGTTTGTGAATTTGTGGCTAAATTCTTACACAAATAGTCAGTGGTCATGTCGATAATATTAAATGCAGTGAGTCTTTCTTAAATGTAGCCTACTGCAGTAGCATATCACGACATTGTAAAGCTATGTATGAAAAAATAAGCGCCGGTGAGTGGAACCGCTGACACGCCCCCCTGAAAACATAAACAAAGGACTGTTCCAACCTTTTCATTTTGAAAGAGCAACAGCCAACGAGGAAACTCCAACACTCGGCTGACCAATCATGTAACTTCCACACTCACTCCGTCGCTCAGTGACTGACATTTGCGTTTGTAAAAAATCATGTTCCTCTATGTCCTCCTGTGTCCTAAAGTTTGCTCCAGCTGGTGGGCGGTGCTTGGTATTTCCTCAGCTGATCTCAAGTAACAAACTTTTCTCATTTTACAGCTAAACAGTACACTACAAGATGTTTCTGAAAACATTTGAGGTGAGAAATAGGCATTACAGTAACAGAATATTAATTCATATTTGATTATCCGTCTCGTGCACTTCTGTCATGATATAGTGACCATTTTATAAAAATAACTTTTCATCTCATTTGCTCAAAGTTACCGACTGCAGCTTTAAATGTTGTTCAACAGTTCATCCGCCAGCTGAGAGCTCTGTCTGATGTTTGGAAAATGTTTGTGCTGCCACTGAATTAAACTAAGAAAAGACAAAGGGGTTTTTACAGCAACAGTTATTCAGAGAGAACAATCACACTGGACTAATGGGGTGAAATAAGAGTTGAGGAGATTTAGATGAAGATCTCTGTGAAAACCATTCAAATCCTTTATCTCAAAGGCAGTTAATCCCTCACTTTAGTTCATCTGGGGAGTCAAAATAGGTCAAGTGAAAGCCCTCCCAACACACACTACGCACACACTCACACACGGTACTTAGAAGTATACGGATAAGGATGTAAATGGGAACGAATGGTCTCTTTGTAGGTGACAGTCTCGATAGTACAGGTCAATTTTAAAACTAGTGTTGTGCAGGTGAAGTTTGTTGAAATTTGGTATGTTCCTTTTGAAATAAGCATATTAATTAGGTTAAAGACATGGAGTTCATTGTGTTACTCTAAATTGATCACCACTGTCAATAGACTTTTTTCACGGCAGCCACATTGACATGAAACAGCAGGTAAACACAGGTTTAATTAATGAATTTAATTAAGATTCCATTTAGTCTAGACGAGCGTTTCCAGTGAGCCAACATACACAACAGCAGCACACTGACTCTGTTTGTCCAGAATGGAACCAGACCTTAATTAGCATCATTGGTAACACCTGTGTTTACCTGCTATTTCATGTCAACATGGCTGCTGTCTAAAAGGCCTCTTGTACTCTAGTTTTTTAGTGTCCTGGAGAGGACCTTTTTTAGGGTCGTGTCCTGATCCGGGTGAGTTTGGGGCGTCTTTGACTCGTAGAGCTGTTTGAGGCCGAGGGTCTGCTGCTCCTTCGTCGTTTCTCGTTGGGCCTGGCGCAGCAGACGTTTCATGGTCTTCACCTTTTCCCTCAGGTGGTCGTTGGCTTTCTCCAAGGAGCGCACCTTCTGGGAGAGAGTCAAGACCCTCTCCTCCTCCTCAAACAGAGCCTTCTGCACCGCGGAGCACAACAACTGGGAAGAGAAGAGGTACGTTTTGTTTATTATTTGCATTAAATGCATTTGAAATATCAGGAAAAGGAGCATTTGAACACTTGAACTGTCAAAATATTGATTAATGGCTTTCAGGTTACTTGCTCGAATAAGGCCAGGATCGGTTTATATTCCGTGAAATTTCCAACAGATTTTCATCTCGCTCTGCCTTTTGAATGAAATCGTACACTGGAGTTTTATCCCATAACGGCTCACACTAAATACTAGTGTCAGATTTGGTATGTTTTTGTAACATTTATGACGTAGCCCCAGACAGATCTACTGTTTTTGATGCAGGATTTCCTTTGGATAAATCATATGAGAGAACACATGTGGCATGCTCTTTGGGCTGACAACCAGCGGCAACAGCTCGTAAGTCTTTCAGCATATTCCACTGTTTTTGGTATGAGTGAGTCAAAGAAAGAGAAAGAAAGTTTTTTGGCTGCTTGTAGCCTAAAAAGAAAGAGAAGAGAAGGGGAAAAAGTCAAGAAATTAATTATTGCTGTAAGTATGTTTGAGATTATTGCTTTCTTGCTGTGGGATAATTCATTGAGACTTTAAAGAGGACCTATTGTGCTTCTTTTCAAGTGCATACTTGATTACATTACAAACATGTTTTCATGATTTAATGTTCAAAAAACACTTTATTTTTCTCATATCAGCTGTGCTGCAGCACCTCTTTTGACCCTCTGTCTGAAACGCTCTGTTTGAGCTCCTGTCCACCCCCGAAAAGCCCAGTCTGCTCTGATTGGTCACTTTTCGGCCTCCGCTCCAGCTGCGCTCTATCTAGCTTTGTTTGATGGTGTGTCAAACTAGACACTAGGCAGGGATTATGCAAACGTATTACTCGGTGACATCACCATGTTACGGAAGAAAAGGCGGGACTTCAATCAAGGCATTTCAGGGAGTTCAGGAGCAGTGTTTCTGTGGGGGAGAGTAACTCCCTTTGGCGTGGACTTTGTAACTTTGCATATCTTTTACTTTCACAAAAAACTACTGTATATAACACACAAAAAGGAAAGGGAAAAAGCACAAAAGCATCATAAAGACCTCTTTAAGAGTTACCATGTACACAACACACAGTATTGCTCCAGATAGGGACCAAGATAACTCTGAGGTAAAATGGTTACACAACATGCTGCGAGATGAAACCCAACATGCCTGCGAACCTGCGACAGACGATCCAAAGTTCCCGGACCTTTTCCTAGGTGAAAAAATGAGCTCCAGCTGCCTCTGACTGCATGCCTGTCTGCCTGAGTGTGGATTTCCTCCTCAGATCCTAATGCTTCCACATGGGGCCAGCGTGAAACTCTGATGTATATTCCCTGCCATCAGATAACAACCGCTGAGGGTTTTGAGGAAATGTTAAAAATGTGCGGCTGGCTGCCGGCCCACGTCACTGGTTAGTGCATTACCCGCTGTAATATTAGCTCTGGATTTTCTCCCATGTGCAGTTACTTATGTCCCATAAGGGATTTGAAACTTTATAATGCAAAAGATGAAGTTCAGGAGCAGAATAATCAAGTTATGTAAAGCAGGAGGTGTAAAACGGCATATCGCTGCTCTGTGCACCCAGGTATGACTTTCACTCAAACACAAGACGCCTTCAGTTGTTTTTCTATTTGTACACGTTGGCAGTTTTTCAGTCTAAGCTGCAGTGTAGACAAATACTTAAGTAATTGCCCTTGAAACAGTCTGGAGTCGAGAGTGAGACACAGTCATACAATATAAACCTGACATATTTTTCTAGTGATAAGCTTTTGTAATTTATCAATGTGACGTTCATACAGGAGACAAGAAAGGTACATTTCTGTTATTTCTGTGCAATGTAAGGGTAATAATAAACAAATTATTGTACCACATGTCGGGGATAGAGCTTGATAAAGAAGCTAATTACAGTTACATTGACAAATAACAACCTAAAGAGGACAGAATGATAGACAGTGAAGACGATACTGGCTATAGACTACTACTGCGCTATCAAGAAAAGCACTCTTTCCTGTGTGATATACTGTTTCATAAGCATTAATCAATCATCGGAGCAGTTTAACTACAGGCAAGAGCTCCAGAGCAGCAAAGATGAGGTACGACTTGGCGATTTTCCAACAAGGGTTTTGTAGATAAACATAGACCAGTGGTTATTACGTCTCTGAATAAGGGAACGCAAAGTGGTGTTATTTATCATATAAAATGCAGCAGTCAGTATTTGAATTGCCTCCATTTAGGAAGTAAACTTAGAAGTGAAAGTTTTAAAATAGTCTTAAGGGCTTATGAATGGACACAGTCGCATATCCATGAATCATATCTCTATAATGTTTTTTACAACTAATTTGGGAAGCATTGTTCTGTTTCAAAAAGTCAAGCCTCTGTTCTGTCACAGCTTTCCAACAAGATTTCCTATATGACCTTTTGCCATAAAGCCAGGTGCCAAGATTTGTTTTCTCTCAATATTAAAGAGTCCGAGAGGAGAAGTTATTGCCATCTACAGTATACCTCTGGATCTCAAAAACAACATATATTTTGTTACATACAATTGTTATTTCTTAAAGGAGCTGTTTGTATGATTTGGCGGCATCTAGTGGTGTGGTTGCAGATTGCAACCAACTGAGTACCCAGCTCCCAAAACACTGATTCTTGCATTTCCCACAATGCAACTTTGTTACATAGTGCTTTCGTTAGACCCTCCCCGTCTGGTAAATGCCCACGTCTTTCAAACGCAAGAGCCCCAGTTTTTGAGAGGCCCCAAAATGGATCCATGTGGCACACCCTCGGTACCTAGCAGGATTTCATCCACTCTTAGTCATCCAAACCCAACTGCAACATGGACAAAACAAAAAGGGTTCATATTTTATGCAAGAACAAAGCCTTCTTCAAGTGTCATTTCCCGTCTCAGAGGAGGCATGATTGATATCTGAGCGAAAACAGACACATTTTAGTCATACCACGTTAACTGAAGCTGAAATCTTGTGAGTCAGTTTTGCCTTTATAAAGTGTTTGTAGCCCTTCAAAGCTAATATTTCCGCATTAGTGTTGGGACCATAAAACTGTGGGAAAATGCTTAAAATAATGTTTTTATTGCTGATAGTGTTCGACATTAAATGTCACCATGACTACATGCTATCTGATTTACTGTGGTTGACACTGGATTATGTGATGCGTATAGCATGATCTGCTCTGTCAGTTTAGGTCAGTTGTCCAAACAATGGTTGCGCAGTACCAGTAAAAACAAAGTCTGTTTTTATTTTGCTGTAGAAGGAAATCTAATCATGAGAATGATGTAAGAGAGCAGCATTGATATCTAAATGTTGTTCTGTAATTATAATCACAATCCTGGCCCACAAGTTTGCAGTTAATGGAAATACAAACCATGTTTTCATTCTCTTTACCCATGGCCGGCTTTTGCTTTTATAGTCAGCAGATGATTGGAAACAGACAGAAGAAGACTGGCCTGAATCAGGGGGATTAGGCCAAAGGTTTAGATTCATTAAAGGGGATAAAGCAGCGTTGAGTAACTGGAAACCATTTATATACCGACACATGGACTCTGGGACGAGATGCAGGAAATTTACAGAGTCAAGGAGCACCAGGTGTTAGTGTTTGCCAAGAGTGTTAAGGTAAAAAAAAAAAGAGCTTTCATCAATTAAACAGTGGAGCTGAAGCTTATTGATTCGGTCATAAAAAGAGTAGTGACCTTTAGATAGTCTCACACTGTCATCAATCTGCATCGTCCGGTGTAATCCAGGAGCATTTACTTTTACGAGGTATCCACTTCCCCTGGTTTTACTTTAGTTAGTGATTTTCTACATTTCCATAAATTCTTTTCCGTAACCCCCAGAGGATGGACATGATATTGTTGCATTGGTTGTATAAAAAGGTGGAGAGTTGGTTTTTCCAGTCCTAAAAAAAGTGATCCATGATTTCATAAGCCCACATTTAGTCCGTTTTAATTGATCTCTGGTGCAGTTTGTTTAGGCGGTTGTGAACGCTGTAATTATACTCTGGTGCGGACCAAAACAACCGATTCAAGACCACTTGCGAGAGGTGCTCTCAGACCGTTTCCAAGCGAACCCTAGGTCGGATTGAGAATATAATCCGACCCAATTGCAGGAAGTGAACCAAAACGCAGGGAGTTTTGGGCTGCCCGTGCCGTTGTCTGATCACAGCAAGTATTTGGAAATAGTTGCTCAATATATTGTTTACAACCCAGAGCCTTAACTGGAGATGTTTGTTCTGAACTCTTTCCAAAGGACTCTGATGAAGACGCAGTTGGCGTTGAAACGTTAGTCTGTAATAAAGTTGATTGCCTTAAATCCATGTGCTCCAAAGTGCTTTGGACCTGGTCTCTGAAGTCTCTCCTGGATTTCTCCAAGATTACCCGATTCTGTGAGCACCGGACACGCCTACTATTCCTTGTGAAACGGTTGAAGCGCGTTTAACCCTCTTTTCCAAATGTGTTTGGTAGGAACACCAAAGCAGGATTACAGCTAGTATCACCAAACGTATCCACGGCGCATTCTGCTCCATGTTGCTCGGTTAGCGTTATCGCTTTCCGTCTTTACATTTTCCACCGCCAAATTTCTGACCAATGAGAAAGATTTCTGGCCCTGCTCCTTCATAAACGCCCCTCAGTAAAAATCATTTTTTATTTGGTTCGCTTTGATTTGTGCACTGTGAAACCGAACCAGACTAAATAGAAAGCAAACCAAAAGTATCAATTTCGCTTTGATTTGGACTAACCAAACCAACTATGGCTTGTGAAAGCGCCCTAAATCAACCTCTTTACACAATATTCATCATATCTTGTGGCTACACTTGTGTTGTGGTCTAAAAACGTTACCATTTCTTCTGTGGTGAATTTTGCTTCTTTGTTGAACATCTGCATAAAACAGCACTTTGTATTTGATTCTGAGGGACTGACACCCAAAGCTGACTTTAGTGTTTTGTGAGCCATCCGAGACAATTGAAGTTTAATTGGACATGTCTCCACGTGATCTCACTTACTTCTACATTAGAGCTGTCGTCTTTGGGCACAAGAAACTTTTCTATTAAACAACAAAAAGGTTTGCCAAAGAGCTGGCAAAAACAATGTTGTTTAAAGTAGATTTTTCCTTTAAACATAGTGAGTTCTTTGTGTAGTCGAAACCTCAGAAAATGTGTGTTTGGTTTCCCACGTATTAAGAACATATCTAACTTTCCAGTTTCTTCATAGTATTCCTTTGAAAAAAACAGGATGTAATATTGAATCCTTTTATGTGTGCACCGCAGTACTTCGGGCTATTGTGGCTGACTCCACTCTTTTTCCCAAAACATTTGCGTAATCAGCATAAATGCGCAACAACTGCCTCAAAATAGACGTCCTTATCACTAACTCCTCCTCTTCAAAAGAAGCAAACAACACTAGGAACCAGTTAGTGGTGGTGGTTTTGATGTGCTACATACCCGGCTGTCCTCCTGAGCCTCCCACTCCGGGGCGTAGTTGTGGACCTGAGTACCAGACGTGCAGTTGGAAAACTGGAAAAGGCTGGCAAATGCACGGTGGTTCTCTGGAGTGTCGGGGAAGATGGGGTCCTGGAAGTTCACTCCATGAGGGATAATATTGTAGTCCTCATCCATCCTGCATGGCAGAAAAGATTGAAGTTGGAACGAAGGCAAAAATGAACATATAAAGTTGTGCATGTGTCAAAACAGAAGCAGATGCACACAAACAGAAGTCTACTTTATCTTCATGTCATCTGGATGTCAGATGAAAGCAAACGGACAGGTTTCACCTGTTCATCTCATAAAGTTGACAGTATGTCATTAGCAAAAAAGAAACATTTGCGCAAAATTGTTTGCAGATCCTGGTCTATTTTTATGCAAATTCAAGCATTATGTGGATGTGTAACGCCAGCAAACTACAAGCCAAAGGGATTTACTGAGCATGTTTCATATCTTCAAGTGTGAGGGAGGAAGTCTTGAAGCAGTGTGTTTCCATACATCTGGATTCCATCTTGCATCCCTCGAGGGACATCAAAAGTTTGGTTGTCCCTCAGAGACTGTGTGGGTATGTGGGGGTGTGTGTGTGTGTGTGCATGTTGAAAGAGCAAAAAGAAAGCTGATGTTTTGCTTCACCAGGAGAGGTCAAAGGTCAGGTGTAAGCAGAGTGACCAGGAGGTCAGAAGGAATTGTGTATACAGAGGAACTCTACAATGATGGAAACAAAAGTAAACAGAAAAGTGACATAAAACTCTTTTTTTACAGTAAAAATGTAGTACATTTTTGGTACATATGTACAACTCAACATATTACAAAAACTTGATTGTCAGTGACAGTTTATATAAGAAGGGAGAGGGAGTTTTTACAGTGAATGTAAAGCTCAAGCAGAACAGTTGGTCTGGTTCATTTAAAGGTCCTGAGGGAGATCCTGAGTTACATTTTTCTCCATGCTAAGCTCACATACGTTCTGTCCTGGGAGCGTATACTCATGATTGATTGGAGAGACTATTTTTGGGCTGAGATAAGTGTTGTTGGGGCTTTTATAACAGGAAATGGATGTCCATTGGAGAGTACGATGAGAACTTTTCAGTTTTGGCTTGCTCATACGGTGTCTGGGACTCAGTGTTGTGGAGCTGCCACAGAAACACTCCTTTGAAACTCTACACTGATCTGTTTTAGGTTTATGATGGGGAGTTTCACGTTAGTGAGAATGCCACAGAGTGGGACATGTGTAGGCAATTTGTTTAGCCATATCTCATTTCTTTCTATTTTCATGAAAGTTTAATTTTTTTGCAGAGACTTAGATGAGAAGATCGATACCACTCCCATAATTGTACGGTAAATAGAGTGCTGAATGAGCATTTTTGCACTTCTGGTTCATTTGCCTTAAGTCAATGGGTTTTTTTAATGTATTTTTTGTTAGATGCCTGAAATAAGGTCTTCTGTCTACGACTTAAAATATCTCAATAAATACCCCACTTGTGAATTTTGAAGCTTTTACGTGTCTTAAAAAAAGGCGGTTGCTAACAAGTGGCTAAATGAGACTAATAAACGTCATCATGCAGAACACTAATCCGCCTTTAGCTTAGTGGTGGTGATGTGAAGTCATGCAACTGTGGTGTAGTTCGTTTATAGCCCAACGTTAGTTTTTTACTTCTGCCGATTGCATTTACACTTCAAACCACATAAAAGTGGTGTTCATTTGTGGAGATTATCTTGCTGAACAAAACGTGTAAGCATCATATACGTTTGATTGCGACAAAGTTTATTTTTTGCAATAATTCAAAATCCAATAGAAAAATTCCATTGAGTTTTTGTCGAGGGAACCAGGGCGATGCTAACTTCCAGGATGGCCTACAAATATACGTCATCCCTGCAGCACTCTTTATGAAGCTAAAACCAGAGGGCAGTTAGCTTAGCTTAGCATAAAGACTGGAAATGCAGGAGACAGCTTGCATGGCGCTGCCCAAAGGTAACAAAATCTGCCTACCAGCACCTCTAAATTTAACTAATTAGCATGCCATTCCATACAAAAACTGAAGTGTAAAAACGACGAGTTGGACATAAATATTATTTAATACCCATCTGAACTATGTTTTGTTTCCAATAGGTACATGCTTGTAGGCTAAAGTCTGCTGCAAAGGAAAATGTGCATGAGCGTTTTAGGGGAGTTGCTCTCCATTATTTCCCTGGTAAACAACTGGCAAAACAGCTTTTGTTTTCTCTGGTTTACTGAAGCAATCTTTGCTTCTTAATCATCATCAGGTCTGCACTTAAACACAACTCTGTTGTGACTTTAGCTTCAGGAAGTTTCCGATGGTGGTCGCCCGGCTGATTACGGGGATAACGTCCGGATGTTTTCACCATCACAACAGGGGACAGCAAAGTCGTCCCTGGAGGTGTAATTAACTAAAACCAGTGAAATCATCTGTAAAGTCTTTTGCATGACCACACAAAGTGTGAGTGTGATTCTGTGCACATGATGTGTAACATATGCTATAAAGAATACTATTGTGGTTGGCCCTAATGTGGGACAGCCCCAAACATTAAACTTGAGGAATGCTTTCCAGTGCCCCCCTCTGAATATCTAACTCTTCATCTGTTTGAGAGGAAAAGCAGAGTAAGAGAGAAATATTGGTATAAGGCCTGTCAGCACACGTTCCCTTCATCATCGAGCGGCAAACTGGTGTGTTTGAGCAGGACAAAAGGTGGTCCTATATACCGACCGGGTTTACCTTCAAGCTTTTGGGAAATGTCTGGCTCTGTAATTACGCTGGCTGGAATGCAATAGACGTTTCCTGAGTAACAGTGTTGTTTCTGTCCAACACAGACATTTAAGAATTAACCTGCCACACACTTTTTGTTGAGTGGAATGTTCGGCAGGTTATTAAATACATTATTAACCTGAAATCAGTGGGCTACGGTATCACATGGACAGATGTTGATTAAAAGAGAATATGTGAGGATGGTGCCAATCCTCTGCTTTTGACAGCTGAATGTGTCCTTACAGGCCGACGATTGATTGAATCCTCCGAGAGTCTTTACTTCCATGACAGATCTCTGCACAGGTCTGAAGAGTTGATGGGCCAGGAGGAGGTGAGGTTCAATCCATGGATTTTATATCATAATCACAGAGAATACATTACTGAGGTGGACTAGCGATTAAGACACATACAATATACTCACTTCAGTGTCATTCCCCCTCTCTCTTCCCTTATTTTCTGTCTCCTTTCAACTGTTTATTGAATAACGGCAACTATGCCCCCCAAAAAATTTAAAAATAATTTCTAAAAAGAAATGATGGATATCCTGCTGTTGGACAGTTTAGGGCCGTCGGTGAGCGTCTGTCGGCCTAGTATTTGCGGTGTGTCCTGCACCGTCGGCTCTAGTCTACCCGTGTTGGAGGCTTTTTGGCCGATTCAGCATGTTGAATCGGCGGCGGAGCCCGTCTGTGAGAGAAATCACTTTGATTGGCTGTTCAGCTTAAATGAATCAGTGAGCGAGAAGAGAAACAGAAGTGAGGAAAGCAAACGTGTAAAGTCAAAAGAAGGCTCATCTCATTTTTCATCTTCATTTCATCTGATCATTCAAATACACGGATATTTTCGACATGGCCATCTGGAATGAAGCTAAGTGGTGAGTGAGAGTGGTGTGAAAATGGTCGGCAAACGCCGTTATGTTTCATGTACATATCATAACAACGGCTTGTAAATCGTATGTCCATAGTCCTCGGTCTTCCGGTTTCCCGTTTTGAATTTTGAATACAGACTACCGCGACCTGCTGGTGTGGAGTCATTTCATCTCACGCTGGCGTAGAACGTACGTGGTAGTTGGTTATCAGCTGTAGTCAAGTTCAAGTGCAACTTTTTGGCCAAGACACAGCCGACGTGAGGCCACTCAGCGGTCGGCATTTCCGCCTGGATATCTCAAGTGTGATTGACTGATGGTGCTTACCCTGTTGTTTCCCACTTTTATAGAGATTGAATAAAGCAGACGTTCTCACTTTTTTTCCCGCCCTTACAAAATAGAGAATATACCGGGGACTCCCTCATGTATGTTCCTGGGAATAATTTGACGTTGCCTATTTTTTAGTCTTAGTTATGTGAAAGAACAAGCCAAGAAAAATGCATTAGAAAGATATTAGATATGTATTAAACATATTTTCAGATCAGTTATAGATTTGTTAGATTAGAACTAGGGCTGTCAATCAACTAAAACATTTGTCATGTATTTAATACTCTTATCAACATGTGAGTGGGTAAATATGCTTGCTTTATGCAAATATATGTATATATTTATTATTGGAAACCAATGATCAACACAATGACAAATGGGGACAAAAAGGGACCCCTTTAAAAATGATCATGACCGTTTTTCCTCGACAAAATTTAGCACAAGTTTCGAGCGTTATTTAACCTCCTTCCTGACGAGTATGCCGGGGTTGGTACCAATGGATTCATTAGGTTTTATAGTTTTGTATGATGCCGGTATCTTTGCTCTAGCTTTAAAACTAAGCCCGTTACAACCTCCAGAAGATCGATTGCATTAATTCCTTAAATAAATTAGTGGAGTTAAAACTAATTCGCGTTAACGTGTTATTAAAGCTGAAGTAGGTAAGATTGGAGCAAATATGATTAAAAAGAGTTATTTTATAAAACGGTCGCTATATTGTGACAGTAGTACATGAAACAGGTAACCAGAAAAAAATCATGTGTCTCTGTGTCCTCCGGTGCTCCTAAAGGCATCTGCAAGATTTTACAGACCGGAGAAAAACAGGCAGTCAGAGCTGATCTGAGGTCTGCTGTCCATCTGCTGTCTATGAGAGCCGGCTGTCAGTCACTCGCGAACTCCGACCAAACGGTCAAACTAGGCAGCGCTGATCAAATATGAATCAATATTATGTTACGTTAATGCCTATTTCTCGCCACATGACCGGATCACAGCCAATAGGAACGGTCTCTCAAAAAGATTTTTTAAAGCCTGAAAACAGAGCCATGATGGGGTGCAGAAGTCTAGTTATCTCTCAGAAGACTTGAATTACAATATGCTGAAAGGTTATTATGGAATTTTTGCTCAATGATGCAAAAAATATACTGCCTAATGAAGCTTTAACAGGTTAACTTTGACAGCCCTAATTAGAATGTAATCTATGAACTATTATACTGTAGATTTCAAAAGATATATATATTATTCGTTGGACTATGAAGCCTTTTGCAAACAAATATATATATATATATATATATATATATATAAATTATAGCATGATAATTTAAATTATTTAATCTGAAAACTTTTCATTGACCCTATGGCAGAGTACCACGGACTCCTGGGGGTCCGTGGTACCCCACTTTGAGAATCACTGGAATATACAATCGGTTATGATCAAATCATTAACTTTTTGCCATTCATGGTCATGCATTCCAACAAGAAAAGGAGGCAGTCCTGTCATCTTTTACTGGCTGAGTTTATAGACTGTCTTCACCTAACTTGACAAAACAGATGCCTGATTCTCCAGCACCCAGAGTTTTAGTCAAGTTTTAACTTGAAATAGCAAAGACACAAACACAGTTGGAAAAGAAAGTGCAAGTGGGTCTCTGAACATCAGACACACTTTTAAAACTTTCAGCCTATAACAAAATTATATTCATATTCTTGAAACCTTACCCTGATAGGGTAAAAAGTACATTTATAACAGGGCATACATTTATAGGACAAAGCTTAACTGATACAGCCCAACTGAACAGTTTATTTTGTTGGAAATTAATCATAAAAAGATTAGTTTTTTTATATCCTATATAACTCAGATGCATAAAGATTCTCCACTCCTTTCTGCTCCAGGTGAATAAAACTGAATGCATCTGTGACAATAAATCATTTTCATGATTGATTAGATCAATAGGGATTATCTGTGTATATACTGTGTGTGTATATGTGTATGTATGTATATATGTATACAGTATATATATGTATATATAGATAGATTTTATTTTATTTTATTGTTTTAAATTGTATTTCTTTTACCTGTGTATATTCGTTTTACTTATATATCTATTTATTGTATATAATGTGTTTTTCCAGTATCTATACTGACTTATTTTATATTAAAGGGACTGTTTGTAACTTTTTACACGTATAAATCTATGGGGTCGGGATCCCATGCGCGCTCGCATATGCGCGCTCGCGTGTGGCTACGCTGTTCAGACTGCTCCACTGCCTGCTTGCCTTCAGTCACACAACGCGCGCGTTCTCGCTCCACCCCTAGACGTGGATGCGCGCACACTACACACTGAAGGAGAGTTAGTTTAGCTCTGAGAATATCTAGTGAATGTACAGTGGACGTTTGTGCAGAAATAACTGCTGCAGCTCCTCCAGACCAACAGAGGTTTCCCGTGTCTTGTGAAGGGATGGGGCTCCGCAGAGAGAAACGTTATCGTCTCTGACTGGCTGCCGGTGTCTCCCTCCGGCTGCGGTCGGGAGCCGATAACGTTTCTTTTCCTGCTTCAGCCCCAGAGGCTGAAGCAGCGGGGCTGAAGCAGGAAAAGCCAACACTAGGATCAGCAGTGATTCATGGAGAGACCTTCGTCTGGTCAGCTAACATTACTGCCAAGCAGGTGAAATATAGAGTGATATTGGGGTTTTAGCTGACGTGTGTCGCCTCACTGTTTTGAACGATGCACGTTCATGTCTATTTAGAGCGAGCAAAGCGCGAACCTGACGCTGACTTTCGTTAACTTAACGGCCACAGGTGTCGCTGTTAACAAGCATTTCTGAAAGTTACAAATAGTCCCTTTAAGTTTCTTTGTACCTAGAATGTTATTATTGGGGACGTTTGTGAATGTTTATTCTGTTGTTTCAAAATGAACAAAAAAATAATAAATATAATATTGGAAAAAAAAAATAGGGATTATCTGACCTTAGAAAGAAGTAGTAGTTGTTGTTTTTGGTGACACTGTAGGAGAAGCAGGTGAAGTAGCCCAGGCCGGTGACATTGAACCTGGAGCCTGCAGGAACCTCCAGCATGCTGCCCCACGCCTGATCGCACAGCAGCTCGATCTCGGCGGAGAAAAGCAGCTCGTTGTCGGTCTCCAGGACGGGCAGGTAGTTATTATACACATTGTAAGACTCCTTGTGCAGTGCCAACACCTTGGCAAAGACTATGATCTGCGCCAGCTCGGCTCGGCACGCTTCTGTCTGAGGTCTCCAGTCTCTGGGCAGCTGACATCCCCAGCTCCCATCAGGACCCAACGCTGCCACGATGAACAACACAATAATCCACATGATGATCCGGCAGAGAGGAGACGACTAGTGGGTCAGAGAGGCGCACCGAGGCGCACGATGCTGCTGATGGAGGAAATCACCAAAAAAAACAAAAAACCTGCAAGGCTTTACATGCATATGCTTCCACTAATGCTGATTATTCACAGTAAATCAATTTAAACAAAGGTTTTACGCAGCAAAATAGTCCTGTCAACTTCTCTGCTCTCTGCTCTCCCTCCTCCAGCCACAATATACCTGCAACCAGTGGATCAGCCCATTCACACCAGCATCCCCATGCAAAAAAAAAGAAAATGTGCCTCTGATCTGACCTTTGAGATGAGATCAGGAGGAGTAAATAAAGATTGTGCATTCAGGCCTGCATGCGTGTCAACTTTCCAAAGTAAAAACTTTATGAAAATGTACAACAAATCCTCCAATGTTGTGAGATTAGGTGGCATTTAATGCAACAAAGAAGAACCGTATTGAAGTCTACACAGCAAACAATGAAAGTTTAGAATAAATCAGTGGCGCCCTCTAGTGTCAATATGGACACACAATGGTCTGTAGTGGAGTTTATCCAAAACTGGGTTGAGCATCCTTTGACTACAAGGTCGGTGGTTCGATCCCCGGCTCCTCCTACTCGCATGTCGATGTGTCCTTGAGCACCTCACTGTTCCTAAAAAACGCTTAGGATGGGTTAAATGGGTTCATGTACCTGTATGTACAGTATATGACAAGTCTTATAGATTTCCTCCTGGCTATTTCACTGTAAATTGATTATTATAGGCTACTTCAACCTTTTCCGGTGGCACACATAAAATATTATGTGACTTTGAATTTCGCCTGGAAAATGTATTATTATTTTTATTTTTTTAAGGTTCAACACAATATATGAGAGAGAATATTTTCCAATCAGTCTCATTATCATTGTCGCAAAGTTTTACATTCATAAATGCAAATTTTGCGAGAGTTAAACCTCACTTTAACGTTTTCAAGAAGGAAATGGAACTATATATTAAGACAATATCTTCTGTGAGTTTGTGCTCCCTTTTTTAATGTATTTACTTTAGTTAATATTATTTATTTATTTATTTATATTATCCCCTGACATGTTTTGTGTTTTATGTAACTTTTTTTAAATTAATTAATTTTATTTTTATTTCTGTTTTTATTTATCCCTTTATTTAATTTATATGTAATTCTTTACCTATGTGTTGATTTAATTGTTCTTTTTATTGTTTACAAATTTAAAATAAAGTCTATTGAAAATATGTATATATATATATATATATACATATATATATATATATATATATTCAATATACTTTATTTTAAATTTATTTTAAATTTGTAAACAATACAATATTTATTTATTTTTATATTTATTTATTTATCTATTTATTTATTTAAAAAAATAAATATATATACATATATATTTATTTTTTTAAATGTCAGGGGATAATATATATATATATATATATATATATATATATATATATATATATATATATATGGAAATATGTAAAACAAAAACAAAAAAAGTGCAGGCCTGCTGTCCCATTGTGTTCAGCCTGCTGCTCAGGTATGGCAGGTAGACTGCTGTTGATCAGCTGACTCCGATAGGAACCAATCACAACACAGCTAAAATCGACCACGTGGGTTTAGAGGTTCCGTAGGGCCAGTGGCGCAATGGATAACGCGTCTGACTACGGATCAGAAGATTCTAGGTTCGACTCCTGGCTGGCTCGAATTTTCAACATCGACATAGTGCACCCAGAACACTTTAATTACTTAACTCATTATAAACTGTCATCATGTCTACAGTAGTTTGTTTTTTTCCCCTCAACTATCAAACACAGACTATTGCTTAAAATTGGAGATAAAATCAACATGGTAGCCTGTCATGTCTACAGAGATTGCTTAGAAGCGAATAAAGTCTATTGTATGTAAGGATGGTTCCAGTCCTGTGCCTTTGGGTGCAAAAGGGCTATAAAACTACTAAAAAAACTCCCACAATTGCTCAATGGTTACAAAAAGACAGAACAGGTGTACATGATGGAATACATGACTGCCCTGGTACAACTGAAATTGCCTATTTTAAAAAGGAGATGGATGTTAGTTATAGAATACCTTAGTCAGGAATCCTGTACTTAATTGTCTTTGATGTATAGTTTTTGTAGGTATGTATGTGGGTGGATGTGTGTGCACTCCATCCATATGCAGCGTTACTTTGTTTTTGTGTACATGTATGTCAAGTGAGGCCCAGTCTCAAGGCGGTTTAGTGTTGTGATGATAAGATAAAATAAGATAAGATATTCCTTTATTAATCCCGCAGTGGGGAAATTAGCAGTGTTCAGCAGCAAAGGGGATATATAGTGCAAAAAACAAGATGCATCATCTAACAGAGTAAAAAAGAGCTAAACATAGTGTAACAAAATATGAACCATTTAAATAAAAGGAAGTATAAAAATAGGAGCAGTATATACAGTATCGAAAATAAACAGACTGTTAACAAAATTGCACAAGTGGAAAATTATATTGCACAGTGAGAATTAAATGAAATTTCACCTGAAAATATCAGGTTATTGTCAGTTTTTTGGTGTGTAAGTGGTCTACTGGGAGCAGTGCATTTCTGATTAATTGCCTGTTAATTTGTATCAATGGCAATAAAGTAAAAAAAAAACACAATCAAGATGAGGCCAATTGCCTGTATAAGGGTTTACCATAAGTTATCTAAGTTAGACAGATAGTGGACGGATAGTGTAATGATTATAATAGCCCAGCAAGCCAGCATGTAGCCTAGAATACATAAACTCTGTATATTAAGACTTGACCTTGTAGACACCGCCAAGGCAGTACTGAAGCCTTCGGTTGAAAGGATCCTGTGAATCATTACCGAGGTAACACAGATCCCTATGATATCTCCTGCTGGCCGAGTGAATCAGTCATGTGAGAGCCAATCGCGTACCCTATCAATACCAAAAATCTACCAAGATTTGACCAATCAAATTGTGAAAACCAATCAGCTTTCGTTGCGCTCTCCAAGATATGACCAATCAGAGGCCGTCCCACTAGTGCTATGACCAATCAGGAGCGGTAGATCTACCAAGATACGACCCGAAGCCGGAAGCCCTCCCCCAGAAACGAAGGTCAAGTCCTTTTAATGCATCCATGGACAAGTCCTCCTTTGAGGCGGGGGAGCTGGTTCGGACCGTTCAGACTGTTAACTTTTGCTGTATTTTAGGTAAATTAACTGTTATTCTATTGTCTTGAAGTTTTAATATTATATTTTAAGTTAAATTATTGAAAATATGTGGTTTACAGTGGTTGCGAGGCGGCATGCTAGCAGGCTAATTATGAAAATTGCATAACCTAGTTAGTTTAAGCTGGCCAAAGTCACACAATTCTCCATTCATAACCAGCTAGGTCAGGGGTCGGCAACCTTTACTGTCAAAAGAGCCATTTTAGGCAAAAAATAAATAAAAATCTGTATGGAGCAGCAAAACATTTGAGTATTATGATGAAGGTAACACAGTTTATAGTCTAAGTATATATAAGTCTAATGCAGTGAGGGCCAAAGAGCAAATGTACTACGGAGTATTAGGGCCACATTCAGGGAAAAAAAAATCTGAGATTTCCAGAATAAAGTCATAATATTACAAGAAAAAAGTCGTAACATTATGAGAATACACATGATAAAGTCATAACTTAATGAGAAAAAAGTCATAATTTTACAAGAATAAAGTCATGACTTTACGATAAAAAAGTCGGAATATTACAAGAAAAAAGTCATACTGTAACATAACTAAAAAAAACAGTCGTAATATTATGAGAATAAAGTCATAACTTTACGAGAAAAAAAAAGTCGTAATATTACAAGATAAAAGTCATAACTTTACGAGAAAAAAAGAAAATAGTACGTAAAATTATTACTTTATAATATTATGACTTTATTCTCGTAATTTTATGACTTTATTCTCGAAATCTCAGATTTATTTTATGTCCTCAATGTGGCTCTGGTACTTCGTCGTACCGTCGTACCATAGACCTACAACAATGATAAATAAAAATGAAAAAGTAAACAGACAGTTATTCATTTCCATTTTTAACAATCCACAGGGAGCCACAGGGAACCACTGGAGAGGCGCCAAAGAGCCACATGTGGCTCCGGAGCCGCAGGTCGCAGACCCCTGAGCTAGCTGATGTATAACTACACTTTATTTAAGACTGCTGAGAGCATTTAGATGTGTTAGCCTATTGTTTACTTAGTAAATCATGTACAGTTAATAACCGGCTGGCAATAACACTGACGTTATCTTATCAGTAGAATAAGATGGAAATGACACAGTCTACAGGTTAATGTTACCGACATAATCTGTCCCCAATTAAGTTAACATACAAAAACAGGCTAAAATAGATGAATAAATATGTATGGGTCAGTCATTGTATTTAGTTATTTGATTAACTTTCTTGTCTACCTGCCACTGTGGCTGGTGGATTTCAAAATCTACCAACCACTCAATAGATTACCATAGTTTTTTTTGGCTGGTGAGTGAAGCAAATCTAGCAGCCACTTGTATATTTTACAAGCATTTGGCTGGTGCTAATTTCCAACCCTGATGGCTGTTCTGCGTTGCGACAGGACCCTGATAATGAGCAGCATCTCCTGGGCCAACATCAGCTACAGTTCATAATCTTGAGGGGCCAGACATTTCAGTGGGTGGCTGAGGATGCACTGGGGTATGCTGGGTATGTGGTTGCATCAGTGTCAGGGGAGTCAGGAAGCTCTGATTCATATAAAAACCTCATTAACAAAAGAGCTTTCCAGAGGTACATTTCACTCTAGTATCTCGTGGTCCGTTATGCCATTCAGGTCAAGATGGAGATGAGATCCTCCAAAAGCCGGAGCCGACCTGCCACTGCTGCCACCTCATCACAACCTTCAGCCTCTTCGCAAGCTGCCATCTGGATGGGACTCCTGCCTGGAACAACATTTTTTACATTTTTGCAGAGCATCCAGAACACTTGCGTAACGTAAAACATCATGGAAAGTAATTATAGCACAACAGCACAGACTTTGGTTTAGGGCTGCAACTAATGATTATTCTCATTGTCGAGTAATCTGTTGAATTTTCCCCCCGATTAATCGATTAGTTGTTTTGCCTATAAAATGTCAGAAAATGATGAAAAATGTCGATCAGTGTTTCCCAAAGCCCAAGATGACGTCCTCAAATGTCTTGTTAAGTCCACAACTCAAAGATATTTAGTGTACTGTCATAGAGGAGTAAAGAAACCAGAAGACATTCACATTTAAGAAGCTGGAATTAGAGAATTTTTACCTTCTTTTTTTTTTTTTATTACTCAAAACGATTAATCAGTTATCAAAATAGTTGGCGATTAATTTAATAGTTGACAACTAATTGATTAATCGTTGTTCTACTGTATCTATTTTGGATACAGTTTAACAGCTACAGAAAACAGGCCTCTGTCAGAAGGAGTAAAAAACAAAAGTACTTCAGGTATTGTGTTGTCGCTGGTGTCCAGGTGGAAATCAGTCCCAAAAAAGTTGGGCTCTGCAGGGATAGGAACCAGCGGTATACACTGACATCTTACCAAATTATAATAAATATTATGTATTTATTGTGTTTCTATATCAGGATAAAATCATCATATTAAGTTATCATGTCTAAATGCCAGATAACAAATGTGCCTATTACTCAATCTAGTTATTTAACTTGACTCACTGAGCTGAACAGAACAGATCGTGTAGGTTGAATACTTCAGTAAATGTCATGACATACAGTCATATGGGTGACTGTACAAAAATGTCTCCCATGCAGTCATAGTCAGTTGATATAAAACAAATAAACCTCTAGGTGGCAGCATCATCAAGTATCAAAGCCTTAAGGCCTTGAGATTTAGTACAATTGGTCTCCATTATTAAGATAAGTTGTTGCCAATCCTTCACTTTTAATTTGCTTGTCGTCACTCAATTGAACTATCACATAGAAAGCCTGATTTGCAAAACATTCAACACAAGTACAGACACTGAGTACAGATTTCACTCGAGGGTCTTCTGATAATGATTTCATTGTTTAAAGCACCATTACTTGAATGCTACAGTGGCAGTTACAGTTTGTCTCTTTTGTCCGAACGCCCTGTCAGTGAGTCATAGTGAATCATACTGCCAGAAAAGTTACTCACCACAGCAAATACAAAGTTTTAAATTGTCCTTCAAAATTAAAATTCTTTCCAAACCAAAATCTATTCTTAGGACTTTCTCCAAACACAGACACACAAATATTTTTCTCATCAAGGCCTTCAAACAGGTAGTTATGATGTTTTTCTCCACACCCTCACAACACATTTTTTCCCTCCCCACTGCTCAGTACAAATCCATCCGATGGCTGTTATCCCCTCGGGAATGAGGCTGGGAGGCCGGTGGGCGTGGGGATCTCTCAGGTGACAAACACAAAGTGCCAGGAGCGGCAACAACACTCAAGTGTGTGAGAGGTGAAGAATCTGCACGAGGACATGGATGCAACACTGTTGACCGTGATGCTCATGATCCCCTACATCTGCGAGGGAGGTGAGATGTTTTTATGATTGATAGTTCCAAGAGAAAATGTAACCTCTCAGCTTTTATCTGTGAAATTAATGCATCTGTTTATGTGATAGCGCTGCTGAGAAAGTCGACAGCAACCAACTTCCTTCAAAAAATAAGAGAGAAGCGTGAATCTGAGTGTTTTCCTGGAGGCTGCAGCACCGAGGTCGACGAGGCTGGAGAACCGATGGAAGCAGAAGATGGAGGATATGTAAGTTCTCTGTAAATTGTACTTTCTTTCACATTCAATGCCAATAGAAGATTCCATACAGCAAACATGTACCTGATAATACATTCATTTGACATCAAGTTAGTCTTGGTTTGGTTTTATTTTTGGGAGAAAAACACAAATTCCAACTTAAGGGGAGACACTAAGGGTGAATAGGGGATCACAGATCACCATTTAACTTCCCCAGTTGATTACTTATATTAAGACCATTATTTTTTAGTATTACAAGTTTTATGAAATTGTATGTTTAAATATTCAAATGAGGCATTATCTTATTAAATATGTGCTAATTTGCAAACATTTCCAGAACAGAAATCTGAACACTGGATGAAGCCAGGTTCAAATTACTTCTTTCATTTTGTCGACAAATTAGAGTCAAAGGTTTTTACAGAGGGGATTTTGGATATCTCTTTTTGTCACTCCATAAATCAGAAAAAAAACTGTCAACAGCCATAGAAAACATTTTTTGCCATGTTTTTAGGAATGAAATGTTCTATAAAAAACAATTTTTTGCCTGTAGTGTCTCGACCTTAATAATGTAACTCATTAGATAATGTTTATTCTCAGTGTTCCTCTTTAAACTAATTCAGCTCAAGCTTTTAACTAAAACAAAGTATAAATAACAAATTTCAAAGCACAAGTTTATTTTTAATATGTATTCAGACTGAAAATCTTACTCTCTGCAAGTTCTCATTTTTCAAAACAAGTGTAGATGTCATGTAACTGTAGTCGATGTCAACAGGAAGGTTTCAATTAAAAGTTGGCCATTAGCCAGGTCTCTGCACAGAGGGAGACTCTATCCACATGAAAGTACTAATAAAGACCACGTCCAGAGCCGAGACTCGAGGGTTGAGAAGTACTCCTCTGTTCGACAGGGATACGCTGTAACTCAATCAAGCGAGTCACTGAGGCGTTTACCATTACCGTGTTCCTACATACCGGGCTTAGAGTGAAGGCAGGCCATTAACATCCACTTTGTCACTTAGTGCACCTGCTGCTAATATCAGGTGACCGGCATGAAAGCCAGCAGAGAGGAGGAATGTGATCAGCTAGGATTTCTGTCATGTTGTAGGACAATTAGTTACATTATTGTTTATTTCACATAAATGTCATGGCATAAACCATTTTTTTATTTTAAAGGTAGACCTCATGTATACTAATACTGTCATTAATACTGCATTTACACTGTTCAAGAAATATTCGTATTCATTTTGTATTACACCATTCTGGCATTTATATATAACACACGTAATAGATCCCACTTTTCAGCGTTTGTATTTACTTATTTGCACTGTTGTTGTTTGTTATATAATGCACGTCTTAATGCAAATATTTGTACATATTACATATTTCTGTATATTCTTATTTTCTTATTTTAAATTTTAGCAGTGCCAGCTTAATTCATAGGCCATATAAGCGGTCGCCCAGAGCACCACCTTCTGGGGGTCGCTGGTCGCCCTCTAAAAAAATAATTTAAAAAAAATGCCGTCCTTCCTCATTTTCTGCATTGAGGTAACAAATGAACAATTAAAGAAAGAAAGAAATACACTACAAATGCACTTATTTGTTAATAAAAGTGTAAATTGTAGAGAAACTGACTGATCACTTTTAAGCTAACAATATCAGGGTCCAATTGTTTATTTATATATATTATATTATATATATTATATTATATTTATATATATATATATATATACATATATATATATATATATATAATAAATACAGTTATTTATGAAAATAAGAATCTTAATTTTTGTCCTATAACCATTGTGATGGCCACGGGGGGGCTTCAAATCCGAATTTCACCCAAGGCACCAAAACTGCTAAAGCCGGCCCTGAATTTTAGTACTTAACTTATATTTGTTTACATTTATTGTGTTTATATTGTAGCATTATGTACATAATTTACATGTTAAATACTCCTTTATTTCTATTTTCTTACATTTCTTTATGTTTTTACAAGAATAAAGTATTTCTGATTCTGATTCTATTAGCAATCATGGTATTGTTGTGTATTATGTGCATTTGGAATAAACATAACAACTCATTTATAGGACGAGAGTTCCAGCCAGCTGTATAATGGAGGTGCTGCTCAGACAGAAATAATCAATGTAAGTTGTAGTTTGGTTTTGAATCTTATCTTCATTATGTTGTTTTTAATAAATAAATACAAGTTATATTACACATTATGAATAAAACCGTTAAAATAAAGCCTAAAAAACCCTTTTGTCTTGTAGCAGAGCCCTGGAGGGGAAGTCCAGGTGGATGAAGGATCTGGGATGTAGCCAGGAGGGAGAGTGCAAGACGATGACGTTGTTGCTGGGTCGAGGGAAGCTCAGCCTTCCCAAAAGCATCCTGCTACCAACTTTTACTGATTGTATATCAGTAAAAAAAACATTACTAGCAATACACTATAAATTAATAATATAATCACTAATATGAACCTTTGAACAAAGAATTTATACAATTAAGATGATTTGTTTCAAGGGTGAATTTGCATGCTTAATTTCCTTTCATTAAAATATTAAGAACGGTGCTAAAGAACACTTTTTATTTGTTACCTACAGTTGTTATTGTTTTTAGTTTAGTACTGGATACTGATATCTTGTTCCAGCTCAGTAACTTGGTATTGAGTTGGAAATAGAAAAAAAGAAGGTATCCTGTACGTTAGAAAACTGAGAATATTTTGTAAACACTGTTTCATTACACATATAATTTTTTCAAGAGTTTAAAAGTACATCAATATTAGATACATTTTGTAGTATAATTATAACTAACATTTAAAAATATATTGACCTACCATGAATCTTATGTGTATGATAAGTACAAACTAACCATTCTCAACAGGAAGCTTTATATTAATGTTTTAATAAATGTATATTATGCATGTTTGCTAATTTTGTCTCATCATGAGTTAATTAAAGGACTGTTTAGTAAGATGTTTGGTCGCCCTCAGCCACTTGGTAATGCTGTGACAGGGTGTGTACAAAATGTAATCATTTAGCTCTTCATTTGGGTTGTAAATAAGCCTGTGTGTCGTCCTCTCTTCTGCTAGTTAGACCTGTGTGTCTTGTATGCTTTGTTATTGTGTTGGTATTATTAGTCCATGTGCTGGTTAAACCAATCCAGATAATTAGCACTAACCCACTGATTAATCGTTTTAATAACTCACTCATTAGCCTGCAGCATTAATTCATATCTGTGAACTCTGGGTGTTCTCTGAAACAAAGCATATCATTGTCCTCTGAGTACTTTCTATTTATAAGTCAGAGAGCAATGCACACAATCAACAAAAATGCTCCAGCAGTTTCTTGCTCCAAGTATTTCATATTTGAACTATACAGAGATCCCTTTTGTCCATGTGGACCGCTTCAAATAACGATTTGTTTTTCTTTCTCTATAGCATTTGTGAAATATTAGTTTTAGTTCCCATGTGTCACATGCTGATCATGGGGTTTGATGGTCGCCTCCTCCTCCTCACATATCTACTGGACAGTGGACCAATAGAATGAATGGAGGGTGAAAATAGACGGCGTTACTCTTCTATTTTAAAGACTAATCATCTATCTTGCCATATTTTCAAGTACAAGCTCCCTTTAATGTTGTAATCCAATTATGTGTTAATAATTGTAGCTATGCACAGATGCCTTTAGCCTACTGCCTCTTTAATGCTGCCTTCAGGCTCTCATCGTAAACTCACTTTTGTTTTAGAAGTAAATACTTTCTTATTTGAATTTTTCTTATTTACTTCCTTATTGGGTGATATTTTATTTTCGAAATTAAGTGGCACAGCTTTGTGCATGATAACACAGTGAATAAGGAATATTACAAATAGATAAATTGGCTTTACAACTTAGGTTTTATATATTAATTGTGTTAAAAAAAAGTTATTCTATAGATAATATTCAAGATTCAAGAGTTTTATTTGCCATTTGCACCTAATTGGAATTATGAGCAGTTTACACAGAGTCAGCTTTAAAAAAAAAAAGAAAAAAGGTAGAAAAGGCACAAGGTAATTACAGTACAAAATAAGTAGCACATTCAACTCAACACAATAAATTAATTAATTATTAAAATATAAAACTACCCTCTGCATAGGAACGATACCCCCAGAATACAAATATACAGTATATATGCTCCATGACCATGTTAAAAGAACTTGTAGCTCTCATAAATATTTTTAAAAATAAATAATTAATATATTTCAGACAGTTGCACAGCATTACAGTCCATACAGTTCAGGTGTACTGTGTGTCAATAATGGTATGGAGGTGAGGTGTGGGGTATTTATATAATAATTGTGCTACAAATTATATATTTAATTATATATATATATATATTATATAGACAATATTATCTTAATATAAATTGCCCTTACATCTTGGTACAGCTAATAAAAATAGAAACTCCCACTTTAGTGTTTAATTACCTCGTTTGCGTGCGTATTTATTTGTCCCATTTCCGACAGCACGTGAAGGCAGCATAACAACCCAGAGCAGTAACTGTTACGGGTTGACACTTTAGCTTTTAGCTTTTAGCTCACAGTCAACAAACAGCGTCGGTGTCGCTCAGAGAAAGTTCATTTCACAATGTAAGTCTTTCATGTTTCTACCAGATGTTTTTATAAATGTTACTCCGTGAAAGCTGCATAACTTACCGGACTCTTCCGGGTGGATTTGGGGAAACAGGATCACAGAAGGAAAAGCAACGCCCAAAAGTTTGAGACTAACGTTAGCAAGCAACAAGTGCTAGTTGTTAAGCTAAGCTAAGCTAGTTATCGCAGTGTTACATTAAGAGTTCAGTAACTTTGCCCAACACAAACTATGTGCATTTGTTAGTTAATTAGATAATTAAAGGAGAACATACATGGCAGGTTTATATCATGTTTACAGCTGCGTAAATAAATGTAAATATTGGGACAATTAGCTTTATGCTAACTTTAGCATTTCCTCCGTGTTATTGGTTGAGCTAGTAACGTTTATGACGTGTTTATGTTCAGTTAAAAAAAGCGGAAAAACAGGAACTGTAATTGGGAATCATTAACAGTTTGAGCAAAGTAGTGTTGACATGTAGGAAATGTATTGATGGTTAACTTCATGTTAGTGGGTAATTAAAGTGGTGTGACTAGGAGTGATGTTTTATTCTTGTCATTCACTGTTTATCAGATTTAATGTTACAATAGATTTAAAGCCAAATCAAATGCCCTTGTTTGTTTCCCTGTTTCCACTAACCTCCCCCCCATCCCTTCATCCACTCCCACCCTGCTCCTACCTACCACCCCTGTTTACCACTCTACACAGGAAGTCTGTCTGAATAATATGTAGGAGTGTAATCCAATGAACAGTCAAAATTATATATTGCAGCCCTGATCAAATCTATCCACATTTAAATAGTACTTGTTGTTGTTTAGGTGAGGTTAATCCACATAGATCCTGGTATAGAATATTCAGGAGGCATTGTAACCAATGTTTTAGTGATTTATAAGTCAAGGGAAGTTTTCAGAGTAGCAACCCAGATTTTGCACGATTAAATGGAACTGGTGTTTTTATTAAATCAGTGTTAAAGACACACTGTTATGATGAAGGATTGCATGAATCATTTAATCCATTTTTGCTGACATTGTGATTTTTTTCCAGTGTTTGACATTAGTCAGCTAACGGTTAAGTCACACTACACAGATACATGACACATCTTAACTACCTAATTTGTGTGTGCTTTATGCTTTGACAACGCAGTAGAGAACCTACAAGTATAGCCAAATTCATTATCTCAATATTTTTTTTGTCTTCGAGTTATGAATAAGTAGTAATTTATACATATGTAACATCTGTCCAAAGATTGTGGGTTAAACGCCTGAGTAAAAACCTTCAAAATTAACAGGAATTACAATTCAAGTATAAACTTTTTTAATGCAGCAACAAATTAGTCAAAACTTAAACAGGAAT
The DNA here is from genome assembly GCF_015220745.1 of Sebastes umbrosus. Lineage (NCBI taxonomy): Eukaryota > Metazoa > Chordata > Actinopteri > Perciformes > Sebastidae > Sebastes > Sebastes umbrosus. The sequence continues at coordinate 30,820,215 of NC_051269.1, read as the reverse complement.
TAAAATTACAGTATGTAATGTGTACAATATATAAACATAAAGTTTAATTTAATAGACCGGCACCATTGTCACCAATCCAGCTATATCCGATCCAGTATATGTATCGGTGCATCCCTACTGAAGAATATGACAGCAATAAAGGCAAATCAAATAACAGTATTTGTTTTTTTTACTTTCTATAAATGGGCTGGTTTGCTTCAGGAAAACCTACGTTGTCTAGCCACAGTTTCATGGCGTAGAGAATGGATGTATGACATGGGGTGAGCATAAAGCCATTTGAATACATTCATTATGCATTTTCATGAACAAATAAATAGTAAAACATCAAAGTTAAATTAAATCCCATAATACATTGTCTCATGCAATTGCAGTAACTTTGGACAATTTTAAGCCTGTGAACACATCTTACACCTCTAGGGTCAGGAGAGATAGGAGAGAGTCTTAATAATTCAAGATGTTTATTGTCACGCCAGTTATACAAGTACAATCATGTGAAATGCTTTTTGCTGGGAAGTGTAATCTGTTTACAACCGTTTTACATGGCAGACATTTTGACATGTCAATAGAGGAAATGTCAGGTGTAATTATTAATAATATAAATGGTTGCTTCTCCATTTTGTCAGCCAGTTTCAGGTTCCTGTTATTGTGTAAGCTGGCTCTCCTGGCACGACTACTTACTGGAGCACTTCAATTGAATAGAGTCATCATTCATGTTAATTACACCTGTGATGTTTGTGGTATCACAAGTCTGAATGTCTCTTGTGTAAAAGGTAAATAAAAGACATGGTCAAATAGAAATTCTACAGAAAAAGTCTTATTAAAAAAATACAGGTTGCAGGGGTACATACCGTGACCTTGCAGCTAAAATTAACTATCATGTTTGTTAACAGGCAGGCAACAGTAGTTATAACTGATAAGTTGATCGACAGAAAATATATTATCTATTTTGAGAATCGATTAACAGGTTATTCACAGTTATGCACAGTAATCAGCTTCTCAAATGGGATTTTTTTTCTGTTTTTATAAATCTTCGATGCCAGTAAACTAAATATAAAAGTTTTGGACAGTTGGTCAAACAAATGAAGACATTTTGAGACGTCCCGCTATTTCCTGACAGTCTATAGACCAAACAGTGAATCGAGAAAATAATCAATAATGAAAATTAGGGATGCGACGATACTGGATCAGATATCGGGCCAATGCTGCCTCATATAGCTGAATCGGATATCAATGACAATTGGGCCAATATATTAAATTCAATTCTATGTTTATATACCATATACATTATTTACTGAAATTGTAATTCCTATTAAGTCTTGACCAATTTGTTGCTTCATTAAAAAGGTTTACACCTGATTCGTAATTCCAGTTAATTTTGAAGTTGTTTTTAAGAGATTGTTGGTGCATGATTTATTATTTTAATAACAAATAATTCAGTAAATTTATATCTATGTATTCGTTACATTTTGTTTTACAAAGTTAAGAAAGCAAGCATCAGTCAAGTCTGATGTCGCCTCACACATAAAGGAATGATCCCAGTCATTTCCACAGAGTGAGGCTTATTAATTAAACGCTGGTATCGGATCGGTACTCAGTATCAGGTGATACAAAAAGCCCAGGAATCGCTATCGATATTGAGAATGAAAAAGTCTAATAGGTGCATCCATAATGAAAATAATCGTAAATTGCAGCCCACTTGTTTAACATTTGCAATATTTTCTACTTGCAGATTGGGCTCGCAAGTCAGAGTTGTACTTGCCCCCTTTATGTTTTCTCTGGCCCAGCGGGAAAAACAGCTGTTGGGTTGTTTGTATTGAATCGGCAGCATTATGACATCATAAGAATAGTAGTTATGTATTCATTTATTTTTAGATAAGCTGCAGGGCCTGCTGCCTCATACAGGTTTTGTCCAACCTGTGCCCCCACACCTGTGCTGTAAGCTTGTATTGCCTTCATGGGTGTCTAACAGGGGAGCATACTCATTTTAAATTTAGCACACCTATTCACCATTGTTGGGTGTGTTGTTTATCTTCCTTTTGGAAGGAGTTACGTCATGGATTTGTTTTTCTTCCGGAAATGAAATTGGTTAGACTTCCTGGCATACATGAGTACAGTTTCCATTGAGGTGACTGTGATGCTTTCCTGTGTGGTTTAAACCAACACAGTTTGAATGTAAGTGAGCTGTTGTATCTTTCTCCTGGCTACACTTATGCTATCAGCTGCAGTCGCCTCTGAAATGCTGACAGATGTTTAAAGCACACTGACTGATTTGTGATGTTTACGCAGTCTCTCTCAGCAACTCTCTTGCTCTGTGGCAAGTAACAGCCAGGTTGTAGGATCAACCAGCTGTCATGCTTTGTTACTGCTGCACTCTAAAACTAAGGGCCTCTTTCTGTAATACCAGGAGAAATAAGAGAGGCTGTGAGGGTTTTCATCAGCGTCATGTGAGAGTTAGTGCACAGCAGATCTAATCTGCAGTTAAATGTTAATGGATCAATTTGTACTGCTCACCATCAGGTTCTTTGGCCCTTTTTAACTCTCAATTTTGTTTCATACCTTGATTTAATATGAATCTGATATTTTAATTTGATGAGCTTTTATTTATAAAAAGGTTAAATAAAGCCAGTGCCTGACCTACACTGAGGATTAAGCAATTTAATTTATAGCTTTGTTTGCCACAAGGGATGTTTTTAACATACTAGTAAATATATTGTGGGTTTTGCGTTTGTATTTTATGGCTGTAACTGTTTGCTGTGTGCAGTAACTGTTTTGCATGTAAAGGTAAAGGAGTAATCCATCTACAGCTGTCTTTTAATGTGGTCTGAGTTTTTGGTGTACACTGGTGTCTTTCACTGAGTCATGATAAATCCTGTATAATCTCTACAGTTCGGCCTTCAACCCATCCTCCCACATTCAGTTATCTATCGTCTTTCTTGAGAAAAGTGTAGCCATTGCAGAGAAATGCTGTGTCGTGCCAGAGGGTGGCAGTAGCTAACCGCTGTGAAATGGGCTGGGCTGTAGGGTCAATCTAGAAACCATAATTAAATGATTCAAGTAAACAGTATAATTTCCTTGTACGAGTTTCTGTGATTTATATTTGTGTCCTTGTTTAGAAACAATCTCCCAAATTGTTAATGAAAGAACAAGCTTCAGAAAAATAAAAATTCAGAGGCTTGCTTGCAGTTTGAGGTGGGCTGTGGGTGCATGACGTCATGTCTAAATTGCGCAGCGGTTCATTTTTTCCATGTATTTCACCCAGCTCTCTATTGTCAATTATTTAACTGTTATGAAGCATTTATATGAAGCATTAATCATACAGCAACTCTTTGGGCATCCCATTCATTCCTTATCATCATCCAGTGTATTCTTGCTTTACAAAAAATATCCTCCATTGTCATATTATCCACCCTCAGCTCTCATTTAATTTTTTTGAATCACACCCATAGCCACCGGGCAGACATGATGAACATTACATGTTAAGGAAAGTGTGCTTTATAACTGCAGTTATTGGCAGAGGGACAAAACAAATAGAGCATGAGTGCAATATTCACATGGCTAGAAGGCCCCACCTCTTCCCCTCCCAAAATGTTACATAATTATTCCCTAAACTAAAAGAATCAGAAATACTTTATTGATCTCTGGAGGGGAAAATGGGGGCGTTACAGTTGCTCTTATAAACATAAAGAAATGTAAGAAAATAGAAATAAAGGAGTATGTAACATGTAAATTATGTACATAATGTTATATATATATATATATATATATATATATATATATATATATATATATATATATCTTTAGGTAGGTTAAGAGTTTAGGATGCATTACACTATTTTAGCTTGTAATCATGTAATTGTATGGGCCTCCCTATATGAGCCCCCTCCAATTGGAGGTTGCAGACATTTACCTCAATCACAATAGGTTGAATATTAGACTGTATTTTGAGCTGCAAAATAAAGTCACAGGTGTGTAATCATCAGTTCATTTCTTTACAATTTTACAATATTTTCAATGGTGTTGACTGATTCAGGAGATATATAGCTATGGGATAAACTAGAGTTTAAGTGTGATAAGAATGGATTTTTACAATTGTCGTTAGGCTGTTTGCTTCCACTTACCACCAGCTGTTATTAGTCATATGAGTCTCAACAGTTATATTTTTATATTAATAATATTTTTTGGTGAAATCTCACAGAAGGCTAATATCTACACTTAATTGTCATCATTTCACCAGGTCAGCAGCCGGTCCAGAAGGTTCCGGCGGAGCGTCAGGCAACAAGCGCTTGCAGCAGACCCAGGCCCAGGTGGATGAGGTATGATACGTCTCTTTTTACTGGCTTACGAGGTCCAGATAAAGCCCCAAACTTATGTTTTCACACTAGCTGATATTGATGATAATCCCCCAAAAAAATACGTTTAGAATCTCTATTAATATATGACCTACCATGAGTAATACACACATTTCTGTTTATAATTTTTAAAGAAAGCTGCCATATAAGAGACCATTTAACTCTTTCCCCTGTCAAAGCCAATCACATGTTATTTATGAAATCAGTGGACAAATTTAGAGACGGTTCTACCTCGTCTACCTTGTCTCTCACCTAGCTCACTCTTATTATTGACCTCCACCTTACCCCCCACCCACCCCCTCCATCTCCAGCCACTCTGTGAGACTCCCATCTTCCTTAATGTCTGTGTGGAGCAGAGACTTGCATAATCCTTGGCAGCAGTGTCATGAATCACCACAACGTGGAATCAGTGGCTCTATAATGCTCCACCTCCACATGTCAGCTCACATGCCAGAGAAAAATTATATTCAAAAGCATGTCAGGAGGCCACCAGGAAGAAACGTCTGCTTAGTCTCACTCCTCCTGTGGTTTTGTTCTTAATCTTCTTTACAGTTCCCTTTCTTAGCTGTGGCCGTCTTGATGTTGGCCCCTCCTACACAGCGGTTTAATGTAGCATGTCACACAAAGCCTCCAATTGGCTGCCAGCGGGTTATATAATCGCTGCCTCCATGGTTATGTAAGAGCTGCATGGCCCTACACACTTCTCTCCACCCTGCCACTCTGTCTGAGAGGAGGGGCAGTTGTAGTGTTTGTGGATCAGTGGAACATATGGGTTATGTGTAGTCTGCGATAGTGTGTGTGCGCACATGCATGCCTGCCTGATTGTAGGTGATCTCTGTCATTAAGCAGAAAATGTGTATTATATACCTTTTTTTTTTTTTAACCTTGTACAGTAAGGTGTGATCTCTACTTTTGGTGGTTTTGTTCGGTAACATTGTTACTCAACATTTCCAGCATTGATGTCATGATTCTGCATTGTATATAGGTGCATTTCCAATCTCTTCTATTAATTCTAAAATAACTAATTAAGGCAGTGTTTGATTGATCTTCAATGAGTTGTAGTCACGATTAAAGCCGTTTCACACCAAGCAAGGATTTTTGTCTGAAAAATTTGCACGTAAATTTATAAAAACTGATTTTGTTGGTTTTTATGAATGCCCTGCGGAACATTCGTGCGGGGGAAAAATATTCGGACAGGCCTCGATTTCAGGAGATTTCCACCTGCGGAAATATGTTTGACCAATGAAATCCTTTGTTCTAACTGATTACCGTCATTCGGCATGATAATTAGTAGGGATGGGGGGGGGGAATTGATTCACCTATGTATCGCAATTATTTTTTTTACAATTTTTAAATTTATTTTTTAATGCCAGAATCAATATACTGTATTTGCTTCATTTGAGTCTATGCGGAGGTAGAAGGAAGTTACCGCTCCAGCACTACAATACTACACATACAGTAAAGTATGGAAACACTTGGTTTCACACATTGCCAGGAAAAGCAGAGCTAGACATCACGGCTAAAGCTGCGTGCTAACTCTGTCATGGACAGGAAACGTTATCGTATTGCGGTAACGTGCGGTCAAGCCAGTCGTCACGCTCATCTCCGTGGTCAAATCGGCCGACGCTACAACTGTAGAGCACCCATATACTGACATTTATGCTAAATGTATTCAAACGGCCCCGATAGAGCTGATCATGGATGTATAAAGAGAACAGAGCTGACGGGAAAGCTAGTGACGGACTTGGTGAAGTTAGTGGAAGTATACACGTGTGACTATATCCAGTTTTCAAAATAAGGTGTTAACAAAGGGAACTGTATATACAAAATACATATATGGAAATAAGATTGATTGGATTATATTCACCAGAAGTATAAAACATTACATGTCCCTTATAAATTAAAAAGAAAATATCACTACTTTGTGAGGGAAATGTCTTTATTCTTTGATTTTTGGGTTGCTGGAAAAAAATGTAATAAATTATTCCTGACAATGACTGATATATTTGACTTCAGGACATCTCTGACTACAAACACGCTGAAAATCAAACATTTTCACTGTGTAAATTTAGAGATTTTCCAAAGTAAAAGTCCCTAGAGGTGTATGATTGGTGTATGCTAGCCACAACAGCTAACATTAACGTTAGTATCAAATTTAGGGTTCGATTAGTTTATGTATTTTGTAGTTAACGTTAGCCCCTCTGCGTTTTTGTTGTGTGAAGTGGACACGGCAATTTTTAGGAGGAAACCCACTTGGCCTCAAACGCAGATAATTCGCACCGGAACCGGTGTACATAGTTGTCACACACATAGTTGTATGCCCACACGGCATTTTTGCGTTATATTTATTGCATTGCAGGTACAGTCATTTAAAAAGTACTGACATTAAACCATATGTTTTGTTCTTGCTTTGTGTCTTTGTGAGTAGGTGGTGGATATTATGCGTGTTAATGTGGACAAAGTGCTGGAACGTGACCAGAAGCTGTCTGAACTGGATGACAGAGCAGACGCACTGCAGGCCGGAGCCTCCCAGTTCGAGACCAGTGCTGCCAAGCTGAAGAGGAAGTTCTGGTGGAAGAACTGCAAGGTGCCTAAACACAGTTTGGTCCAAAAAAAAACACACACACCCCTTTTCCCTCTGTAAATGAAAATAACTAACTGATCTAAAATGAACTCCATACCAGACGTCTCTTGGCTGTAAGTGGCCTAAATTCTATGAATAGTTTAATTTGCCTACACAACATACATTATATACACATGCCACTTATAAAAGTGAACTGAAGTGAAACAAACATATAAAAAAAGATATTGTTGAACAAAAATTCTTACATTTTCCAGTTACTAATTGCAGTTAATGTGTGTGGCACTGAATTTGCTGTATTATTACTCCTTGCAGATGTGGGCCATCCTGATAGCTGTCATATTGATCATCATCGTCATCATTATTAGTGAGTATCAAGCCCGTGGTTAGAGGAGCTTCTCATCGACAGCTGGTGCAGTTTTTGTTACTTCAGATGATTAAAAGTATCTCTATGAGTTTCAATGAGTTTCTGCACAAAGCCCTTAATATAATCAGAAATACTTTATTGATCAACCGGGGGGAAATTGGGGCGTTACAGTTGCTCTTCTATAAACATAAGAAATGTAAGAAAATAGAAATAGTAAGTAACATGTAAATTATATACATAATGCTACATTATAAACAAAATATATGTAAAAAAATAAAATTAAAATAAATATTAAAATTAAAAATGAGAATATAAAAAATATGAAATATGTACGTGCAAATATATGCATTATATAGCATGCAAAAAGGTAAATACAAAATTCTGTAACAAAAGTGTGTTAAATATAAAACAGAAATAAGAATATTTGTTGAATGTACCGCATAAATGCAGTATTAATTACAGTATTGCACAGATGAATTATTGCACAAATTATTATACAGTTAAGTCAGTAAAAAGTAAATAATAATGATATAATATATACTGTATATAATAATAAAGTGTCATTATAATTACTTTACAGAGACTTCAGTTTAATCTGGGTTGTTTATACTGTTTATATATATATATGTACACCAATCAGCCATAACATTAAGACCACTGACAGGTGAAGTGAATAACATTTATTATCTCGTTACCATGGCACCTGGCAGTGGGCTGGATATATTAGACAGCAAGTGAACATTTTGAACTTTGTGTTGGAAGCAGAAAAAATGGGCAAGCGTAAGGATGTGAGCGACTTTGACAAGGGCCAAATAGTGCTGGCTAGACGACTGGGTCAGAGCATCTCCACAACTGCAGCTCTTGTGGGATGTTCCCGGTCTGCAGTGGTCAGGACCTACCAAAAGTGAACCGGGTCAGACCCAAGGCTCATTGATGCACGTGGGGAGCGACGGCTGGCCTGTGTTCTCCGATCCAATAGAAGAGCTACTGTAGCTCAAATTGCTGAAAAAGTTAATGCTGGTTCAGATAGAAAGGTGTCAGAACACACAGTGCAACGCAGTTTGTTGCGTATGTGGCTGTGTAGCCGCAGACCGGTCGAGATGCCCACGCTGTCCTAATGTTATGGCTGATTGGTGTATATACTGTATATACACACACACAGTATGGTGAAATATAGTATATTTAAATTTCAGATACTTTTGTTAGTTATTACATTCTTGTTAAATCAAATTAGTTCATGTAAGTCTTTCATCTAAGAAGTTCCTGCCTACTTCATTCACAGTTTGGAATTACTCCTAAAACGGCAGCCACGGGAGGAGCGGAGGAAACAATGAAGAAGAGGAGAGAAACGACGTACATAATTAATGTCTCAGAGGAAGACGTCACATGATTACTGGGTACTGAGCTCCACAACATTTTTCTCCTCGCAGGGAGTCTTCATTCCTTGTCCTGTTTTGCTCCCTGTGTGTGTTTGTGTGCGCGTGTGTTTGTGTGAGTATTTGTACATGTGCCTGAGCAAAGGATTGTCATAATACCAGAGGTTTACCCTACATCACTGCACCATACCATCTTTCAACTTGTATTAGAGTTCTATGCCAGTTGCCAAAGTAAACAGAAACAGTTTGATAATTAAAATCAAACTCAAACAAACCTAAAAAGTACAACTGAATCATCTTTGAAAGTATGACAAAGAACACATAAACACACACACATACTCCAACCTCAGGACTAGAAGTGAAGATGTTGTTGTAAACTCTCCTCAACTCATATTTACTTTTTTATGTTTTATTAATAGCCATTGATTTTGTGTGCCAGGCTAAGAGAAGTGCCTTTGAGGATATGCTGTTCTGTGTTAGTTATGATTGTAACAGTAACCCTGCATATCGTTGAAGAGATGCCGCTTTCCAACACACACATTTATACTTTACAGATGCCAATATTTAGATTTTTCTCCTCATTTTTTTTTTTTAATATAAAAGATTTGCTGGTCTGTCATTAGTGTCACTAGTGCAGTGCCTGTTCAAAACGTGCCTGTTCAAAACGTGCCTGTTCAAATTGTGCCTGTTCAGAACGGGCCGATCGCCTGGCCTCCGGTGTTGCTGCTTACAGCTTTCTCGAGAATCGCTCATCCAAACAACTTCACACTCCACGCTGCGCTTCCGTTGATCCCTATCAATACACCTGCCATGTCATAGTTGCATCTCCTAGCAATGCAAGAGTATAGGCGTTTGGGTGCAAAAGCTCACGCGAACATCGATGGAGAGTGAGCTGTAACCAGCATGCCATTTGGTGGTGTAACAGTTAATTGGGATCCCCTCTCAATCCCCTGCACAGTGTGCACACAATACACTACCAATACATTTGTCCCGTAGATTTCAAGAGCTTGAATCCTTGGGTCCTCACCCACCAGGTGTGAAGTCGATCGGATCAGCGGTTGTCGAGAAAATCAAAGGACATATGTACCGACAGAGACTCCTTCCATTTTTGTGAGATGGTTACAGTCAGCCGGGGATTGGTGGGATCTGATGCCTTTATTTTATTTATGCACATGGTCTAGAGCTAATTAATTTCTCTGTGTAAGATGTTTGATTTTGGATTGAATAAAAATGAATTTCATTGGTCACCCAACAACAAATAAGCTAACCAGTAACACACTGTTGAACCACCTGATCATACCTATCCTTGTCCATCTTCCTTTCAAATAGAGCTTAGTTACAGTTAAAAACTAGTATGAGCTTGTGTTTAGATAAGTGCCTCTATGTTAAGACCTACAGCCTCACAGCTAGAGAAACTGCCACGGATTTATAAAGAAAGTGCTACACTGGGTTAAAAGTGTCTCAATCAGGTGCTCTCAAGGATGTGCCAGAACGTTTGCCTTTGTGATATATTCAAGCACAAAAAGAGAAGTAAGAAAATGTAGTGTTAGACAGATGCCTTAATGGGTTTCTCCAATGGAGAACAGCCAAAATACAGCCACGCCTCCTTGATCATATATAAAGATTAGTGCCTTCTGAACGCTCCAAACAAATACTGTGCTGCTTGCTTATTCAGCTGAGCTTATTAACCTTGAATTAAGTCTTCTGTTTAGTTACACTGGCATTTATCCCAGCTGATCAATGCAAAGTACTTCTCACGTGTGATAATTTAGTTTTTATTAACAATAGCTTTTTTTGCAGTCTATTATATGTAGATCTAACTTTAGGGAGACTGTATAGTATTTTTTTGTCTGCTGGTGAGCGTCATGCGTGTTTGAGTGTACAGAATGTTGAGCAATGACGGTGTTATATACCGACACTGGATGATTGCATTCCCTGCTGTTGCCTCTATCCTATTAAAATACATGTTTTAATGAGATAAACAGTTTGGGATTACTTTGTACATTCATTTCACTCTGTGTTGAATTTCAGTCCTGCAAGTACAACTGCTTATGTTGCATTTTTCAGTAAGGCATAAGAAGTTATATGGCCTTCCCAGTGTATGCAGGATAATATGGTAATTGAAATGAACACTAAAACAAGGATGGGCTCTTATTTTTTAGAGTATATAGATATAGACAAACTGTAGCCATTAAGGAAACTGTAATATTTTCAGAGGCCACTGAAAATGCTTTTGCAGACCAGGCTTCTATCACAGATGTGTGGAATTGTCATCATCCTCTCACGTCTACACGAGAAATGTGAGACCCAGTAACGTCAAACCCTTGCTTATGTCTGCCCACTGGGAACGCATTTGGAAATAAGTGCAATTCTACTCTTTGGCCCAAAATGCCTTTTGCTTGAATAAAACAGATTTAACTTAAATCACAAAGCCTCATCTGTTATTTGTTTCTGATCTGTGACAGAATAAATGTCAAAGTTTGCTATTTTCAAAAGCAGCTCAGGGACTTGTTCAGGGACGCACCGATACTGGATCGTATTTCGGGCCGATACTGACTCAAGTCAATGGGGTTTTATATTTTAATTCCCTTTTAAGTTTTGACCAATTTGTTGCTGCATTAAAAAAGGTTTACACCTGTATTGTAATTCCTGTTAATTTTGAAGATTTTTACCAAGTTGCTGGTGTACGATTTATTATTTTAATATTTATTTAATTTATTTGTTTACAAGTTTATTTGACAGGGACCACATATAATAAACAAACTTAAATACTAATAATAAATGTGATGCATAATTAATAATTCATTCTATGTATATCTATGTATTTATTTTATTTTGTTTTACAAAGTTAGGAGAGCAATGATTAAGTCTGGCCTGATGTTGCGTTACACATAAAGGAATGATCCCAGTTTCTTCCACACAGTGAGGCATACAGTTTATTAATTAAACACTGGTATCGGATCGTTACTCGATATCGGCCGATATACATACAAAGCCCAGGTATCGGTATCGGGACTGGAAAAAGTCAGATTGGTGCATCCCTAGACTTGCTGTCTCACAGCTCCAGCTTCATAGACGGCTATATTGTCTTTGATTCCTCTGTTGGAGCCAGATATAGACATACTTCTTAAATAATTCAAAGATCCAGATGGGTCATCTGCTCTGCTGAGCAGCTTACTGGCCGTCACCTGACTGTCACTGACACTAGAAAGACTGTAAGAAAAACAACAGTAATATAGTGTTACGTCATTGCTATGAATTTTCCATAGAAAAAAAGGGTTGTGGCTTCTTATTACCCGGCACCAGCTGTTCATCTCAGTAGCTTTCTCCTATATGAGCATTCAACCTATTTATTAGCCATGACACCCAGTCCCAACAAACCTACAACAGGAGGAGGACTCCTGGCATCAATTAGTTTTCTTAACTTTGCAATTGTCACTATTATTTTTACACTTTTGTATTCAAAAAATAATTTGTACAATTCCTGCAATCAGGGCAGGAAAGACCTAGGTGGAAAGGGTGCAAAAATGAGCTGTGGGCCTCAAATGATCCCCTAAGCCCACTGTGTGCCTTACTCATGTACAGGAAAAAATGATCTCCAAAAACCCCCCCATCAGATCAGATATTTATATTTGGGCTATTTTGGGCCTTGGACAACTGACCCAGTGTTCCTCCTCTGTTGGCGGCCCAATCTAATTACTACAAATCACATGATGAACCTGGAGTCCTTGGCCCACTGAGGGTCTGGGGCAGTTGCCCACTTTGCCCAATTAGTAATCCAGACCTGCCTGCTCTATTACTATGTAGACTAAGAAATAACAGACATCACTGTATCAAACCGTTCTCAAGTTCAAATTTAAGTTTCTTTGTGATACCAAATAGTTCAAATTAAATAATTTGTCTTCAAGTCCAGATTGTAAAACCAAGAAAACCAAATTAGGGCCACAACTAATGATTGTTTTTCAAGCAATCAAACAACTAAGTTTGATTTTATAAAATGTCAGAAAATAGTGAAAAAAATTTCCAGCACAATCTTGGCATTTGTGTCTGAAAAATGCCACCTTGGCCAACTCTGTCTAGCAAATATTCATTATCTTGCCAGTTGATTCAACAAAAACATATTGTTAAAGGGACTGTTTGTAACTTTTTACACATATAAACCTACCGGGTCGGTGTCCCATGCACGCTCGCAGATGCGCGCTCGCACTCCACACTGCAGAAGAGTTAGTTTAGCTCTGAGAATATCTAGTGAATGTACAGTGGACGTTTGTGCAAAAATAAATGCTGCAGCTCCTCCAGACCAACAGAGGTTTCCCGTGTCTTGTGAAGTGACGGGGCTCCGCAGCGAGAAACGTTATCGTCTCCGACCGGGTGCCGGAGGGAGACACCGGCACCCAGTCGGAGACGATAACGTTTCTCTGAAGCAGGAAAAGCCAACAGTAGGATCAGCAGTGATTCATGGAGAGACCTTCGTCTGGTCAGCTAACATTACTGCCAAGCAGGTGAAATATAGAGTGATATTGTGGTTTTAGCTGACGTGTGTCGCTTCACCGTTTTGAGCGATGCTCGTTCATGTCTATTTAGAGCGAGCAAGCGCGAGCCCGACGCTGACTTTCGTTGACTTAACGGCCACAGGTGTCGCTGTTAACAAGCATTTCTGATTCTTACAAACAGTCCCTTTAAGTTTCTTTGTGATACCAAATAGTTCAAATTAAATCATTTTATAAAATGTAAGAAAATAGTGAAAAAATGTCCAGCGCAATCTTTTAGCGCCCAAGGTGGCATTTGTGTCTGAAAAATGCTCAAGATCAGATAACTGACAACAATTCAAGAGGTTAAAAAGATAAAAAAATTCTTGTGAAAGGCATCCAGATGTGTGAAATGCATCAGCTGGACCATCATGTAGGGGCTCTGTTCATTCATTCTAGTAGTAGAGGGGTGGATGGTCGGTGCAGTACAGTGAGTTGGTGCCTACAGCTGCAGCTCCAGGAGCCTTCAGAGGGGTGGATGGATGCAGTATAGTGAATCCTCCAGCTCCAGCTCCTGCAGCCCTTCAGCTCCAGCAGCCCTTCAGCTGGCTTGTTGTCCCTCCTGTTGCGTAACACTGAAGTCCACGTGAACCATCAAGCCCACCACACACCGCTCTGTTAGACACGCCCACCTGTCAGACGCCTCGTCCAATCACAGCACAGATGTAATATTCCGTCTGACCAATCAGCGCGCAGTGGGCGGAGTCTCACCACGCTGGCGTCACGTTGCACAAATGTGTGAAACCCCTTCAGGAGTAGATGAAGCTTTAAGCTAACTTACTGGCACATAAAAACAAACAAATACTATAACAACAGTCTAAATACAAGTTGATAGAGTTTTATTTGTTCGGCATATTGAAGCGGAGACACACGTGGACTCAAAAAAGGTAAATATTCATTAAAAAGACCGAAGATTTGAGGTGAGTTGGCTGAACAAGCTAGCTAGTTAACCACCTTAGCCTCACTAGCTTCAACCAGAGAGACTACAGAGGATGTAAACAAATGACATTTAAATAGCTTTCTTGTTGTTTTCTTTACTTACTTTGTGAGTGTGTATCTTGTAGTTTAAGCTGGATACTCCAAACAGTATATCTTAGTTGTAAAGCAGTGCTCAGCAGCCTGTATTGCTAATGTGTTTACTAAACAACATCTGAAATAGTCAGTTAGTGACAAACTGTAGTTAATGACGTCACTCTTACACTGCATGAATAACAGTTATCATATGAGCTAATACAGCAGCAGATGTATTGATTAGTTTACTTGCTCACTTACTAGTGCCAGGATGTATTAATGTTCACATCCTATATTAAAATGTCACATTAAATGTAATGTATAGCTTGCCCAATGTGTGGCAATATACACAACAATAATGTCATTGTAATGTCATGATTTTGTGCTTTAGTTGTTATAGTAGTGGCTGCCTCTGTGTGTTTACTAAACACACTAAACTGTAGTTAATGATGTCACTATTTCACTGCATGAATAACAAATGCAGTTATCATATGAGATAATACAGTAGCAGATGTATTGATTAGTTTACTTGCTCAACCTACTACTGCCAGGATTTATTAATCATCCTATATTAAAATGTGACATTAAATATAATGTATAGCTTGCCAAATGTCTGGCAATATACATAATAATGTCATTGTAATGTCATGATTTTGTGCTTTAGTTGTTATAGTAGTTACTTTGTGAGTGTGTATCTTGTAGTTTAAGCTGGATACTCCAAACAGTATCTCTTAGCTGTAAAGCAGTGCTCAGTAGCCTGTATTGCTAATGTGTTTAGTTTACTTGCTCACTTACTAGTGCCAGGTTTTATTAATGATCACATTCTATATTAAACATTTTTATTGACATGTAATGTATAAGCTTGCCAAAATGTGTGGTAATATACACAACAATAATGTAATTGTAATGCTTTTGTGCTTTAGTTGTTATAGTAGTGGCTGCCTGCCTGTGTGTTAAGCCCTAAGACGTATAGATGATGTCATGTTGCTGGGTTTGTTGAGGTTACTGGGTTTATGTTTGGGCGGGGGTAGTGAACGTCAAATGAGTGTCAAGTTTGTTTACTAAACAAACTAAGCTCTAGTTAATGTTGTCTCTCGTACACTGCAGGAAATAACAAATACAGTTCTAGTGCCAGGATTTATTAATGATCACATTCTATATTAAAAATTTGGCATTAAATGTAATGTATAGCTCGCCAAAATGTGTGGCAATATACACAATAATGTAATTCTATTCAATTCAATTCAAACAACTTTATTAATTGGTTTGGAGCAGCTTGTACATAAAAACATAGATAAAACATAGTGACACACAACAACAACAACAACAACAATATATGTAAGCTAAGAAAATATATAAAACAGGACCCAAAACTTGTAATGATTTTGAGCTTTAGTTGTTATAGTAGTAGTGGCTGCCTGCCTGTGTGTTAAGCCTTAAGACGTATAGATGATGTCACGTTACTCTGGTGGTTGCTGGGTTTGTTGAGGTTACCAGGTTCATGTGGGGTTGGGGGATGGTGAACCGTCAAACAAGTGTCAGGTTTGTTTTGAGTGGGAAGAGGTCATGGGGCTGTTGTTGAAGGTTTTCTTTTTCTAGTGGGGCGAAGGTCTAGTGGGGCGAAGGTAAAACAGGTATACTATTCATGATGACTTAACCTTAAATCCTCTTTTATATCTGTTGTATTTGTGTATGTTTGTTATACTCTTTGGTGTGAGGTGACCTATATATAGATGCACTTACTTACTTACAGGCTCACTATACTACTTCTGGCTGCACATATATACCTCAACTCATAAATATTTAATTCAACCTATTTACACCTAAATCTTCCTGGTATTTTCCTATGTGAAATACATGTTAAGGTGTGGATAGCCAGTCTGTATTAGGGCTGCAACTAATTATTTTCATTGATGATTAATCTGCGATTATTTTCTCGATTAACCGATAAGTTGTTTGGTCTATAAAATGTCAGAAAATGTTGATCAGTGTTTCCCAAAGCCCAAAATGACGTCTTCAAATGTCTTGTTTTGTCCACAACTCAAAAATATTCAGTTTATTGTCAAAGAGGAGTAAAGAAACCAGAAAATAATCACATTTAAAAAGCTGGAATAAGAGAATTTTGACTTTATTTGTCTCATGGCTGTTCTTTGACCCGGCAGTTAGGTGTTGCAAATTCCCATTTAGGCATAATTATGAATATTACTCCAAACATTAGCTATGTATACAAATCAATAGGGCTACAACTACAGATTTTTTATTTAATTGTTGATTAATCTGACGATTATTTTCTCGATTAACCGATAACTTGTTTGCTCTATAAAATGTCAGAAAATGGTGAAAAATGTTAATAAGGGTTTCCCAAAGCCCAAGATGACGTTTTGTCCACAACTCAAAGATATTCAGTTTACTGTCATAGAGGAGTAAAGAAACCAGAAAATATTCACATTTAAGAAGCTGGCTTTTTTCTTAAAAAAAAATAACTCAACCGATTAATCGATGATCAAAATTGTCGATTAATTTAATATTTGACGACTAATCGATTAACCATTGCAGCTCTACAAATCAGTGTCAAAAAACATAAATAACTTTACTTTTTTTCTTGTGATAACCTTCATTAAATGATCGGGAGTATGTGTCAATCACCAATCTTAGTGTTGCGTCTAAACTTTGTTTACATTTGGATCACAATGTACTTTGAACAAGAATTCAAACTCACACTATTCATCTCGAGAAAAGTACTAATTACTAACCTGCCTGAGCACCATGACCATGGCTTTATCAGGTGTTGTAAATTGAAGCAAGGCCAGAGCATTATCCCTACACCACCGTAATCACAGGTTTGCGTCGTACGCACACAGTACAAATATAATGTCTCAAGTAATAGGAGGATGGCTTATACGCTCCGAATTGAGCAAGCTGGTTATGTAATCCTGCAGTGACGACCTGTTGAACGACGCAGGATATTTTCACTGGCTCCTGTTTATATCTCTGTGTGTGTGCCTCTTTGTCTGTGTCTCACTTATATTGTCTCGCTGCTTTGTGTATGTGGTGGTAGCAGCCGGTTTGGTTTGTTTTTTTAATTACTGATATTATGATGGCCTAAAAAAACTGACAACAGGCAGTTTGACTGGAGAAGACAAATGCATTTACTTCTGTTATGTTGAGTTCGATTTCAGAAAGATACTTCACAAAAAGAACTATTTTGAAATATACAGTAAATACTGTGTCTGAATTTAAACCAATATGTATGGGTTACTCTACAAACATTAAATAATATGCGTCACTTCTGAGTGTCTGCAGGGGATTTGAACTGCATTTGATTTCGGAGGAAAGATGAGGAACATTTCTCAGCTATTATGCGACAGAGTATCACAGTATTATCGTGTTATTGGTGGTGTGTAAAGGATGGCATTTGGCAGAGTTGTTGTTGGCAGTATTGATGGATGAATTGTGCCCATATGTGTGAGTCGTGGATGATGGGAGTGAGTCAGAAAGCAGTGAGCCAGTTTGATAGTCAGATTGTCCAACAGTATTAGATAACAAGGCAGATTGTGTTTGTTCACATTTGAGAAATGAAAAACATAGAACAGAAGATTTGTTTATATTTGATTTTATGTTGTTTTTTTGTGTTTTTACCACCTCGGGCTTGGCACACGTTTTTTGGCATTTTAATTTGGGGTTTTCCCTGCCTCAATAGACATTTTGACACGTCATAGCAGGAGAAAGCACGGCACTGGTGAAAGTAATTCCAGTAATGATGGCCTTGTTTCATTCAGTTAAAGTAATGCCTGGAACTAGCGCACAGAAATAGAAGGCAGCAATCATCAATGTTATTAATTACACCTGTGGCCTTTCCTGCTACTCCGTATTATATCTGTGTCCCAGTTTCGTACTGATTCTAAGAGGATTCACTGTGTTCACACTGGAAAAATGAAGTATATTCAAAACATACTATCAGATAGATTATTTTTTTGATTCACAGGGGTCCCACAGCTAAGACATTTTCATTTTCTTGTTGTGATATGCTTGCTTTATGCAAATGTATGTATATGTTTATTATTGTAAATTAATTAACAACACAAAACAATGACACATATTGTCCAGAAACCCTCACAGGTGCTGCTTTTAGCATAAGAAATATGCTCAAAACATGACATGGCAAACTCAAGCCCAACAGGCAACAACAGCTGTCAGTGTGTCAGTGTGCTGACTTGACTCAAAACTGCATGTGATTATCATAAGTGGGCATGTCTGTGAAGGGGAGACTTATGGGTACCCTTAGAACCCATTTTAATTCACATATCTTGAGGTCAGAGGTCAAGGAACCCCTTTGAAAATGGCCATGCCAGCTTTTCCTCGCCAAAATTTTGCGTAATTGCGGAGTGTTATTTAGCCTCCTTCGCAATTCTAGTTTCATATGATGCCAGTATTTTCACTCTGGCGTTAAAACTAAGCCCACTGCGGCCAGGATTTTTAAGAGGTTAATTAAAAATCAATACAGTGTTTTGGAGAATCAATACAGTATCGTAAAACATAATATCGCCATACTCATGTGTATCGACATTTTCTTACACCCCCAAGTTTCTTATATCTCTCTTTACTTCCTTTATCTTACAGTGCTCAAGGCCGACCCTCACATCCCACGCTCAGCACTGATTCATTGAGCACCGATTTCTTGTCACCACATGGAACCCATTCCCTGGTTGAACATATGAAGACCTCTACTGACCACTGTAGTTGGACAAATTACTATTGATGTGTGACCAAAGCACCGAGATGCCTGGAGGTGACTGCTGTCGTGATGGGGATGAGCCTGCGTTACTGTCAGCAACAGCAGGAGGAGGAGGAGGTGGACAGGAGGCGAGGATGTCGTCAAGGCAGCAGGACGGAGAGGCGCCAGGTGGAGAAGTGGGTCAGGAAGATGAGGAGATGACAAGTGGATCGCATGATCTCTCATCTCCGGCCAATCACAGCCCTGGTAGCGTCACAGGATCCACCTCAGCTTCAACCAAGAGGTAGTTATCTGATTGTGTGTGCCTGGCGTATGTTCACTTCATACCACAGTGACCCAAGCTGCTGCCACATCTCTTTATTCATCTCAGGACAAGTTTTAAAATGAACCACAGCAAAACGTAGCAGTGTCTTGGTTTTTATTTTTGTAGCTCTGGCCTTTGGTTCTATCCGTTATAACACTGTACTCACCAAACTAATAGCTGAGAACTCCAATGGAGACACACGACCAGTCAGATGATCATACAGGTTGTAAACAAGCTGACAGTTTAGCCAGATTACACCATTTATTTTGGAAGTAAAAACTAGATGAATTCGTTACACAGGAAAACAAGCGTTGCGTTTCAAATTACATTATCTTTTTACTTTTAGTACATACTGCAGCTGCCCTCACACAGTACATACTGTTGCATGCAGTATGCATACAATTGTGACACACTACTTCGTCATGACATTGCAACTTGAACTTTGACCCTGTTGCTCATATATCCGCTTCACAGAGGACTGTGGGTCAGAATAGCCAGAAAAACATACTGGCTTACATACTCAACTCATCTTTATTTATATAGCACCTTTCATACAAGCATGCAGCCCAAAGAGCTTTACATAGAAAGATTAAAACAACACAGACTAAAATAAAAACAATGAAAAGTGGAAAAAGTTACAACAATAAACAATACAATGTTAAAATAAAATAAACATCAGGGATAAAATGATTTAAACTTACGACAGGCAGGAAGAATTAGCGATGTTATCTCTACTTTGTACTGAAAATTCACGAAGCAAAAATAATATGTATGAATTCATGGAGACACGTTAAATAAACACTTGTGTTGGTGCCACAAATCAACAAGTTGGTTCTCCATTTTCCATCTTACTACTACTTTATGCTCCGCGTTTGCATTTGCCGCCTTTGGTCTTTCTTAATTGACTGCGTCATTGGTTGTCATCAGGGTTTCCCACACACAACATGATATCCGATAAATATTGTTTAATGTTTATGATTTCAATACGGTGTGGCCAGGATGGACTTCTGAGCAGATTGGGGGAAGAATATCTGAAAAGATAATCTTTAGAACCACCAAAAAAATCAGGGCTTTGCTCATCAGTGTCGAGGAGGGAGGGGGGAATCGGGCCTGAAATCGGCTTGACCCTCGTGTAGTGTGTACCCGGCATTACTGTCCCCAGACTCAAAACGATAACGGAGAAGCAGCATTCAGATTTTATGCACCACATATCTGGAACAAACTCCCAGAAAACTTGAAATCTGCTCCAACTTTCAGTTCTTTTAAATCAGGGCTTAAAGCCTTTTTTTCTGTTTGCTGCTGCATCTTATTAAGTTAAACTCTCTGAATGTGTGTGTAGCAGTGAAAATACAGACGGCAGCAGAGGACAGGCCCACAGAGAGGTGATGGTTACAGTGTCTGAGATGAAGAAGAGGATCCCATCAGAAAAACGCAGTCGCAGCAAAGCCAGCACTGTGGAGGCCTTACAATACGCACTCAACTGTGTCAAGCAAGTGCAAGGTAAACTTGAAACCCTTTGTTACGCTTAGAAACTGTTTTGTTTTCTTTCAAAATCAGAGTAGTCTGTTTTTCTCCAACAAGCTTGACATCATTTGGTGTTGTTTCAAAGCAGCATGTGTGTTTGTGTTGTAGCCAACAGCGAATACTACAAACTGCTGATGAAAAACGGTCAGGATGAGAGGAGAGATGCCACAGTCTGCACCCTGGAAGAGTTGGAAAGAGTCACATCTGAACACACCCTTAAAAACACGGTAAGAACACACACACACACTTGCATACATACAGTACGTGCACATGTTTATTTGCCTCACACCTGGGCATGTGTGTGAGTGTATGTGTGTTTACTGCTTTGGGTGTGTCAGTGACACTTTTGTGTCGCTTGTGTGCGTGTGTTTCTACATGTGCGTGCGTACTTCTCTGTGCGTAGGACTCCTTCGTGGTGGTTTTCTCGCTGTCGAGCGGCCGCGTGCTGTACACGTCGGAGCAGGCTCCCAGCATCCTTTGCTGCAAGAGGAAGTTCCTGGAGTCGGCCAAGTTTGTGGAGCTGCTCTTCCACCAAGATGTCAACGTTTTCTACTCGCACACAGCTCAGCCGCATCTGCCGCCCTGGAGCAACTCGCATACAGGTGTGTTTGGACCACAATTTTATATTTTGAATAAGTTGTCATTTATTTATTTTTTTATTATATAAATATTTCTATTTATGATTTGTTTAGTTTATGATAGCTGTTATTGAGGTTTCAGTTATAGTTTTATTCCATTGTTTTCCTAGGCAGCGGCTTTGAGATTCAGCAGCTGTGACTTCCTCATGAATAATTGAACACAATATAACTAGGGCTGTCAATCCATTCAAATATTTCATTGCATTAATCGCATGATTGTCCATAGTTAATGACGATTAATCGCAAATTACTTGCACGTTTTATGTCCATTCAAAATGTACCTTAAAGGGAGATTTGTCAAGTATTTAAAACGCTTATCAACACAGGAGTGGACAAATATGCTTGCTTTATGCAAATGTATGTATATATTTAATATTGGAAATCAATTAACAACACATTGATTATCATAAAGTGAGCATGTCTGTAAAGCCCTTTGAAAATGGCCATCACAATTTTTCCTCGCCAAAATTTAGTGTAACTTTGGACTTTGGCGTTATTTAGCCTCCCTCCCAACAAGCTGGTATGACATGGTTGGTACCAATGGATTCCTTATATTTATGTCTAGTTTCACATGATGCCTATCTTCACTCTAGCTTTGAAACTGAGCCGGCTACAACCTCAAAATCGCAAGTTGCGTTAGAACTTAGAAATGGGAGGCGTTAAAATGAATTTGCATTAACACGTTATCATTGCGTTACCTGACAGCCCTTAATATAACACAAATATATTCTAAAATCCTTTCGCTTTTTGTTTCTTCCAGGTTATATTTAAATTGACTGTATAGTGGATTTTATGACAGTGTCTGTTGTAAATATTTTCTGTTTTATTTTGAACTAAAACTAACTTTTCTCTGCTGTTTGTCTCTGCAGCGGGGGTTCTGTTTGACTGTGCCCAGGTCAAGTCTTTCTTCTGCAGAATCAGGTCAGTATCTACATTCAGTTCAGGATTTTCTTCACTTGGCTTCCCATAAAGCTGTGATTTCACAATAATAACATCTCTCTGGGAAAACCGGATGTGTTCAGAAAATATGAATTCTTTATAAACATTATCTCAAATGTCTTTACCAAAACCTTTCAGTAAAGCACAGCTGAAAGTCACTTTTTAACGCTCCTCATACATCCTGCCAACCCCTTTAGGCTTCATATATTAAACATACATTGACATACATTGTTGTTACAGAATTATTTCTAGTAGAAAGATGGAGATTTGACTGCATTTGTTTAAATCGTCTCCAGCTTGACATAATTTTTTCGGTGTTTACTATTAGTTGGGTAAAATGTCTCATGTTTACTTAATAAATTACAGTACAAATACAAATTGTAATTCATGTTTTAGGGGCGGAAAGGACCGTGAGGGTGAGATGCGTTACAACCCATTTCGGGTAACCCCCTACCTGCTGACGGTGCAAGGAACAGGAAGCAGTGGGGAAGAGGAGGAGCCGTGCTGCCTGGCGCTGGTTGAGCGCATCATCTCTGGATATGAGGGTACAATTATTAGCACAACTCAAACAGCCTTTCCCCATGAATAGTAAACAACAAATTATTTATTTTACTTCCTTTTTTGGCTTGTGTTTGGATGCATAGCTTTAACATAACAAGACTTTGACATGTTCCTAACGTTGATTTCATTCGCTCATACAGCACCTCGGATCCCCATGGACAAGCGCATCTTCACCACCACACACTCACCTGGCTGTGTGTTTCTGGAAGTGGATGACAGGTCAGTACGCACACACACACATAAACACACACGCATGCGTGCACAATCAGAGTTTACATTGAGCTTTTAAAGTGCCGGTGTGTGGATGAAGCTTAATTTGATGGTCATAATCCACAGGGCTGTGCCGTTGGTAGGATACCTTCCACAGGATCTGATTGGCACGTCGTTGCTGACTTGCATTCACCCAGATGACCGCCCCCTCATGCTGTCCATGCACCGGAAAGGTAAGGAAGTTTAAAAATAGACATAATTTGTATATTGAGACGAGAATTTGTCTGCCGATCAGCGATACAGTCTACTATCTAGTCTACAATCTTCACTGCTCTCTTGACGTTTTTTCCTCACTTAAACTCTCCGTGCCATGTATAGTGTTGAGGTACGCGGGCCAGTCTCGTCCGTTCGAGCATTCTCCGGTGCGTCTGCGCTGTCAGAACGGAGACCACATCACCTTGGACACCAGCTGGTCCAGCTTCATCAACCCTTGGAGCCGCAAGGTGGCCTTCATCATCGGACGGCACAAAGTCAGGACGTAAGTGGCAGCGCTGTTACACAGAGCGTTATTGAAATGGAATTACATCATCATTAAGATGACATCACTGTGCTGTCGTCTTTTCTCACCAGGAGTCCACTGAATGAGGACGTGTTTGCTGCTCCGACTAAGGAGGATGTCCCCGTCACCCATGAAGAAATAAAAGATCTGCAATCAAAGATCTATAAGCTTTTCCTGCAGGTCATTATTTCAGTGTAGTTTATTCAAATATTTATTATAATTTATAATTTCATAATAATAATAATAATGAATTTGTTGGCCATTATTGGCCTTTTTCAAAAAAAAAATATTACTATATAATTGATGTATTAATGGTGAAAGCAAGTTGACACAGCTCTTACTTAACTAACTAACTTTTGTTTTCTTTCTTTTTGTGTGTCAGAGCTTCTATAGTACCTTCACTTGTTTGTGTCTCTCCTCCACAGCCGGTCCGTAACAATGGTTCCAGTGGTTATGGCAGTTTGGGGAGTAACGGCTCTCATGAGCCCTACATCAGCGTGGCTTCATCCAGTGACAGCAATGGTAACCTGTGGGAGGACTCGCGTCGGGAACCGGTGAGACAACACAGTGAACATCACAAGCCAGGAAGCCAGTAGTAACACTGCTGCCGAGGTTAATCATGCTGATACTTTGTTTTGTGTGTTATTGCAGATGACTTTGCAGCGGATCTGTGCTGATGTGAACAGAGTCAAGAGTTGGGGCCAGCAGGCTTATCTGGGCTCCAACCACAAAATTGCTCTTCTTGGCAAACCAGTCACAGGTAATGCAGCCCCAAGTACAATTACAAAACATAAAACATACACTGTTATTCAAATGTGCAAATATTTTATACTATTTGCTAAAATGATCTTCTCCCCCCCCAGCACGTCTGCCCCCTGCAGTGTCCAACCCTAAGGTCAGAGATCATGAAGAAGGCAGGAAGCAAACACACATTCCCTCCTATCAGCAGATCAACTGTGTGGACAACATCATCAGGTGTGTGACGGCAGCATCATCACGCCACTGTTGGATCGTTTCAGTTTATTACGCGCTAAAGCGCCTCATTCCTGTCACACTCATTAATTGTTTCATGTGTTGCAGATATTTGGAGAACTGTACAGGCCCAGCCCTCAAGCGGAAGAGTGTTTCTCATTCCCTGGCCACGTCCTCTTCCTCATCCTCATCCTCTTCCTCAGAAGATGACAAGCCTGCTGAAGCCACTCACACAGCTCAGGCCAGCTCAGACGGTATAAACATGGCACATACACCCAACTGTTCACTACTCGCTATAGGGGTGTCACGATTTGATTCGCTTTTGACTTAAAGGTTGAAATCAATCGATTGTTTTTGGATTTAGAATCGCGACACCCCTACTCGCTTATCATTTGGGTAATATTTTGTAATATTAACTGTTTTACTTGTTTCTCCTCACTTTCCAGTGGTGTTGGACAGTGCGGCATCAGTGGCCCCGACGGCAGCAGCTGTTGTTGGAGCGCCTCTGACAGACATCACAATGTCCACTAAGGCCATGAGTGTCACTAGCCAGTGTTCGTACAGCAGCACCATCGTCCATGTGCCACAGCCTGAATCAGGTACATAAACAAAAATGTTCTTTTGTATTTTAATGCTTTGGATCACTCTCTTTTAGGATCTTTTTTAACATTGTTGAACATGTTTTTTTTCCTCAATGTTCTTCCACAGAGGCCACGGCACTGGAGGACGTCCCGATGGGCAGTGAGCCTGCTGATGCTGCTCCGACCCCTTCCCGTCGCGCCCCGAGCCCTGCCGCCGAGGGACGAAGGTTTATAGGTCTCACTAAGCAGGTGCTGTCAGCTCACACCCAGAAGGAGGAGCAAGAGTATGTGGATCGATTCCGCCATCGCATCCACCAGAGCCCCTACAGCTCCTATCTGCAGCTGGACAACAGCTCTGTGGCTCACTCCCACCACCCAGGTACTTATTTACTTAATATAAGGCTTTTACTGAATATAAAGGACACTTCAGCGCCTTCAATGAAACTTATTCTGCAGCCTGTGTCCATATCACCACAGGCGACTACGTGTGTCCAGTAAGCGGTGGCGGGTTAAACCGCTCTCGGAGAGGGAAGCCCAGACACAAGCGCCCCAAACCCCAGGGTTCCTCAGACAGCTACGCTTCCCCAGCTGGCCCTCCTCGCCGTGTCCCAGACTCCTCCTGGCCCTCCTCAGAGTCCTCCCAGCCCCAGATGGGGGCGCCCTACAGCCAAACATCCCCACTCCAGGCGTCATTCTTCCCCATGATGGCAACCCAGCCTGGTCCTGAGCAACCGCCCACAGCACAACAGCTGCCTGCAGCAACCCCCATGGTGCTGCAGCCTCCTGACCAAACCCAGCTCGGCTACAACTTCAACATCATGCAGTCCGCTCAGAGCCTGCCGGGCATGCAGCCGTTCCAGATGGACCCCTTTCAGAATCTGCAGAATATCCAGACATTTCCCAACCTGCAGCCCATGGCGCCAGCGCCGGGCATCAACCCTTACATGACTCCTGTCATGGCTGTCATCCTGCCCAGCTACCCATCGTTCACTCCAGGTTACCCGTCCATCTACCCACCGGCCGCTCCTTCCATGCTGCCCCTGGCACCCATCACCATGACGGGCTTCGCTCCCGCCGGTGTCCCCTTCCCTCAGCCCCAGTTCCAAGCCCTGCCGGGCCCCTCACTGACCTGCCTGGGCCCTCTGCTTTGCTCACCCAGAGCCAGCTCCTCTGTCGGGGAAGAGGAGGAGGCAGCCGAGCCTCGGGCTTTATTCTCCAGCTCTCGCTCCAGTTCTCCGCTCCAACTGAACCTGCTGCAGGAGGAGCTGCCAAAGACGAGCGAAGGGCAGAGCTGCATCGGGTACAACCACGCAGAGAGCCTCCACAAACAACATGCCAACCAGGTCAGTCCGTCATACATACACAGTATATGTTGATATAGAGTTCATAGCTCTCCAGTTGTATTCACAGCACAAGTACTTGGCTTAGTTCTGACTGTTAAACCTTTTGGCTTGATCAGGGTGATAACCCCAGTGAGTCTGGGCACCACGACGCCCAGTCTACATCCAGTGAGCTGTTTGACATGCTGCTGCAGGAGGATGCCAGGTCAGGGACCGGCTCTAACGCCTCAGGGTCTGGGTCAGGGGAGTCTGGAGGCTCCCTGGGATCTGGATCTGGCTCCAATGGAACCTCCATCTCACTCACTGGTAAGAGGGAAAACACACACATATATCTATACATGCACCAACAAACACTGTCCCCTTGGCAATATTTCTAAAACACATTCATAGTTGAAACAATCTGCATCGAATTAATAAAAAATACATTTTACTGAAGCGATTGACGCAGATCACTCTCGGGCTTACAGGCAGCAGCAACAGCAGCAAATACTTTGCCAGCAATGATTCATCGGACACATCGCGCAAAATCCGTAAGAGCCAGGAGGCAGCGGCAGAGCACCAACACAGCTTCGGCGCTCGGGAGGAGAACTCGCTGTGGGGCATGATCCAGCACACGCCTGAGCGTGTCATGATGACGTACCAGATCCACACCAGGTACACAAACAACACCACTTTTAACCGTTTCATTCCACTCAGGATGTATGAAAATAAAATGTCATTTACTTTGGTATACTGATTGAAATGTGGCCATAAAAGCAACATTTCAACCCGAGCAGATCAGAGCATCAATGTGATTTGCATTTGAAATCACCATCCTTTGGGGGTGAAATATACTACTACTATATATTCAAATTATATTATATTTATTTATTTTATCTATTTATCTTTTTTAACAAAATAATAATAATAATAATTATTATTATTATTATTATTGCATCATGTGCATCCACATAGAGAGCAGTCTAAAATAAGAAAGGGAAGAAATAAAATAAATGAACAAAAATACCTTAAAAGAAACTTGTTAATTTTGGCCAAACTCATAATTAAATCAATACTTAATATGTAATTTAATTTTGGAAAGTTTCAAGAGATTTTGCATTAACCAGTGGATTCAACTGTTTGGTGAATAATGCATTCCTTACTAATGTCTTTCAGTGTCCTGTCAAGCTCTTTGAAGCAGCTGGTTTTGGGACAAAAGTCTTTTTGTGCTCGCCATCTTTTTAATAACATTCTGTGATACGGCTGCTCGACAGTTGTTTGATGACTTTGCTTCTCAAATTCCCTTGATCTTCACATTAGTATCATAGCTGCTTCTCAATCCTGGTTTTACCGTGGAAAACTGTTCGAGACACTTTTTCTGGACAATCACTGTGTCTTCACTGGAGTCGTCTTTTAGAGAGGGTAGCTGCTTAAAAGGCAAAGGTGAAATTCAGTTTTACAGGTGCCCTCTGCTGATTTGATTGTGTAATGACATTGTCATAATCCTTGAATGTAAGACAATCCCACCTTTTCATGTGTAATATCCAGAAAAATGCATCGTCTTTTATGTGTAAGATGTCAATTAACCCTTCATCCTCTTGTCTTTCCTCTCCTGCAGGGACCAGACTGAGGTGTTGGCAGAAGACAGGGAGAAGCTTCGGGTGCTTCAGCCACTCCAGCCCTGGTTCAGCCAGGAGCAGAAAGAGGAGCTGGCGGAGGTCCATCCCTGGATTCAAAAGCACACCATCCCACAGGAGATAGACACACAGGTGGGCATCTCCGATATCACACACACACACACACACACTCATCACAAACATATTAATCTTTCTACTCACCTGAACACATGTTTAATGTCTCTTTGTGTCTCACAGGGTTGTGTGAGTTGCAACTCTGGCCCAGGGGTCGCCCACCCGCCTCACCGTACTGCCCCCAACAGCTCGGCCCCTCTGCAGATCCCCCTGCAGAACTCCGTCGGACCTGTGGAGGACACTTGAGAGACCTGGGACCACAAAACCTACAACCTTACAGCGAACAAGCCCTGCCAGAAACCTCAACAACTCCCACCATGCGTCTCTTCTGACCACCGGAGGAGCGGGTCCCTTTGCTTTAGTTTAACATGTTTTTGTAAAGGTGTCGGGAGGCTGGACCGGGCTCTGAGGAACGGAGGAGGCAAAAAGAGACGGACATTTTCTCTCAGTCAACCTGACGTGACTGCCTTTATCAGACCATAAATATTATACCTCTCTTCTTGTTGTGATCATAGACCCCTGTAGGGGTTTAGTTTCTATTTAAGACTGGCACCGTGGACCACTTGACACTCAATATAGAAAGATGGTCCCATGGTTGTTGCTCCCTGAACACGAACACTGTGTACATGACACACCCGGTCTGTCAGATGGGCGCGACCGGCTGACAAAGACGGCACTGGCCCAGTTTGAGAGCACACGCCGTACTCTTCTCCAGAGACGTGGAGGGCAGGTTGTACAGTACGTCAACTCCTTCAACTGCGTAGTAACTCACCGTGGTTGACACATGGTGAATGTTTTTTTTTGATGGACATAAAGACAAAGACACATTTGCTGCTCTCTGTTTATGATATTCAGATTCTAGTCTTGTAAGTTGTTATTGGAGTGTATTCTCTTATTCCATATGTTGGTTTCCTCTTGTCTGCAACATCAGTTTTTATGTTACTCTGACTCACGAACAACAGCAAACATGGTGATCATTTTAAATTGAATTTATTGCTAAAGCACAAGTCCAAAATGTCCTGTAGCAAGTCCTTACTCCACCCAGTATCCTGGTCATCACCCTACTGTATCTGTAGCTTACCTTTACCTTTTGTAAACACACAGCGTGGCCCCAAATATCCTCTGATCCTCCTGGGTTTACTTACTGAATGAATTTCTTCTTAGACTCTGTGTCTGTTTGACTGTGTATGTGTATGAAAGAGACAGCCAGAGGGGAATTAACTAACCCGTTGTAGTTCTGTGAATGTCGTCACTCTTTTTTCTTGTACTGGCTTCAGATTGCAGCTGACTTTGTGAATGTGAGCGGGTGAGGGTGCGATTGAGAGCTGCTTCTTTCAATAGATTTGTCCAACAGTGCAAAGACAGACCAGGGTTTTCTACCATTTTTAAATTTAAAGTATATTACAGTACCATGTATTTTATAGAAAAAAAGGACACAAAAACAAACTTCACAAAGTGTATAAAAAGCCATTTGTCTTGAATTCAGGGACTGTTTGTTTGTGACACAAAGGAATGAATAAATAAACTATGTACGTAACATCATGTACTTTGGTGTGACTGTCTGTTAAGCACTATAGAGTGTTATAGGAAGGAGTCCTAAAACCCGGAAATTAGTTAGCTTTAGTTATTTTAGCACTTACGGTTCCCTCGTCTGGAAGTCAATGGGTTTTTTGAATTTTTAGTTAGATGCCTGAAATAAGGTCTGTGGTTAACACAAGCTGAAGAGATTTAAACGTTTTGTTCTACGACAAAAAATACATCAATAAATACCATGCTCGTGAATTTTGAAGCCTTTATGCGTCTTCAAAAAGGCGGTTGATAACAAGTAGCTAAATGAGACTACTAAAAAAATACTACTACTACTACTAAAAATCATAGAAGTGTTTGTGGAGCTTATCTTGCTGAACAAAATGTGTAAGTATCATAAAGGTTTGTTTGCCACAGAGCTTATTTTCTGCAATAATCCGAAACCCACCCGGGGCGATGCTCACTTCCTGGTTGGCCTACAAAAAAAAAACGCCATCTCTGCACCACTCCATACACAAAAAAATAGGCTATAGCTATGCTGATACCTACCATCATGTATTTCTACTCTCATCAGTGCTACCAGTAGGTGCTGGCTCAACGCAAAATATTAAAAAAGGCAAACATCAGCAGCAAAGTGTTTACATACATACAAAGTGGCACTACAACCAGGGTTGTAACCACCAATGAGGACACAGACGTCATGCCCTGAGGAGGAGTTCACTTTCTACAAAATCACATGGTGGCTTTTTAAAGCTGATTCTGATATTTTGTAGACTCGATGGCTGCGTTCCAAATCACATGCTTTTTCTTTTTACTTTTAGTACATACTGCAGCTGCCCTTACAAAGTAGGCACTGTTGCATACAGTATGCACACAATCGGGACATACTACTTTTTCATAACATGGTGCCTTGAACTTTGACCCTCTTGCTCATAAATTTAAATCAATATAATAAAAAATTCAATGCATAGGTGTGGGGTGAAACTTAAGTTGACAGACCATGGGTGACCAGATGGGTGACTGCACAGCATTTTTATCACTTGTCCCACATCCCACTTATTCAGACGATGTCCCACATTTTCATTGGCTCTAGTTTTCAAAAGTCAAACCATGAATGCATTGCACGGCTGCTTACATACATAATGAATGGGAAGCGTGGAAAGGACGGAGCCTGTGGACACGTACCTTTAGTCATTTGTATGCAAAGAGACCGACCACACAAATAATGGACTCCAGTTAAAAATCAGCATTGAACATTGAAGTTTATTACATGTACAAAAGGAACCTTCCACAAAAAAATACATTTTGAGCATCAAAATCAATCATTTGTACATACACCGCTTCATTGGTCAGTTAGCATTCAGTTAATCATCGTCTACAGAAGCAGTACACACTGAGAGTCACGCTTCAGTCCAGTCAGTGAAGCCAAGATGGATATGTGAGTAAAACATGAGGAATAATGATCATAGCTGTAATAACCGATAATTCAAATTCACTCAATCACAACTTTATTCAAAGTATGCACACATTCATTTAAAAGTCAAGGCTCGGTTTAAACTCCCCTCTGGGTGGTGCTATTGTGCTGTGGTCCAAGTCCTTTTTATTGAGGTTGATCAAGTACAATTAAAGAATACAAAATTTCTAATACTGACAATTTGAAACCACGAGGCCTCAATGTGAGCTTCTTCTTCTTTTACTGGTTTTCTGTATCATTTAGTCGTGTCGCTGTCTCTCCTCCCTGGACAGAAGTCACTCGTGTGGAGGTGTTCAGTTTGGAGCCTCTGGACCAGCCAGTGACTCCAGTGTCACTTTTTATTTGTCTTCTCCTCACTCACTTTGTCTTTTCACTCTCACTTGGAAAAATTCTCCATCTCTGCAAAGACAAAATTGTGGTTAAGGAGGATGAAAATGAGACAATTCATGATAGCTGACTTTGCACGTGTGTGTGTGTGTGTGTGTGTGTGTGTGTGTGTGTGTTACCTTTGTCAAGATCAATGACTTTCGGCTGAATGTTGCTGTGGACCTTCTCTTTCAGCAGGTTGTTCTTATAGTCTGAAATCACACAGGAGAAAGTTAAAACACACTTTATAGACTGTATATAAAGATGGACGACGCGTCTCCACAATTCCTCCCACTGTACAAAATAAAGCCAAAATATCCCAGATTCGGAAGCTGCCATCTTGAGATTTTGACGTCATTTGGCGGTAACAAGGTCCCGCCCATACACACACCCGAGCCAATCAAGAGCCGAGAATGGCAGCAGCTGCCTTCTTTTAGACGATTAGTCGACTAATTGGTTGTTTTAGTCTTAGTTGACTAAGATTTCTTTAGTCGATTAGTCCTTTTTTATGCTTTTTCATGTTGAATGACTTATTTCCAAGAAACTTTTGAGCACACTGTCATGGTCCTGGGTTTTGGTCGTAGTGTTTCCTATTTTTTTTGAAAATTCACTCCTCTTGTGTCTTGTCTGGTGAACTTCCCGCCTTTGGTGATTGTCTGCCCCGCCCTGATTTGTTCCACCTGTGTTCAATCACCCTGCTCACCTGGTGTATTTAGTCTGTTTCTCTGTCAGTTCGTCGTCACTCCTTGTGTGTGATTTTTCACCCTAGAGAGTCGGTTTTCCAGTTTTCCTTTTCCCGCACATTGCTTTTTGTACCATACCATGTGGATTGGCTTTTGTACTTGCTTCGATCCGCTGCATCTTTGTTTCCTGTAAGTGTTTTTTCCTGATAACCCCGACACACAAACCTTTGGTAAACACAAGATGTGCTGCTTTTGTGTGATTCTTTGTGGAGAAACTTGGTTTTACAGATCTGCCGATTAAATCAACGAATCGATTAGTCGGCAAAATCGTATGAGTCTTAGCCGACGAAGAATTTCTTTAGTCGAAGACAGCCCTAATAGTTTTGACTTTTTAGTCTGGCCCATGTCCCATCCACTAACATGGTGGGGGCTGGATTTATACGATACTGCAGCCAGCCACCAGGGGGGCGATCGAGATGTTTTGGAGAGCTGACATGTCGTCCATCTTTATATTAAGTCTATGCGCACACACACACACACACACACAAACACACACAGTCGAGACAAAAGACATTTTCTTTCTCTTTCTTCTGACTCACCAAATGTTCTCTCCTCCTGACAGCACACGTTAAGTTCAGTAACGTCCATCTCAAACTCTTCCGAGCTGCTTTGACATCTGCTGGACCTATCAGGGTGATAAAGAGACATCTGAGAGTGTGTTGAAGAGTAAGACAGTGATTATGTGTGTGTGTTTGTGAGTTCTCACCTGGTGGATGGCTGCGGATAAAACTCTGAAAACACAAGAAAATCAGATTCAGAAATGTAAATTCAATGTAAATCTACAGTCAGACTGAGGCGCTGGAGCTCAGACCTTTGGTTTTTCGTCTGCGTGTGATGAGGATGATGATGAGGATGATGAATGCCAGGAGGAGGAAGGAGGTGAGGACGTAGCCCAGCGGCAGGAGAAAGTGGTGTCTCTGATCTGGCAGAATAACGTTGATGACTCGCGGTGATTCAGCCTTCGTGGCGTCTGAGTGGAGCAGAAATCACAACAGTCAGCATTTAGTTTTCCTCTGAACAATGTGTCACTGTGAGGTTTACAAATGTAATAAACAAGACCAGAACTTTCACTGAATACTACAGACATTACACAACTCATGAGTAACACAGAACTCCCACTGAACTGTATTTGTGGAGTAGTTAACTTCCTGCAGGTTCATAATTCTCTTTCTCAGTCAGAGAGTAAACATGTTTTTAGCTGCACTTGCAGTGTTGGTCAGTCCGTCCACTCTTTTGGTCCAGACTGAAATATCTTGACAACTGTTGGATGGATCGCCATGAAATTTGGCACAGATATTCCTGATACATAGAGAATCAATCCTACTGACTTTGGTGACCCTCTGACTTTCCCTCTAGTGCCAACAGCAGGCCAATATTTTCAATTATCCTGTGAAATATCACATCTCCTTGATATATTGACACAAACTTTGGTCCAGACATTCATGGTTCCCTGATGATACATGACTCATTACTATCCTTTCCTCTTGCACCACCATGACTTTTCCATTTGTAGGTTTGAGTGAAATGTCTCAACAGTTATTCGATGGATTGTCATAAAATTTAGGACATATTAATACCCTGTATATAAGAAGTGGACGTAGTCACCATGACGTCACCCATTGGTTTGTGGACTGACATTTTAAAGCCTTAAGTTCGGCATTTTGGCTATCGCCATCTTGGTTATTTGGAACCAGAAGTGACACGAGAGGGTGGAGCTGAGTACAACCGAACGCTGAATAAGACATTTTTTAGGCAACCAAAAAGGTTATTAATTAACTTCCATGAACTGAAAACACACTGTGAAAGGGTTAAAGTTGTAAGACAAAAACACGGACAACTCCCAGACCGGACAACGCCGTGGTAGCAACTTGTCAATCACAAGGTAGCCCCGCCCTAAAGCATACCCTGCTTTATGGTCTATTTGACTTTAATGGGACCATAATTGACTAAATGAACATCATGCTGTATTGAAGAAGACTTGAAACTAGCGATTGAGACCATAAACTCATGTTTACAATGTTTACTGAGGTAATAAATCAAGTGAGAAGTAGACTCATTTTCTCATTGACTTCTATACAATCAGACCTCTTTTTGCAACCAGAGGAGTCGCCCCCTGCTGGCTGTTAGAAAGAATGCAAGTTTAAAACACTTCAGCATTGGCTTCACTTTTCGGACCCAGAGCTGCCCATTGATTAATACCTCCGTTCAGAAGAATTATAATCATCAGGTCAAACTTTTAATTTGTCAAAAATGTTAGTTTAACTTTGTTATTTCGTGCTAATTTGAAAATGTTAGCATGCTAACTAAGATAAATACAGTGTAATCATTACTGTCTAACCATCAGCATGGTTCAATAGTCATTGTGAGCATGTTAGCATACTCATGTTTAGCTTGAGTGCTAAATACAGTCACACATAGAAACTGATGCAAACATGTAAGCTTCTGTGATATAATGATCAGGTTACTACTGTACTTAGTTAAATGATTATTTCTTCAGTAAACAAGGAAATCATTTAAAGAGGGAAGATATTCTCTTTTTTAATGGATGAATAATATATCTGTTTTCAATACCCACTGTCACTTTGTCTTTCATATCCTCATTTTTGTTACCAATTTGTGGTGAACACTGAAGACACTAAAAGACTGGATCAAATTATCTTGTCTTTGTTCTCAAGGCATTCTGTGGTTTGTGTCTAATGTGTGTTTGCAGTGGCACACAACATCTAATGCCAACGAAAATCATTTTCAGTCTGTGCATGTGGCTGCATATGCGTGTGCGTTTGTTGTTGCACGTGTGTGATGCCACGTAAGGTCTGACACCTTCAATTTTTATGTTTTTTTCTTCCTTTTTTTCATGCAATGACATTTCCTGGCTGTAAAAACACATTTCCAGGGCAGCGAGGAATAATTAAGCATTAGGTGAGATGTGCGGTTCTAGCCGAGTGTTGAGAAGCAGAGGGGTGAGCGAAGGCCTGGTTTCATTTTGCCTTGTTAAAAAAGTGCAAGGCAAGGAGCAGCTGTGGACCTCAGACTCAACATATTTGAGCCAAAATGAGATCCAGACAGAAACTCACGCTGTGATTTACTTTTCCTGGCAGTAAAACACAGAGAAGCGATGAGAGGAAGAGGAGAGAAGGAAGGACGGAGCGGGGTGGAACAGAGGAGGAGAGCCAAGGGAGAGGAAGGGGACGGCGAGATGTTTCTCCAGAGGTTTGCCTCGCAAAAATGAAGCTAGAAAAGACCCTTGATCCCCAAACACAAACTTATAACGCGCATACGCAGCTGCAGAGTACATGAAAACAACATGTTCATTAACATTACAAATCCTCTGATCCTTTTATTTAGTTTAAAGCCAGTTTCTGCTGACCCGTGCCCAGATGGGAACATATGTGTTTGTGTTTAGACTGGTTGCCCCGTCCTCTCCCGGCTCAAGGAGAAATAACTCTGATGGGAGGGAGGGAGGGGTGACCTACATCTCCTCTCCCGTGTTTCATCAACCGACTCCTCGCCCCCGTCCCTCCGTCTCTCTTTGTGTATCTCCCGTCTCAAAAACCTCATTCCTCTCTGTCTCAGTCTGTCTGTGGTGGCAGCTGCCTCGCAGATGAGGCAAACTTCCTGTTCTTGTCAACCAAAAACAGCTCTCTTTCTTCATAAGGAAAGGTTAAAAAGAAAGTGATGGAAAAGAGCGAAGAAGAGAAAGGAGCGTGATGAAAATAAACAAACCTGAGTTTGTGGGATTCTCAAATGGGGGGAAAACAGAAAGAAGGCCAGACAGAGGGAAGTGAAACTTCTCCAGATGTCAGGAGAGAGCCAGAGTCAACAATCAGAGAGGGCGAAACAGGAGCAGATTAAGATGATAAAATACTGTCTGAGGAAGAAACTGTACAAACTCACTCCTGCGCTGGACGTAAATCATTTATGTGTCTTGTTTCTAAACAGTTAAATTCCCATGGTGCAATCCTATACTGTATTACAGCTCAGGCTCAGGGAGTGAAGGATTAATTGTGTCCAGTATCCGAGAGATTCCGACGAAATGAGATCGGACTTGGCGCGCTCTTTGACACACACAGATGGACCTGGCCACAGGCATCTCTCATTTGAGTCATTTCTAAACCTCTCTCAATGAGTTTCCCACATTGATCCATCTGTCATTATCTGCTTTGCTTCAGTCACCTCCTGGAAACACAGACACATGCACCCAAAAAACGATCTCATTCAATAAGAATTTGAGGTAGGCAACCGGCATGCCAACGTGCAAATCCTCTCCCTTTTCTTTCCCTTTTCTCTAATCGGGGAAAGAGTTTTGAGGCAGATCAAAGCACTGAGAAATGTGAAGTGAATTTTTGAGAGAGGAGAAATGGAGAGGAAGAAGCAGAAAAGAAAGTGGGATAATGCACTGAAGACAAAAACAGACCTCCCCAAGCACACATATAGGCCTACATACCAAGAAAAAGTCTGCCTAGTAGCTACATAATGATGAAATAGTGGAGGGCAGTGGGTGAGAAGAAGGTGAGAGGCGATGAGGGTGAGGTTTATGGGAGGGAGTGTGGTTTCAGGGGTCTGGCGTCAGAAAGGCTGACGGCGCAAGAAAGAAATCTCTCATGAAACAAACAGAAAAGTTCAGCAATAAGAGCTTTTCTTCCCCCTTCTCCTCCTCCTCCTCCTCCTCCTCCTCTCATCTCCTTTTCCTCTAATGTTACTCTGTGGAGAGTCTGAGGCGAAACATGGCAAGGATGAATGATGTCGGCACAGAGGGGAAGAGTGACGGAAAGAGCAGATGTGTTTTTTTTATCCTAATTGTACACATGATAGTTCAAATCCACTAAGTCATAAAACATCCTCTCTGCTCAGGCACTCACTATAGCTAGAGCAGGAGGAGAGACTGAGTGTGGATGTATTTGTATATTTGTGTGTGTGTTACCTTTGTCTCCACTGGGCAGAGCTTTGGCCGGCAGGGTGGCCTGAATCACTGGTGCTTCCACTGAGACGTGAAACTCTCTCCTCTCATGTAGACCACAGTAGTGGTGGTGGAGGTGGCAGGAGTACATCCCCTGGTCTGTGGGCTGCGTGTGGAACGCAGACAGATAAACACACAGATGAATCATCAAAATGTAAACACCACCAAAAACAAAAAAAGAAACTGAAGTTCAAAAACACAAGAATGGATTGATTTGAATGTGCACACTAACGCAGGATAAAAGTTTCTGGTGCTGTGAGAGGGACTGTATGTAAGTTTTTACACATATGAACATTTTAAAGTGTTTTTTATTGACAATGTGTGAACAGGTTGTAACCTAACCTAAAAAATAAGACCTCCCGCGACTTTCTGGGTTTCCTCTATCAGCCTGTAGACTACTTTTGATGTGAAGAATGCCGAACGTTTTTTGCAGGAAATTCCAACGGATGTGACTTCATGTGCGCTCCACCTACAGGGCCAACAATGTGCAATGATAGCTAACGTTCAGTTAGAAATGGAGTCCACTAACGCCAATAAACGACCGGCCTCCACCACAGCTCAGACTCTAACACAAACTCCACCGAAGCACAAAAAAAACACAGATGTCACTGTTAACAAGCAATCTGATTCTTACATATAGCCCCTTTAAAGATGTGTCTATGTCATAGACTGTATATAAAAATGGACAACACGTCTCCACTTCCTCCCACTAAAGAACACACACTGTCATCTTGAAATTTTGACATCATGTGGAACCATAGTCTGCGCAGTAGTGATCAGGCTGTGGAGCCGCAGTATCGACGTCCTACCCACACAACTGCCTGAACCAATCATGAGCCGAGCGCGGCTAAAAACTTGTCAGCGAGAAAGACTCACAGCTGTCAATCATGACGTCTCACCCCCTTTATATAGCATCAAATCACTAATTAAAACCAAACTTATCAGAAAAATGAACACTTAAACATACATTAGTGTGATAAGAACTACCTAAAATGACAGAAACCATCTTTTGGAAAAATGTATTTGAGGTGTACTTTCACTTTTTAAGTTTGGCCCATGTCCCATCCGCTAACTGCAGGACTTATGACCTTTACTGCAGCCAGCCACCAGGGGGCGATCCAGCCAGATGTTTTGGCTTCACTTTTGGGGAGCTGTCATGTCGTCCATCTTTATATACAGGGTAGTGGCTAGAAGGGAGCCCGCAAACTGGGGAAACTCTCACGAGATTATTATGGTTAGGCATTGATCTTGAATAGTTAAGGTTAGGACAGGTTGTCGGGCAGCGAGTCTCGTGAGAGTTTTTGCAAGTTTTTGCAGATCTCAGATCAGATATTTTTTGCGGGCGCCCTTCTAGACACGACCTATAGTACCTATAGTACAGTCTATTGTTCACAGCAGTAATTTAACCCTTTAACACGCAACCCTTTTGACATTTTTCTGCCTAAATTGAAATAAACAAGGATGTCTGACATTGACATCAGAACGTTTTGTTCACCTTTCGCATATTTTCTTATTTTTCATCATCGAGTTAAGTAATCACTCTTTAACTATCTATAATTTGTCAAAAACGTATGTCCCTGTTTTGCATGTGCTTTACACAACATACTTGTGTAGAATAAACGCTCATTTGCACAAACGGGATCATTTTAAAACACTTAAAACTTCTGATATAGCAGAAAACTTGAGA
Source organism: Sebastes umbrosus (assembly GCF_015220745.1). NCBI lineage: Eukaryota > Metazoa > Chordata > Actinopteri > Perciformes > Sebastidae > Sebastes > Sebastes umbrosus. Next base: position 30,781,155 of record NC_051269.1, on the reverse strand, counting down.
AATTATCTATTACTGTCCTGCCAGAATAATAGATTTTGTGTCAGAGCTAATTAATTCTACTTTTATATTTTGAAACCTAAAACAAGAACAGAATTGGTGTGACAGTCTGCTGAGTGTTGCCTGTAGCTGACTGGAAACCTGGCCCCGTTCCTCAGCGTGGTAGTGAAGCACAGTAGCCCGCTGAGCCTGTATTTAACCTAAATGTTCTGATTTATGAGCTCTATCAAAAACACAGAGACCCTGAGTTCTCTAAAATGTGACTGTGAACATTTCTCTGCTTGCTATCACTACAATAACACAGAGAGGGGACTGGTAGGGGACAGACCTTGTAGGCCTTTTGTTTGTTATGTTACTGTTGTTGTTTTTAAGAAAACTGATGTAGTTGCTCAACTTACTGTGTCTGCCAACCTAATTTTCTCAACGGAGCGATAAAGAGCTGCATTACTAATGACGGTACCATGTGTTCTGGAAACACTGTTTACATGTACACACACAGTCAGGGAGACTACAATGGGAACTCTTGCCAAAGCAGTAAATCTGTACTGTGTGTACTGAAACTAGCAGGCCTCTGTGATGTTTTCTGTTAAGTTGCTCTCCTTTTACACCCACCTGCAGACCAGATATGGAAAGTGAGAAGTCTCCCTCTGAGAAGGCCTGATTGCTGATGTTCATCTTCCTCTGGAGGAACAGCGGTCCGTAGCTACGCTGCTCCCCAGAGGCATACAGGTCCACCAGCCGGTCGGCGCGGTCGTGGCGGACTCCTGGGGACTGTCGATCCCAGTGGACCACCTGGACGCCACCAAGGTAGAGAGGGAGATAAATGTTTCAGTAAATATCACAAAATCCCTCTAAATTAAAAAATTAATCTGGACTAAGATTGATTGCCTGAAAACAAGCTCATGCCCTCCACACACCTGCTGGTCCTCCTCCTCCTCGCTCCAGTCCGTCCACACGTTACGTCGGTTGACGCACGGCAGCACCACGGTACTACCGAGCAGCACCACGTACACCGCCTTGTGTCCGTCCCAGAAGCGCTGCTGTTTACGACCTTTATGAAAAGACGAACCGAGTCAGCTTTAATGTTGCTACGTCTTGAAGGTGCTGATAGTCGGTACGGTACCATGTGATACGTACGTGATTTAGTGACGTTGAGCTGGACTCTGACTGTCTCGTACAGGTGGCAGTAAAGATGATGAAGGTTACAAGAGTACAGACCTCTGTCGTTCATCGTCACGTCTGTGATGCAGAAACACAGAATATGAAAACATGCTGATAACGTCGGGTAAAATCATTGTTATCTATTTACTTAAAGGTACAGTGTGTATGATTTGGCAGCATCTAGTGGTGTGGTTGCAGATTGCAACCAGCTGAGTACCCCTCCGCTCACTCCTCCCTTTACAAGACTGAGGTAACATGAGCCGCTGAAAAAACGCTTCATAAGCGTGTCGGAGAACTATAGCCTTCAGGTAACGTAAAAACAGGAAAGGCTCTCTCTAGAGTCAGTGTTTGGTTTGTCCGTTCTGGGCTACTGTGGAAACATGGCGGAGCAACATCGCGGACTCCGTGAAGAGGACCCGCTCCCTATGTAGATATAAAAGACTTATTCTAAGCTAACTAAAACGAAACGATTCTTAGTTTTAGGTGATTATACACTAATGAAAACAAAGCTATGAATATTATATTATTATTGTATTATATTATATTCCATTTCCGCTAATAGATCCCCTGAAATGTTACACACTGGACCTTTAAACTTAGATGTAGGATCCATATTCACTGTTCCTTTAAAAGTCTACAAAAAACTACAGTGCTGTGCTGAAGTTTATGAGTTAGAAATCATGATACTTCATGTTACTTTTATTTTTTCATGCAGCTGTTGGAAGATAAATCAACAACAACACGCAACCACAGATGTAAAGAAAATAATCCTCTAAATTCTTGAGTCAAAACCGTTGGAGTCAACTCTCAATTGTGTTGTTGTTGTGTGGATGTTGCCCACAAGCACATGAATGCATTTATCAAAACAGCAGGCTTTACCACATGTAATACGAAAGTGCTGCCTTGCTTGAAACAAATACCACCTCATAAAAATTAAAAAATTTTAGTGAAATAAAAGATTAAACGATGGTTATTATGTGTGATGCATTAAGATCTGGTTTATCACTTCTCCTGAACAATGCCTTATGGGGAACAAACCCCTTAACTAACCTTCTTTTCAGCTGTATAATGTGACAATAATGCAACTTCAACCAACAAACACAAGGTCACCGTAGTTCTCCGTAGTTCTCGCTTATGAAACTGCGGTAACGTGGGCCGCAGTGTGCAAAACCGTAGTAACGCCAGCCGTCTGACTTCCGCTGCTCCTAAAGTAGTGCTATTATGGTAAGGATGGTATCTGAGGAAGGCGAACGGCGTTACCACAATTTTGCACTCGGCGTAACCACAGTCTTGGAAAGGGTGGAGTGAGCGGAGCGGTACTCAGTTGGTTGCAACCTGCAACCACACCACTAGGTGCCGCCAAATCCTACACACTGCACCTTTAAGTACAAGTATAACCAAGTTGGTCCTTTTATAGAGATCAGTTGTAAAAAATGACATAAAAGCAGAGTTGTAATGAATCAGACAGACAAAGTCAGTCATAATGAGACCAATTCACCAACATCAACAGCTACAGACATGAGAGTCAAAGACAGTGAGTATGACCTTTGATGACCAGAGAGAAGTTTCCGTCCCTGAAGGCTCGTGGGCTGAGGCCGACCCGGCCCTGGTTGTAGGAGTTGTAGACCCTCTGGTCGCCTGCAGAAAACATGTCCATCACCCTCTCCATGGCGTAGTCTGGACGGGCCCGGTACATGTCCCAGTGGACCACCCTCTGCCTGTCCCTCACGCTGTCCCGGGTCCACACCATGCGTCCGCTCACACACTGCAGCACCACCTTCGACCCAGCAGGGGCGCTCACATTATACCCTGCCACCACCACACTGCTGCTGCTGTCACCCTGACCGGACACTGACAGACACAGAGAGGGTGAAGAGTTACAACACTGAGACATTCAGCATCTAATAGAAGTACATATGAATTATGATTGCACACACAAAGAAAAACATACCTGCAGTGAAGAGGCAGGCCACAGGGACTGAAATGGAAACAGTAGGGAGTGTGTGAATAATCACTTAAACAGATCCTGTCAGACTGCATGTTGTGTCAAAATGTATAACTCCTGCATGTTGGAGGAGTCTCTAAATTCAGATTAAATACAGCTGAAGTTTGTTCAAGTAATAAAATGATTCAAGGTCAGCAAGTGAGATCAACAACAGACAATTTACTGCAGCTGTTTAAAATAAACTAAATATGGATAATTGAAAACAATAATGGAAAGTCTAAACTCTTCATAATGTGCAGTTAAGCAAATGACTGTTGATGTTTTGGACAGTGAGTCAGTAGAACTCATCTGACAGGAATGTGCGTGTCTGCGTGTGAATCATGAGGTGGACAGGATGAAAGCATCAGGTCTGGATTTAATATAAACCTGAAAATATTCAGATAAAAAAGATGAAAAAGAGGACATTAGGAAAAAAATTGAAGAAAAACTCAATCTAAACAAGTACTGGTGCAGTACAAATGCTTGGTCTTAATAGGCCAATTTTTCAATATTATATTTATTGTTTTTTTGTTCATTTTGAAACAACAGAACAAACATTCACAAACGTCCCCAATAATAACATTCTCGGTACAAAGAAACTTAACAAACCTAATATTAATATAAAATAAGCCAGAATAGTTGCAGGAAAAACATATTATATACAAAAAAATAGATGAATAAGTAAAAAGAATATACACAAGTAAAAACATTTTAAATAATAAAATAATAAAATAAAATAAAATATATTTATATATTCGTTTTAAAAACATTTTAGTTTAGTTTTAGTTTATTAATTTTTTGCACAATTTAAAAATACACAAACACAACAACATATTATTATTATTATTATTATTATTATTATTATTATGATGACGATTATTAATAATAATCATCATAATAATAATAATAATATATGCAGTGCAGGACGAGACAGAAAACCCACCTAAAATAAGCCTAAAATAAGTTATATAAGCATTCATACATCTGCATGCATGCTTTTTAAATATAATGCTGCAGAAAGCAGACTCCAGCCTACTTACTGTGGATCAAGAGGAGAGCCTGAAGAATGATGTCCTCCCTCTCAGACTTCATGTTGACTATTATTGTAATGGTAAGAAGGAGACTTGTTAAGGTTGTGCACCTGGTGGCAGACGCTCCTGCAGAAAGTAAGAAAACACGTCTCGTGTATCCATCCGCAGCAGAAGCAGCAGCAGCAGGACTTGATTTGATCAGATTTCAGAGTTTGGAGAAGTTAACAGGCAGCAGCACGTTAGAGCTTCAACACAGAACCAAAACAGAACAGGACTGATCTGATCCCACCCGGAAAATGAAACAAGACACCAACCGGTCTGCATGGACATCCCCTCCCTCTCCTCACTGAACTTTACTTATAACAATAACAGTAGGCTATACTACCATAGACTGAATATTACCAGAGTATAGTAGGCCTATTATCCTATATGTTCTCCTATATTTGTATACTCTACTTGATTTGTATGACAGCTACGTTTACTACTTACTTCTCAGATTATATAAAGTATATATAAAGTATATATGGATATAAATATATATAAAGTATATTTATTTATTTATATTAAATCATATATGATAATTTTATATGAATTATTATAGATTATTCTACCCTTGAGTATATAACATTGACTCCACCTTGAACAGCCAGAAGACCAAAATGCTGCTTTTTCAGAGCGTCAATGATAATAATAATAATAATAATAATAATAATAATAATAGTAATCACCATCATAATAATACTAGTAATAATAATAACAATAATAATACATATAATGATACGAATTATTATGATTATGATTCATTTTTATTTTTACTTTTCTTATTATTATTATTATTATTTATTATTATTATTATTATTATTATTATTATTATTATTATTATTATTATTATTATCATCCAACAATAGCCTATATAGGTAAGAGAAATGTATTTACATTGCACAGTTCATACGAGTTATTTTTTGTTGCTTTACAAACATTAAAAGGAAGTGAAAACAAACTTTAAAAGATTGAATAAAAAATGTGACTTTGTGTACAAATATTAAGATAACATATAATAAGATAGGAGACATTCTTGCGAACTCCTACTTTCGATACCTACAGTACGTATGTGCTTTTAAGTAACTCAAGTTTTGAATGTGGGACTTTTAAAACATTTTTCTGTAAATTTTAGAATTAGAAAGATGTTTTCCACTACAGCTTGATCTCTGCATGTTAATGCATAATTTTGATAGGGCAGGGCAAAGGGGTCATATCAAACTTTTGGTTAGGCTGTAGTTTGTCCTTAATCGTCATCAGTCAATAAAACCTCCACATATAAGCCATTTGAATGTGCATCATATCACTTTTACTGTATATTGCAGTATTGATCCTATTTATCCAGTAAAGTAGCTCAGTATCTAATTGTTTCCACTGCTCCAGCTGATACTGCTCGTTTTTCAGCTCAAAGGCGACCCTTAGTGGCTGATTTCATGCTATGACATGCACAATTACTGTATAGTCATCAAGGCTCTCTTGTAACAACATTGCAAGGTGCATATTATATCTGCATTGTGTCTATTCATGTGATCGCAAAGGCTGGCGGTAGGAACAGCCGTATAGGCTCTATATCTGTACATTTGGACATTTAAGGCACGGATTTCTCTATTCAGTATAACAAAGTCCTGAGTTATTGCTCACTTATCTTAAAAGTGTGTTCCCATACCGGGAGTCGAACCCGGGCCGCCTGGGTGAAAACCAGGAATCCTAACCGCTAGACCATATGGGACCGATACGTGCAGTATCCACCACCTCTCACAATAAATACAGTTTTATTATTGAATAGTAATAATAATAATAATAATAATAATAATAATAATAATAATAATAATAATAATAATAATAATAATAATAATAATAATAAATATGGCAGGTTCCTTCCAAATTGTGACTGATTAATGGGACTGTCCATAGTCTTTAAAATTAAATAAATCATGACCCTATGAATTGTATTAGATTACAAGATCTGTTTTGTATTATCCAGGTCAGTATTCCAGTAGGAATAGCCTATTCTGACTGTCCTTTGTGATTAGTCAATGACTTGCATGATTGGGATATATTCTTGATCTAGACTAATTAAAATTTAAAAAAAAAAATTAATAATAAATTAAATAAATAAATAAATAAAACAAAAATTAAATAATAAATAAATAAAGAATTAAAACGCCAGCAAACACATAATTAATAAAATAAAACATACATACCGATCAATTGATTAAACATTTTGCATAGGATAATATACATATATACATAGATACACATACATTTGTAATTTAATTTAATTTAATTTAATTTAATTTTATTTTATTTTATTATTATCTATTTATCTTTTTTTTTTTTATTACTTAATTTTGAACCATCATTCCCTGTGTAGACATGTTATAATACGTTATTTTGTCTAGGCAGTGGGAGAAAGTGAAAATGCTCTTTGTTAAATATCTGTGAATAATATTATTTTTCTTAAATAAAAATATTATATTTATAAAAAAAAAAAAAAAAAAAAAAAAAAATGTACATTAAAAAGAAGCTCAGAAAATAACAGGATAATTTATATCAAGCCCCAATTTATGTTTCTGGGATGTTTTGTCTTTCCCAGCTAAATTGTTAATCTGTGTTCTTTTATTGTGGACTTTCACAATAACCTGCCCTGTTATGTAATCTGTGAATCAAACACATGATTTATTTGATATCAACGTATTTTTTATAGCAGACATTATAAATTGTCCTCGTTGCTAACAAACATGATATTTAAAACATTGTGTGAATGACACCGTGGACAGCGCTGCACACACACGGAACCTTCGTTTTTGTTCGATTTGTTGTCAACCGGCGCGTTTCGGATGTTACACCCCAGACGCTTCCTCTCAAACAAGCGAACTCATTGAAGTGTTTGTGTCTGGAGGTAAACGAGTCAAACAAGTGGGATTATTTAGAGGAATGTCGCGGGATTGTTGATAAATGTCATGTTAAATATGATTATAATGTCTGAATGTTGATGTTTGACTTCTATCAGCGTGTTTATGATCAGTTTTAGTGATTAACTGCACGGCTAGCTGCATGCATGCTCGGTCTCTAGCTAACTGTAGCTAGCTAATCACCCGGTGTCACGGAAAACTCTGAAGAATTATCCTCTTTATAATTGCTTTAACTAATTTGTGCGGTACATAAACCTCTCCTCTCTCCTTGCAGGTCCTGTGTTCAACGTTAAAAGATGTTTTTGACCAGATCGGAGTATGACAGGTCGGTGCAACACAAACTGCTTTGTCATTTATTGAGCGCTTCTCAGTTCAGTGGAAACGAGCAAACTCAGAAGAGCACAGTCATGTTAAGAAGTTGTTTAAACAGGCACTTTTTTTTTATTTTAAAAGCTCATGGAAATGTGGAAATACTCTTGTTTCCAACCCCTTATTGTAACCTTGTAGCTGTTTGTTGCAGGTAGTGAGCTAAGAGCTACAGCTAGTAGTCACTTCGCAACAAGTTAGTTTGCTTTCACTTTCGATATCACTTTTTTTTACTTGATTTAACCACCCAACCTAATTTAGATTGTAATGTGGTGTTCAGTACTGTTCTACTTAAGATACGCAGCTAAAACGATGCTATTTTGTGTCTTAACTCTAAACACAAACACAACATATTGTTAAATATATGTATTTGTTTGCAGCACAAGTTGTTTTCAAACTATATTATTAATAATTTTCACTCTTCTCTCTGTCTTCTAGAGGTGTGAACACATTCTCTCCTGAAGGAAGGTTGTTCCAGGTTGAATATGCCATAGAGGCCATAAAAGTGAGTATTACACACTGAATCATGTCAGTTTGCTAATATACTTCTTCTGTGTGATATAATGTATACAAAACTTGAAAACAAGTGTCCACCTTGAAGCTGATAAGTTTTCTTTTGTCTGGCTTTGCCTTCCCAGTTGGGCTCCACTGCCATCGGTATCCAGACAACAGAGGGGGTCTGTCTGGCTGTGGAGAAGAGGATCACCTCTCCGCTGATGGAGCCCAACAGCATTGAAAAGATCGTGGAGATTGACAGTCACATCGGTGAGTGGAAAGACACAAATTTGCATGCCGTCCGAAGACGAGTTAACTTGAACATGTTATTTGCTGCTAATCATATCGCATTACATATTTTTCCAAATTTCTCAACACTAATGAAAGCACTAAAATGCTCATTAAAAAAATGTTTTAAAAATGCTAAATGGTGATAATATTTAGTAGCTGCTTAAATATTTTGGGAGCTTTGGGATGATTTTTTCCCCCAAGTAAAACATACACCTTCGTTGTTTAGTTGATAGGATGCTGTTTCAGTCATATCCCTTACAAGTGACTTCAAAGTTTGATCAGAGGAGTGATATGTTGCATAATAATGTTCCCTCAGATAACAAAGAATGACATCACATTTCTCCCAGGTTGACTGTGCTGATTGTTGTTTAAGGCTATAGCAGGTGCAGGACCTGTAGTTTCTTAATTTTCTTTCTTTCTACCTCAAAGGTTGTGCCATGAGTGGGTTGATAGCTGATGCCAAGACTCTAATTGACAAAGCGAGAGTGGAAACACAGGTATAAATGCTGAGCACACTGTAATATAAGCATTTCAATGACCTTGTTTTTTATCTATAATTAATCTGTTTAAATTCCTCCCTAGAACCACTGGTTCACTTACAATGAGACGATGACAGTGGAGAGTGTGACTCAGGCTGTGTCTAACCTGGCACTGCAGTTTGGAGAGGAAGACGCTGATCCCGGTGCCATGGTCAGTAACTTGGCTTATCAATACTCATCTATTCAAACCTCAAGCCGAGCCATGTCGTGTCATGTTTTTTTTTTCCAAAGGCATAATGTTTGATGGTGTTCGAGTAAAGTACCATAACCCATAGTCTTCTCTCTCTCTCTGCTCTGTTCCTCTGTGCTGTCATCTATACAGAGTCGACCATTCGGCGTAGCACTTCTGTTCGGTGGAGTTGATGAAAAAGGACCCCAGCTGTACGTTCAGATTACTATTTGTGTACCTAATATACTTGACATTTTAAACAGAAACGTGTTCACCTTTAATTCTGACTTCTCAGAGACTTGACTGTTATCTCTTTGTGAATGAAGGTACCACATGGACCCATCAGGAACCTTTGTGCAGTGCGATGCTCGGGCCATCGGCTCAGCGTCCGAGGGAGCACAGAGCTCTCTGCAAGAGGTCTACCACAAGGTACCGACCACTGCATGATTAAATTCAACAAGAAGATTAGCTAAGCAAATTGTGATGTTAAAGGGATAGTTTGGGTGTTTTGAAGTGGGTTTGTATGAGATACTTATCTATTGTCAGTGTATTATCTACATTAGATGATGGTCGGCATGCCCCCAGTTTGGAGAAGCAGACAGGAGTAACCGCACGGGAGCAAAGCAATGTACTGCTGTGGGCGGGACTGGCAGCAAAACACATTTTGGCACCTAAAAGAAAGGCTCACCTAAAAAAATCAGTTTAGAATATTATTGCCAGTTTACCTTTCCATCAGACAGCCCATTCCGACGGAGAACTACAGCCATTGTATCTGTCTATGCTCTTGCCAAAGCCACCAGACTCTATTGAAAAAGAACTGTAATTTTACCTTGCAGAACATAAGGGTTGCTGGTCTACCGCTGTAGAATTACTGTTTTTTTAAATGGAGTCTGGTTGCTTTGGTGAGAGCATAGATTAGGGCTTCAGTTCCCAAACTTCTCCAAACTGGGGGGCGTGCAGATTGTCATTTGTAATACACTAACTATGGATAAGTACCTCATACAACCCCACTTCAAAACACCCAAACTATCCCTTTAATAAGCTGCTATCTTGTGTGTGCGAAATGAACATTTTTAGAATGTTTTCAACCTGTATAGGCACAAGTCGTCTAAGGTAAAGGAAATACATGCAAATCACCAGGATTGACAAGTTGTTTCTTTTCCATGTCTCCCTCTCTCGCTGGGTAACTGACAGTCCATGACATTAAAAGACGCCATCAAGTCGTCTCTCACCATTCTGAAGCAGGTGATGGAGGAGAAGCTCAACGCCACCAACATTGAGGTTTGTTCGTTGTTTCTCACCCAGTTTCTGAATAATTGATTTTACTACAGCAAGGTGCTTGAAGATTGGACTTGTCTGATAATGTGTAGTTGAAACCACATCAGTAGAAATGCCTAGTGTAATTATTTTTTACATTTGTTTGAAATAACAAACAAACGTAGTGTTGAGTTTGTACAGGACTGCCAGAGTTTAAATCCTCAGGTTTCATGCAGGCTTTCTTTATCTGTGTTTCTCCTGCAGCTGGCAACGGTAGAGCCTGGGAAGACCTTCCACATGTATTCCAAAGAGGAGCTGGAGGATGTAATCAAGGATATCTAAAGAAGGAAAGACTTGAAAGTCTTGGTTTGAGTTCTGGGCTGGAGAGGAGAGGACATGGAAGTACACCTGGGCTCAAAGTCACAACACAACCACAACTTTACATCAGCACATTCTCATAGCTGCATTCAAATTTGTTTTGATTGCATAAGAAGCTTCTCTTTGTAATGTGTAAATTTACTTCTTGTCTCTCAGTTTCTGTACAACCCTGTACAGCAGCCTGACCAGCGCTTACAGCTGAGTGGCAGGAAAACAGTAGGGGTGGGGGTGGGGGTGGGGGTGGGGGGGTATTTTTTGTTACGAATCAGTACTACAATTAAACTGTTGTATTCAGAAAGTGGTCTGACTCTTTGCATTTTTTGTGTATTTCTTGTTCTTATTGTTTCGAGTATAATGTTTAAAAGCTGGGTACTTAATACTAGACAAAGTATTGTACTACATGTACACGGCAACATCACATTACAGAGTGATACTCATGGTAAAAGGAATTAATTTGTTAACTACAAGAAAATCATTTAGTAGTTTAATCATTTAGTTAGGGCTGCAGCTAACGATTATTGTCATTGTTGATTATTTTCTCGATTAATCGATTAGTTGTTTGGTCTATAAAATGTCCGAAAATGGTGAAAAATGTTGATCAGTGTTTCTCAAAGCCAAAGATGACGTCCTCAAATGTCTTATTTTGTCCACAACTCAAAGATATTCAGTTTACTGTCATAGAGGAGTAAAGAAACCAGAAAATATTCACATTTAAGAAGCTGGAATCAGAGAATTTTTACTTCTTTTTTTTCTTAGAAAATTACTCAAACTGATTAATTTATTATCAAAATAGTCGCCGATTAATTTTTAATAGTTGATAACTAATCGATTAATCGTTGCAGCTCTATGTATATCAGAAACAAAAAAATATTGTAGGGGTTTAAGATTCTGCCCATGCATGTCTTATCCAATCTTTATCCCCTTGTTTCCTGTCACTATCTAAATAAGGCAGAAAATGACCCTCAAAATAAATTTAAACTTAATTTATTTGTCTCTTCTATTTATCCTTTACTACTATTTAATTTTAACTCCTTAATTTTCCTTTTTTTTTGTCTTGGTACACACTTATTTATCTATTTTCCGGTGTAAAATGTCCTATTTTTCTCACCACATTTTCTATTTAATTAGAAATAAAATAGTAAAATAAGTACATTTTAATTTATTAAACCAACTGATTGATGGTAAAAGAATATTTTTTTTTCAATCAACTGCTTGGGGGTTAAAATTATAAAGCTTTATTATTGTTTTTACACTCCATTTTGAATACTTAACTAACAATATTTTTTATGATCGTAGAGGTGGTCAGTTATATTTTTCTCCTTTAGTCAGTTTCAGGGCTTCATAATCATGAACTGCTAAAATAATAGTTAAAATGTCATAAGATATTTCAGAGCTTCATTATGTTTTATTAGTAGACAGAGGATTTACAGAAGACAATTACAAATACTTTGCCTCACGCACGTTTTGACTATTTTACATCACAACAAAAGCAAGTGCTTATAGGAAGGAAACAAACAAGATAGCAAAGACAAAAAAAAACATACAGATTCAAATCAATTTCCATTAAATGAATCATCAAGACAGTCATCTCTATTATCCAGGGGAATGTTTTATACTTATATACTAAAATATTATTATTAATAATAATAATAATAATAAATGAGTAAATTAAATAACATTGAAAGTATGAAAAATGACGCCTTGTTACTTATTACTTGTTTTATCTGACATTTCTCACCTTTGAAGTGTCTGCAAACATAAGACATAAAAAACATAATAAAATTACCAGATGAAAATATATTGGGTTCCTTCCCCATATGTCATATTTTACAGACATCAATTGCTGTTACCAAACATAACTATGTACAACACAAGATAACTGGGAGGAATATTCAAGTTATGCACACGTGTTTCACATAAAGTCTTGTCTTCGGGGTCTGATAAAATCAATCCACTTTGACCTTTCAGAGCTTTTTAAAGGTCCCATATTGTCAAAAGTAAGATTTTCATATCTTTTATATTATAAAGAAGGTTTAAGTGCTATATACATAGTGTGAAAGTATCGAAATGCTCAATATACAGAGAAATGCACACAACTCGTTTTCAGAAATTGTGCGTTTGAAACGAGCCATCAGGATTTCTGTCTATTTGTGATGTCACAAATATACACTATATAGACTGTTACACAGTTTTAAATGTGAACATTCTAAATGTGTCTCAGATTATTTCTTGTTGCAGTGTATGTGAATGACATCAGCTGACAGGAAGTAAGCAAGGACCTTAACTGTTGCTAAGCAACGCAATTCCGTTGCAATTCCGTTGAAATGCACTAAAACGGAGCGTTTCAGACAGAGCGTAAATACAGGTATATTCAGGCAGACAGAATGAGGAAAATAATGTTGTTTTTTTTTACATTACGGCATGTAAACATGTTCTAGTAGAAACACAAAATACAAGTATGAAGCTGAAAATGAGCATGATATGGGACCTTTAAAAGAAAAAAATAAACTAATGTTATTGTGGGGAAAACAAAAAAAGCCTGTCCTGCAGACTGGGTGTTCTGTTTTTCTTCTAATTCTTGGAATTTCAAATTCAAAGAATAAAATGTCACCATTATAAAACGAAAAAAAAGTTGTCCAGGTCATTGCTCAGTCTGTCCACCAGGGGGCGGTGCAACACCAGAAAACACTTGACATGTCAGCCGTCCAATCAGAGAGCAGGATATTCTGGCGCTGACCAATCAGCTGCCGCGGTGGATGGGCCGTTATGGAAGCTGCTTTCTGGTGATGAGAGGGGGGCAACAGTTGGGACAGAGAGAGGAGCTGCTCGTTGAGTCTTAAGTTACAGTCTTCTTGTAAACATGCTCTCCTCCGTGGTGTCCTGCATTTTGGCGCTCGGGTTGTTGTTGTTGTCGTCTGCGCTGGGCTCAGACCTCCACGAGGGAGAAAACTCGTCAGGTTTGAGGAGGCTGAAGAGGGAGTTAGTCGGTGATGAGGAGCGACTTAGTTTAGAGAAGTTAAAACGCAGCGCAGGACTGAATGAACAGACATGTACAGATCTGCCTGGAGGAGAGGCAACCCTGCAGAACAACACACACTCTGTAAGTCACTTATTCATGTTTCTCTTTTTAAATTAAAATAAGCTTTATTGGCATCTTTTTACTTTTTACTAGAATTTTGTCTGTGGTCACTAATACTGTTTCTGTGTGTCTGTGGTCACTAGTAGTGTGTCTGTGGTCACTAGTAGTGTGTCTGTGGTCACTAGTAGTGTGTCTGTGTGTCTGTGGTCACTAGTAGTGTGTCTGTGGTCACTAGTAGTGTGTCTGTGTGTCTGTGGTCACTAGTGGTGTGTCTGTGTGTCTGTGGTCACAGGTAGTGTGCTCACTAGTAGTGTGTCTGTGTGTCTGTGGTCACTAGTGGTGTGTCTGTGTGTCTGTGGTCACTAGTGGTGTGTCTGTGTGTCTGTGGTCACAGGTAGTGTGCTCACTAGTAGTGTGTCTGTGTGTCTATGGTCACTAGTAGTGTGTCTGTGGTCACTAGTGGTGTGTCTGTGTGTCTATGGTCACTAGTTGTGTGTCTGTGGTCACTAGTGGTGTGTCTGTGTGTCTGTGGTCACTAGTAGTGTGGTCACTGGTAGTGTGTCTGTGGTCACTACTAGTGGGTCTGTGTTCACTACTAGTGTGTCAGTGGTCACTACTAGTGTGTCTGTGGTCACTAGTAGTGTGGTCACTACTAGTGTGTCTGTGGTCACTAGTAACTAGTGTGTCTGTGGTCACTAGTAACTAGTGTGTCTGTGGTCACTAGTAGTGTGGTCACTAGTAGTGTGTCTGTGGTCACTAGTAACTGGTGTGTCTGTGGTCACTAGTAACTAGTGTGTCTGTGGTCACTAGTAACTAGTGTGTCTGTGGTCACTAGTAGAGTGGTCACTAGTAACTAGTGTGTCTGTGGTCACTAGTAACTAGTGTGTCTGTGGTCACTAGTAGAGTGGTCACTAGTAGTGTGTCTGTGGTCACTAGTAACTAGTGTGTCTGTGGTCACTAGTAACTAGTGTGTCTGTGGTCACTAGTAGAGTGGTCACTAGTAGTGTGTCTGTGGTCACTAGTAACTAGTGTGTCTGTGGTCACTAGTAGAGTGGTCACTAGTAGTGTGTCTGTGGTCACTAGTAACTGGTGTGTCTGTGGTCACTAGTAACTAGTGTGTCTGTGGTCACTAGTAACTAGTGTGTCTGTGGTCACTAGTAGTGTGTCTGTGGTCACTAGTAGTGTGTCTGTGGTCACTAGTATTATGTCTGTGGTCACTAGTAGTGTGTCTGTGGTCACTAGTAGTGTTTCTGTGGTCACTAGTAGTGTGTCTGTGGTCACTAGTGGTGTGTCTGTGGTCACTAGTATTATGTCTGTGGTCACTAGTAGTGTGTCTGTGGTCACTAGTAGTGTGTCTGTGGTCACTAGTAGTGTGTCTGTGGTCACTAGTGGTGTGTCTGTGGTCACTAGTATTATGTCTGTGGTCACTCAGCACATGGAGCTGCTCATAATGTCCCACACTGTAAACAACCTCACAAACATTTCAAAATCACTACAGATCAACCTTTTAGATGACTTTTAACTGGAGCTTTTCCAATGCAACAAGATGAATGGTTCTGTAGTTATGCTTTGACAGCTCTCTTTGATTTGAATGAAATGAATCTGAGAGGTTAAACGATTAATCGACACAAACAGAAAAAGTAATCGGCAACCGTTTTAATAACAATATCGTGTAAATAATCCAGTACCTCTTAAATAATTTTTTATATACAGTTATGGTTACAGATTCTCCCTCCACTTCCCTCCACTTGCATTTTGAGTGTAATTCATTTGCCAAAAAAAGAGAAAAAAGTTAAAGATGAATTAAACTGATAGGATTTTTAGCCCCACCGTGAATGTTTGGTATTTTTGCTTGAAAAATGACCGAAACGATGAATCATTAGACCAGTCGATCAGTCAACTCATCGTTGAAGCTCTGATCGATGTTACAAAGATAAAAAGCAGAGAAAATTAGCATAAAATGGAGAAGGTGGAAATGGCAAATGTTTTGACTAAACTATTGCTTAAATAATCTATTGTCAAAATAGTTGTCAATGTATTTACTGATGATCAGCTTCTCGTTTCTATCTGCTACACTTTTTAAATTGATCTGAATTAGATCGTCAGTCCGGGTCAAATCCATTAGTCCTACTGACTAATGGATTTTATGAAAGGTGAATAGAGGATGTAACTACAAAAAATCATAAACATTTTGTTGTGTTCTTCCAGTCTGGTAACAGGCTGATGTTGAGAATTGATGGCACATCCAAAACCGATGTGACAGCATTTGACAATATCAGCATCTTTTGTTTTTTTTGCCTTCTCTTTCTTCTTCTAGTCTTTTAACTCTCTCACATCTTAACCTTGATCCCACATTATAATACACCAAAGCACACCTTGTGTTATTTAAGTACTGAACATGGTGTAATAGGAAGCACAACAAGAACAACCCAGATGTCCAGAGGAATGTTCAAGCATAACAGCGTGGTCCAAAGCTTCAGAGCTCCACAGGACAGTCTTCCTGTTGTGTGTGTGTGTGTGAGTGTGAGTGATGGACGAAGTGGACGTTACATCATTTCTGTGGCTTAGACACCTGGGCTAGCTTTTGAGCATGAAAACGATTCGGCGCACTCACTGAGAGCAGACCGCTCCCGTCTCCTCTGGCCCTGACTAATATTCCCCAAGTTTTTTTTTTGCTAGATTTAATCGAGATCAGACAAGGTAGTATGAGCATTTAGATCAGTGGTACACGCTCCATTTTTTTATTTGCTGTTTAATTTGACCAAATCAGACCAGTCTGACCGAGTCCTACGCTTCTGTGTAGGCTATTTTAGGCCCTGATAGACTACACAGGATGTGTTTTGTTTGCTAGAGCCCAAGCTTTGCCTCATGTTTTTTGTATGTTTGTGTAAGGTTCATTTAGCTGACTCTGTCTGGTTTACAAACTAGCTTGCTGTTTCTTTTTTTTTTTTTTTTTTTTATCCAGTCCTCTATCCCCTCTGGCCAGAAGACTGTAGAGAAAAAAACATGTTGTGTTTTCAGGGTGAAGCGTAACTGGGTCGCAGCCAGCTGTTGGAGCACCAAGAAAAGCAGCAGAGTTGATGTTCCACATGTTGAAAGAGAGAGAGAGTTATGGAAAGTGTGGGTTTGTTGATATACAGAGAGAGACGTCCAATGAGATCAACAAACTGGTGAAAATAGAGAGGCACTTGTGGACTTGTACCTGAAACTTAGAAGGTGGAGAAATAATTAAGTGCTTATCTGTGTTTGCATTTAATTGCATCCATTCCACACTCTTACCAGTGCTAACAGTCGATTCGCGTACGGAAAATCAATCAATAACATTTTATTTGTAAAGTCAAACGTTTGTGTTTATCAAGCAAAATTCCCAAACTTTGCTGGTTCCAGCTTCTTAAACGTGAGGAAATTAGCTGATTTTCTCTGTTCTGTATAGTCACTTTTCACAGCAGACATTTCGACATGTCATTGTATGTCAAACACAGGTGTAATTAATAACATTAATTATGACCCTGCTCCATTTAGCTGGGTCAGGGCCCTGGTATAATTGTGCATGGTGGCTCACTGGAGTGGCTGTGACACACTAAATAGAATGGGATTATAATTAACTTTATCAATTACACCTGTGTTTTCCCTGCAATTACATGTCAAAATGGCTGCTGTGAAAGGGGCATATTGATTATTAATTAATTAATTAATTAATTGTTTGGTCTATCTACAGTATTATCAGAAAACAGTGAACAAGACTAAGAGTCTACAGCCATGCTAACGGCTCTGTGAGACTCAGAGAAACAAACACTCACAGAGACAATGCTAATATGCTGATGTTTAGCAGGTATATTCGCGTAGAATTTTCTATTTCTATGGTTTACCATGTTCACCATCCTAGTTTAGCGTGTTAGCATGCTAACATTTACTAATAATTAGCACCTAACAAACATAGAACAGAACAGGACGTCATTGCCACCCCTAGAGCCATGACAGCATGGCTAAAAACAAGCTAGACAATTCAATCCAAATAACTTTCTGTCGATCAACTATTCGATTAAGCAAGTAATCGTTCCAGTAGGGCTGCAGCTAATGATTATTTTCATTGTAGTTTAATCTGTTGATTATTTTCTCGATTCATTTGATTAGTTGTTTGGTCTATAAAATGTCAGAAAATGGTGAAAAATGTTGATCAGTGTTTCCCAAAGCCCAAAATGACGTCCTCAAATGTCTTGTTTTGTCAACAACTCAAAGTCATAAAGGAGTAAAAAAAACAGAAAATATTCACATTTAAGTAGAATTTAGACTTTTTTTCTTAAAAATCACTCAAACCAATTATCAAAATAGTTGTCTATTAATTTAATAGTTGACAACTAATCGATTAATCGTTGCAGCTCTACATTCCCGTACAAGATTGAAATTGCGATGGACATATTTTCACTTTTTTCTAAGCTTTTATAGACTGACCGGTTAATCAACAAAAATAAAAAATCAGCATGGTTAGTCCTGGTTTTCTTGAACAGTAATAATCGAATGGACATTAATACGACCCAGCGTACGTCTCTGCCCGCAAAACTAAGCCTAGTATCAGAGGATTGGTGTACACAGCTTCGTGTGTTCAGATCAGAGCCAAGAGGGTTTGACCTCCTCTTCTGAAGTTTTATGTGTGTAAACACGGCTGAAGCAGAAAGGTTAAAACCCGGAGCAGAGGGAATAAGGAGCTCATTGTGTCGCCGTCTGACCTCTGAGAGAGGACTTCACTGGGCTCCCACCCACCAACAGTGTGTATTACTGAGTCTGCATGGACGTATATGTGTGTGTCTGTTCATGTACAGCAGTGTGTGTGATACTCACTTCTGCATTTTGTTCTTCACCTTCGAAAGTTGAACGTATTGACCTTGAGTTTAATAATGTGCAGAAGGAGCTTAGAGGAGCCTTTTCAGAGCAGATGTGAACCCTTAAATTCAACATGATACAGCATGAGGTCATGTCTGGTTTGTGAGGCCACGTCCAATCGGGACAGACTTTTATCTCTTGATGTTTTTGCTGATTAGTAAGTGTCTTTTCTTCTCTTCACTGTCTCCTTCTACGCTTCTGTTTTCCCCATCACAGAACAGGACAGAGAGATTATTATGAACCTTTGCATCAACTCTCTTTTCCGATCCGGCTTTACCCTTCTCCAGTCAGATAAAACAGCAGTTTTCACTCCGACACAGCTTTCTCAGCCTTTGCTTCAGCTGACCTGCCTTATAATGCAATTGTTGATTGTTTGGGTTTCAGCCTCAGTGAACTGTAGCCGGTCAAGTCAGCATTTGTTCAGTCAGCGGTTTCAGAGGAACAGATGTGGAAAACACCCCGCTGGTTAGATTTAACACAGGTGTACAAGCAACTGGCAGCCTGCTCCTAAGACAAGACACGGCATGAAACCTGTTGACCTGCAGTTACCTTGGTGGCTCTCGTCACTGTGACCAGATTTCAGGCCATGTTTCTGTAGGTACATATTTTGATGGGAGGGCAGAGAAATATTCCTAGTTTACCCACTTCTTTACATACCAATGACATTGACCACTGACATCAATAAGTATTATGAGTGAAACTGGAATTTTGTGCATCCAGCAGAGACCTAAGACCTTCTTAAACCTCGACTGTGTCCATAACATGTGAGGTTTAAGAAGGTTTACCCTTCCATATCCATCATATTTAAACCATATCCATGGGCCATAATAACGCTTTAAGATTTTTTATTTTACAATTTTGCCTAATGCGACATAGATTGAAAGGGAGAAGAGCAAGAAATACGGGGTGAGAGAGAAAACTGACATGTGACAATGTTCCTTGACAGATTTGAAGCCAACACACTGTGGTTTAATGGTATGAGACTGAGTTGGGAAGACAAGACACATCATGCTTTACATGTTTTACCTGACCAACAGATTGACTGGATGACTGCAAAGGAGGGGAGGTTAAGTTGTCAAGCAATTAACCGATTTAAGAGATGAAGGAATAGTTGGATGCAGGCAGGCTGTGATGAAATGATTTATGAAGAGGAGAGATGGAAACTTGTGTTCACGCACTTGGACAGTCGGGGGCCAGCCAGTTTCCACTGGACCTATTTACAAGGAGTTTCCAGCAGCCCAACCTGGCCGTCGTCCTGTGGCTTTATAGAGCTGTATGCAGACTCTCCGTGGTTGGGCTCACCTTGTAAACATCTCTGCCCTGCCAGCAAGAGAGAGGAGGGGAGAGAAAAACCTTCGATGGCTCAATACATTATGCTGAAACGACCAACGTCACTCTGGATGAATAGACTGGAATGTTGTTTGCAGTCAGTGTGCACTTGTTGTGAAATAAAAGTTCAGGACTAAACTATTTCTGCCTCTAATATGATGTAACACCAAGGATTTGTTTTTAGATTTTATGTTGAAATTTACACTGGAAAATGTTTTTGCTTGAAATAGGTACAAAAAAATATGCCAATGGAACAAGTGAACATTTGCTTGCTACGATTTCTTGAAAGATGATGTAATATTTAGGTCTTTTCAAGATAAAAAAGAGATTTTGAAATTAGCTGAGAAAACTAATTTTGAGCTATATTTCACTAGCATTAGGAACTTGTGTCAAAATAAGCCTGCAATGCTCAAAAGTAGTGTTTTGAACAAGATATTCAAGATGCATCGTCTAAAAACAAGTCCCTATATCCCAGTGAAATGTTACTTGTTAGGTGATTGTGTCATATATTAAGTGTTATGAGATATTTTGACTAGTGATTAGACAAATATACTTGGTAAGATTTGGTGTTTTGCAGTGATACATTTTATGAAAAGTACATTTTTGGCCTACATTTACTGTACAGTATGTGTGTGAGTGTGTGTGTGTCTCGCTGTGCTCGGGACATGGGTGATTGTTTTGTTCTCCGGCCTCGGCTTTGTCATTATGGCGGGAATGTAGGTCACACACGCAGAGTGCATTCAAATGGCCGAGTTACTTTGGACAGTAAGAACAATTCATTCCGTCCTCTCGTTCGGCGAGCGACGGAAACACACACAGACACACACACAAACTCTCTTTGTTTATATCAGACTAAACTCTGGACTCTTGTTTGTGTGTGTGTGTTCTTCAGCTGACACAGTATTAAATAAACAATATCACATGAGATTCAGAATTATTTAAAATAATCCTGGTCAAGAAACATTTTTGCAAGAATGACTCATTGATTGTTTTCTAAAAACTTTTTTTCCCCTTCCCTTCCAGTTCACCTTCAAAGTGAGGACCATGGGTTCACTGTCACTGGCCTGGGTGGGAGATGGATCTGGGGTGAGTTTGTTTACATGAGTGATAATATATGACTAAGACCAAGATGTTGTGGAGATGGTTGTGTAATCCTTGCTCTCTTCCCCCAGGTGCTGCTGGTGTTGACGACATTTCAGGTGCCGTTGTTCATGATGCGTTTCGGCCAGTCCAACCTCTACAGGAGGTGAGAAATGTCTGGTGGTTGTTGGCAAACACTAAATTGAGCAAAACATTATTTGTCATAGCTATGGTCTGAGGGTCTAACTGCAACTTTGTCACTGTGTCAGTGAAGACTATGGGAAGACATTCAAAGATGTGACTCACCTGATCAACCACACCTTTATCCAGAGTGAGTTTGGCATCGCCATCAGTCCCGACCACTCTGGCAAGGTGAGCCGTAGTGTGTTATTCTACGTTTTTAAGTGCTGAAGATGCAGGACCTTTTCACATACTTAGGGATTTGTTTTTTTGTTGTGGTTGCTCTATATAAAAGTCCATAACCTTTGCCTCGTTATAACACAGAAAATGATAAAGCTCCACTCTACTAGTTGTAACATTAGCTCCTCTCTGTGTTTGGTTTCAGGTGATGCTCACTGGTGATGTGTCAGAAGTCGGGGGGTTTAAGCTGTTTCGCTCGCAGGACTTTGGCGTGACCTTTGTACCAACCGACCTGCCGTTTGAGCCCCTCATTCAGATGCTGTACAACCCTGGAAACAGCGACATACTACTGACGCTCAGCATCACGGTAGCAGCTTTCATTCTTCAGACCAAACCAAGCCTCAGGTCCTAGTTTTGAGTTTTAAAGAGGACCAATTATGCTAATGTGCTTTTTCCTTTTCCTTTAGTGTGTTATAAAGTATGTGCATGTCTTTTACATGCAAAGTTACAAAGCCGAAGAGTTTGGTTTGGTTGATCAATCACAACAGAGTGGGCCAGCTGACCAATCAGAGCAGACTGGGCTTTTCGGGAGGTTTGAGAAGAAAAAAAAAGCCTTGTTTTGAACAAGTAGAAACCCAAAATACAAGTTTGCACCTGAAAATAAGCATAATAGGTCCTCTTTAATAAAGTAATCTAAACTGGATCAACTCACCTCTCTTTATTGGATGCTAGACTTCTATTTCAAGCTACTAAATTCTTGATTAGGCATGACTGAATACTCAAAAAGTCTATGAACACTTTTCTTTTACTGATGAAGCCTTTTCCCCCCCCAGCTGGACCTGTGGCTATCTGAGGATTTCGGTGCCACCTGGAGGAAGATCCATGACAGTGTTTGTTTGGTCAGATGGTGAGAATGGTCCTCTACATCATCTGTCAGTTTTGTAATAACTTATAAATACACACAAGACATGTGGGTTGTTGGTACTAAATATGTAACAGATGACATAATGAAGTCAAACACTAGGGACTGTAAGAAAATGATTGATGTTGGGAGGGGGCCTGAACCATATGTCTAAAAAATCAAACCCAACATTATTAATATGTGGTTTTGTCCTTCTCCTTGACAACCCTGATGATACCATAGGTTAACTCTTTATGATGCATTTAACTTTACTGTTCTGTTATAATGAAGAATAAAGTGAAGACAACTGTTGGCCAGTGTAAAAATGCAGCAAGGTTTAGTGAGATAACCCCAAACTATAAAAATCTGCTGTTTCTCAAAACCGTCATATTGGTCCTATTAGCTGCTAGAAAATAAAACCCTGTTGCAGAGACTTGATTGATGCTCTGCATGTGGAAAAACGTATATTTATGATCCATGCCGCACACACAGTAGTAAATCAGTAAACGGCAGTGCTGGAAGAAGTACTCACATCTTAAGTAAGAGTAGAAATACAACCGTCTAAAAATACTCCGGCACAAGTAAAAGTCCTGCATTCACAATGTTAATCAGCAAATTATACATAAAGGTGATATTTATAACATTGATCACATTAAGCCACTAGATGTCAAATTCTCCCTCCCCCGTTCCATTGCACTAACTTCACAACAAGTCGTTCGCCGACACTTACCATCAATCTCAGCCATTATCTGTTTTTTCCACACTAACTGACGATCCAGAGATACCACGTGATACCAACGTCGTTTTACTGTTGGCTCACTAGCCTTGTTAGAAGTGGGAACCAAACGTCAGATATCTTCCACAGAGATAAACAAAACATTCATTTTGGACCGGCCAGATTTTTAAAAAATATTCATACACAATTCTAATATTTTTTTTCAGGAAAAACGAAACTTATATTCAGGCACCTTTCTAAAGTTTTTTTTTTTTTTTTTAAATATTCGTCCACATAAAAATGTTATCAATAAGACCTTTAAAGTATCAAAAGTAAAAGTAATCATTACGTAAAATGGATCTTTTCACAGGGTTATATTATTATAGAATATTATATTATTTTGTTTTTGTCACTAATGAATACATTTTAATGTTGTAGTTCATCAATGTGGAGCCAATTTTAGGTACTTTGTATACTAAAGTGTAGATTAGTAGTAAAGTACTGCGTCATATGTTTTTTTTTTTTTTATGTAAAAAGTAACTATAAGTGTCAAACAAATGTAGTGCAGTAAAAAATACCATATTTCGCTCTGAGATGTAGTGGAGTAGTAGTATAAAGTAGCCTCTCCTTCTTTGACCCCATCTACCCCTCGAATAATTTTCATACAGCCCGTTAATAGATTTCACCACTTTTATAAACATTGAAGTTATTTAACTTATTTAACTTGTTTAACTTGTCGTCTAGCAGAGTGTGAACCCTCAGTAACCTTCTGTATGTCATTCATCTGTGTGTGATTGGTTTAGAGTGAAAAATAAATTGTCAAAGCGGGACATAAAACACTGACAGGGTGTGAAACAGCTTTGTGCATATTTGTTTCCACTTAGCCTCCATGTGCATCTTTGTTTTTGCCATAACAGGAGTGTGTTTGTGTGTTCTTTGTCCATTTCTGTTATTCCAGCTGTTTTTCCCACCACAGTTCGGATCGCTCTCCCGACTCTCGTTTCATTTGGGCACCAGAGTTCACATGAGGTTGCGGTGTCAGCCTGCGGTTGTTTAGCGCTGCATTGTGGGAACATTGTGATAGCTCTGTGTGACCACAGCTGTTATTTAGGCCCCAGCCTAAATTGAGTGAAGAGAGAGAGAGAGAGAGAGCCGAGGCTGCTGTCAGAGTGAATCATGAGTCAGCAACGGCAGCATTCTTATTCAGCCCACAGTCCTTGAACCGGCAGAATCTTTGCAGTGTGAAAACCTTCATCCCCATTGGCAGCGAACAAAGCCAGAGAGGGCTTGGAGCGCGGCCCGGGGGGTCGATGTGTGCCTTGCTCGCACAGCACTTAGAAGAAACCACAAACCATAATCTGTGATCTCTACAAATTCCAAAAGTGGATTTATATTTGAACTCAGACGACTTTCAGATGTTTAAAAAATGTCTTTCCTTTCTCCAGATTCCTTCCTTCACCGTTTCTTTTTCTCACATACAGGGGTCCAAAACACACTATCTACTTTACAACGAACTACAATGGATCATGCAGTAAGTGAAGACAGTATAGTCACCCGTATATTTAAAATCCTGCAATACATCTAGTAACTCCACTTTCTTTCTGTTAGATGATAAAGGCATGTTGGAGTTAAGGACGACGGCAGACTACGGTCGAAGTTTCAAGACCATCGCAACCAGAGTTTACTCCTTTGTACTGGGAGGGCGCTTTGTTTTTGCCTCCATCATGACTGGCACGGTACGTGTGAGTGTGTGTGAGTGTGTGTCTGCAAGTTTTTTGCCTCTTTGCCTTTATTGGATCTAAAAGCAGAATGTGTGTTTCTGTGAATCTACCTTGCACTGTTTTTGTGATGCATACAGTATCTCTATATACAGTATGTTTCTTCACACATTCCTGTGTGTGTATAATGTTTCTTCATAGACATAAATGGTAACACACCGTAACATTTTTGTACAAATGTTGCCTCTATGTGCATTTTCCGAGGTAAAGACTCGCCCAGAAAATATATTTTCTCACTTACCACAAGTGATATCTAGCGGTTCTCGACCCCGTTTTCACCTGGCGTTAACATGCGATCTATATCTGGATAAGGAAAAACATATGTTAATGCAGGGTGATCGGATCAGCCGGACCACATCTGGAGGTGGTTTGGCTCATATTGTGATAATATCTCATTCAGGTATGAATGCAATCCTTACAGCCTGACCACATTCTGAAGAAAAACAAATCTGCTCCGAATCACCTAACTTCACCTCTTACTGCTGGCTGAAGATGCAAGACTAAAGCTCCATCTAGTAGCTGTAGCTATCAAGTTTTCCCTGGCAAAAAATGATTACAAATTAATGACCCATGTCCATGGCATTGCTTTCCTTGACTTAGGAGGAGCGGTGTTTGTTGTACACCAGACCCACCTAAACTAATTTGCATATTGAGATCTGATCACAATGCAGGTAAAAAACGAACGCTATTAATATCAGGTGTAAATGCAAAGGCCTATGGATCGGTTGTCATCGTCCAGATATTTCATCCAGATACAGATCACAGCAGGTGTAAACGGGAAATAGTTTTTATATGCTTAGGATTTGTGCATATTATTATTATTATTATTATTATTATTATGGGTTGTATTTATGAGGTACCTATTACGTATGAGGTAGATGACGGTCGTCACGCCCCCAATTTGGAGAAGCAGACAGGAGTTACCGCATTGAAGCAAAGCAACGTACTGCTGTGGACGGGGGCAGTAGCAAATCATATTTTAACCATCTAAAAGGAAGGCTTACCTACAAAAAAATCAGATTAAGTGTACGCTATATTTAGAATATCTTCACCGCTTTACCTTGCCGTCAGACGGCCCTTTCTGACAGGGAATTGAAGCCGTTGTATCCATTTATGCTCTCGCTAGTGTGTTTGTGCTGTTGTGTGAATTTGGTGAAACCGAACTAACCAAAGTCACACAATAACACAAACTAACTGATCGAGGCAGCGGTAGACCAACAACTTCTGTGTTCTGCGAGTTAAAAAATACTGTTTTTTTTCAATGGAGTCTGTTTGCTTTGGCGAGAGCATAGATAACGGCTTCAGTTCTATGTCGGAAATATAAACTGTATTGAGCCTTTCTTTTAGGTGGCTAAAATAAGTTTTGTTACCGGCCCCGTCAACAGCACTGTATTGCTTTGCTTTTGTGCGGTAACTCCTGTCTGCTTCTCCAAACTGGGGGCGTGCCGACCGTCATCTACTGTAGGTAATACACTGACTATCATCATGCAGGTGATTGTTTGTTCTTTTGTGATTTAAGTGTACTGTCCCTTTAACATTGCTTAGGGAACAGAGCGTATGATCCACGTGTCAGTGGACGGAGGCGAGGTGTGGAACATGGCGCAGCTTCCTACAGTCAACCACGAGCAGTTCTACTCCATCCTGGCAGCCAATCAGGACATGATATTCATGCATGTGGACAACCCTGGAGGTCAGAGCCAGTGAGGATGCTCATAGTGATGATTGATGTGGTTGATGATGATGTTGACAATGTTGGTAATTACAGATGACGCTAATGACTAACAATAATGTTCATATAATGCAAAATAACCTTCATGCTAACAGTCTGATTAGGTGTCCTTGAAAAGGATCCTGAAGCTGCTGAAAGTTTCTCTGTGGGGGTCAGTAAACGCATCATTTGTTATGGCCCGACTTTGAGACTTGTTTATCTTTGCGTGTGTTCTGTGTTGACCAGACTCCGGTGTTGGGACCATCTATGTGTCAGATGACAGAGGAGCCGTGTTCTCCAAGTCTCTGGAGCGCCATCTTTACACGACCACAGGAAGCGACACTGACTTCACCGCCATTGCTTCACTCAGGGGCGTCTACATGACCAGCGTGCTCACAGAGGGTGGGTCAGCACACTACGTAATATATACTTACACATTTAAGAGGAATCCTGTGGTTATTCTTTGTCAACATTTTTAAATATGATTTATTATCTTTTCATTTAATTACACAAAGTTGCAAGATGTAAACAGTTCATATATCACTAATAAACATGCAAAAAAATCATCTATGGATCCTGATGGTAATTGAAGTGAATGTTATTGACTGCAGATGGTGCAATGGAGACAGTGATCACCTTTGACCAAGGAGCAAAGTGGCAGACGCTGCGCAGACCACAGAATAGCCACTGTGACACTGAGACCTCCACCAACAGGCCTAACAGAGTGAGATTTATACACAGTATATTTAAATATATACATTTTTCTTGTGATGTGCGTGTATTTTTCAGTATGTCTGGAGTGTTTCATTTACGTGATGAGCAGTTTTAGTGTTTTGTAATGTTATTAAAACTGCTCTGTTTTTTATTTCTATGGAATTTTAACATCAGTATGAGTGTCTGCAGTGAGCATGTTGACTTGGTACCAACATTACCCTAATTATCGTGTCTTTACAGTGCAGACTTCACATCCACGCCTCCTACAGCACCACCATGAAGATGAACGTACCCATGCTGCCTCTCTCACAGCCCAGTGCTGTGGGCGTCATTCTAGCCCATGGTAAAAAGATGTCTTTACCCTGAATCATCTCACTGCATGGTTAAACGTCTCATAACACCGGTGTCCTCTGTTTCCTCAGGCAGCATTGGAGACGCAGAGTCAGCTCTCTCCCCTGACGTGTACGTGTCTGACGACGGGGGCTACTCGTGGCTGTTGGCTCTCAGGGGCCCCCACCATTATGCTATACTGGACTCTGGAGGGCTGCTGGTGGCTGTGGAGCACACCAACTCACCTGTCAATCAGATCAAGTGAATATAACCGAGTATACTACATGATTTGTTCATTGTAGTATTTGCTCTTATATATTTTACGGACTCTTTTTCTGCCCATTCTTTTCCCCCTACACCGTCAGGTTTTCAACAGATGAGGGGCAGTGCTGGCATACGTATAACTTCACCAGCGACCCGCTTCACTTCAGTGGTATGGACAGCGAGCCCGGCTCTCGCTCCATGAACGTCAGCCTGTGGGGCTACAGGAACGACTTCAGTAAATGGGTGGTGATGACCATCGACTTCAGGAAAATCCTCACCAGAGACTGTGAGTATGTGAAAGAATACGGGATGTAAAAGGAAGCGTTTCACCTTGATTTACATGTGTGTGTGTTTATATGTATGTGCAGGTACTGAAGAGGACTATGTCCAGTGGCTGGCTCACTCTGCAGACCCCAGTGGGTCAAGTGATGGCTGTGTGCTGGGCTATAAAGAGACCTTCTTACGCCTGAGGAAAGACTCTGTCTGCTGGAACGGGAGGGACTATGGCATCACTAAGAAGCTGTCCCCCTGTCCATGCACAATGGACGATTATCACTGGTATGTTTTTGTGAAATACCAAAATAGATAAAGTCTATTTTCATCCTGCAGACAGTTTGTTTCCGTAAAAGACTGCCAAGTGAGCTTCTGCTTTGTCTCACAGTGACTTTGGATATTACCGGCCAGAGAACAGCTCAGAGTGTGTGGAGCAGGAGGAGCTGAAGAGTCATCCTCTTGAGTTCTGCTTAAACGGGACAACTGAACAGCTTCAGACTAGCGGGTGAGGACAATTGTTTTTATCTTTGCTCTCTCTTTCATCAGCTGTAGTTTAGGATAGTAGTTCCCTACCTGGGGTCCAGGCCCCCCTTAGGGGTGTCTCCAAAGATCCCAGGGGGTGCGCCAGGATTTCTCTGTTCTGAAGTTGTCAAAATTAGATTTGCACATTAATAACTAAAATCATAATAACACACTTATTGAATAATATATACAAAAGTCTGTATTAAAAACTATTTAAATAGGATACATTTTTTGCTACTAAGTAGCAAAATCTAATGAAATATTCTGCTTCAATCCATATTTGTTGCCGTTTAGCCTTTCAAAACAAAATTTTCTCAGCGAACAAAAAAACCTGTTTTCTAATCTAACTACACCATAAATTGCATGTATTTAACCACAATAACACAAAAATGTATTTCGGCTCTTACTGTTTTATGGTAAATTAATTAAGTTGTTACATCATCACTTTATTTATGTTGACAAAACGGCCAAGTTCTATTTATTAAGTTGACTTAATAAAAAAGGACTAATTTAATATGCCCAATCCCTTTAAAGCCATTGCTCTGTGAGTATATATTTCAAGAATAACTAAAGAAATACACGGCACGAAACACAGCACAATTAAATACTTTCTTAGTTTAGTCACTAATAGTATAAAAGATAAAGATAAACATCAAAGGTCAAAGCAAATATGATCACTTGAGCCTACATCTCCCTCCATTAGTGGTATGAGTCTTATCTTCCGTTTACCAGCTGTCTTGTCCTGCCCTGAGTCCTTTTCATTGAGTTTTATCTTACCTTACATGTCTCTCCGTCTCTCCGTCTCTCCGTACATTTTAAGCTACCGGAAGATTCCAGGAGACCAGTGTGAGGGAGGTTTCCAGCCAGATAGGAAGGAGACGGACCTGAGGAGGATGTGCACCAGCAACGCCCTTTATCCAAATTCTCTGGTACGTCCTGCTCATTCTGAGGTGCTACACAGCAGAACGTCATCTACCTGGTTAACTGCATATGAGGATACCCGGAAAATCAATAGCATGGTCAACACTGAAGGCGTGAGTGTAGCAAGTAGCGGTGTGACATGAGTCAAGTTCCCAACCAAATTGATACTGAATTTCTAAAAAATCGGCAAAAGAAAGTGCAAATTAATGTTTTCATCCTCGACACTAATGCAAATATTAGGAGTTGGGGGCATCGAGGTAAACAGTTGGTGGCGCTAATTCTCCAGCAGAATGCCATTAAATCATTGTAGAAGAAGAAGGCACAGCGAGATGACGTGATTAAAAGACGGGAAAATGGCATTTATGTTTGCTTCATGTATTCATGTGAGGAAGGTCGCCGCAGTTCTCTCTCTCTTTCTTCACCACTCACTTCCCACATACACACACACTCTACGCACTGGCTCTGCTCCAAATGACCTATGCTACTCTTACATTAACTGGCTCTAGGGAGGGCCATTTGCCTTTTCATGTCAGCCACCATAGTTGTCCTACATGCTTGGCACACAGGAGAGGCTTCAGTTGGTTGTAATCTGCAGCCTCACCTCTAGATACCGCCAGATCCTACACACTGTTCCTTTAAGTCACATCATTCATGTATGTCATGATTTAACTGATCTCTGTGATTTATAAATCTTTTAAGTTTGTTTTCAGTGCACTTTGTCACATTTATCGATACACTTTTCAACCTCAGTCAATCGTGAAACCGCTTTTAGGATGTGATTTCCAGAGTTTCCACTCAGGTTCTTTTACGCTCAAATTGAAAATGTGCATAAAAACAAGTGGATAGAAACACACTAATTGTTCAATAAGTGTAGGTTCAAACTTAAACACAGGCAGATGTAGATGTAGTCAAGTTTTTCTTTTCTTTTTTTCCAACCTGACATCCTCAGGCTCTTGAACAAATCCTGTTGTGCATACAGTAGCACCCAGTTATTCACAAACAGGGATGGTAATGAAGCAGATTTTACACACTTGTTTTCAGCATTGTAATTTCTCTACATTTTCAGCCCTTTCTGTTTCTGTAACTCTAACAGACTGAAAGCAGCTCACCGAACACCGCTGTCATAGTGATGGTTGTCATAGCGATGCTTCTGACGAGTGCTGTTGCAGGCGTTTGGCTGGTTAAGAAATACGTCTGCGGGGGACGGTCAGTTAACTATGCTTCATCTTTCCACACACGCTTAATGCACACAAATAAACACTGTATTTCATCTCTGTTTGTTTCTAATATTTACTCGTGTCCTCATCAGGTTCCTCGTGCACCGATACTCTGTGATGAGGGAACACGTTGAGGCTGATAAAATAGAAGGAGTCGATGATGTTGACACTCACTATATGGAGACAGGAAAAGAACAGTACAACGAAGACTCAGATCAGGTATCCGATACTGTGTAAAAGGCCCTATTTTTAGTTCAGCTTTTTGATTCTTATTAACTAATATGTGTTGTTTGTTTCCTTCCACAGGACCTCTTAGAATAAGGTGAACATTTCTCCACTCAAAGGCTCTTCAAGACTAAATTTGTACGCAGTCTTTCATGATGCCTGGGCACTCCTGTTGCTCCCACATGCCGATTAACATCTGCTTCTCACTTCTTGCTGTCCCCTGGTGGCTGGAGGACTCAACGGCAACTCACATTGCTTCCTTGTACCAGTTGAGTCTCCCACAAAAAGGCGAACCGGTGGTTTTGGGGAGGGGGGACGAACCCAGCGCAGAGCAGAAGAAAGCCTCTGGGGTCCCTGGAGAGCTTTTGTCGTTTCTGTCACAAAGAGTTCTGTAAAGACCACTGAGTCTGAATACGTGCTCTGTATGTTTCCTCTCATGCTGACCTGAGAAAAGATGGCCTTTCATATCGTGATGCACTGCAGAAGCACAATACAGAGGCTAGATATACTGTAGAGGCTTGCAGAACAGTTTATATCATAAGAGTTAGGGAACAATCAAGCAACAGAACACAGAAAATAGTCATCAGTATTTTAGCTCAGAGAATATGTCTGCTGTCAGTTCACTAGTTTTTGTACTCAGTAAAATTAAAACTTGTACGATACAGTGCTGTTGTGCATGGCGGCCATTTAACCGTTAATTTTGTCAGCTTCATCAGTCACTAAAATAAGATTAGACTCCTAGAAATAGATTATATTTCTATAGATTGTATTTATGGCTAGACTACTTACTATGAGTTACCTGTTAGTCACAAGTTCTTTAGAAATGAGCACTTTTCAATTAAACAGCAGCAGTGGCTCCTCTAATGTTACCGGTCACTATTTCTGACTGGTGGTGTTTTTGTTTTTACCATACACAATATATGCTTTTTAGTGGTAACTATTTACTGGAATTGTAATCAAGTGATGCACTTTAAATCTAATAATAATAATCATAAATTAAATTTATATAACACACTTTAAAATACAGCGAAATCTCAAGGTGCTTCACAAAAAGGGTAAAACAATCATAATAAAATGTTTACAATTCTAAACAATTTACACAAAAGAACCATGCAATTAAAAGTGTTAAATAAGATAAATAAAATCTACAGACAAAATATTTCAAGGCCCAAGTTAAAAAGTATATAAAATTAGAGACAGAATCTGAATTTAAAAAAAATTATATATGAAACTTTGAGTACACTGTAATGGCTTTTTTTTTTATATAACAGTAATAACTTTTTAATAAAGACTGGTCTTTTGTATTTCACGGCACTTTTAAAAGAAGGTGATATATAATCATTACAATATTTTAATAGTCAAATATTATTCATACGTTTTAAATATTATTATTAAATAGTTTCAATTGATAGAAAATTCAGAATAA
Organism: Sebastes umbrosus; assembly: GCF_015220745.1. Taxonomy (NCBI): domain Eukaryota; kingdom Metazoa; phylum Chordata; class Actinopteri; order Perciformes; family Sebastidae; genus Sebastes; species Sebastes umbrosus. The sequence goes on along the minus strand of NC_051269.1, from coordinate 30,748,810 downwards.
AATGTAACCAGAACATAACAAATTAGTGACCGCTAGTGCTTATTTTAGATGAACTTGTATCAGCTCCCAGATAAATGAGGTTGACTAACAATAAAATAAGTACCTTTTTAGTGCCTATTGAAGCTTTTAGAATAAATGTTAAAAGGACCTGCCATTGTTGTGAAGACATAAACTATTTTTGTATACAGTGCAGCTTCATACAAGCAATATCTTCTACTCCCCTGTATGTGTGGTGAAAATGAAAGACTTGAATTATTGCCAAAGCACTTTTATTGTTTAGTTTTCTAATTGTAGAGGAGAAACTTAACCTTAGCCCAGCATTGTATGAAGTATGAAGGTAATGCTAACCCAAACCCTTTACTTGAACTTTCTGATTTTTTTAAAAAAATTTTTGCTTAACAGGGTGCACCAATATGTTGCTGCTGTTGTGTTTTAATTTTTGCTCTGTTGTTTTATTTGGCTGACATTTCCCCCATATCAGCCGATACCAAGATGCATTTGAATAACAATCTTAATGCAGCTGCAGGCATAATCATGAAGATAATCATTACATGCTGTATACATAGCTTAATATTAGCAGAACAAACATTTCCAGAATTATACTGATATTGTTTTTCAAAGCTACTATTAGCCAGTCTTCTTATATATTGGTGCATCCCAATTTAATAATCTCACAGATGTTGCAAAATATCCACAATAATAGAACTAATTTATCAGATTAATGTGTCTGGTGGCCATACACTTTATTAAGTTAATTGAGTAATTAAGATGTTTGCCGGCTACCATTTCTTTTATCTGCAATGTAAGAACTGTAACTTCTGACACGTGCAGGGCTTACGACCAATGCTTGTGTTCTCCAGCAGAGTCAATAATATCCCAGCGAATAAGCTATTGTAATAAGCTCGCCTAATATAGAGGCATATTCTCAAGGACTGTTGGGTGGACTTTGTCAGATATGAAAGCAAATTCATATGCTTGATGCTTCTTTATTTACACAGAACAAGAACAAACCCAGCTATTTACTGGATTCAATGATTTTATTTTTGCACTGTATCTACAGATCTGTGAAAAAGTTGCATTTGTGTCTCCTTGTGCATCTAATTTTTGTAAAGTATTCGGGCCATGAGTTGTGATCTTCATTCCATCTTGTTTTCTTGACCGTTTGCTAGAATATCAGAGATGAGTATCTCTGAATTAAACTATTCTGTAGCACAAATGTTTTATAACAATGTTTGCATTTATTGAATGAAATAACACAATCTCTCCTACATCCGTTCAGTTGTGTTTGGGTTTTGTTAATGCATAATTTCTGCAAGTCAAATCAATTTAAAAATATGTAAAGTATGTTCATAGCAAAGTACAGCCTACTAAAATGTAAAAACTACAAATAGCCATTGCAAAGATGTGGTTATCTTTAGCAGGGCTTTATTATTATTGCATTAAATCAATATACTGCTGGTGTTACTGTAACCTTGAAGGTGGAAAATAATGTGCAAGGAAATGTTCAGTCACACCACAGCTATGGAGCTATACTGAGGTAATTAACAATGATCGAACAATCACTATGAATTAAGAAAGTGCAAATTAAAAGTATTTGCATTAGTTGTTTACTGAAGACACTGATTTATATTAGTAACTCAGTGTTTACTTAATGGTGTTAGCAATTATTTAATAGGGCTGGGCAACATATTGATATTATATTGATATTGTGATATTAGACTAGATATTGTATTAGATTTGGGATATTGTAATATGGCAATATGGATAAACACCAGCGAGGGATTTTTCACAACCTTGCAACCCAAATTTAGTTCTTATTAATGGCTTATAAGCAAAAGTTACTTAAAGGTCCCATATTATAAAAAAGTGAGATTTTCATGTTTTTTTATTATAAAGCAGGCTTAAGTCCTATGTAAATACTGTGAAAGTATCGAAACACTCAATCCACTGGGAAATACACACAGCCTGTATTCAGAAACTCTGCATTTGAAACATGCCGTCAGGATTTCTATATTATAATATTTAGACCCTTGACACAATTTTAAACGTAAGCATTCTAAATGTGTCCCAGTTTATTCCTGGTTGCAGTGTATGTGAATGTCATCAACTGACAGGAAGTACACATGGACCCAAGCTGTTGCCTAGCAACGCAATTATGTTGCAATTCCGTCAAAATGCGCTAAAACGGAGCGTTTCAGACAGAGGGGTAAATACAGGCATATTCAGGCAGACAGTATGAGGAAAATAAAGTGTTTTTTGAACATTAAAGCATGTAAACATGTTCTAGTAGAAACACAAAATACAAGTATGAACCTGAAAATGAACATATTATGGGCTCTTTAAATGTGAGTTAAACAAGTAACCCAAAATATCTCTTTTCATAGATGTGGAAATATAACAACTAGAACTACAAAGCTATAGTTACTTAAAACTGTACCCGGGTACTTCCCACCTCTGTTAATGCACTAAAGGAACTATTACAGTTGTTCTCAGTCGCTTTGGCTAATTTAATAATAAAACAGTCTTAATGCTCTCAGTATGGACAGACAGCATTGTACCACTGGAGGCCATGACGTCATTCAACCAGCAGGAGGCACAACGCTCTTCACTACGTAGCTGTTTGACCGGAAGTAGACATTATTCAACCGTTTGAATCTTTAGCTCAGCGATGCTAACTATCTGTTAGTCAGAGAGAGCTAGAGTTATAAAACAACCCAGTATTCATCATCTATTAGTATATTTACAAGATGTCGGGTAGTTGTTGAGGCCACAGTGCGTGAGGAACAATGTAGCTGAGAGGTAAAGTCAACTCATCGATCATTTATCACATCAACGGTCGGGTTGTTCAGGAAGTAGCTAGCATGCTAACGGTAGCTAGCACGTTTTGCTAACACGTTAGCTGGTAACGATAGCTTAGAAGCTGGTAACGATAGCAGGTTTTGTCACCTGCCCGAAGTTACCTAGAAGTTCCAGTTCACATACAAGTATCTAATAATTGTGTTGTTTTTTGCTAACATTAAATATTATCATTTTATCCACCGTTACGTCACCTCGGCTTGACGGTTTGTTTTGGCCTTGTTGTTTGAAGTATTGATGTGTCGTCGCGAACGAGCCGGTTCAAAGAGCCGACTCTTTGAACCTACTCTTTTAAGTGAACGATAATGGTACGTGTCCACAGGCTTCGTGCTTTCCACGCTCCCCATTCATTGTCTATGCAAGCAACCGCGCAATGCATTCCGGTAGCGTGGCGTCGCGATTCGAGAGACTAGGCGTGCAGGAAGCCCGCTCCTCATTTGCATAAAGTTGAAGTCCTGGCTACTTTATGCAAATCACGGGTGTCCGACGCGACTCGCCGCCTCTCGAAACTCCCGAAGATCTTTTAAAATAAACGTTGTCGATCCAAAATAAAGACAAATTCATCAACTGCATGGCTTATTTCTTGCCTCAAATGTTTTCAGAAACACATTTCGGTGAACTATTTTCGTGAAATAAGAGAAGAAAGTTTCCAAACGAGCCTCCATACTGGTTCCGGTTTGAAGCAGCAGCCAACAGCGGGAAAGCGTTCCTCCAATCAGGAGCCGAGTGCCTTGTTTCTAGGGACAGCCCACCAAGCGTCCAATGTTGGGAAGCGTCGCATCGCGATCAAAAACGCCCCTGTGGACACGTACCATGACTGAATGTTGTGTTAATGACGTTAGGTGATGACAGACCATCAAGCAGGGAGGGGCGTGGGTGCGCGGCGCGCTGACGGTCTACAGATACAGAGGAGGAGGAAGAGGAGGAGAGAAAGAGAGGAGTGTGATGTGCGAATAGCAGACAAGATGAGTGACAGTCGGACACGAAGCAGCATGTAAAATTACGATATTCTGGAAATTATAAGGTTTAGTATAATTATATTGAATAATTTAAGTGATATATGTGCACACATACTAATCATAGGTCAAAAACAGCGCTAAATTTGGCTGAATTATAAAAGGCAGAAGTGGTAAAATGAGGAGCCGAAAGAGCCGGCTCTTCTTGGTGAGCTGAGCCAAATGAACAGGCTCACTAAAAAGAGCCGGAATTCCCATCACTAGTTTGAAGACAGTAAACTGTCGCTAACCAACGTCAACTGTCGTAAACCAACATTAACTGTCGCAAAAGGAGAAAGTAATGGTGGAGATGGTGTAACGAGTCCATCCATCTGGTGAGCTAACGTTAGCAGGTGTAGTCTGTTTAGCTTCATATATAAATTAGACCAACGATATTTGACGTTGCTAAATGTTTTTTTGTTGCTATTAAATGTATCGTTACTTAACATTCAAGCTTACAATAATTTGACAAGTCAATGTGACCTCGTGGGCGTTGGTATTACGTGTTACGTCGAGGCGTTATGTGGTGATGATGATGATGATGAATTAGATGATGATGGGTAATTTAAAGACTAGTTTATCTTACATGTTATAATTGTGTATTTCAGACTTCGTCCGTTTACTATGAGCTCCCTATTAGCCGAGCCTCCTGCATCAAGCTCATCATGCAGGACTACACTACCTGGAGAGGGGAATCAGGTATGCAAACTTTGACAGCTGCTTTTGCCTGTACAATTATCCAACATTACAAATGTAGTTCACATTTAAAGCTAAGTGATGGTACTGTTCCCCCTCCACAGGTTCAACCAAAACCCCCTCTCCTGCAGATTCTGCGTGTTGCCGGAGCCCAGGAAGAAGTCTTCACACTCAAAGAGGTGAGCTGTCAGGTGAAATGCCACGTATGTTTGTTAGTATGCAGCCTGTTTTACTAGCTCATAACTAGGGCTGACCTGAATGCTTTGAAGCTTCTCCCATTGATACATCCTTAAACATAAGGTGATTGGACACACCGATTACATTAGGTCCCCACCATCGTTTTGCTTTTTTTACAGAAATAAAACCCATTTAGTTCATTTTGGCGTATCAGCGGCATGTTATCAATACAAAGTCGGACGACGGACACTAAAAACTGACATTGAATGTGTCTGCTCCTTACGGAGTCTCAGCTCAGAGTAGCAGGTGTCATATTTCACTCACACACGGGACGAGAGAGAGTTGACAGACAAGACGATGCGAAGCGAAAAGCAAAAGCACCTATTTGGCAATATTTCAGGTTTAATCCCAAAGCTATAAGGGAACCATAAGGTTAATGAGGCCATCACTGTGCGGCTACATATATTGACCGTCGTCTTTTCTTGTAAAATGTCCGGTGTAATCGGTAACACCATTTTTGTCACGAGTTTATTAACCGGTGGGAAAATTCTCACCGTCACATACCTTCGAATATTTCTCACCGAAGCTTCGAAGCCCAGAAAATGGTATTCGGGACAGCCCTACTCATAACAAAGTGTTATCTGTTAAGTGGTTATTCAAAGGTTCAGTAGTAGGTAAAATGTGCTCACTATTTTGTGTAGGTGATGCACTACTTGGGTCAGTACATCATGGGGAAGCAACTGTATGACAAACAGAGGCAGCACATAGTCCACTGCCAGGATGACCCTTTGGGAGAGCTGTTGGAGGTGGAGAGCTTCTCCGTCAAAAACCCAAGGTATTCACCTGCACCACAAATGGAGCTTCTGGTCAACACTCGATTATACATGTAAACTAAGGAGGTCCATTCTAAACTCTCATATTCTCATTTTACAGCCCGGTGTATGAAATGCTCAAGAAATACTTAGTTGTTCTTGGTTGTTCTGGTAAGTGATTCATTCATTTTATGCTTATACATTTGTTATGTGAATGTGACATAATATTTCTGTCGGGGCATCGTCAAAGAACAAGCAATGTATGAATGTATTTGTTTACTGCTGTTAGTACATTGTACATTTATGATGACTTGAAATTCAATTTTGTCTTTTTCCTCTTCCCTTTGTGTTTGATGAATTAATTAATTCATTTACATCTTTAACATGATATGTTTTGAAGTGAAGATCCTTGGTGATTATCTATACATACATCCTAAATTCAGCTTTCTTTTTGCATGCATTGTGAGTGCTTGTGATAGTTTGTGCATTTCTTGGGGATGCGGGGGCCAGAAAAACACCATTTTCCAGCTCGTCCTACGAAGCTGCAGAAGAAGGCCTTAGTGAGAGAGTGTGTTATGCTATTATTAAAGGGTGGGGATGTCCTTTTTCTGTTACTGTGTCTCATCTGAAATGCAGACGCTGCAGAGAATCTTTCTGTGGGCCGTGAATGTGTAGAGGGCGGAGTGGAGGATCGTGGTCAGGTAAAACCGAAGCATGGTGCTGAGGAGAAACAGAAATCCCCAGCCCTTCTCACCTCACTACACACAACACTTGAAGGGACAGGGCTGACAGGCTGAGCTGCTAATAATGATTGGATTGAGACCGGTAGGCCTTGGTGTAGCACCAAGTACACAAAACTATAAAATGAGCTGCTGTCTGCGTGTGTGTAATGAGGAGGGGAGGTAAGGGCTGCTGTCTTCGTTGGTGTGCATTTTGTACAGAGTGGCACCGTCTCTGTACAACCCCATCCTTGGTTTGTACTGGTGGTGTTTCCAGGACTCTTTTGTGGTCCACCAGCACCACCCAGTGGATGGGGGGCAGAGTCACCCTCTCTGTCAGTCTCAGAGTTCTCTTCTCTGCTCCGAAACTGGAGGATCGCAGTTCCTGATCCAGCCACAGGCCTAACAATAACCCACCCCCGTGTTCCTACACCTTTCTTTCCGACTCCCTCCAAAATCCACCTTGAAGTACTTAATTATGTGTAAGACTTTGTCTAATCCTTGTTGAGCTCCAGTCAGATTCTGGTCTGTCCTCACTGGCCTTACAAATCAATTGAGTTACTGCACGTGTTAAATCCACTTCAAGATCGTTATCAAATTTAAGATCTGATCGTACTTGCAATATGTTTTTCAAAAGTCCATATTTCCTTTATCAGCTGTGATTAAAAATAATCATAGAAGACATGAGATTCACTCTTGATGATTTTGTTTCCTTTCTCGTGGAAAAAAAAATGTATTTTCTGATTATGAATTCTTAGATATATACTCTACAAGAAAATCTTGTAGAGAGTATATATCTATAGATCATATCTTGGAATAAAACATTACTTAAACCCTATTATTTAATTTGTATACTAGATATTAAAACTGTTTTTACCGGACTGGATTTTTTAAAACTTTAACTCACTAGTTTCATCACTGTTAATTGGTACACTTGCTTTCCTTCCTCGCCTTTCTCTATCTGTCTTTGTTTTTACCCTCTACACGGTTTTGGTGCCCTAATTATTAAATTAGTTTTGACCTCCCTCCCCACTGATCCTTACCCTAATTGCCCAGCCCCTTGTTCCCTGTACCACTACCCCACACACAGGCCATCTTGAAAAGGAGCTGCGAGTCCTCCAAGTACCCAGTTATGGCTCTGTCTTCTAATTTTTGTCCTTCACATTTCCTTCCTAGATATGTGGAGGTGTGGTCAAAGCAGGGCTGGAGGCTTGCACCGACGTGCCTCTCCTGCCGACCCCCTCCCAGCGACGACCCCGGGAGCCAGACGATGGTGAGCAAACATTCTGTTATATGCTCAGCAACATGGCCAGGACAAGACCTGCTCATTTAACGGTTCAAAACCTCTCCAGACTCCCTTGAAGGCCTGCCACGGTCAGCCTGCAAACGGCCCAAACTGGACGTTACTTTGGACGAGTGGGACCTCTCTGGCCTGCCCTGGTGGTTTCTGGGTAATCTCCGCAGTAACTACAGCCCTAGGAGCAATGGCTCCACTGACATCCACACAAACCAAGTAAGAAACCTCATGTGTTGTTAGAAAGTTCATCTAATAACATTAGTAACAGCTGTTTCAGGGTTAAGTTTGGAGATTTACTTTATTTTTTATTTTGGAAAAGCATTCGTTTTACTTTCATCATTCAGCATTGTGCACACTTAAAACTCCCAGAGCTTTTCTTTTATTACATTAGCTTTAATTGTTTACAGTTGGACATGGGAAGCTTTCATCTTAGATATTACAAAAAAGAAAAAATTAATAAAGAGCGAGCTGTTAGATGTGATAAAATAATAAATAAGTTACATTATATTCTCACTCATTCACAAGTCGGCTAAAGTCTGATCTTATAGGTTTAATGTACTCCGTCCACTTGGTCCAAATCCAGGAAAAAAAATCAACATTTCTATAATATATACAATATATTCATATAGTATTTCTATCCATCAATGGTGGACGGCTCAGATTTTAGCCACTGTCTTGTGACAGCCTTTTTGCTTGATGTCTGAAGTATTTGTACTAGTTTCTTATCATTAATATTCCACCCTTCAAATGAGATGTCACTCATCTATACAGTATCACATCTAAAAGGAATGTCGATTCCAGATTTTTTATATAATTATGAATTTCCAGCCAATAAGGCACAATAGCCTGGCTATTCCAGAAAATATGGAAGTGATTGGCGTCATTTATCCCAGTTTTAACAGTTCTAGGGGCTCCCTGAGAGGAACTGCCCACTGGGCAGTTTCCCCGAGAACGACATACCTTCAAGGGCTTTTTTTCTGTTTGCATTCGCACCGCCAATAGGAACGCTGAAGTGACGTAAGCTGCCCGGCTCCGCACGCACACATCTCCAGCTGGGAGATTGGCGAGCGGCTAGTTTGCTATGTTTCACAAGCTCTCATAGCTTTATTAGTAATATAAGTATAAATAAACAACTGTTACATGCCACAATCATATAAACTCAAGCAAAATAGCTGTCACGAAAGTACCTTTTGAAATTTCAGTTTGAATTGGCTATCGTTCTTTGGCTTAGTGGGTCGTGCTACTGGGTTAGCCATTTGCTACTGCGTTAGCTCACTGAGCAGCGGCTCTCCTTCTCACTTTGGCTCAGTGGATGTGTGCTTGTGAACAAGTTAATTTTGAGACTTTTATGTCAGTTCCATTCGTCTCTTTTCTTCCATTTATTTTGTGACGAGCTGTTGCCTGTTTTTTGTGTTGGAAAAGTACCTACTCTGAAATAGGAGCTAAAAAAAAGTAATTCTTAGAACTATGAAAAAGTTCCTCCGGTTCAAAAACACCTACAGTTCCCAACATCTGCCACCACTTCCCTGATGTTGTTTTTGCAAGTTGAGAGATTTCAAGCTTAAAAACACTTGACATAATTACTTGATAGCAAATGGCATAAATTGGAGTCTAACAGTGGTGGTCTGACTGATGTGTCAGTTGTCTCCTGCACAGGAGGAGGACACGGCCATCGTGTCGGACACCACCGATGACCTCTGGTTCCTGACCGAGGGTGGGAGTGAACAGGTGAGCGTGGAGATGAAAGAGGCTGCACTGGAGGAAGGGAGCGCAGGAGAAGGAGAGGCTCTACCTGATGATGATGACGGAGGAGGGAAGGAGGAGAAAGCAGATCGAGAGGTAGGAGTTTGTTAAGTACTTTGTCTTTATTGGTCAGGCTCATACCACATATAATTATTTTTGGTGTGAGAAATAAATGTATTTACTGTCGAGAGTGAGGATAATGTTATATGAGATGTTCAAATGTCTTGTATATTTATCCAGATGCAGGAGGAGCCAGATGAAGACTCGCAGTGTCTGAGCGATGACACTGATACAGAGATCTCCACACAGGTGTGTGTCTGTTTTGTTTTTTTTGTTAGTTATAGAATTTGATTATCTGTAGATTGATGCAGATGTGTGACTTTGTATGTACCTTATCCCTCAGGATGCTTGGCAGTGCACAGAGTGCAGGAAGTATAACACACCTCTCCAGAGGTACTGTGTTCGCTGCTGGGCTCTACGTAAGAACTGGTACAAAGACGTCCCCCGACTCGCCCATTCCCTTTCTGTTCCTGACATCCCAGCATGCAGCTCTCTCACCACCCATGACGAGGAAGATGACAGCGACACCGGCATTGACGTCCCAGACTGCAGCAGGACAGTCTCTGACCCGGTCATCCTGCCCTCCCACTCCACGGCTGACCGCCCGCTGCCCACTACGATTACAGGGAAAGGCAAGGGGCCTTGGCCCTCCAGCTTCAACAAGGATGAGCAGCTCTCAGGGGGGGAGAGTCAGGAGAATCTGGGTATGGAGATTGAAGAAGCTAGGCCTGAGGCACTGTTGGAGCCTTGCAAGCTGTGTCGAGTGCGACCGCGCAACGGAAATATAATACACGGACGTACGGCTCACCTGTTAACCTGTTTCCCGTGTGCAAGGAGGCTACACAAGTTCCAGGCTCCTTGTCCAGGATGTGGGAAGATCATTCAAAAAGTTATTAAGATATTCATCCTCTAAAAAGCACTCATCAGTCAGGCTCTAGGGACCTCAACAACAAAACATACAACATCAAACACATTCAACCATAAAGATGCATGCACACTCTCTGCTCGTAGACACACACACAAAAACATGCACCTTACCCATAAAACCTATATTGATTCACGCAAAGTGTAGCACTTGATGAAGCTTGCTCTTGGTTGCATGGTTTATTCTGCATCACACTGCCTCCGAAGTATTGTTAGATGAAACCTTGGACACGAGAGTTCGTCATACCGAATGTTTTTTTTGGTGCTACATTTAAATAAGGGACATACAAAGGCAGAAGTATTTATTTATTTATGAGAAGATCACCACGGAGCGCACGTTTTTGTGAGCTATTATTTGGTTTCATGAAAGCTTGTTTTTTTCAGCCTATGTGAATTTTCTCATTGTTTTTTTGCATTGAATGGTGCCATTTAAAACTAGTATTGCTCACCTTAGTTCTGTTAGTTTGATTCTCCCCCACCCCCCCCCTTAGTTTCACTTCAGTCATCAACTGGACAGAAAAGGAAAGATGAGTGCAGGTATTTAACTACAAGAGTAAAGCATCTTCTGGGCCATTTTGTTTTTGTTTTTTTAACCGTTTTTATACCCTCTTTGGTATTGTGGCTCAGAGATTTCAGTTATAAAGACAAGATTGAAGGACGAATAGGAAAGAAAGTCTTAAAACCATGAATTTATTGTCAACAGCTGCAGCTCCATTCAAGTATCCTCCTTTTCCTTAAAAAAAATAAATAATTATTTGCATAATTGAATGTACTGTAAAATACAAATGTGGTGGCTTAAGTCCTGTTTCTCTAAACATAGTATTTTAAAATGTAGAGTTGAATCTAACTGGCTTGAGAATGCACAGCTGAAGTATTTACTGTAATATCCTCTTGGGGTAGCAATTTGATGTTAATATGTAATCAATCCCGTATTTACAATTGCCAAGCCACGGATGCCTGCAGTAAGTCGTAATTGTTGGTTAATGTTGAAATGTTATCATTCAGAAAGGGTACGTAACATCTCCCTGAACGCATGATCAATGAACAATTTCTGTATATTTTGTATTTAATTTATTTATGATTCAGTTTTAATTGTTTAGATGACCACATCTAATGAAGCAGATAAAAAGGCAGCACTTGTTACAGAGCTCTAATATGTAATTTTACAGCAAAATTATTTTCTGAAAGATATATACAGAAAGACTTTAAGGAAACAGGATTAAATGTACCCTCTGTGAGAATGACTGCGGAGTACTTAGTGGGAGTTTGGAGGTTTGATTTCAGCGTTACACTGCCATGTAATGACTTTAATTTGTGTATTATTATTGATTGATATGATTTTATTTTGATGGCTCTGCATTATTTGATTGTATCGCTGGACCATATAGATACGACTTCAGTAAGTGTGTGAGCTGTCTCCAAATACATTATCGACGTGAGATGTCCAGTGACATTAAGCATTAAACTCTTGGCTCTGCTTAGTGTAGAGGGAGTATCATAGCTCTTTGATCTGCTCTTAACTTGCGCTTAATCTTTCTGCCAGCAGATGGGGAGAAATCTCAATATTGTGTCTGGTGCTCACAGAAGCTGTACAGTACCAGTGATAACATGTAAATCATATATAGAGCATGCCTCCTGTCGTGAATAGAGCCAGCACTCAGCTGCTGTGAGAGCTATATAAATGCTATAAAATATTAATGTAGCCTGTATTTATCTCCGTAATTGTGCATCAAAAGAAAGTTACTATACAGACCTCATTAAAAATTGCTTAGTACAAATTATACCATTGATAGCCTATACTGGTTCAGAATGAATGATCGTTGCAATTAAGACCAGAATGTGCTCAAACATGGTTCAGTTCATATAGTTGTGTTTTTCTACCTGTCATGGAATAAAAGATGTTTTGTAAAGCGATATAGAGTTGATTGGTTCATTTAGTTCACTTGCTGACCAGAGGGACAGTAGATGTACAGTCCCCACTGGTGTGTGTGTGTGTGTGTGTGTGTGTGTTTTGGCTGAAGAATAAGTCATTGTATGACAGGCCAGCTGTCATGTGTCCTCTCCTTCTTGACTGGGCTCCAGCACCTGCAACTCTCCTCTGCTTACTCACTGTCCTGCTTCCTTGTGTCTGCCTTATTTTTGGGACAGACACCCTATCAACTAGTCAACAGTTTACTGTATGTTGCTGTAGTCTGGAGTCTACAGCAACATACGGTATACTGTAGACTAGAGGATAGGGTGTCTGGAAGTATACCATATGCTGCTGTAGACTGGAGTATACTGTATACAACAACATACAGTATACTGTAAACTAGAGCAGTGGTTCCCAACCTGGGGTCCAGGCCCCTGCGCCATAGAGGATTTGTCTGCTCTGAGGTTGTAAAAATTAGATTTGCTCATGTATAACTAAAATCATAATAACACACTTACTGGATAATTTATACAAAAATCTGTATATAAAAATGCATTTTTTGTTACTTAGTAGCAAAATCTAATGAAATCTTCTGCTTCAATCCATATTTGTTGGCGTTTAGCCTTTCAAAAACAACATTTTCACTGCGGTCAAACTGCTCCCCCGCTTCACACACACAAAGGGAGACACGCACCTGTATTAACGGGGCGGTCTAGCACAATCTAACAAAAATAACATTTATTTAACCACAATAACAAAAAAATCTATTGTGGCTCTAATTCTATTACAGTAAATTAGTTAAATCGTAAAAAAAATAAAAAAAGAGATTATGTATCTGCAGTCGCTTGGTGAATCCGTCAAGACATCATCACTTTATTTATGTTGACAAAACTGTAGACGAGCTGTGGTTGGTCTTTGCCCCCCTTATGGGGGCGCCAAAGATCACAGGGGGTGCGCCAGGATTTGTCTGCTCTGAGGTTGTCAAAATTAGATTTGCTCATGTATAACTAAAGTCATAATAACACACTTACTGGATAATTTATACAAAAATCTGTATATAAAACTATATAAAAAGACATTTTTTTGTTACTTATTAGCAAAATCTTGTGAAATCTTCTGCTTCGATCCATATTTGTTGGCGTTTAGCCTTTCAAAAACAACATTTTCACGGTGGTCAAACTGCTCCCCCGCTTGACGCACACAAAGGGGGGCACGCACCTATATTAAAGGGGCGGTCTATCAGCAACCTAACAACACCATAAATGACATTTATTTAACCACAATAACAAAAAGATCTATTGTGGCTCCAATACTATTACAGTAAATTAATTAAGTAGTTAAAGTCGTTGGTATATATTTTATATTTAATACACTTAATAGAACCCACCTCTCAGCATTTTGTATTTACTTATAAGCATTGTGTATTGTATTTACTCATTTGCACTGTGGTTATATGTTATACATTGCACGTCTTAATGCAAATATTTGAACATATTTCTTATATTCTTATTTTAATTATATTACTAACTTATATTTCTTTACATATATTGTGTCTATACAGTAGCATTGTGTACAATATTGTAGCATTATGTACATAATTTACACGTTATTTACTTCTTTATTTATATTTTCTTACATTTCTTTATGTTTATATAAGAGCAACTGTAAAGCCCCAATTTCTGATTCTGAAAAATACTTTGCATCCCACCACAAACATCATGTAGTAGGGAGGAGTTGTTGTCCTCCCTGAGGTTCGCCCGACAGTATTAATTGCTCCTGACAGCCATACTAAAATGCTTTTCCCTCTCTCTGCATCTAATTCAAGAATGGCATACTGCTTTGTCCACGGTGTCTGGCGCGTCACAGCGCGTAGACACGAAGAATGGCATAACACCCCTGGTGACATGGCACCCGAAGCTTGGCAGCTCCAGAATGGCACGGCCCAGGGAGTGGTAGGGGATCTGCATGTTTCCATGGCGACAGTACCTCCTTCCAAACATCCCAGAATAACACAACACATTCTCCCTTTATCCCCATGGCGTACCGTACGCAATACTTCCTAGAGGGAAAATAGTTAGGATGCAATTGCTCCCATACTTTTTCCATTTTTATCATTTTATTGCCGTTACTGGCTTTCTTGTACTTTGATGCACCTTCATAAATAGTCTATACATAGTATATCTGCGTCACTCTCTTCCCGTGTCCTTCGTCTGCATAACTCCAGCCTGTTTACCCTCCTTTGCTTTCTTCTGGTTGTGTGTCTGGATATCTGTAACTGTATCTGTGTGTACAGGACCTTTCTGTCTCACCTCCACACACACACACACACACACACACACACACACACACTTTCCCCTCTGTTGTGTCCAACTATTTGGTCGCTCCAGAAACCAGGACGCTAAATTTGTCCCAGTGCTGACATGGGAGAAGGTCAGTGGAGCCAGAGATACAGAAAAAGGCATAAAGACAAGAGAGATTTTCAAAATAAGAGTAGGGGGAAAATAGAGATGTGACACATTAAAATGAGATTAGAGGAACATAGTAGAGCTTTCCTTGTACCCACAGCAGGAGGTCTGATATGGAAGATGATATATGGAAGCCGGGCTAACTGGGTTCAGGGCATAGTTTCCGCATAGCTATCCACTCACATCTCGCAACAGCACAGTCGTATACACACCAGTGGCCTCAGACAGGATTGAGCCGTGTCTCCTAGAGGAGCTATGCAGATTGTGGTTTACACTTGGGCGACGTCAAGGTGTAAATTGCCTTCAAATTAAACTGGATAGGTTTTATGAGGGCCCGGCTTTACCCTGTCAGATAGCTTTCTGATTAACCTAAGTGAAACTGGCAAGCCTACTGTGAGTTATCACGCAACTTGTAGCAGTATAGAGTGCTGCAGGGATGACGTATTTTTGTAGGCCAACCAGGAAGTAAGCATCGCTCTGGTTCCCTCGACAAACAGCCAATGGGATTTTTCCAGTGGGTTTTGGTTTATTGTGGAAAATAAGCTGTGTGGCAAACACACGTTGATGATACTTTCACGTTTTGTTCAGCAAGATAATCTCCACAAATGAACACCACTTTATATGATTTTTGAAGTGTGAATGCAATCGCCAGAAGTAAAAAGCTAACGTTAGGCTATAAATGAACTACACCAGGGTCGAATGAGCGTGAGTATACATAACAAGGCTGTAAAGGCGGACGAGTCGGCGTGATAGTAGTCTCATTTAGCCACTTGTTAACAACCGCAACCGACACATAAAGGCTTCAAAATTCCCAAGTGGGGTATTTATTGATGTATTTTATGTCGTAGAACAAAACGTTAAAATCTCTTCAGCTTGTGTTAAAGGGACTGTTTGTTATAAATCAATCCAGGTCGGTGTCCCATGCGCGCTCGCGTGTGGCTATGCTGTTCAGACAAGACTCCAACACAAACTACACGTAAGCACCAAAGTTATATCTAGTGAAGCCCAACTTGCAAAACAGTGTTGGCCGCAGTCGGAGGATGCGAGGGAGACCGTAGCTTTGGTCTCCAAGGCCGGAGTCTCTGCTCCTCTGCCTGCCTGCTTGCCTTCACTCACAGCTCGCTCCACCTCAAGTGTGGATCCACACTGCAGAAGAGTTAGTAGCTCTGAGAATATCTAGTGAATGAAACAGTGGACGTTTGTGCATAAATAAATGCTGCAGCTCCTCCAGACCAACAGAGGTTTTCCGTGTCTTGTGAAGTGACGGGGCTCCACAACGAGAAACGTTAACGTCTCCCTGTTAACAAGCATTTCTGATTTTTACAAACCTCGGACCTTATTTCAGGCATCTAACTAAAAGTACGTTAAAAAAACCCCGCTGACTTCCAGACGAGGGAACCGTGAGTGCTAGAATTTTAACTCGTTTCCAGGTTTTACGACTCATTCCTGCACCACTCTAGTGGAATATATGTCATGTAAACAATCTGGTTGTTTGTATCGGTGGAGCAAAGTGAATAACTTTAGGGCTCCCATGTGCTGCAAAGTATGTTAGTGGGAAGTGGGTTATGTACGTAGGTATGAGTATGTGTATATGTGTTTGTCCATGTGTGCTGGCTGGAGCCTCGCAGTGAGCGGGGATGCCAGTGAAGGGAAGGGCAGCGGATGGCTCAGGGGCTCAGTCCATTCCTGTGATTTAACATGACACCACTTGCACTAAGACTGGCAACAGCTGCGTATGCACATGCCGGCCATTCTGTTTGTTGTAGGGGATTACCCTGCGATAAAAGCCCCAGTGAGCAGCAGCGTGGCTGGGCTACAGAACTACTGTTTCCCCCCTGACTTAGAAAGCTTTCTCCAGGCCTCCAGAGCCCTGTGAAAACACAGGTGTGGGCACTTCATTCTGAACTGCAATGAATGGGAGTATTCTCCCTGATGATTAGCCGGGTCGTAGTAGTGTCACATCACCTTCAGGCATCAGATAGCTTATGTAAGGTTCATTACTCGACAGAATTAGCTGGGCATAGTAGAGTAGTAATCAGCTCCCATTCATTAGTTAGGTGATTGATTTGCTTTCACTGTGTTGTACTGATGCTCATCTGAGAGGAGTACACTGCTTTGTCATCTTTCAGCATTAATGTTGTGTAAATATCACCATAATCTTGAGTTCGGCATTGTGCCGTGTGAAAAACTGTTATCAAAGCGTTCAGCAACGAACGTGCAATTATCATGGCGACAGTAGAGAAACAGTCTCCGAGGCGACACAGTCGGGCATCTGTTGCTGTCACTATGGTGAACATGTCCCTGCTGAAAGGCACTTAACCAGTCCAGAAGATTGTTGCGTGAGTCCAGACTCCAAACAGGAGTAATACAGTACAGTAAACACTCCAGGTTAAATACAGAAATAAACACATTTCCCTTCCTTTTTCCTTAACTATACATTCTTTAAAATCTGTATCCCGTGTTCATGGTGCTCCTACACACAAACATGTTCACCATATACTTAAATGTACACTGTTTTAGTCATGGAATAGAGGTTGAGCAGGTTTGTATGTTGACAGAAACTTTAAAGGTTCTCTATATGATATCCAGAGCATTAATAAAGCATCCAACAACTACTTGCTATGTAAAGATATAGAGAAGTATGTCTACCTGAGCAGAGAATGAAGTTGCTCTCCATCGTCTGTGTGTGTTGTAATCCAAGCTTCTCCATGCTTTGTTGACATAACCGGGCTGGCCGCACGTACTTTTAGTGCATGTGAGCGTGCCCCACTGGCTAGCTCACGGCCGCCGCTCTTCACTGCTGTAATACGGCAGTTACAACTGATAACGCCGGCGCCGTTGCAGAAGCGTAGCACCCACCCCCTCCGGTTCCCCCTCAGGTAAACACTGTTCTATCTGTCAGCACTGTTTGTTGTTGTTTTCACTGTTAGCGCTGTTACCACTGTTAGCTATGAGCCGCCGGCTCAGCCATCGCCATGTTGAGAGCCATGCAGAGGCAATAGAAATACTCCCAATCTCGCATTTAGCACCTTTAATAATGCAATTTAATAACATTACGTATTAAGGAACAAATTAAATTTCTATAAAAAAATGTGTCTTAAAAGTAATAAAACAAAAAGTTACCGAAAGTGTAGTTTCCCAGTTTGCTGGAAAGGAACTTTAATTAATTTCAATGAATTATAAAGGAGCCTGGGAATGACTCTGTATTTTGGTTCTAATTTTAGGGAAAATAGAAACAGTGTTCAATTGATACACTTAATTAATTAATTAAAAATAATTGCTAGCTAACTTAAGAAAGTCCTTTTTTTAGTGCACAGTAGGAGAACGCTGCTGAACAGAGAAAAATCTAAAATTTTGTATATAGGCAAGCATACAATCCTAACACATATAATCAATAAGGTTTTAGATGATAAATTAGTATTACTTGGGTTTAAATAAATCTCTGTCAGCATTTAGTTTAGGACATTTCTCTTGCTTATAAACTCAAACTCAAATAACAAACTTTTTCCCCTATAAAGTGTACCACATGATATAGTTATTGCATGGAAACTTCTTAGGTTACTATTAAGAAAATGTAAAAAGCGTCACCAAACACACATATTCCATTGAATGCAGTTTGTAGTGTATCATGTTGTATCTGAGTGGATAGAACATCCTTGTTTATCCCCCTTTAATCAACACTCCTTCACCGTTGTTATGTTATTCTCCTCTTACATATCTGAGATTTCCCGACTGTGCTCAGATGACAGTTCTCCTGGTCAGTGATGATCTTGAGGCTAACCTGGGGTGAGGAGGACTGATCCTCCCCCGTCCTCCCCCCCGCTCAGCTGTCCCACAATGTGCTGCTGCTTGTCACTGAGGAGAAGTGGAGCAGTGTTGCCAGTGACAGGGCAATCCCTGCACACACATAAACACAGACACGCACACGGGGACCTATACACACTTATGCACACATACAAAGGGGATTTTGAGTATAAATCTTATTTTGAGTGTAAGTAATTTGGCTTCTTCTGCGTTAGTTATTTCAGTTATCAGGATCATATTTTGTGAAGATGTTTTAAATATTAACATAAAACTTTAATAGAAAGCCATAGTAGCAGTAGAGTTATCAACTGAAACATCAAATTTAACTTTTTCCCTTTTTAACTTCTAATTTATATAATATTTTTAAGACATTTAGATTCATTTCCATCAAGTTTTTAAAAATAGGGGATTTCATGATTTTTTCTTCACCCTGAAACATTTAGACAGTAACCATAGATGTCAGTCTTCATATACAAAACAAATATATAAAATATGTTGCTTTTTATGACAGATATTGCAATTCTAATGTCTAATAAATTAATAATAAATAGATACATTTTAATATAAATTCCAAATTTTATTGACTTAAAAATGCCCGTAATTTTAAATTTGTATCTATTTTATCCTCGTTTGGGTGTGTAAAAATGTATTTTAAAAATTATAAAAAATGTCAAGATATGCAAATAAGAGAAAAGAAATGTATCAATGTTATGTACAGATACATAGTACATCAATTAAAGGTTTATAGCTGTTTATTTGGTTTCTCTGAGATCTTTACTTGTTCCATCAGTAGATTTACTCTTTAGAATAAAATCAAATGGGATTATAAACATTCAAATATATTTTATTTTGTGTTATCTCTTGCATGTGTGTGATCAGTTATAAACAGCTGAAATATAAAGTACCTGTCTTAAAAAGATAAAGATAGATCAAATGTAGTTATAATCCGAACGGGGGTGTCGCGATATACTCGTGTATATGATATAATGATATAATCGTGATATTTAAAAAAAAAGATTAAATGTCGATATGTTAATAATACAGATATGATAATATTGTGTAAATAATCCAGTGCCTCTTAAATACTTTTATATATGCAGTTATGGTTACAGACTCTCCTTAGACCTGTATTTTGAGTTCCAAAAAAGGGACAAAACACACAATAAAAGTTAAGGAGGAATTTGACTGATAGCATTATTTTCTGTAGATATCGCATGAATTCTTTTGGTCACGATAATTGTGTAACGAAAATCTGATATCGTGATATCCCTAAATCCTATTTATCACTTGAGAGAATATTTGAATTTATCTGTATTTTGTTAGTCTAGTTTGGTTTCTTCACTGACTTTAGGAGGGAAGATATACACAACTTCAGTATCTGCAAACAGTAAACAAACACCCGACCTCTGGTTTACTGCATCTCAAGTGTTCACTTCAAAATGCTGAGAGGGGACTTGTTCCTCAAACGAGACACAAGTGTGTCCCTGAAACGACTACAAAACACGCGCGAGTTCTCTAGTTCTGCTGACAATGGGTTACGATGACAGAGGGTTATGAGTGACTCTGACACACTGCGCACCCCCTCCCTGCTGTACCCCCGAGAGCAACACAGGCGTCTTTGTACTCGCTCCACCATCAGTGACTATCCATCACAGACTAACCTGACAGCCCACCGCAGCCCTGCGCCAAGCCTCCACTCTGCACTCTGCCTCAACCCCAGACCAGGACTAGACCACGAGCCACCAAGCCGGTCCTGCCAGACCGCTGCCTGGCATCCAGTAGTCCCAGAGGGGTTCCTCTGTCTCGATCAAGACATCTTACACCGACTGGGATACTTTCACTCACGCAACACATTTTAAACAACACATCAGTTTTCTTTGTTTTGTAAATGTGACTTCATTGCTCTAAAATTAGGAAATATAAATAAAGAATAAGTACTGGAATAGTTGGGCCTATACATAAGTACATAAAGGGATAACAATAGTTAGATTATAAGTATAGAATAGTGAATTGAGAATGCAATGACTTTCCTGCAAATGGCCTACAGCTTGATCCCTCAAACCAGGCCCCTAGCAGACAACATGCTGTATATGATGCCTTCAAATGGGGTCGTGTTTACCGTGTTTACAAGATGAGTCCATATGAACACCCCCCTCTTGTGGTATTCACAACCTCGTAAGTGGAAAGTTTCTGAAAGCTCCGAGTTCACGAGTTGTGGCGTGTTTGTTGACGTTGTCAGAAATGTCGGAGGCCATGGAAGTACATTTTTCGGTACATAATAAGTCCTACTTCGTAATTTTATAATATGTCTGAAGAAAATGTGCCGTTGCATTTCCTGCATTATGTTACCCACTTGCTAGCTTGCTAAATTGTCAGCCTGTGTGGCTTCTAGACGGCAACAGTAATGTTAATATTGCCGTTGCTTAGCAGCATGTACACGACTTCCCATGTTGCAAATACGAGCTCACGAGTTTCATTTGAAGGCACCAGTAGACCTTTTCATTGACATTGTGTTGCTGTGGCAACAGTTTGGTCCAAGTTTACTTCCTGTCACCTACTGCATTAACAAACATTGCAACAGGAAATAGAAAGGGGGCCATTTAATATGTTTATGTTGTCGAGTTTGAAAAGGTCTATATTTATCTTGCTTGTTAGTGTGTGTTTTTACATATATTTAGGCCTACTGTGCACCTGCTTTGAGTCCCATAAAGATGTGAGGGCTCTCTAAAACACAGCATTTAAAGTGGTAGGCAAATAGCAGGAAAAGCACAGGTGTAATTAATTACAGTGATTACAGCTGTGCTCCATGTAGGTGTGCTAGTAAACTATCCCCCGTTGAGCCAGCATGAGCCGTACCATGACCCTGGAACTAAATAAAATGCACCCATAATTAATGTTATTAATTACATCTGTGCTCTTTCTAAATGTCAAAATGTCTGCCATGATGCAGTTAATGCAATATATATGCTCTTTAAAGCAATGTGCTGCTGTGAGTGTTTAGATAAAACAGTCCATAGCCTACTAGGACATTACCTGTCTTACAAAGAACTGAAGAGAGAACTGAAAAAACTGAGCACTGTGCTGTATAGCCTGTCACAGTGGTTCCCAAACTTCTTCACATCAAGGACCCTTAAATTGACATAAATTAAACCACAGACCCCCATTTGATAAGATTTTCTCACAGGGTCCCCCATCTGATACGATTTTTGATGTTTTCAAGTTTGGAATAATAGTAAGGAATAATATGTCAGTCTGTGTCTAATGCCACCAACCTTTCTTATTGAGATGTCTCAAAAATATGAAACTACTTCTTGTAAATGTTCCTTTCAAACAAATAAAGGAACACACCTCTGTAGATGAGGGGCTTTTAGTTTTTTAACCCTTCTTATTAAAATGCTGCTACAGAAGGATACCACACATAACTTCTCTCCAACGAGGAGACTTAACACCCGACGAGAGGTTACGAAAAAAACAACAAATCATTCTTCCAAAAGAGGCAACCACTGAAATAATCGCACAACATGAAGGAACAAAAAATTAACAAAGTTAGAGAAAAAAGCTTCAGTTTTAGGTCTGCTCAAATCAAAGAGCTTCTTCCTATTTGGCTGTAGTGATGCCAGCCCAGTGTGTTGAATTCAGAGCATAAAAAGTCTTATTTTTTTATTTTTTGGTAATGCAAAAGTCCTGGAAATGAATGCACATTCAACACACAACAAAAATAAAGCAGCCAAACACCTGGAATGCGCTTTATCCAAACATTTAGAAACTTCCCCCCCCCCCCCCTCCCCCCCCCCCAAAAGTGGAATTGTACTGAAGCGTATGAAACCCATGACCAAAATAGTCATACATTCTGTCATTTGGTGCCTTCAAATGGGGTTGTGTTTACTATGTTCACGAGAAGAGTCCATATGAACGCCCCCCTCTTGTGGTATTCACAACCTCGTAAGTAGAAAGTTTCTGAAATACACAAAATAAGTTAATATATAGTAATTTTAGTCGTATATTGTTTTTATTCGTAATTTTATAATAGGTCTAAGGAAAATGTTGATATTCCCAACGGCCTCATCTTTTTTCATTATGTCATTATGCCTTTGCATTTCCTGCATTATGTTACCCACTTTCTAGCTTGCTAAATTGTTAACTTCTGTGGCTTGACAGGCTTGACTTGATGTGTCATTGGCAGCGATAGCTCCAAACAATAGTTATGTAGCGTGGCCACGAAAAACAGAATTACCTGTCTCCAGCAAACATGTCCTGTCAGGTATGTGTGTGTTATACTGTGATAAACCTATGGCAGTGAGTGATACAGGATCAGATATGTAACACATCTCACACTATGCCAGTCATTCCAGGCCACTTCTCTGCTGACAGAAGTGTGTGTTTTGGCTGTTTGTCCATGTTAGCGGAAGCCAGTCGGTATTAGCTGGTGAGCTACTATGTGAGACATGTCCTGGACGGATTAACGCCCGGTGGCTAGGCTAACACTGTGAGGTCAGGACGAACGAAGAAGGCCATACCTCTGCGTGGTCGTCTGATTATTGTCCCTTGATTTCTGAGAGTAACGGGAGCCAGTGTCAACGTGGTTCTCGACTTACCGTACTGTACTCTGTCCGATCCTGCTCAGGCTTGTCTGACTCGGAAGTCCAGTATAGCTCAGAAGGTCACTTGCGTCACCCTGTGCAATCATCTTAGAAGGAAAGTCAGTAGATATGAATGTGGATACATAAAACCAACACCCCAACATTGGCATGAGCTTCTGAGCTTTGACATATTTAGTATGGACCTAGTTGATCGCTCCGAACCTTCAGTCACAACAGAGTACAAATGTTTATCTGTGACCTAGTTTTGAGTAAACAACAATCTCTGGCCTCATTTCCTTCCCATCTAACTAGGAGTCAAACAACTTCTTGTCATTGTGTATCATTGGCTCCTAGTAGAAGTGACAGCTGTCTCCAGACTGTACTGCCCCCTCCTCCGCACCCATGGCAGGGGACTTTATGTGTGGTGTCACGGAGGGAGGCGCGAGTCTGGGATTAGCTCATTAAGACGGACATCTTTGATCCCAGGTTATCTCTTCCATTTCCACGGCAACTTGATCATATCCTGGCCTCTTAAGACACACACGGGGGACACAAACCCACACAAGGGTGCATGTACACACACACACATACCCACGCACAAACGGGCCATAAAGCCCTAGAGAGCAGGGCCCAACAGAGATGTGAAGTGTAGATGTGCAGCAACAGCTAAACGTCGTGTCAGGTTTCTGGGGGCTCGTGCTAAATTTAACCCTGTGATCCTGCAGCAGGCAGAGGGGTTTAAATGCCAGCCTACAGTTGCTCCACACCAGTTGTTCTCCACACGTCTTCCACTCGTCACAAACTCAGGCCGACGACGAAGACAGGCACGCACACGTACACTCCGACACACACACGCTCCGGGCGCAGGACCGAACACCACATACAGTAGAGCAGTTCCAGGGGAAGCAGGAAACGTTGTCCCTTTTTCAGACCACAGCGTCTTCGTCCAGCATGGAGCTTTTTGAGACCAACCCTTACTTCTTCCCTGACCAGCGCTTCTACGAGGGAGGGGACAACTACTTCCCCTCTCGCCTGCCTGGGGGGTACGACCAATCCTCCTACCAGGATAGGAACTCCATGATGGGGTTGTGTGGGAGCCTGTCCGGGGGTGTTGGAGTCGGGGTGACGGGAACAGAGGACAAAGCCTCTCCATCCAGCATGTCACCTCACTCCGAGCCCCACTGCCCGGGTCAGTGCCTGCCCTGGGCCTGCAAGCTGTGCAAAAGGAAGACGGTTACCATGGACCGTCGAAGGGCGGCCACAATGAGGGAGAAGAGGCGTCTGAAGAAGGTGAACGAGGCCTTTGATGCTCTGAAGAGGAGCACCCTGATGAACCCGAACCAGCGGCTGCCCAAGGTGGAGATCTTGCGGAGTGCCATTCAGTATATCGAAAGGCTGCAGGCCCTTGTGTCTTCCCTCAACCAGCAGGACACTGAGACGGGACAGCAGGGACTGCACTACCGACCCAGCACAGCCCAACCCAGAGTGAGTAGGAAGATGTAAAGACAAAGATGAAATGTGAAGTAGAGGAAAAGATAAACGACATAGGCAAAAACTGAGAAAATGGTAAAAATGTAAAAATGTTCTTGAATACTTTGACGAACTGAAACACCTTAAAGCCTGATTCAGAATTGATCACAAGTTTTGAGGTTTGGGGGTAAAAGCTGGTGTATCCGTCTTTGTATTCAGGCAAAGAATGACCAGAGGCACTTCCTGTCATTTTCTTGCACTTATTTAAAGAGGTTTTTAAGATGATAATCCAGTTTTCAGTTGTAATGTGTCAGACGGTTCAAAGAGACAAGTTCAAAGAGACAATGAGAACAAACTGATCAGACAGGCCAAATGTTTGGATATCTTTTACATTCAACTGTATTTTCTGATGGAAAAGTCTGGCTTCTTTTGTTGAGATATTCTTCATCATGTACATTGGCCTCTGACGGGTCGCAGGTGGTGGTGGTGGTGGTGTGTGTGGTATTATACTGCACTGTATTCTGTGTTTCTGTGTGGGACTGGGTGTGCCGTGTCATAACACACAGTGACTGACAGCAACTTCTGTGTGTTTATCTCCATGGTAACAGGTGTCGTCAAGTGAGCCCAGTTCAGGCAGCACCTGCTGCAGTAGCCCGGAGTGGAGCAGCACCCCGGAGCAATGCACGCAGAGCTACAGCAGCGAGGGTGAGTACAGTTCACATACACGGTCTCATTAGACAGCACAAACAGATCCGCACCGCCTCGCTCAGATACTCAACATGTGACACGGGTCTCTTCGCAGATCTCCTGAGCGCTTCCGACTCTCCGGAGCAGGGGAACATGCGAGCCCTGACCTCCATCGTGGAAGGCATCACTGCAGCAGCAGGCGGAGCCGTGGCCTTTCCTGTGGACATTTCCAAATAGACCCTTCACATGGCTGACCCATAGGTGCACAGAGAGCCACAGACACAAAGGAAAATTGGCAAAGCAGGCTGATAACCGGTCCAATTTAATTTATTTTTCAGCACTACTGATCTGAGTGTCTTATGCAAAAAAAGTTTAAATAGTGATTTATTTGAATTGTCACTCTGCTGATCAATGGGTCTGCTAACCAAACTGGATTCCTCCTGTTCACAATGAGGCCTTATTCCCTTTATTCCCTGCCTTATCCTGTCTGTCAGAGCCACAGGAGCTTAGTCTAACTAGAGATACAAGGACTTTACTGCATGAACCCAACACCTAGTTACTAGAGTGGATCTCTGTTAGGCTCGCCGTCAGCCTGATAGAGCCACAGAGGAATGATAAAGCCTGGTTTTCTCCTTACTTAATTTAAGTTTTTCCTCTTTTCGAAACCTTTCCCTGATCTTTCATTCTTTTTGTGTGTGTTTATTTGTGGGGCCAATATGTACCATGGCAGTGTTGACCAAGAAGATCTGCTTAATTTAAACTGGTTATGAATGCTAGTGATGTAAATACGTTCCCTTTTTCTACAGAGTGGTTTTGCCATTTTATTTTTTAATTTTTTGCTAACTTATTTTTGACTTTTATAACTAAGATTGTTGTGTATTTGTAGATGTTCCGAAAAGGGATATTTTCTGTCCAATTCTTCCAATAAAGACCATTTTCAATACACTGTTCGTCATTGTCCTTAATGGAAAAAGGAACACAACATCCAAAATCTTTAAAAAACAGCTTTACTTATGTCTATATAGTGTCATAAATACAGTTCACTTATTTTAAATAGCCAAATAATAAAATCTTGATTTGTCAGCATTGTTTCACACCTGGAATAAAGACACAGTACTCATAGCTGCCACATAGCACATTACACCTTTTAGACACCTTGAAAAAACTCTAAAATAAAAAAATAAAATAAAAGATTGTACACCCATCCAGCACTTCACTGGTTCATATGATGTGTTCTCATTGGATGAGGAGTTGGTCAGCCAAGAGTACTGACTGCTCACTGGCACGTCTCCATGGCAACTGAACGGGAGGTGACGGGACGGGATTAGAAGAGTCCGTCACATTGAGCAGTTTTACGTGTATATCATTGGCTGATGTTGAGCAGCAGTTTACAGTTTGATTTGAGAGAAAGTAAGGAATCAACAGAGAGGAGCTACAGTGTTCACACTACCCATCCACAGAGAAAAGTCACACGGCTGGGGTCGGCCTTTCACGCACAATTTCTCTACAAGTCTCGAGCAGAGAGACTCATTTGCTCACTCACACACACACGTACTCTTCATATTAAAGGATTCTCTCTATTCTAGGCTACATAGTGTCATACTGAAGGCGAGAGAGGCGAAAAGAGGAGAGGTAACAGCTACATAGTGTCAAAAGAGGAGGAGGAGAAGGAGGATGGGAAAAGGAAAGAACAGGAGAAGAGGGAAGAGAGAGAAGTCTGAAATTGGACCCATGAACCTGTGAAGAGTCCTTTGTAGAAACACACCCCGTCCTTAGTGAGACCCTCCCACTAACGATTCACACACTTACAGCATACAGCAAAAGACACACAAAGGTCCGACACAGAGAGAAAGAGAAAGAAAGAGAAAGAGAGAGAGAACAGTCACTATCGAATACAGGGCATTGGGTTTCATACAGCAATGATATTATATTATTTTCCATATATATTTCCAATATATATATATATATATATATAATATTTCTATAAAAAACATAAGTCATCCATTTTATGTACAGAGACGATAATGAGTAATACCTTGCATAACCGGTAGAGGGGCAATGTGCAGTGGGATCTGCCATTTATACAAGTATTCATCATTCCCAAGTCCAAATCAACGTCATGTCACCATCCCGTTAAATCTTTTTTTTACACGTGTGTTGCCCATAGGACGTGATGACACTGGAAGATTGGTTTGGACTTGGCCATGTTGAGAGATTAGAACCAGGACAAGAACCCACAGCTGAGACCAGGGGGGAGCAGGAGCACAACACCACAACAACAAGGCTACTGGGAGCACTGGGGTAAACTGGGAGAGACAGGGATGTAGTCTCCTTTACAGCAGCGAGCGCAGCCAATGAGCACTCTCAAAGAGTTCAAAGGTCAGAGTTGGCCTCTGTATTGCACGTGTCCGAAGGAGAGGTCGAGAGGTGAAAGATGGGAGGTGAGGCCGGGCGACGGAAGGGGCGAAGACCCCTCCCCAGTGGCACCCAGGACTCCCTCTCCAGATTTGGCATATCACTCTCAAAAGGCCGCAAGCATGTGTCCGTATAGGTAATGAGAATGCACTGGAAGAGAGAGAGAGAGAGAGAGAGAGAGAGAGAGAGAGAGATTAGGCGCACACTAATGTTTAACTCGGATTTTATGCATATGGTGGTGTGTTCTTTATACTATGCCAGTTTTCCAAAAATTAGATTAGGAAAAAAATCACACAATATATCGCTTTGCTTACAGTATCACAATATATTGAATCGTAGCCTGTATCATGATACGTATCATATCACCAGATTCTTGCCAATACACAGCCCTAATTATAAACATTGTAACATTAAAAACACTGCAACTGTTAAAGGGACTGTTTGTAAGAATCAGAAATCGGTTGTAACAGCGACACCTGTGGCCGTTAAGTCAACGAAAGTCAGTGTCCTGTTGCTCGCGTCTGCCTGTGTGCATGCGCTACCTGAATGTGAGCGAGCATCCGTCAAAACGGTGAGGCGACACACATCTGCTAAAACCATCCTAGTGATCCTAGTGTTGGCTTCTCCTGCCTCAGCCTCCCGACCGCGGCCAGACGGAACAGGGTAGACACCGGAGATGATAACGTAACTTGCTGCGGTGCCCCGTCACTTCACAAGACACGGGAAACCTCTGTTGGTCTGGAGGAGCTGCAGCAGTTATTTCTGCACAAACGTCCACTGTGCATTCACTAGATATTCTCAGAGCTAAACTAACTCTTCTGCAGTGTGTAGTGTGATCGCATACACGTGTAGAGGTGGGGCGAGCTGAGCGAGTAATGAGCGCGATGTGTGAATGAAGGCAAGCAGGCAGAGGAGCAGAGGAGCAGAGTACAGCAGAGACTCCGGCCCTGGAGACCAAAGCTACGTTCTCCCCCGCGTCCTCCGACCGCGGCCTACACTGTTTTGCAAGACAGGCTTCACTAGATATAGCCTTGCGGTTTTGGTGCTTCCGTGTAGTTTGTGTTGGAGTCTGAACAGCGTAGCTACACACGAGTGCGCATGGGACACCGACCCGGATTGATTTATACGTGTAAGAAGTTACAAACAGTCCCTTTAATCATATCATTATCAATGTTGTTGTGTAAATTAAAGGGACTATTTGTAACTTTGTACGCGCATAAATGTAGCGGGTCGTCACACATGCGCGCTCGCATATGCGCGTTCGCGTGTAGCCGCTGTAGACTCCCCCTCTGCCTGCTCGCCTCCACTCAGACAGCTCAGCTCGCTCCACCTCTAGACGTGAACGCGCGTTCACTCCACACTGCAGAAGAGTTAGTTTAGCTCTGAGAATATCTAGTGAATGCACAGGGGACGTTTGTGCAGAAATAACTGCTGCAGCTCCTCCAGACCAACAGAGGTTTTCCGTGTCTTGTGAAGTGACGGAGATTTACGTTGTCTTTTCGTTACCGACCGGGTGCCGGTGTCTCCTCTGCTCTCTCCGGCTGCGGGCGGAGAGAGCAGTGAGACATGCTGCAGAGCCCCGCTGCCTCAGCCTGCACTTAGGCAGGAAAAGCCAACACTAGGATCAGATCTAAATCATGTTCATGGAGAGACCTTCGTCTGGTCAGCTAACATTACTGCCAAGCAGCTGAAATATAGAGTGATATTGTGGTTTTAGCTGACGTGTGTCGCCTCACTGTTTTGAGTGATGCTCGTTCAGGTATATTGAGAGCGAGCAAGCGCGAGCCCGACGCTGACTTTCGTTGATTTCACGGCCACAGGTGTCGCTGTTGAGAAGCATTTCTGAAAGTTACAAATAGTCCCTTTAATGATTCTCGCATTATTTACAAACTCAAATCAACCAAATACACACATCAGTTAATTTACATTAGCCTGAAACTGTGAAGTTAGTGCTACATTCCTGCCTCATCATGCCACTGGGCTCAGCAATGCTTGTTAAAAGCGGTCGTGTCTAGAAGGTAAATTGCTGGAATTAGCAAAAACGTACAAACTCTCGCGAGACTTGCTATCAGACAAGCTCTCCTTAACTTAATCATCTCGCGAGAGTTTCCCCAAATGGTGGAACACCTTCTAGTTCTAGACACGACCGTTAGAAGCTGTAACGGTTGTTAGCCTACCTGTTAGCATTAGCGCTGCTGTTAGTAAGCAGAGAGGAGTTAGCATGAGTAGGTCCGAACGGCCGAGGGGTCGAGTCTCGGGCTGGCCGGAGGAGCAGCTTTCACAGCGGGACAAGAGAGAGCACACAGCGGGCAGTTAGTCAGTCAGGACAAGCAGACAGAAGAAGCACATAGATATAACACACACAGGTAGATATATATATAGAGGAGTTTGGTTAGTATTTAGTAACACACACCTTCAGGCTGGAGCTGTTTCCTTGGCATCAGATTGACTGAGGGCGGCATCGACATGGAGGGCATCCGGAAGCCGGCAGGCAGCGTCTCCATGGAGCCCGCCATCATGCCCAGACCCACGCCTCCTTCACGGGCACGAAACCTCTTACGCCACGATGGAGAGCGACGAAAAGACTTGTCATCTCCACTCTGCAGGTGATAAGGAGGACAAGAGAGGTCAGTCAGTCAGTCAGTCAATAGGCTCTTTTTCCATCCACACACACATGTATCTGTGTTTCATTCATTCATTCTCACTGTGCAATATCATTATCCACTTGTGCAATGTTGTTAATAGTCTGTTTATTGTCAATACTGTATATACTGCTCCTATTTTTATACTTTCTTCTATTTAAATGGTTCATATTTTGTTACACTTTGTTTAGCTTTTTGTTTTTGTTACAGTGTTAGCTGATGCATCTTGTTTTCTGCACTATCCCCTTTGCTGCTGTACACTGCACATTTCCCCACTGCGGGACTATTAAAGGTATATCTTATCTTATCTTATCTTATCTTATCTTAGGAGTGTATGATTCAACTTTTTCCCCATGGTCTAGTGTTAAAAAAGTTAACAAAAATCGCAATAAATCGTAATATCGAATCTCAATATTTAGAAGTAGAATGGCAATGTTGAAGTTGTTTTCTCTAGTGTACTTAATGAGTTTGTCTATAAGCTCACCTACTTAAAAACTGGTTTATAAACTATTGTAATTACGAACTGTAAATTGCATATATGAAAACAACCTCGAAAAAAGGGAAAAAAATAAAGTATACAAAAAAAGAAGTAGAATGGCAATACTTAAAAAAACGCAATACATATCGAATCGACACCCAAGTATCGTGACATTATGGAATCGGGAGATAGATAGGTGTATCGTCCCATACACTGCTCCTATTTTTATAAAATAGACTTGTATCTGGAATTTCATTCATTCATTCACACTGTGCAATATAATTTTCCTCTTGTGCAATTTTGTAAATAGTCTGTTTATTGTCAATACTGTATATACTGCTCCTATTTTTATACTTCCTTCTATTTAAATGGTTCATATTTTGTTACACTTTGTTTAGCTTTTTGTTTTTTTTACTGTGTTAGATGATGCATCTTGTTTTTTGCACTATCCCCTTTGCTGCTGTACACTGCAAATTTCCCCACTGCGGGACTATTAAAGGAATATCTTATCTTATCTTATCTCTTATCTGATCAGGACACTGAATTTTTGTTTTATTTGCGGATGACACCAATATTTTTTGTTCTGGGGAAAATCTGCAGCAGCTTTTGGAGGTGGCCACAACAGAAATAATAAAAGTTTTGTTTAATTTGGGATCTAAATAAATCTGGGATAGTTTATGTATTATATTATATTATATTATATTATAATATATTATCATTCTATGATATATGAGTTAATAGAGGAGAAGTGAGAAAGGGGTAGGAAAATATAAGTTTCACTTCTACCTACTCCTTTTCGGACACTATTACTCTTGTTTTGTTTGTTATTATTTTGTATCTGTTTTTATTTATTTTCGAAATAAAGTCATTCATTCATTCATTCATTCATTCATTCATCAAAGCAGCAGCTTGAGAGGTCACCTCCTCTAGCCGACGGTCGGTCCCCAGGGCTAACACGTTGTTGAACTCTCTCTCCAGAACCTGCCGGGCCTGGAAAACAAACAGCACACAACCCTGGGTTAGAAATGAACAGGAGCTGATGGCAAAATGTCAATGAAAGCTCTTGAAATACCTCTGATAAACAGGAGTAACCTTTATGTTCTTTTGTTCACCTGTGAATATGAAATTGTGGGCAAGTAATCTGTGACTCTTTCAAGTGAATTGTGAGTGAGGCCTTTTTATTTGATCAGAGAGCCACTGATCCAGAATCTGAGGCAGAAGTAAATGTTGGCAGCTTGTGGCAGTAGAGATGGAAACGCTGACTGCACACAAACTGCAGCCTTACCAAAAAGTAAATCAACCAATCTCATAAAAACCTCAACAACTGTGACTGTTGGAAGATGGACTGGTTGCAGAAAGGCCTAAAGGGCGTACAGTGCTGGGAACAAACGTGTTGAATGTGTAGGATATTTGTCATACAAATTATAATAAATCTTACTAGTACAAATCTCAGGTTTATATATTAGGTAACTTTACAGGTCTGCAAATTTTATGGTAATTAGGTAGGGATGTACCGATACCGATACCAGTATTGGGTATCGGGTCCGATACTATGCTCATGTACTCGTACTCGTACTCAAAAAACGGCTCCGATACAACGGCACGATACCACTT
Organism: Sebastes umbrosus; assembly: GCF_015220745.1. NCBI lineage: Eukaryota > Metazoa > Chordata > Actinopteri > Perciformes > Sebastidae > Sebastes > Sebastes umbrosus. The sequence continues at coordinate 30,716,464 of NC_051269.1, read as the reverse complement.
TACAGCAGCGTGACATTAACCTTTTGTCACCATCTTTGGGGTCCTCACGGTCCACCTCCCTGAGGGTGCGGGCGAGATGGGCCGGTGGTGCGCCCGACCCCGCTGGTCCGGGATCCCACCTCAGCCAGCGCAAGCCAGCGCTCACTTTTTTGGTTTTTGCTTGCACCCTCTGACTCCTGCGTGCTTTAGACTCCTTGGTCCGTGTTTCAAGACGGGTCGGTTGGGTTGTCGACATCGCCACAGACCTCTGGCGCCTTTTACTTGGGCTGCGGCACGACGCAGTTGGGGCGCGCTGAGGACAGTCCGCCCCGGTCGACAATCACACCAGGAGCAAGGAGCCCCGTCACGGTGCAGCGAGGTCCGGGCGGGGAGCGCTGTAAAGCTGCGGCCACGAGCCACCTTCGCCCCGAGCCTTTCCAAGCCGACCTAGAGCCGGTCGCGGTGCACCGCCTCGTATGCGGGACACCCCAGCCTGTCGTGTGTTGCTCACACCCTCCAGCTGGCTGTTAACGAGGGTCTTTTGGCACAGAGAAGTACTCGGTATCGGCGAGTACCCGAATATAAGTACTTGTACTTGTACTCGGTCTGAAAAAAAGTGGTATCGGCGCATCCCTATAATTAGATGATAATTGGCAAGAAACCTATTTGAAATGTCTTTGGAATTACTGCCAAATTACCCCAATAATACCTCAAAATGTATCGAAAATTACTTTATTATAAACATTATTATAAGTATCGTATATCGTAATACGATACATATAATATGGTATCGTTGTCCAAAGAATCAATATAATATTGTATTGTGATGAAACTTGTGATTCACGCCCCTAGCTTCTACAGTAGCACAGAACAGACAAACCAAACACTGGCTCTAGTGAGAGCCTTTCAAGTTTTTACGTTACCTGAATGTCACCGTAGTTCTCCGACACGCTTGTGAAACTGCGGTAACGTGAGCCGCAGATTGCAGAACCGTTGTACCGCCAGCCACCTCCTGACTCCTGTTGCTCTTAAAGTAGTGTTATTTTGGTAAGGATGGCCTCTGAGTGAGGCGAACGGCGTTACCACGGTTTTGCACTCGGCGGCTCACGTTACCGCAGTCTTGGAAAGGGAGGAGTGAGCGGAGAGGTACTCAGGTAGTTGCTATTTGCAACCACACCGTTAGATGCCGCCAAATCTCACACACTATACCTTCAAGGCTGCCCATAAAATGGACCAAACTGCCCATAAAAAAATCTGATCATAGAACGCTTGATATCTTTCTCCCATTCAGGTCTGTTCAATCATTGCATGCTGAGTGTTACCAGCTGTGTTCCCCTCTATAACCACCTGTGTGTTCTGCATAGGGATCTGCAGAATGAGCGCGAGGCTGCTGTAGTCGAAGGTCTCATCCAGAGAGATGAGCGATCCGTGGACGCCGCTCTCCAACAGGTTGCCGCTGTACTCCCTCAAACCAATGGACAGAACCCAGTGGATCACCTGCTCATTGGTCCACACCAACACATCTGAAGTAAAAGATAGCGGCTCAGACTCAAGGTACTGTAGCATCATGTTATATATATATATATATATACAGTAGAGTGTCAGCCCACAGCATTACCAGCAAATAAGAGCAACTTGATTTAGAGTAAGAGAGCTAGAAAGAGAGAGAGAGAGAGAGAGAGATAAAGAGATAATGTGCATGTCCACATAGTGTCAACTCACTGGCACACTCCCTTTGTTCATTTAAAGCACAGCTGTCGGCCAGCTTTCCAAGTTGGAACAGGCGGTGTGTGTGCGTGTGTGCGTAAACAGGGCAGGACTCTGATTTGACATGACAGCTGAGTCAAGTTCATGTGCAGAACTCAAGGTCAAAAGGGCGAGAGGGCTGGATAGATCTAAGTGTGTATGTGTGTGTGGAGTACTCTTGGTATGTGGAGCCTTGGATCATAAGATTGTAGGCCTGCTTCAGCTGGCGTTTTGACAGTCTAAAGGTGCAGCTGTTTCAATGCTCAGGCCAACTGACAATATCAGGCAAAACCACTAGGTGGCCTGATGACACTGTGGATGTGTGCATTCTTGTGTACTAGTGTTTGAACGTGTGTATGTGTGTGTGGTTCCTTTTTTGTCACTGTTTGTGTATCGCGGTGTGTGTAAAGTGTACCTTTCATGTCGTGTTGGCTGTCCTCTCTCCGGCGCTCCAGGTCTTTCCTGTCATAATTGAGTCTCTTCAAGCACATAATCCCGTACTGCAGACTGGCCCTGGTATATATACACACACACACACACACACACACACAAACACACACATATAGAAATACACGCACACAGAAATATACACACTCACAAACATGATGGAACAAACAAGCTCACACACAAACATAGAAAAGCACACATGCATCATTCATTAGCCTTTATCCATAGCTGCTGTGTGTCCAGTTAGCAGATGAAAAAGGAGGCAGCTTTAGTTACAGACCTATGGAAGCTGTCCACCATCTTGAGGTGGCTCCTCAGGTCCTTCTTGGTCAGGTGGTCCAGCATGCGCGCGTCCACCAGACACTCCATGAAGTAGGAGCGGTACTGAGGCAGGCCGAGGCTGGGCAGCCATTCGTTCCCTATCCACTCATGATTCATGTCGCCGTACGCCAGAGTCTACAGAGGAGAAGAGTACATAATGCTACTAATGTGTGCAACAGAAAAAGAGACAGACTGCTCTCTGTTTCAGGATTATATACTGTACATGTCGTGCCAAAAGCTATGAAAGTGGTAAAGCTAATAAAATCCATTTTCATCCAACTAAATTAAGAAAATTATCCTCAAATTTGTTACATTGAGTAACATAAGTGTTTGGATCCGATTGCACTTTGTTACAGGCGTAATATACTGTATTTTTAAATTAGAAAAGATACATACAGTGTTTTCTATGAGCAGTACACGCATTTTAAACATCAATATCGCAGGTGATCATGTTCATTTAATTGTGGTAAGCCAAAATTGTGATCACGATTAATATTCGATTAATTGTGCAGCCCTACACTCATTGGGTATGTAGTGCATAGGATGCGGTTTCGGACATAGCCTATGTGAATGACATAAACTGACAGGAAGTAAACATGGACCCAAGCTTTTGTCTAGCAATTAATTTCCATTAAAACGGTCTATTAAAGTGACAAGGGCATTTATTAAATGCCAATTGAGCACAGTCGGTACACACTCCTGAAAAGAGCTCTAATCAGATGGACTATGTGAAAACACCAGTGTGGGTGGACTGTGACTATGAAGCTTATTTAACACAGATAAAATGTGCAAATTGCTAGAACATCAGAAGATGGAATATGTTGCTGGCAAATGCAAACAAAATAATCATCGTTTAACTTGATTGAATGGTCAGTTTACCCAAATTACAAAAAGACATATAACTGAGGTTCTTATATCTGAATGTTGTTCCTCCTTTTTTTGGTTGTTTTCCTACGAATGTCTAGCATCATGTGATGCACGTGACAATTTCTGCTCCAGTCTTTTCAAAATAAACTTCCGTCTTCACAGGAAACAACTAGGTTAGGGTTTAGCAACAAAACTACTTAGTTAGGTTTAGGAAAAGATCGTGGTTTGTGTTAAATTAAATACGAAAGTTGCATAACTTAGTACGAAAAATACGTGACAAATAAATCAATGTTGACTACTGTTTTTTCACACGGGGTATAAACACCGGCGTCCTGGGTGAAAGTCTGGTGATTTATGACCGAGCCATCCACCCTGACCTCCTCCCTACACGCCGTTTGTCGCTCTCTATACTTCCTGGTTCACAAATGCGTGGATTACATACGAATTGATTTTGTGGGATGTATACAAATTACAGTGCAGTACTTTTCATAGGTATAGCTACGAAGGGTGTATGAGAACAGCCTGAACTGAGGCAAACATAATTTAGTTTGTGGTGCTCAAAGCATTAAAAAATAACACTTAATAAACTCAAACTATTCTAATTTCCTTAAAGAACATTTTTTGGTTCCTGCCAGATATTCTGTGTCTCCTCTACTCTCTAGTGCCTCTGTGTCCACTTACTGTGTACAGAGCATAATATTGACGGCAAAGTGGCTGCCCTCTCTTATTCTATATGTGCGTTAGTTAAGAGCGTGGGTGCATTTTCAGATTGTGTGCAGACAGATGTTAGCAGATCAGCGACCTCACCTGTGCCCAGCTGCCCTCCTCATTCTCCTGAGTGGCAGCATGGCAGAGACAATACACAAGGTCAGAGAGACAGGGGATAACTGAAGACACACATATTGCACATTCAGAAAAAAACACAAACACACACACACACACACACAAAGCTCAAAGAGTTGCAGTTAACCTTCATTACACATCTCCAACACTCATATAAATACACATATCATTAATCAAACTTTTCATGGAGACCACAGGTTAGAGCAGTTCAATCAAACACCCATATACAAATACCAGCACGAGCACAAAAATGCATTAGTGTGTGATGTAGTGTGTATTTAAAGGGGTCTTCCGGGAGATGATGACATATGTGTGTCACGGTGGGGACAGTGTGAGTGTGAGAGAGTGTTGGGTGGGGGGGGCGGAGAGGGGATGGGAGCACCCAGATGGTACTGACCGCTTTAGTGGAGGAAGCCAGGTTCTCCATCTCTTCATGAGTCACCCACACATTTCCGGAGGACTGCGCAGAGGACGAAAACACACCCGAACACACACGCACATGCACACATACACGCACAAAAACACACCCAAGAATGTGTATGTTTTCACACATACCGACCCCCCATGCACACACACACACACGCACACGCACACACACACCCACACAGAGACACAGACAAACATCGTGTTGAGTGATGCCAAGGGAGGGAGTGTATTTCAGGCAGGTAGCTTGTAGCTATATGTGGCATTATTCGTGTGTCGTTTTTCCCACAGAACCCCATGCAATTTATAGCAGCGGAGAAGGACAAGTCAACCCAGCACTGTGGTCTGAACAGAAGAACAAAAAAAAAAGAGTGAGGAGTCATCACCTCAGGGTGCAGAGTGATAAAGCTAGAGGCTTAGGTTAAAGCTAAAGTTGGTCACTTTTAGCAGATATGATAAAAAGTTGTTTTTATAAAACGGTCACAATATCCTGACAGTAGTGCATGAGACAGGTAATCTGAGAACAAGAATCGATCAAAACCGAGTATATGGCTAGACCGTCTACGGTCAGTCTGTGGCTAAATTGTTTTACAAATAGTCAGTGGTCATGTCTGTAATGTTAAATCCAGCGGTACATGTCCACCAGGTCCAGCGAGGACACTAGGGGACGCGCTGCTCCACTCAACTTGCCATTTAAGCTTTGACGTACCCTATCGTTGAATGCATGTGATTGGTCCCTGGTTTTCTGCTTGCCTTTTCAAACAGGAAACAACATGGCGGCCTGCTCATAAACATTTTGTTATTCCGTCTAAACGATCCACCAAAATCTACTTCTGTAAACATTTGAAGTAAAATTGGCTATGCCACTGCTGAATGTCGTTTCAGTTTAGATCTAGATCGCTTAGTTTGACAACTTGGTCCAAGTTTCGTGAGCCGGACGTGTTACGCTGGACGGGCTAATTTGCTTAACCGCCTTTTCATTTTGAAAGAGGAACAGCCAATGAAAAAACTCCAACACACGGCCTTCCAATTGTGTAATTACTCACTCACTCACTCACTCACTCACTCACTCACTAGGAGGACACAGAGGAACATTACTTTTTTCACAGATTATCTGTCTCATGCACTACTGTCAGGATATTGTGACCGTTTTATAAAAATACCCTTTTATCATATTTGCTCAAAGTTACCTACTGCAGCTTTAATACAGTGGAGGAGGCTTTGAGTGATTGGTGTAGGGTAGTGTGGGTTCATATTCACAATCCTGGATTACATTTTTTGTGTATGTTCATTTATTTATTTGCTGTTGGTGTATGCACATGTGCGATCATGGAGGTGTATTTGTTGTATTCTTAATTTTACCGTTCTGGAGGTGAGCGGTGCAGACGGGCTGGTGAGGGACACCATCTCCTGGATGGCCAGGCGGAGTTTGAGTCGGTGCAGAGGGTTGCTGATGCCAATCTCCCTCTGAATCTCCGTGTCGGACAGAGCTGACATGATGGCTCCGCTCTTCACGTTGGCACGGCAGGCCGCCACATACCACGCTGGCATACCCACCCACAGCTGGTGAGAATCGTCAAGATATTCAACGTCACCACCATTGTCCCCATGAAAGGTCAGACAGAAGGGTAAGGGACTGCAGATCCCTCCCTGGAATGGTCTGTCTAGCATTTGATATCACTGCATTTATCACTGTATTAAATGTAGTAGCAGCCTGACATAAAAACAGCAAGATAGAGGGAGGTTTTGTGATAATGTACGGTTGGTAGATAGAAATGTAGATTAGGGGAGTACCTCTAGCCAGGAGACGACAGTAGGGCCGTCCCAATGGGCAAATGGCAGGCCTCTTTTCCTGGCGTCTTCCAGAAGCTCGTGTCTAACAAGGGAATTAAAAATGGACAAAGAAAGACAGAAGGAAGTGACGATTACAAAGAAAAGTCTTATCGAACATATTAAAATAACAAGAATGAGAGAAAAAAAACACAAATTCAGAGAAAGAAAGGATGCTTTTACTTTTTCTTCATCCTGCGGTCCCTCTCAGCCTGTGTGCCCAGTTTTCCCAGAGTCATAGTGTCACCAATGCCCATGTCAAAGTCCGCTACACAGTAAAACAGTGTTAATTTCTATCTCTGTAAATCACACCCACTGTCACACTGTCTGCATGAGTGTGGGATGCAGTATGTAGTTTGCAGTGTACCTGTTAAGGCCGGTATAGTCTGTCCTTCCCGACCTAGAGTCTGCTCCATTCGACCCCCCTTCTCCTTCTTTCCAAACAATCTGCCAATCGATGACTTGATGCCTTTTTTCTGCTTGCTGCAAACAGTTAAAACAGAGGAAACGGTGTTACGCTAAAATCTTTATTATTGTCAACTTTGAATAAGCAAGGTAAACAATTGTTTTTGTGTGTGTGAAACGAAGAGATTCAGATCCAGTTCCAGCCACTGTAATCTTCAAAACTTGTTAGTGGAAAGTTGAAGTAAGACAATCCGACAGCAAGTGTGTACTGATGCTGTGTTGTCATACTGTGCTGCCTGTGTGAGAGAGCGTGTGTGTGTGTTTACCCTCGGCCGTCCTCTAGACTGCCTGTAAACTGGGCGAAATTGGTTTCCAGCCGTAAACTGCGTGGGGACGAGGGTGGCGACGTCTCACACTTGATTGTAGCTTTGTCCACTTCTACCGGAGACTAGAAGAGCCACAAAAGCAACTCAGCTCACTCACGAAAGCCATAGTTGGACAAAAAAAACAGTCCAATTTTTGTCGTGTTAGTTGCAAACTTACCGCTACTTTCCTGCGGTGTTTCCTCAAGTCGCTTGGCTATCAAACAAAACAACAATACAGTTACAGATAAGACTTTTTACAGTGAACACTCTGCTATAATATGCGTGCATGCTCTCTGACCAGAGTCATGATGCCTAGATGGTGGCTGGCGTTGCGTGAGTGGTGTTTAGGTGTGGAATGGCCGCTATTGGGCGGGGAGGAGGACGATGCCAGGGACTGGGCGGTGGCGGAGGTGGGCAGCGCCCGGGGTCGAAGCGTCACATTGAGTCCGTCCATGCTGCCGCTGTTGACACGAGACTCAATCTCGTCAGAGCGGAGGTCTGCTGACTCTCTCTCCACCTGGATCATCCTGCACACACATACACATAGTTATTTTTGAACACAGAACATCCCATGAATCAATTAATTAACAACACACACCTTGTATTTCTGTGATAATGAATGAAACTCTTATTTGGAGTTACAAAGCTAAAAATAAAATCATTTAGTTTGTATTTCTCATTTGCTCTACAAGTCATACTTGTATTTTTATTTCTTATTTACTCAATGAATATTCATTTATTTATCATTTACGATTGTATGACAAATTGTAATAATGCAAAGATTCTGGCAAATAGTGCAGACATATTTTTTGTATTATTCCTTCGAGGGAGTCTGGCTCCTCTGCAGCAAAATCAGCATCTATTTTGCATCTCCTCCCCAGAAGCATATTCTGAGGTGTCACAAGAGGACCTTGTTTACTGTAAACAGCGTCCTCTTCCAGCAGGAAACAGAACTGAAGAGTCTTATCGTCATGTTATCATCTTTCTATCTAACGCCACTATCAGATGTGGTGCATCTTGTCTGGCCACAGGCCTTCACGCATTGCATTAACAAGACGAAGCAGCAGCACCTTTATTTTGCTGTAGTGTCTTCAAAATGTCCCTTTCCTTGTAATTATTGCATATTATCTCGAATACTTTGTTCTTCTTTTATCTGCATCCTGTTTTCTGGCTGCTGCGCTGACCCAGTTTCCCCCACGGGGGATCATGAAACTGTCATGTGCTGTAATCTAATGTGCCTGTGCTTTGTCACCTTATCTCTTCGTTGATAGCGTCGAGCTGCTCCTGCAGCATGAGAGCGAGAGTCTGAGCGTCAGATTGGCCGCTGGGGGAGAGCAGGGTCGAGCTAACGTCATCATCCAGGTCTGACTCTGCCTCGATGTCGCTGCCGAGGAGGTGGCTGACGCTCCCGCGCAGAGACGGGTAGTCCTGTTCAAACATAGCACAAACCTGGACACAACAAACACACGTGAGCTTTAACATATGTAGACGTAGTAAAATACAACATACATTGATCATGAATCAATGTACCTGAATGATGTGCTTTATGCATTAAAGGGGACATATCATGTTCATTTTCAGGTTCATACTTGTATTTTGGGTTTCTACTAGAACATGTTTACATGCTCTAATGTTCAAAAAACACATTATTTTTCTCATACTGTCTGTCTGAATATACCTGTATTCACCCTCTGTCTGAAACGCTCCGTTTTAGCGCCTGTCTCTTTAAGACCCCCTCCCGAAAAAGGAGTATCAGCGCCGTGTTATCAATACATAGTCGGGACGACTGACGCTACAATCTGAAAGTGAAAGTGTCTGCTCCGTACGGAGTCTCAGCACAGGAGTCAGATTTCCCACGGGGGATGAAAGAGAGTTGACAGACAAGACGATGGCGGAAGTTTGGTGTCAAAACGGAAAGCAAAAGTGCCTATTTGGCAATACTTTAAACCCAATGCTATAATCATTACGTTATTGAGGCAATCGCTGTGCGGAGGACGGAGAGGCCAGACACACAGCCGTCCGACGGTAAAGATCAAAGTAAGCGCGCTACATATATTCAGTGCCGTCTATTCTTGTAAAATGTCCGGTGTAATCGGAGAACAGACAGATTAAAATCTGCAAATACTGCACTATAAAACCAAGCAATAAAACAAAGGAAGGCATAAGAACAAAGAAACATGTAAAAGATAAGTATAAAACAAAGGAAGAGCGACAGTTACTTTAAAGCCGAATAAATAAGATTTCAATTCTTGTTTAAAAACGTTCACAGAGCTTACATCTCTTAAAGCCTTGGGTAGGGAATTCCACAGTTTTGTTGCATAGTTAAAAAAGGCTGAGCTGCTGATTTTCTTATTTGTGTGATAGTTTGTGTTTAAAATAAACGGCAACAGAGGATCTAAGACACCGTGAAGGATTATAAAATGACAGAGAGTTAGTAATATAGGCCAGTCCCAAACTATTAAGAGCCTTGTAATCAAGTAAAAGAACTTTAAAAGACACTGGAAGACAATGCAGGTTTGCTTAAACTGAAGTGATATGCTCTCTCTTTCTTGTTCGAGTTAAAATGAATTGTAATTTGTCAATGGATTGTTTTGGAAGACCGGTCGAAGAGGACATTACTGTAATCTAATCTGCTTGAGATAAAGGCATGAATAAGTTTTCATGTCACGGCATCTTGATGGGATAGGAACGGCCGTACTTTTGCAATATTTATAATTTAAGTCTGAGTCAAGGATGATGCCCAGGCTCGTGACTTCTGACTTAACCTGTAGGAGCCAAATTGTATTCTAATGAACATATGACATAGGAAGGGGAGCCCAATCTGAAGAGCTTGTTGAATTGCATGTTTTCTGATCTAGGCAACCCACAAAAAACTGGGTTGTCTTATTTCACAGTTTGTTGGTTGGTAGGCACTCCAGATACCCAAATGTATGTACATAAGCACTGAAAAATTAGTTTTTAATGATATGTCCCCTTTAATTCTGATTAAACACATACACATAAAAATATACAGTATATGACACTTGTGGAAGTGTGTGTGGCCAGTTATGAGAAGAAATGGATGAACAGGGAACTTACATCAGACAGCATGTCCATGGCAGCAGGTGAACGAGAGACAGAGAGACAGAGAGGTTAGTAGAGAATGGCAGCCAAGCACTGACACTTATTAGCAAAGCAGACGTGAACTTAAAGCACTGGTAAGGTAAGGTATGTTGTTAGAAGAATAGTTGACACATGATCTTGTGACCTGTAAGTTGGCCATCCTGCTCAGTGTGTGTATAGTGTATATGAGAGGTGTTTTGGCCTGATATAAACATCATTAACACCTTGTTTGGGTCGTCCCGTAGCGACATTCTGCCCTTCTGCGCCCGCCTGATCACAGTTGTGCTGTAGTGGCCGTCCTGGCCCTCCACCACAGAGAAGCGAAGGTCGCTGGCGCTACCCAGGTGAGACCTTAGATATACACATAACAGCTTTCCATCATATAATGTACGTAGCCACATGTTAGAAGGTGTGTATGATGTGTGAGAGCATGTGTGGAGGAGGTGTGCAGTATGTCCGTGTGTACCGAGGGTGAGTTCCATCTCCAAACGCCCCACTGCGGCGTTTCAAGTGGTCGATCTCATTTCTCAACTTCTCAATCTCTCCGATCAGCCGTTCCTAAGGGAGAGAGAGAGGCATTACGGGCAACATATTCAGATTGCTTACAGACATAAGAGTGGTATTGATCTTATCATCTAACTTTCTACAAGAAAGCGAATACACAAACTTCCCAAAATAGCGAACAATTTCTTTAAGATATTTTAAAGGTCCAGTGTGTAGTATTTCGGGGGATCTATTGCAGAAATGGAATATAGTAATCATAACTATGTTTACATTAGTGTATAATCACCTGAAACTAAGAATCGATGTGTTTTGGTTAGCTTAGAATGATCGCTTCATATCTACATAGGGAGCGGGTCCTCTTCACAGAGTCCGCCATGTTGCTCTGCCATGTTTCTACAGTAGCCCAGAACGGACAAACCAAACACTGGCTCTAGAGAGAGACTTTCGCGTTTTTACGTTACGTTTTACGTCCCTTTAATGTTATAGCAGGTAAAACTTAGGTTAAACTAATTTAATCATACCTTATATTTGATAAATTCATCTTTTTTTAAGCATCTTAATCTGCAACTTATTGACTAACTACAGCTTTAAAATAAATCAAATGGAGTAAAAAATACAAATGAAATGTAGTGGAGTAAAAGTATAAAATAGCACAAAAATGTATTTATGTTCAGTATTTGAGTAAATATACTGCTGATATGGGGCATATGCGTTGGAAGTGAGGAGACATTGTAGTTTTAGTGTGTTGAGGTGATTGATCTGAGTCTTACTGACCCTGGTGTGGTGGAATTCTTCAAGCTGTTTCTGGCAGTTCTCGAGGTCCTGAATGAGGGAATTCTAGACAAAAGAAACCATGAAACCGTGTCAAAACAAATCTGTGTGTCCAAGCAGAGCATGTGCTCTACTGTATATTCATTTGTTCTGTGAGGCAATAACAACCGCAGTATGAGCTGCTGCTCAGATGAATGCATGTGCACAGGCCTTGCCTTGTCCTCCAGGGCAGCCATGCGTTCCTTCAAATGAAGCTGCAGTCTTTCATTGGACTCGGTGAGCAGACGATCCACGGTGTCAGACAAACGCTTGTTGTGCTCCTCGTTCATTTTCTCTCTCTGACGAGCCTAGTGAGCGGAGAGAGAGAACCAGACGGAGGAGGGGGGGAATGACTTCATCAAATTTTCTCTTTTGACACAGACTCCATTTGGGTGTATTTATGCAGCTAATCAAGCATCTCTGCATGGATTAAAGGATGAAGTGTGTATTTAGCCCAAGATCACCAGCTGCCAGATATAGGTCCTCTTGGCCAACAATGGATCTCACAGCCAGGGTGATTTAATTACAGTCATTTACGTGGCGATGAAAAAGGGTTAAACGCCTTCTCTTCAATGGGAAGCGCTGTGCTTAAATATGTATTCGGTATACGGTAATTCCATTAAAGTAAATTAACACACACAAACACAAATCTGCATCCTCCGAGAGCTCCTTTAACTAAATATAGTCATGAGATCGCACACAGAGAGAGAGAAATTAGCCTTGCGTGAATTATTCAGAGTCTAAAGATAGCAGCCAATCAGGTTTGTGTTGCAGCGGGATATGTGGATTTGGTTCAGATTCATGCAACGATGCACCGGGAAAATGGAGAGCTCTTCCTATGTGCGGCCGTCCTGTGTGTTTGTGTATGTGCGTTGTATGCATGAGGGAGCAGAGAGCCATGAGTCAAGGCGTTCGGCTAATGTGAAGCATCAGCGCCCACACACACACACACACACACACACACACACACACACACACACACACAGTGAGAGGTCAGAGAAACCCTGCAGGGCTGGTGCACACACACATATGCTCACACACCCTTCCTAGCTCTTGGTTCTTCTCCTCCAGTTGTGACTCCAGCTGTCTGAGCCGCTCCTCCACGTTGCCATGGCGCTCCTCAGCCTGCAGGGGGAGACACTTACATGTAAGTAAAACTGCAACTGTGTTCAATGTCTATCCATGTATCTGTATATAACCTATACTCGTTTTATTGCATCAGCCTCCTTTGCTACAGATGTGTCTGTGTGTGTGTGTGTGTGTGTGTTACCTTAGAAAGTGCCGCCACTCTCTGCGCCAGTTCAGCCTCCACCTCCGGCAGTGTCTCGGCCTTCCTCATGGTCTGAGCCAGCCTCTGTTCTGCCATCTCCAGCATCTCCTGCAGCTGGCGCACCTTCTCCTCGCTCTGATGACACACACAAACACACACACAAGTGCAAAGAAAGACATTAGTGCGTCACAAGAGAGGTGGAATCAGTGTACTGTGCAGCCAGCCAGCGAGCAGCAAGGGCACGACACACGGGCACAAATGGAGGATGTTTCTGGTATTCCCCATGTGGAGCTGAACTCAGAGTGACCCTGAACTAAACATGAACCTTTGCACAGCATGGTTCTTTCGCACGCTCACAAACGGACTATAATATTCTTCAGTGCCTTACATACATTGCCACACTTTTCGAAAATCTCTATTGATTTTCTGATTTTGCCTCAGCTTTATTGTAGATGATATTGTTGAGGCATGAAATATTTAAATGTTGCAGGAGAGAAAGCACATTAGCCTGAATCCATAACTCACATGTCACCTTGCATCAAGACAAATGTGCCATTTTTGGGTGTCACTTAACAACACATTAGGAGTGTAACGCATCCAAGGAAGCCTGAGCATAGCAGACTAATGACACGGCACATTTATAAATATTGATTTAGTCGTTATGTCAGGCTTCATTAACTGATTTGTAACGGAGCAGCTCACTGTGTTGTTGTTTTTTTCAGACACTGCTTGAATCCCAGTCAGGTACCCCGTATGGCTTCTAGTGTTACCTGTCGGTGCAGCGAGTCCTTGGTGGCCAATTCATTCTCCAGTTTGTCGTTGAGGTCGTGGATGTGTGTGGTCTCCCGCTGAGCGGCCAGGTAGCGTTTCTCTAACGTTGTTATCCTTTCCTCCATATCCTCTCTCTGTGGGTGCACACACACAACAACAATAACAACAACAACAGGAAAATCATGAAAGACAAGCCTATAACAATGTGCATAGTGAGGCCAAAAGCCATAACCAGTGTGCTTCATCTCTACATATATGGCCAAATTGAATATCATCTAAACCTTCAAAGTATTAACATTCAACAACATGCATGGTCTTAACCATTTTCTAATGACAAGAAATGACACAAATGTCAGTCAAAGTTATAGGAGGCAACAAAGATTTACTTCTAGCTTTAAGTAGTTTCTTCATTTCCATTTTTGTATTTTGCGACTATAATGTCCAGCCGATATCTGATCCGGTATCGGTGCATCCATACTAAGAGCTTTGTTAGAGGACTATGTGGTTACTGCTTACACATCTGCGTTGTCATCACTTCACATCTGTATTATAGCCAGTAATGCACCTGTACTAACTGATAATACTGGCAAGTAGTTAAATTGTTGTTTTAGCTTTAGCATCAAGCAATAAACTTCAGTTACAATAAACAGCTTTATAAATAATGTAGTATGTCGCTGGTAGTTGCTATAGTTGGTGTTAAATGCAATAACACAACACAATATAGTGCATGTTAGTTCAGCCAGTCTTTGCCATCTGCTATCATGTACACTTCCTCTGTAGGAGTGAGAAATCTCAATAGCTTGAGAAACAAAGGTCTATTTTTTTTAATAATGATATAGTAATGCATTAATATAGAACCATCTTCTTTCACACAAAACAGCAGAATGTTAAATTCTTCGCTCCAGGTTTTTGTAACCCGCTGCTCTCGGTGCTTGCTCCCTGAACAAAGCACATTTCCTTTGCTCTCACCTCTCTCTGTTCCCTATGTTGTTTGATTGACAGTTCCTCGCTGCGGCTCAGTTCTCGGCGTGCATTCGCGAGCTCTGCCTCGAGGTCGGCCATGCGGCCGTTGAGAGTGGCAGAGTGATCGCGGCTCTGGGCCAGCTCCTTATTGGTCCGATCCAGCAGCTCCTGAAGCTCGGACACCCGGCTGCCGTCATCGTGGGCGTCTATGGAGCCGTTTGGCAGTCTCTGTAAGGTGGACACACAACATTAATGGCAATATATGCACATTATTCTCACATAAAAGGTATTTCAGGACTGAGACACACATTCAAATGTGCACACTATGGGCGGAGGGTGTTGTTGTAGAACTGATAAAGTTGGATGACCTAGATATAAAAGTGTTGAATGTTATGCATACGAGGCTGCCATGTTGTTGTTTTGATGTTGTTTCTCTTCTCTTCGCAGCTCAAAGTGCAGTTAATTTTTAGGGCTTTAATTAAACAAACCTTCTGGGACGCATATTCAGACAGGCAACACAGTGGGCAGCAAAAGTTAGTAGGACCCCCTCCACTCCCTCATGTTCTAATTTTGCCTGCTCATGAATACATTACAGAAACATGAACATACACAGAAACAGTGGGGGGGAACAGAGCTAAATGGTCTGAGGCTGTGTCATAAAACACACCTGGTGTTTGTGCAATTGTGCATAATTCCAGTTTAGCCATTATATTTACACCCAGGGACTTTGGAAATAGCACCGTACAGCCCCATATGACTGACAATGTGTAGCAAACATCAGGTACGACATGGCCCTAAGACTGCCTTGGTTAGGGTTCCTGCTGAAAAAGTCCATGTGGTCATGATCATTTTATGGCGTTTTGAATTAAAAATATCCTCTAATTGCAATATCCGGGGGCAGTGACTGTCAGAGTTCACACTTTGAGACATCTAAACTACCAAAACCGTCTTATCCCAACTGGTCACATACCGCCGCTTTGTTATGCCCCTTGGCGTCACTTTATTTTCGGCATCAAAACCACTATGGTTAGGTTGAGGAAAGAAATACATGGTTGGGCTTAAAGCTGCAACGTATGCACAGTGAAAATGACACTGAACGTTGTGAACGTGGGACACGAACATCTGTCTCCTGTATGAAAGCTTGTTTGTTGGACCCATCCTCCTACCCGCCCGGTGTGTGTCTTTTCGCTCTTTAAGGCCCACACACACCAAGCCGACATCAAAGTACTAGAGGTGATGAACGCCTCACGTTGCCTTTGTCTTGGCCAACAAGTTGTACTTTAACACACTGCAAAGATTAAAGCCGACGGCCACGTACGTTCTGCGCCTGCGTGAGAGGAAATAACTCTCCCTACAAGTAGGTATCAGTAGTCTGCATTCGACATTCAAAAAGGGAAACCGGAAGACAGAGGACGGCGGATATGCAAGCTGTTGTTATTAGCTTCAGTCCAGATGACCATGTAGTCGTGAAAATATATTGGAAGATGAAGATGAAAAATGAAAAGAACCTTCTGTTTTTTTCCCATTGACTTTACTCGTTGGCTTGCTTTCCTCACTTCCGTTTCTCTTCTTGTGCACTGATTCGTTTAAGCTGAACAGCCAATCAGAGCGATTTCTCTCACCGACGATCTCCGCCACCGATTCATGCTGAAGCGACCAAAAAACCTCAGACACGGGCAGACTAGAGCCAACGGTGCGGGACACACATAAAAACTAGTTCGACAGACGCTCACCGGCGGCCCCAAACTGTCTGATGGCTACCTGTCAGCTTGATGTGTCAGGGCTTTTAAACTATGTCACCACACTCCTGCTGCACTTTCTCGGAGCGTTTATTGTTGCTGTGGATGGGTTAACACTGTAGTTAATGGAACACCCGGTGCGTTTCATACCGGCGCTAAAGGGTGCTTTGTGCGACAGTGTCGAACGCCAACGGCCGTGACAAAGCCTCGGTATTTGACGCCCTGGGAATAAGAACAGGCTGAAACTACACTCTTCCTCCTAATGCTCGCACTCTCTCAGCCAATTTTCTCTTCATCTTTTCTCCCTCACTCGTATTCTCCTTGCTCTCATCGCTTCTTAATGGTTACTTATTGATTTTTCAAGTTTGATTATTCCTTTAATCAAACTACTGCATATTGACACTTTCTTTATCCTTAAGCCAAAGTCAGTGGATCTTGTGCTGCTACTCCCCGGCTGCCTATAGCCCCGCACAGAGAGGAGGCTGATCTCATCCAGATGCAAAGAGGCTCTGCTGTTAAGGGAGGTTTGTTACTCCCTGTGTGTGGACGGATCCAAACACGGTTACATAATGTGTGCTCGTTTCAGGGCTGGCCTCAAACCGTGGAGGACAGGGCTCGAATGAAGAGCAAGATGGTATCAGAAAGGTAAAGGAGGATTCGTGCTACATTTAGCCCCATTAACCTATCCTGACTGTGTGTGTGTGAGTAGATGTGTTAATGTGCGAGGAAAAAGATGCCAAGACAGCGACGGACTCATAGCCTACTATAGACAGACATGATAAAGCACAGAGCAGAAAAACAATCACACAGCCAGGAAGACCTTCCATGTAGGTTTGGATCCATCTGTTCGCTCCAGTGAGTCACCATCCTTCCTTTGTCGCACCATGCTCAACTGAAATGTAGATTAAAAAAGAAAGAAAGAAAAAAAAGAACAATGAACAAACTCACATATTTACTGTCTTTTCTTTTCCCTCAGTGAATCCAAGAACAAAACTTAGCCTCCCAAAGGGAAGTCTGGCTCTCAGGCTGCCAGCGTGCTTCAGACGACATGCCCCACCATATTTAACATAACTACAAATATGAATTATACTCCGAATAGAGGAGGGAGCTTCAGTGAGGGTCTGCTCCTCTTATAAAGGCTGTGTGATCAGTGCAACTTAACAAGCTTTGACTTTAAATCTTACATAACCCACTGGGATTCTGCTTTAACTGAGCCTGCTGTGAATATTTAGCGTCATTTTTTAGAACTTTTTAGATCTTTAGAACGATTTCTTTAATGACATTTTTAAAGAGAAGAGTACAGAAGTTTGTATCTGAGTGTGTGTTTGTATGAAGAGAGGGCTGAGAAGACAGAGCCTCTCACCCAACGTGACACTTGAAGCATATATCAGATCAGACTGGAGGCTTCAACAGATGTCTGCAAGGGACTGAACAGATGTTTCACTAACCAATAACCACACATAGGAACACACACACACACACACACACACACACACACACACACACACAGTCACAGTCACATTCACACACCTCACCTCTTGTGTGTTAGTTGCTAGCTGTCCCTCCAGGCTGGACACCCTCTCCAGAGCCACCCGAAGCCTCTCACGTACCTGACAAACACACCGAGAACACACACACATGAAGTCCAGAAACACAAAGAGGCCACGTGTCTGTAGAGAAGCACAATCCTGGATATGATTTAGAAACAGAGGATTTTGTAACACTTCATTTTACAGGTCTGCAAATTTCACAGTAACTAGGTGATAAATAGCAAGTAACCTTTTGAAATTTCTTTGGAATTACTGCCAAATTACCCCAATATTTACCTTAAAATGATCAAAAATACTTTATCATAAACACGATTTAATAATTATATATATAATTTATATGTATATATAATTTATATTATATATATACTCGTTAAAATAGGGCCCTTAGGCTTGAGTATTTTGTCTAGGAAGGATGGAATTACAGATATCTGTGATATATATCCAGTTTAGCTATTAAATATTAAAACGGCCACTTATACTTTTTAAGGATTTAAAGATATCTTAATTTTGAGTAGGAGAAATAAAGTTTTAGATATCTTAAAATATAATTTCTACTAGTAAGAATGGTACTGTGGATATCTTAAATTACCATTCTGACGAGTGAGAATACAGTTTAGACCAGGAGAAATCTTATTATGGATATAAGAGTGATAGGAGGTTGATTTGATTAAATGTTAAAACGGCTTGTCATATACAGTTTGCTGTTTGTTGTCTCAAGACTGCCTCCATCTGTTTCACATTAAAAGCCTTTCAGCAACAATCTCTTCCCTTCAATGGAGAACTTTTACTCTGAAACACAGGAAGTGCTGCAGTTCATTTACAGCTTAATGAGAAAACAAACGGCAATAATTGGGATTAATTAGTGAGGGAGGACAGCAGTTCTGTTGAAAAGACAAACTAGGAGCAGCAAAGTGATGGAAATACGATGTCCTGAAAAATGATGCCAATTGTTTCCCTCGCATTTATTTATGTATTAGAACAGACTGCTGCCCTTATTTATATATGTGTGTGTCCACCTTTTCATCCAGAGCCTTGTGGTGTTCAAACAGCGACTTGAGGGCTTTGAGGACCTCCACCTCGCTGGAGACTCCAGATGGTGGGGGTGCCTGTCTCTTCACCACTGTCATCCTCAGACTGCGTTCGTGACGAGACACCAAACACTCCAGGTGCTCCAACAGCAGCTACAGTACACACACACACACACATGAACGCATGCGTGACCAAAGAGAATACTAATTTCAAGCTGAGAAACATTGTTTGTTTTCATCAGCATCACCACACACTCAAACACACACACACACACATACACACATACCCTGGTGTTGTTCCTTTCAGCTTTCAGCTCAGATATTTCCTCCTCTTTCTCCAGCAGCTGCTCCCGGCATATGTTCAGCTCCTTCGTCAGGGTGGCAAACTCCTGCACAAGACACACACACACACATACAGAGGTTAATACTGTATCAGTGATCAACATAATGGGTTGAGCACATACAGTATGCAGCTGTAATCTCAGGGTGCAAACACATGTGGGCGTGGCTGACAGGTTTTTGGTGGCACAAGCACAGGATGAGCACATTGCTAGTAGCTGTAGGAGGAATTACTTTATCAGCAGGTGAGGCTTAAATAACGGGCAGTTCAGGCTGGCTTCTCCTAAAAGAAAACGTGTTGTCCGAGGGACACCGTCTGGGAGAAGCTTTCTGTGCACCTGCGATAAGAGGTGGTCTGAGGAGGCAGAAATGGCACTGTGCTATCTGATCTGCATAAACACAACCTCAGCTGTGCCGCTCTGCCCACCTCAGCGCTCGCCTCTGGGTTTTTGTAAGCAATAATATTAAGAGCAAGAAGTGGCTTAAATTAATGCCAGTGTGTCTAATTGGACTCCCCGAATCAGTCCTCACATTCAACATCCTGGTATAACTTTCTCACAGAGAAATAAACTCCCCAAGAATCATCAAGCATGCAGCCAAAATCACCAGCACCCCTCAAACACAACTCTCAAGACCTTTACAGTCATGCAGTAAAGAGAAACTTCATCACTATCTATTTTAAACGAGGCCAAATAGACTGTCACAACTTTTTAATCATCTCTGGCATATTTCCTACTTACTTAAGCCGGAAGTTTGTATTTCTCCAAAACAGCTATGATCGTAGGTCACATAAATGGCTTCAGTTTAAGGCGCCTTCTATCAGTACAGAAGCTGGCAAAGCCTGATCCACTACGGTCCTGGTCTTGGAACGATCTGCAGGCCAAGCTTAAACTTGAGACCCTTATCTCTTTAAATTATTTTAAACATAGAATAAAGGAAGTGATCACTGCTAGCTGCAGTTGCTTCAATTAAATAGCAAACACATGACCAACATGCTGCCCTGTTAATGCACTGTATAATGTAATGTATTTTGTCTTACCTATTGTTGCTGCTATGATTCAATGTTGTCTTGTATGTGTTGGATGCTGCTATTTGACCCTGTCTTGGCTAGGTCTCACATGTAAAAGATATTTTAATCTCAATGTGACTGTGCACTCTATGTGATAGACAATAAAGTGTTTTTAATCTTGAATTCACAAAACAAATTACATTTATTCTTGTTACTGTAACAAAATTGTTTTGTTGGTGTGTGTATACTTGTATTTTTTAAAATCTGTACTTTTACTTTTCTATGTATCACATTAACAAGTATATTACTTTGCTATATTTCAAGTCACATCCATTACAGAGTAAAAACAAAAAACACACCGTACTGATAAACTGTGTACGAGTGGAACAGAAGAAAGGAGATGAATCAGCAGCTGTAGCAGAGAAGAAGCAAAAATCACCATGCTGGGTCAGCACAGTGTCCTCGGAGGATGAAGGAACTGAAAGTGAATAGGATCAGAGCCGGACAGGGATTGTCATATGCTGAAGATGCTAATAGAATGAGAAATGGTGGCAGTACAAGAGGAACCTGAGCAGAAAAGAAACGGAGTTGATCAGATTATCTCTATGGACAAGAAATTAATTTGGCATTTATTGCAATGGATATAAATTTGTGGACATATCTGGAGAAGATCTAGATACTTGGGTCTGAGCCATAGACTTTCACCAAATCCAAAAACAAACAGTCTGAATTTGACCACATCACCAACATATACATAATCCCAGTCCTGTTCTGAGAGCACATAGAGAGCTGCAGTCCAGCAGCAGAGTATGTCTTACACACACACACACATGCTATTTATTATTACTAATACTGTATTATTATGATGTTGTTGCAGTTTTGTTCAGTTTCCTGTACTTGCTGTTTGCATTGCACTGTGATGTTGACATGGTGTTTTGTTGTTTGAATCTTGGAAACTGTTGTGACCTTGTACGGTGTGCTTCGGCAATAATGTGTTTGGTAACACTTCATTTTACAGGTCTGCAAATTTCATGGTAATTAGGTGATAATTAGCAAGTAACCTATTTTTAAATTTCTTTGGATTTACTGCCAACTTACCCCAATATTTACCTCAACATTTATTGAAAATTACTTTATTATAAACATCATTTAATAATTATACTATCCCAACAGCTGGTAATTTATTTAATACATTTCCAGGAAAAGAATACAAAGTTAATTGATGTGCTTTATTTCCCTGTCTGCTGATAAATAGATAATAATTAGCAAATAATTAATTTGAAATTTCTTAAAAAAACTCCCTGAATCATGACATTAGCTACCAGGTTACATTTGTGTAGACAATAAGTCACACAATGGTGAGATTTGTCAGGTTTATCAGAAGTGTCTTCTATTAGTTTTGGTTTTCCAGCTCCGATGAAGAGCAGCGCACAGCCGCTTCTCAAGCCTACGGGCCCAATTTGAATGATTATATGCTATTTTAGCATATAGTATTAAATAATGTTTATAATAAAGTAATTTTTTATACATTTTGAGGTTAATATTGGTGTAATTTGGCAGTAATTTGAAAGAAAATCCAAATAGGTTACTTGCTAATTATCGTCTAATGACCATGAAATTTGTGTACCTGTAAAATGTTACCCAGTGTTTCAGTATGTTCATGCCATATAAAGCGTCATTGAGTTGAATTGAATGGATAATGTCATGAAGGGGAATCACTTTGGGTGGACACTGTAAATAAAGCTCAACAGAAGAACTTCCTACAAACAGTAGTGACTAGTTCCACAAGGTGGCAGCAATGCAACATAACGACCGTAAAAACACCGAAGAAGAAGAAGAAGCTGCAGGTGTGTTTGATGGCCACAGGAAAGCAGCTCCATGTGGCTCCATGTTCAGAGAGGTGACACTCCCGAAATGATATGTTAGAAATACTACTACTTCAACCACAAATTAAGGACCACATATGGGTCGTGGTTACAATTAGCCTGATTGTACCTCAGCATAGTTCACCCCTGATGTGACGGTAGAGCCTCATTCAGCTCAAAACGTTTTGGATTAGAGGAGTGCAGCGGGACAAGAGAGTGGACTGGTTATACTGGGACAGTGGGACCAGAGAGGAGTGGACTGGTAATACTGGGACAGAGAGGTCAAGTGGATTGGTGATATATTCTGCTTTGAGTAGAGAAGTTGAAACAGCAGCCAGCAGATTGTGTAGGACTTCACAGTGCCGTCCAGACAGGTGAGTACAACAACAACCATTATATCCATGACAACAACAACGCACTGATGAGGTCTCCAGATGAGAACTTCGTTGCCTAGCAACATAGTGTGTAAAAACTGCAGTCCCTCCTCTGCTGTAATGTGTGTGTGTGTGTTTGTGGCTGCAGCTGCTGGAGATCATATTGTTTACATCATTGGTTCTCAAACTCTTTGGGGCCAGAGTGGGACACTTTACAGGGGAGAATATTTTCCAAGGACCCCTATTAATCTATAAACACAGATTAAGTATATGCTCACTACCATTTATAGGTCTATACTCTTAGATGCCATTGGATCTATTTGTATTCTAAATACTTCAGACCTGTTTCATAGTGATAACATTTGAATTTCAATTTGAATCATGTTCATACCACAAAACTGTAATGTTATTTAATGTGCATTTGGACTCAACTTGACAGCATTTATAGCTTACATATCAAGTAAAAGCTTTCAGAATATAAACAGTAGCAAGACTTGCATAGCCCTAATAAATACAAACATTTAAACTTCCCAGTCTAAAGCTGACATTAAAGCTGCAGTAGACAGAATGTTTTTGGCATCATTGGACAAAATTTCCATAATAACCTTTCAGCATATTGTAGTTCAAGTGTCCATATTTCATCATACCACCCCCCCCCCCCCCCCCCCCCCATCCCCTTTTTAAAAAATGTAACGCAGTATCATTTACCCAGAGTACAGTTTAACTCCTACCTTTTTACTTTTCGGCCTACTTAAGTTAATTTTTACACAACTAGCTTATTTTACTTTTACTTGAGTAAAATTTCTTTAAAGTAACAGTACTTTTACTTTAGTATAGCGTTCTAGTAGGCTACTCTTTCCATCTCTGACAAAACTTTTGACTTTAACTGGTACCGAGACACATCCACAATGTATTAACTGTAATTAAATGACGAATAAGAATATTAATTATCCATTAGACTGATGTACTTGTAGAAGAAACATCAACTGTCAGACCGCGGCTGGAATGTCTAAACTTATTTTTCAATGGTAACAGAAAACACTATGAACTGCTCTGATCACAATGTTGTGACAAATTTCATTATATTTTCCGAAAAGGCAAATACAATGGCATGAAAAACAGTGTCATGTTACTCTCTCTAATCAAACACATTCATAAAACCCCAGTGATGATCGAGGGCCTTTTCATTATTAAACTGAGAATAGATTATTCAAAGTGAATTCTTAGCTGTGTGAGAAAACTGTATTTCACTTGAGAGCCGTTTGATTTATTGATGTTCATTCTTCACGCTCCTCAATTTTGACAGATGGCTGTGCACTTCACTGAAGCTTTTAAGCACTCCACACGTCCTTTATAGCCACATTTGAAAAACTCGACCGATGAATTTGGACCACAATGGTTTCTGGTTGGTCGGGATCCACTCAGTCTGTCAGAGATGGCATGTTGGAAGCAATTTTCAGTCATTTTGTACAAGCGGGTGGCACGGCATAGAGTGCAGACTTAGTTCTGAGACACTGTTGACTTCTTTGTTAATATCAGTGTCATTTTGACGATGTAACAAGGTAACATCAAGTTGTACTGATGAATTCATAAAATAGGCTTTGAGGCCTTATGGAGCAAAGTAACAGTTAAAGGTTTAGTTCACCACAACATTACACGTCATTATCTATACATCCCAGAGTCTGTAGCGCGTTACTTCATCATCACAGCCGTCTCCCACGCTGTTCATGATAGCAGCTCCACAAACAACCACATATTGCAAATTTGATGGACATTTTTATGCTCTTTTGGAGCTGTAAAGAGACGGCTCCATTAACTTTAATACGTTGGGAGATGGCGGTGATGGAGCTGCAGCACTAACCTGCTGTGTGTTTGGTTTTTACAGTATATCAACTTTAATAGCTTTTCACCTGGCAATTTTTCATTTCGGGGTGAACTGGTCCTTTAAGGAGCATCGTTCTTGCAAAAAAACAAGTGACCTTAAAATGGTTGGCTACAAACCAATAATGGAGTATTTAAAAATGTTTGTAGTAGGATTTTTTGTAACTGACAACGTACTGTACTGTACCTTACTGAATATCTGATGCAACACACCCGTCCATCACTGCAAGACAACATTTAATCAATGACTGAATTGGACCAAAAAGGTGCCAATACCCGAATTCAGCAGTTGCATGACATGATCGTCACATCTGTCTTGGGTATATTTATATTTATATCTTGGTAATATATCCCATTTGAAATGTATTTTATTGTATGCAGTTCATTATATACTCGGATTGGGTCATGATTTTAGATTTTTAGAATAGTTATTCAATTATGAAAAAAAAAAAATCAAGTAGTTTATGCAACTATCATCTATCATCGTCTGAAAAAATATATTTTCTTTTGTTTTTACCGTCGCAGGTGCCGTCTGGTAGTAACATGTAAACCGGTAAAACGTGTGGCATGTTCAGTAGGCCTACATACGTCATAAATTTCCACAGTTTGTACATAAATGTATATTTTAAGGCTGTCAGTCAGATAGTCACTCCTAGTCAAATAGTTAATCGGGATTAATCGCAAATTAATCACACATTTTTTTATCTACATTTAGATTTGTCAAGTATTTCATACTCTTATCAACTTGGGAGTGGGCAAATATGCTTGCTTTATGCAAATGTATGTATATATTTATTACTGGAAATCAATTAACAACACAAAACAATGACAAATGTTTTTGGCAGCATTGGGCAAAAATTCCATAATAACCTTTCAGCATATTGTAATAACAAATGTACTGAGAAATAACTAGACTTCTGCACCTCCTTATGGCTCTGTTTTCAGGTTTTTAAATATCTAGCCCTTGACGGGAGACTTTGGCCAATCACAGGTACTTTCAGAGAGAGCGTTGCTATTGGCTGTGCTACGGCTGGTGGGCGGTGCTTGGTATTTCCTCAACTGATCTCCACATGGCTGCCAGGTCACAAACTTTCTCATTTTACAGCTAAACAGTACACTACAAGATGTTTCTGGAAACATTTGAGGTGAGAAATAGGCATTACAGTAACAGAATATTTATTCATATTTGATCAGCGCTGCCTAGTTTGACCGTTTGATCGGAGTTTATGAGTGATTGACAGCTGCTCAGGAATGGCAGGCTCCAGCTCGCCTCTGATTGGTTGTTTGGTGAAATTTGGATCCGATTTTTTTCAGATTACCTGTCTCATGCACTACTGTCAGGATATAGTGACCGTTTTATAAAAATAACTTTTTTTTTTTTTCATATTTGCGCCATTTCTAGCAAGGTGATTAGGGTTTCGCATCTAGACCACGACTCACCAGGAGGTGGTGGTACACAATAAGAAGTATGGTAATAATGTGGACAAAAATCAGAAGTGCCGGTACTCAGTACTGGTGAATGCCGGCCCATTTCAAGCACTGCATGCATTTAATGCATTTGTAAAGAGTTTTCAGACAATGTCAGATGTCTTTTGCTGAAAATGATAAGCTTCACCTGCTCTGGTCTGGGATTATAATGTCTCAACATTCTGTCCCGCTCAGATAAATCACAGCAGCGTAAACTGATCCTCACACAAGTCTTCCTCAGATCAGTGGAAGAAAAGGGTGAAATGTCACTCCTCGCTTTTTTGTCCTTCTTGTACAACTAATGTTTCAAGGTCTGGTTCTTGCTGCTGTCTGAGCAGTCAATTCTTCTGTCGGAGGATGTTTCCTGGTCTCTGAGCCCCATACTTAATCCACTTGGCCGTATGATTTTCTGTTATTCTATCTGCCATTGATTAGATTTACACGAGGTGAGAGGCCAGCAGTGCTGCTGTTACAGTGTACGACCAGAAAGAGAGCCGCTGACTCACACAGCCTCTGCTAGAAGCTGATTTTTAATATTTTCTGTGGTTTGATCACACTGGAGCAGAGATTGGGTGGCTGTTTGTTTACTAAAGTGTGTACAATCTGTGTGTGAGTCTGTGTGAGTGTGAGTGTGAGTGTGAGTGTGAGCGTGAGTGTACGTGTGTGTCTGTGTTTGTGTGTGTGTGTGTGTGTGTGTGTGTGTGTGTGTGTGTGCATGTTGTTTGAACATCTCTTGGTGCTTTGTTGGCATTTCTTGTAAGCTTGGCTTTAGTCCAAACCAATACCCAGAGGCTTATGCTCTCTCTGCTTGTCTCAAACACACACACACACACACACACACACACACACACACACACACACACACACACACACACACAGTTTTTACAGTCCCGGTGCTCCCTGCAGCCATGACGCTGCACTCTTGTTCTCACGTTTCTCACTGATGACCCAAACATTGAGCATGACAAAGAAATTCTTCTTTTAAGGCCTTGTCCACACGTACATGGGTATTTTTGTAAACGTAGCTATGTGTTTTATCCTTTCGTCCACACCCAAACAGCATTTTAGATCCCTGAAAACGGAGCTTTTGCAAAGGTGAAGGTTTTCAGCAAACTCTGTTTTCAGTGTTGACGTGTAGACAGGGAAAACAGAGTTTTTGGCTTGTAATGTCAGAGTGTGTGCCATTATCTCCTTTGTGAGGCGTCATTAATGAGGCGACATGTCGTGCAATAGTGGTATGAATGCATCCATGAACGGCGGACGTGGCCAAATAACCTGCTAACAGGACTTTTTACATATTTACACATAAATTTAAAGTTACTCTTCCACTATATTGAGGAACAGAGGCGTATGGCAAGCTGTTCTAACATTTAATAGCTACACAGGATATTCATTAGGGATATCTGCAATGTCATTTTGCATAGTCATAATTCTAATTCAACATATACCTAATTCTATTTTGACTGGTACGATTCAAACTACTTTTGCCATTCATGTGTATGGGGTTTGTCATTAGGGATGTCCATAATTCAGTTGCGGATATCTGTAATTCAAATTGCGGTTATCTGCAACTGAATTATGACTAATTCCAGTTTCAGATATCTACAATTTAATTCTGACTAGTCAGAATTACAGTTCAAGATATTTTTAATTCCCCTCAATTGAAGACATCTACATTGTCCTTTTTAAATATCTAAAATTAAATTTTAAATAGTCAGAATGACGCTGTACATTGCGAAATTGTTAGCCTTTGTGGCTTCTAGATGCCGACAGTAACGTTGATATTGCCGTTGCTTAGCAGCGGTGTTCTCACGACTTAACCACTTGAACGTCAAGCATATGTCTACACGACTTCCCATGTTGTAAACACGAGCTCACGAGTTTCATTTAAAGGCACCAATAACCAGGAGACCGGTGTTCGAGACTGTTGTTTTGTTTTTGTTAGTGACGTGTTTTTTGTCTCGTGTTTCTGACGTGTTTTAAGTACTTATGTTATGTTGTTTACGTATGTATTTTACTTAGTTTACATACTTATTTTAAACCTAACCATGATGTTTTTCCTTAACCTACCTTTAGTTGCCTAAACCTAACTGCGGACGTTTGTGTAAAAATGACAACCGAAAAAGAATATCCGTGTAATGTTGTGGTATTTATACGCCTTCCCATGAGTCCGTGTTGAAGATAGATATAAAAACAACATTACATCAAGTGGGACAGGCAAAACACAAATGCAGTTCACTAGCTGAACTGAGCTGATTAATAAGAATCAAAATCACAGAATTCAGATCTGAGACAAACACACACACTGTTAAACACACAAACTGATGTAGATCTCTGTTGACCATGCCCATCACGCTGCAAGCAAAACAACAAGTCAGTGGAAGCGGGAAGAGAGAGCGAAGGAGCATCGGGAGGAAAAAGGGGGAAAATGGGTCAGCTTGTTCACTTTACTTTCCCTTATTCCACAGGGGCGCACCAACAGACAGGAGCTCAGCCCAAATCCACCAACAGATGTTAGAGCTCACTGTCTCTTTCAATCATGGCAAAAAGGCTCAACAGGCCACCTCTCGCGCTCTCTAGTTCATCCCTTCATCCTTCTGCCTTTCAGGAGCTCGCTGCATCTCAAAAAACAAATGTGAGAAACATGCACTGATAAATATGACTAAGAATAGATAAAGGTATGAATACATAACCTGTGTTAGGGGCATTATATAACAGGACAGACGATGTGTTATATATATATATATATAGTATAACACATCACTGTCTAGACTAAATAACTTCTCTCTGTAATTTCTCATGGCGGTCTGTCTAACACCTTCCAACTGGCAGCTTCTACCTGCTTTTGATTTTTATTCTCTTTAACACACATACACGCTATCACTGTGTGCACCGTGCAATACTAACCCCCCCCCAAAACTGTATGAGCTATGAATCCTGGGATGTTTATTCAGCTTCATACAACACAGTCAGATACAGAGAGCGGCTCTTTGACAACACAACCTCGACATCTGTCAGAGAGTATATGGTACGGAGCGGAGAGAAGGTTCTGGGCTCCTCTGCCTCCAACCACAATGTGAGATAGCGAGTGGTTACCAAACACTGCTGAGCCCAGACATTGTGAAGGGATTTCTCCCCTTCGCTTCCTTAAGCAGTTTGGGATTAAAGGATGAAAAAAATGCTGTGTGTGTGTGTGTGTGTGTGTGTGTGCAGAGAGAGAGAGGGAGAGATTGGAGTGCAGTCGGATAAAAAAAAAAAAGTCACACACACATTCAATCCCCAAAAATATATGGTTTATTGGGAGTGTGCTTATCCTTCTGTACTTGTGTGTGTGTGTATGTGTGTGTTTGTAATGCACTAAGAGTTCAGCACTGTGGAGAGTTAACCTATATGCCACACACCTGAACTATTTCTGAAAGGGAAAATATGAATGAACTGTTACTATGTTCAGCATAACCCCCACATTTTATTTCAACAATATTTCTGCAGTGTTTGTGCAAATATACAGTAGGTGTGAATGTGCAGCAGTCTCACAGCAGTTCATGAAATAATTTAATCTATTTGATTTGTGTAAATAGACAAAAATATCCTTTTTTTTTCTTGTGACGCTCAGCACGACTTTCAACAAAGTCTGGTTTGTGTGTTTTCCTACGAATTTCCAGCAACACGTGACACATGTGTCAATTTCCGTTCCAGTCTTTTCAAAATAAAACTACTTAGTTAGGTTTAGGAATAGATCAACTTGGTTAGGTTTAGGAAAAGATTGTGGTTTGGGTTTAAATAACACCGGAAGTTCTGTAACTTGTACAGACGTTACGTGACAAATAAATCAACGTTGACATCTGGTTTCACACGGGACACGAACGCCCATCTCCTGGGAGGCAGGTGCTTTAGCAGTCATCACAAATGACGTGGTCATTCTTTGGTTGGCTAGGTGTTTCCTGTTTGTCATTCAGCAGTAAAACTGTGATTTAGTAGACTGACTGTGTGTGCGTTTTCCAACGATCAGCGAGGTAAAATGACTGTTGCCTGACTGGAGTCTGGTGTCTTTGATGAGAGCATATTAATTGTATGTTTTGTACATTAATACATTAGAATTATTGTCCAAATCCCTGTTGATTTTATTACCTTCGCCAAGGCCAAAGGCCTTGGGCCAAGGAGGTTATGTTTTCACTGGTGTTGGTTTGTTTGTTGGTTTGTTTGTCTGTCTGTCTGTTAGCAGGATTACTCCAAAAGTTTGAGATGGATTTGAATGAAATTTTTTGGTAGGGTGGGGTGTAGCACAATTAACAATCCATTACATTTTGGTGCCGATCCAGATTCAGGATTTTTTTTAAGGATTCTGATCAGCCTGTGCATTAAGACCACAGGGTATAACACACGCGCAGTGTAACTAATGACGTAGATGAGTGGCGAGTCTCCGATGTGCGGCGGGAGTTGCTGGCCGTCCACGGTGAGAAAGAAAAAAGGGGTAGATGACGGGACGGTGAGAGATAACGTAGTGTAACGTTATACATAATGAGGCTGCTGAATGAGAGAGGCACACCGTGTTAATAATAAGCCGACCACCTCACGGTACCGCCAGCTGTGAGCTGTGATCTGTTTTTAAAGTCATGCACCTTCTGGTATTTCTGTGCTTAGTTTTTTTTTGGTTTTGCAACATATTTTTCAGTGTTTATCTGTAAACTGAGTTACTGTTGTTTACCAGTTGCTAACTTTACTGCGCTGCAACCAGACAATCTGTTGTGCTTTGAATACAATATTTACTTTTTTCCTTTAGAAAAGTCTCTCCCTGCTCTCATCGCCTTCACAAACTGTATAACTCTCAGCCGAATGGAACAAGTTCACATTTGTTCTCTGCAGCTTGCTGAAGGTCATTTGGGTGAAAATAGGAGAGCACTAACAAAAGTAGATTTAGACAAGGCGAGGTTAGGGAAAGGGGGGTTACAGAACTGCACTCCATTGACAAACAACTCCAGGGATGTATTGAAGATTAGAGATACAGCAGATAATACCTTTTAAAAGAATGAATGCACTGAGCAACAGCCGCCTCTAACTTCACGGCAACTTCATCTATGTGTGGGTAGATTAACAAGACTGAAGCCAAAACAAATATAAATCGATGTCGGCTAAAGCCCGAGAGCGGTGACATCGTCTCTGTGAGCGTCAGTTGGTGGGAGGAGAGGAAAAGAGGAAATTGTGTGACTAAGCAAGGAAGGAAAGAGATGGAAACTGTAAACATGGCTATCAGCTCATTCACACATTGTATGATTCACAGGGTAGTGTTGTGGTACTTGATATCATTTATGATAATCTGAGGATGCTCACAGTCCAAGTGCACATCACCCGCAATCAGATTGAGTTTTGCATCTTGGAAAGACCAGCAAAACTTGAGTAGATGAGTTCAGCATGTTTCTTGAGCACAGCAGTGGGCGTTAGTTAATTAGTTAGTGCTGCCTTAGTGAAGTCACTAGAATCACTTCATCAGTTTTGCTCTTCCTGTTTTTCCTTCATTAAATAATGACAGAAAAAGTTCTACAACATACTGAGTTTACACTTTCACTCAGGTGTCTCAACAAAGTCTGACAGGATGAACTTCGTCATTATATTGTGCCCATAGATTGTATAAAATATGGACGTAGTCTCTCTGACGTCACCCACAGGTTTCCTGAAGAGCTGTTGTGAAAGTTAACGTGGGTGGCTCTGGCCGTCGCCATCATGGCAGTGATGACAAAGCCTGAAGGTCTTTGCACACCGAGTATATATTTTTCGTTTGTGTTTTTTTTTAACCCATCATCTGATAATAAATGTTATGCACAGAAACCTTGCACATTGAGTCCAATGCATTTCTTATTCTATTCATGCGAAAATTTGCAATACAAGACAAAACTGAATTAATTACGTGGGTGCAATGGATACTAGTCCCAAACGGGGCTAATGAATGAATGACATTAGCAAGAAGCTATCGTCTAGCTGCCCAGAGCACAATCACTATTGTCTAATGTTTGGTATATCCTTTGTTTTGCAACCATCCTGATTCCAAGCTGTTCTGCAATCACCTGCCACAATCTGTCGTTAAATTCTGCATCTATGTATTCTTTTAGTTCTTTATAGTGAAGTGCTTTGTGCTGGGAGACGAAGTGAATGTTTACCATGCCATTTAGGATGATGAGGTTTCACGGACGGTGGCTCTGAGTGGTCAAACAACCCTCTTTTGCCTTTTGACGGATGTGAAAAAACGCAGAAAATCAAACCTGTTCCAAAAACTTAAATGATGGACGAAAGTTTCAGAGCTGGTGTGTAAACGTGATTGAAAGAACGTGAGGTTGTATTTATTTTTAAACGTGCAACAACTTTGGAAGAAAAATATGGACTTGGTGTGCAAAAGGCCTTAACTCCAGACTAATCCAAAAATGGGCGAAGAGGTGGATCGTCGGTGGAGCTGAGGCAGGCCGGGTGACGCAGCAGAGCAGACAGCTAGCAGCTAGCGACCCGGTACGTCACCCACCTGTCACCCAAAGCGGCCACGCCCTCAATTATGCTGAACTTTAAGCCTTAATATAATTTTAACAGGTGAGTTATATTCATACACAACTCCCAGACCGGACAACGCCATGGCAGCGACCTGTCAATCATATGCTAGCCACGCCCTAAAGCATCCCCTGCTTTAAGGTCTATTTGACTCTAAACGGGACCATACTTTACTAAATGAACATCATGCTGTATTGAAGAAGACTTGAAACTAGCGATTGAGACCATAAACTCATGTTTACAATGTTTACTTAGGTAATAAATCAAGTGAGAAGTATGCTCATTTTCTCATAGACTTATATACAATCAGACTTATTTTTGAAACCAGAGGAGTCGCCCCCTGCTGGCTATTAAAAAGAATACAAGTTTGAGGCACTTCCTCATTGGCTCCACATTTCAGACCCCGGAGTTGCCCACTGATTGTGACCCAAGGTGTTTATTTGAGCAATTCTGCAGGAATGTGGTACAAGTTCTACAATGGAAATGCAAGAGCGGAAACTGAAAAGATTGAGCTTCACTGATTAACCCACAGAAATGATCATTCGCTGTGGAGAAGCAGAGAAGAAGGAGATACCTCATCAGAGATGGTATACACTAACTGAGCTCCTCTCATTTGCGCGCACCAAAAGACACTAAATTAAGTCTGATGTGAATCTCCGTAATTCACTGAGGAGTGCCACGCTGAAGATGAACGCAGGGCCGGGGACTGGAGGATGAGTGAGTCCCCGGGGAGACTCGGATATCACAGCTCTGTAACTCTTCACCACTGCAGAGAGAGCGAGGCGGCAAACAGCAGAGAGGTGGACTCGACCTTCCTCTGACAAATCTCACACACACCACCACAACACCTTTCCTGGGTGTTGGCCCTAAGTAGGCAGTGAGTAATCTGTTGCCATGACGCCACCTCGCACACTGCGGCCGTGGCCATGGCAACGGCTCATTAGGAAAGGGAAGTGTTTTGAGCAGCATGCGAACTTCGCATGAACGTCTCATCAGGCGAACGCAGCCCTTGCGGGCGCGCACACGTCGCTAAAACGCAGACACGCACAAAGCCGCTGAGAGATGTTCTTCTGTGTGACGGCGTGACAGCTCTGGAGACCGCGGAGCGAAGCAGCTGACTGCAGCACTTGACAGATCTCCACCCTGACTGCTGCTCTGGAGGAACAGCGCTCGCTGAAAACTTTTTCTGAAAGCTTCTCACTTCAGAATGCACAACATGGAAAGTCAACAAAAACACTTTTCCTTCACGGCTGAGAGACAGATGTAGTAAAAATTAGGCTTCTGCATAATCATTGTGAGTCATGAGCAAATCAGCCTAAGTGAAGCACATTAGGGATAATGCCAAGACTGACTGAAGCCGCGCCAGCTCTGGACTCACTTCTGAAGCAGCTGATAATACAACTCGGTAAATCCCGCTCTGAACACCTTGGAAAAAGGGGATTTCTAGGTGAAATCCCGAGCATAAGTGAATCTAGAAGAGTTTTGAAGGGATTTAAATGACACCTGGCAAAAAACCCAATGACCCACCACTGTAAAAACATGCATATCAAAAGTCATTTAATACCCTGACTATTGGCCATAAAGTTGATTGACGCAGCAAAAGCATTTTTACTGCATAGCTGACAAATCATCTCTCTCTCTCTGTGTTTTTGAAAATATCACTTTCTTATGCTTCAGCAAACAAAGGTGTCAAATCCTTGCAAGTTTCCCAACTTTCTCTCCTCCTCCTCCTCCTCTGTGCCCATTGAAGGCCCGAGCCCAGAATAGCATCCATTCATGTATCCTGGGTTTCTTCATTTAAAGAAAAACAAAACCTGAACCAGAAAAAGGGACAAAGAAAGAGAGGAAGGAAGAGAGGGGAATATTTCCTCTGCTCGGATGAAAGGAGATGCACAAAGAGGTTTTTGTTGTGCATCAGCAGCAGAGTCTGTCTCTTGTATGCATGCTGCAATAAACATACCGATCATGCACAGCAGCCACAGAAAAAGAGAGAATTCCCCATCAGTGCATGACAGATATTCATCTCTTTTATTTTCTGAAAACATGCAACTAGCCACATTAACCAGTGAAAAGCCTTAGTGGAGGGCCCGCATTTCTAAACCGATATGCATTAATCATAGTTCGCAGCGTGATGGTGGGGAAAAGGAGGAGGAAGAGGTGGAGAGGAGGCCATATCTCAGTCCTAGAAAAGAGTCGTCAGCACTGAAATCGATACTCGGGTAAGGACACGTGGAGACCACAGAGAGAGAGCTATTTGATCTGGAGACAATCCTTCACCGGCAACATCCGCAAACTGCACGAGTCCCTACCTGGTACATGTAGGTGTTAAAGTGGGTCCCATTCTGAAGGTGGATCTTCACTGTTGGGTTCATGGTGAAGGTTAAACATATCAGATCCCTCAATCAGACCCCCCATAAAAAGAGAGAAAGAGACAGGTAGAGGAGTGAAGGGAAGAGAGGGTGATGGAGGTGGAAAAAAGAGAGTCCGGGTCGCCACTGAGTGTCTAGATGAGATTCCTGTGCTGCTTCCTCTGCCCTCCGCTCGGGACAACAGCACTCCGCTAGTCAGCCTGCTCTAACTGCAGCCGGGACGAGAGACAGTGGGGACGAAGGGGTGAGGAGAAAGAGAGAGAGAGAAAAGAGAGGGTAGGGATGGATGGATAAACAGGGAAAGAGAGAGAGAGAAGGGGTTGACGTAAACATGGGTGATTTTGATCAGAGAGAAAGACAGAATGAGACAGAAATGATGAGGACGCAGCGAGAAAGAGGAGGAGGAGGAGGAAGGGGGGGGGGGGGGGGGGGGGGGGGTAGGAGGAGGAGGAGGAGCGGCTCGTATTGTGATCAGCTGATGGAGGAAGGAAGAGGCAGGGTTTAGACTGCTGGCGACTCAGGCCACCTGTTCTCTATCGTTCACACACACACACACACACACACACACACACACACATGCACAGACACATGAAAGTTCAGCCACTCAGAGAGTTTTTAAGTCACATTTGGAACTAATGCCAAGAATTAGCATGAAATTAAACGCTCTATTTCCTCCTAATAAAAACTCCAGTCCGTGCTTAGTCGACACAAATTCAAGAGACCCATTTTTCCTCCAGCGTGACATTGTGCACGCTGATTCTTTCTATTTATAAATGGCAGCCTGTGTCGTCCCTCCTCTCTCGGTAGGATTTCACAGTGCATGCACTTAACTGGAGTCTGAAACACCTTCCGGTGCTTTTACACAGTGAAGAATATATCAAGTATATTTTATCATCCTATCGTTAGTGTTGTCTGCAGTGCAATGGATGTCATTCGACTTGTGATTCTTAACCTCTTTTTCAGTGCTATGATGACGCACCAAGGCCCACCTGATTATTGAAATATAGAAAATGTGCCACAAAGTCTTATTCGTTTTCTTAATTGATTCTATATGAATGGGTCACGTTTTCATGATCAAAATATTTTATTACACGGCTTTGTTGAATACTCGATTCTGATTGGTCAATCACGGCGTTTTGCGGTCTGTTATTTCTTTATAGCAGACCGTTGCTATGTATAACAGACCGTTGCTATGGGCACAGTTCTGATGTCGGACTCTGGAGGACCGTTTTTGTGTCAAATTATTGATTTCTTAAGTAAGTATCTGTGTAATAAGCGGGATAATGTACAGCTAGGGATCATTGTTGTGAAAGAAACCCCTTCAGGGCGATGCCGCACCCCGACACGGAGCGGAGAGGTGACCGGCTCGCTGTACATTATCCCTTACATAACATATCCATGATGCCAGAGCCTTTTTGCCACCTAAAGTAAATAGCATGATCATTAATAGGGATGTCACAATACCAGAAATTTGGTAGTCAAAACCAATACAAGTGAAATTTCACAATTCTCAATGCCAATTTGATACCACGGTAAAAAGAAAAAAAGTAAAACAATGAATCCAATGTACTTCAACATACACTCCTCTATTA
The DNA here is from genome assembly GCF_015220745.1 of Sebastes umbrosus. Taxonomy (NCBI): domain Eukaryota; kingdom Metazoa; phylum Chordata; class Actinopteri; order Perciformes; family Sebastidae; genus Sebastes; species Sebastes umbrosus. The sequence goes on along the minus strand of NC_051269.1, from coordinate 30,680,074 downwards.
CCGTTGGCATGCTGGTTCTTGTTAGGAAGTTAAACAGGTCATAATTCCCTCTATTATCTATTTTATAGTGAAAACAACTTCTTCAAACAAATGTATTAAGTTTCACACCAATTCTACATTTTACAGGATTACATTTGAACACATCATGATAACGTTAGAATTTACCTTTGCCAAATACTCATTCTTACTTATTTTTTTACTTTAATGGAGCCTGAACGCACCATAATGTAAATCAATGGCACCTCCCGTGTTGAAATCGGCAAGACGAGAGCTAGTTAACGTTAGCTAATGTTAACTAGCTCTCATCCTGCTGATTTCAACACAGATTTGTTGTTAGCAATGTAGCATTATCGGGGAAAAAATAGGGCGCATCCCCTGGAAGCCTCGATAGTGAGTTTACTGCATCTCAAACACATTTTCTAGCGTCCCCGGGTCGACAAGACGTTAGTCTCGAGCAACGTTTTCAGAATCTTTGCATCGACTTGGAACCAAAGCATTGGTTCTCGTGACATCCCTACTCATTAAGAGGAACTCTGATCACTGATTTCACATGTTAAAGTCATTTTACTCGACAAGGGGAGTACTACCATTCCAGAAACAGCATTCATAATGTCTTCTGTGGTTGTAGAGGATCTTTGGCAAGTAACCCCGATGATGTCAATTGAGTAACTCCATTACAGTTTGTTTGTGTGGAGTTGGAAAGGTCATGGGCATTTACCAGGCAGTGAGGGTCCTACCAAAGAGTCTTTTGAGTTGCATCATGGGAGTTTTTGAAGCTTGACCCATATTAGGGACTACTGGCACATTTCCATCAAGCAGTCCCGTTCAGTTCAGTTCATTACACATTAGATTAATTTTGTGTTTCCATTAGCAAAAGTTGTAGATGGTACCAATAGGCCGACTCCATTCTTGGTACCACCTTGGTCGAGGTTCTAAGCGATGTGAGCCGATACTGGAAACTGGAGTTAAAACACTGCAGACCACTGATTGGTCAGAGAGAATCGCCACTAGCTCGACACCGGACATCCTGCACAAACCCCGCGATTTTTAAATAGCCAAGTTGCCATCAATAGCGACCACAATTTTAAATTCACTCGACCCAGATTTTAAAAAATGGCAGCTTGCAAAACTACACCGTACACTACGTCGTACAACAGACCGAGTGCAGACGTTTCTCTGTTTGGTTGCAAAGGATTCAGCGTTGAAGATGATGTCATGGCAGTTTCATGTACTGCTGCTACGGCGATCAGCTGAGAATCCCGCCTACACTGAGGGAGTACTATCCACAGTGGAAACACACCTCGAGAAAAAGAGCTGGTACCAAAAGTGAGTCGAGCAGGGCCGTACCACGCAGTGCAAACGCAGCTTAAAAGTCAGGATATCTCAACCCCTGTTGCTTTGATTTTGAACATTCAGTGTGTTTCTTGCAAGTCCCCAAACTTTCAGAATACTTACTAGGGTGCCCTTTAATACTGATTTCAGTATCATCAGTGGATTTTTTTCTGTAATTTTACTGCTTCTACACCAGCACCATGCACTGTTATTACTGTGCTTCATGATGTGCAACTAACAAAATGAAATGTGGAGAAATTTGAAGCCCTACATCAGGTGTAAATTATATTTTATAACCCACATTCTATTTTTTCATCTGTTCAAATGTTTTTATTTTTATCAAAAAAGTGCAACTTGCAAGCTTGATATTGATTTTTGTTACATTTTCAACAAATCCCTGGAGCTTTGGAGCACACTATCAATACTATCAGTATAGGCACATTGTCCTCTAAGTGGATTCACTTATTATTCCTACAGTACCTGATCAACAGACTTGGCCAATAACGTTGATTCCAATTCTGCAGACACACACCTCAAACAACTAAAGTGGTTTAGCATGGGGTGCAAAGAGTGTGTTACAGTAGAGTGTCTCTATGATTAAGTTGTGAGCCAGCATCTAATTAGTTACAACTGATTTGACTGTTCATTAATTTCATTCTGCATTTTCTCCCCACTTTCATTCATTATTCACTTCCCTCTATTGTCTTGTGCTTCATCTCTCATTGGGCTCACCGATTCTATGCTCCATCTTAAAAACATATGCAAATGCTCGTTAACACTTCATCTTACAGGTCTGCAAATTTCATGGTAATTAGGTGATAATTAGCAAGTAACCTATTTGAAATTTCTTTGGAATTACTGCCAAATTACCCCAATATTTACCTCAAAATGTATCGAAAAATGACTTTATTATAAACTTTGTTTAATAATTATATTCCGCTATTTCCCAATAGCTGGTTATTTATTTAATACATTTCCAGGAAAAGAATACTGTTAATTGATATGCTTTATTTCCATGTCTGCTGATAAATAGATAATAATTAGCAAATGATTTATTTAAAATTTCTTAAAAAAACTCCCTGAATCATTACATTAGCTACCAGGTTACATTTGTGTAGACAATAAGTCACACAATGGTGAGCTTTGTGCCTGATCAGAAGTGTCTTCTATTAGTTTTTGTTTTCCACCTCCGATGAAGAGCAGCGTACAGCCGCTTCTCAAGCCTAAGGGCCCTATTTTAACCATTATATGCTATTTTAGCATATACTTATTTAAATAATGTTTATAAAAAAGTATGTTTTGATCAATTTTGAGGTAAATATTGGGGTAATTTGGCAGTAATTCAAAAGTAATTTCAAATAGGTTACAATAGGTTGCTCATTTAGCATGGTACCCATTGGGAGTGGCAGAGCATAAATGTAAAAAAAAGACACAGGTTACTTGGCTTGCACGTGGTTGTCAAGGAAACAGGGCTCACAGGAGAGAGAGAGAGCAGAAGATGAATCAGTGAGACAGACAAGTCCCTACACATCAAAACATCTTTTAGTGATGGTGGTGACATCAACTGACAGCAGTTCACTGCAGGCTCCAACCTCAGTGTTACATCCAGTGAGTCGCCAAACACACCGGTCACCGCTGCCATCTGGTTTAGTGGTGAGACAGAGACCCCTACTGGTGGCACACGGTGCTCACACAAAGTAGCAGCAAACCAAGTTATCAAGTCTACATTTTCACACAGAAACAGGCACGTGAGGAGGCCAGTTCACTAGATTTAGAGAAGATAGTGGTGTCCAAAGAGAAATGAGTTTGACTGATTGTACATGCAGACATTTAGGTAGCGGGGAAACACTAGTGACAAGAGAAGTTGGTAAGAATTCAAAATTCATAATGATAACTTCTCATCCTTGACTTCAGTGGGAGCTAGACTGAGACACAAACACAAAAACACACCACAAAGCGCACATGCACATCAGCAGCACTGACAAAAAACTCCCAAAATTTGACACATTTGAAACTGCATTTTCTGTAGCAGAATTCACAGAAGTGGGAGACCTCTGACTATTTTTTATCTGACAGCCTCTCACAGTTTCTCTCTTTCTTGTGCTACCTCGGTCTCTCTCCTCCTGCTGCCGCCTAACTACACTTGATTACTTCTTTCACACTCTATCCACTCCAGCTCCTCCATGCTTGCTCTCTCTCATCCTTTTTTTTCCTCCTATGCTCTTCTTCTCTCTTCCTCTCTCTCCTATTTTTCTCAAGCGTTGCTAATCTCAGCTGAACCTTCCTTCCCTCGACGGAGAGCAGCCATTTTACATTATAACATAACATGGAGCAGAGGGCAACCCCCCCATCCCACCACCTCCACTATCACATACAACACACAACCACAAATAGATTCACAAATGCAAACATAAATACGAAGGGGCGTAGGTTTGGTTTTTAGAAGAGAGCAACGCCCGCACAATAAATCCAAACCACAAAAAAAAAACAATATTATAATGAAAATGTAATTGTTTCTTCCACAAGTCTAAGAAAAGAATTGGAAATGCTGAATTATTTTTTGTTTTATTTATTTAATACACGTACTGTACTGAAAACTGCATTTAGTGCCAGTGATAGAGAACTGTGACTGAGATAAGGCTGTTTTGCATCTTTAACCACAAATCACATAAAATTAAATAAAACCACATGCAAATATTTAATATGAAAATGTAATTCTAGTCAGAAATATGTCCATCATTGTTGGCCAAAAACCAAGGTAACCCCTTCAGTTTGCTTGTTTCGTCTCTCCTAGAGTGATTGCACCTATTACAGCTTTTTCTTTTTACTTTTAGTACATACTGCAACTGCCCTTACAAAGTACGTACTGTTGCATGCAGTATGCATACAATTGGGACATACTACTTCGTCAACACATTGCACCTTGAACTTTGACCCTCTTGCTCATATGGTGCCTTCAAATAAAACTCGTGAGCTTGTGTTTACAACATGGGAAGTCGTGTACACGATATGTTTGGCGTTCAAGTGGTTAAGTCGTGAGAACACCGCTGCTAAGCAACAATAATACCGTTACTGTCGGCATCTAGAAGCTACAGAGGCTAACAATTTATCAAGCTAGCAAGTAGGTAACATAATGCAGTAAATGCAAAGGTATGACAGAGGAAAAGGATGAGGTGGTTGGGAATATCAACATTTTCCTCAGACATATTATAAAATTATGAAAAAAACTATATACGACTAAAATTACAATATATTAATTTATTATGCACCGAAAAATAAACTTACATGTCCTCCGCTATTTCTGTCTACAAACACGTCACACTTCATGAACTCTGAGCTTTCAGAAACTTTCCACTTATGAGGTTGTGAATACCACAAGAGGGGGGGCGTTCATATGGACTCTTCTCATGAACACGGTAAACACGACCCCATTTGAAGGCACCGATACATCTGCTGTGCAGAGGATTGTGGGTCAGAATAGCCAGAAAAGCATGCTGGCTTGCATACTGCAAAATGCGAACGAATGTAGTAGGACATCCTGGTATTTTTGGCGTACTGCATTTGACATATTGGAACATACTAAATCTTTTTCTGGCATGCTAAATAGTAGTATGGGTATTGGAATGCACAGTGTGTTCCCAATAAGCTCCACCAATAAGATGGGGAAGCTGAGAGGCCAAAAAAAAAGTCCAGAAGTTTGTTGATGCTGTTCACAAAGCTGAGCGCACACTGTTAAAATTGAAGCGACCTAGATGAAGATATCTGCATTTCTATCAACTCAGAGCTCATCTTGATTATGAGGGATGAACAGAGCAACACAGATTTTAACCGTAAAACTGACGGGGACAAAACTGGGAAGTTACGCCTTTGTATAAACACACATTGCTTTTCCCAGATATCAGACACAGTCATCTCTCTGGGAAGATGCATCCGTCACCACCTTCCTCACCACCTCATTCTCTTGCTCCTCCTGCTCTCATTTTTTTTTCCCAGTCTCCTCCTCGGTCACCTCCTCCCTTCGGTCCCTGTCTAAAGCACCTGTGTCAGCTCTGTCTCTCTCTCCCGCTGTCCTCATCACTCAGTCGGAGCGCACGGCTTACCTCCCTCCATCTCTCCTTCACCGTGTCCTCCTCCAGCTCCCAGTCGGCCCAGAGGGAGGCCTATTACTACCACAGTGCACACAATCACTCCAAACAACAGGCACTGTTTGTATCCACGTTCACATCTGAACTCTACATGCATTCCCTACTAGTCGACTCTATCATGTAAAAGACATTTTATTCTCACATTTTCATATATTAATCAAAGATCAAGTAAAAAGATCAAGTAAAAACAATGCTTAACCCATTTATGATACACATGTACACAGTTTCAAGTCTGGCTGATTACATTAATACATACACACACACTGCCTCATTCACTGAAAAATACACAAGCTAACACACATATACTCCAGAGACCACACACACACACACAACACACACACACTCAGTCCGTCCCAGCTGCTCTGTTTTGTAGATGAAAGCAGGAGATGCACCAAAGCTGTATTAATATTAATCTTCATATTCGGAGTAAATAAACTGCTCCAAGGGTACCTCCGGCATAATTTTCAATAATCTCTTCTCTTCCCAATCCTTCATGTAGCTAAAAATGGCTGTGAGTGATGAAGTCGCCTAGGTGTTTGTGTGTGTGTTTGTGGAGGTCAGGAACGCTGCTCTTGCCCTTCACAGAGTGCAAACTGCAGTGGCAGGATGTAACTCTACACCACAGAGAGAGTGTGTGTGTGTGTGTGTGTCTACAGTAAGTCTACAATAACTGTAACTGTAATGACAGAGGCACGACAAGCACCTCTCATGGTGCCTGGAAGTGAGGCGTCACACTGCTGTGCTGTCCTTCTCCCACACCCTCTGTCCTTTTTAGACACACATGCATAGTAACATGGAGCGTGGGGCTGAATACCAAACCACTATTAATATTCTACTGAGTCTAATTATAAGAATATAGTTTTCTAATGCTAAATAAAGTGTCGAAAGCTCACCTGGGATAAAAGCTTTGCCAGGTGGTACAAAAATAAGTGTTTCATTGAATCATTATTTATTGAGTATGTCAGTATGTTGTCACAAACATTGTCCTCCATCTTTGTGGTCCACACATCCCACGGGACTGCAATGCCCTTGAGTTTGATCTTGTGTCAGGGATACACAGATGTTTTGCACTGGGGCTAATCACCATATTGATATAGGGCCAAAAATCTTCTATCCCGATATAGGTCATTTCATATAGCCTATATCCGGGGTCGGCAACCTTTTTGGTATGAAGTGCCATTTCTTTCTTTTTTAAGAGTATATTTATTGGTTTCCAAAGGGTCGAGCAATCAATGATTAAGGAGCTTAATACAAATATGTACCCTCTTTTCCAAATCACCCTCAACACAGAACACATTCTCCACACATGAGAGCCAAAAACGAAATAAATAAACAATAAAAATAAACAATAAAAATATAGAAATAAACAGTAATAAATCAAATAAAAACATATAAAATATACATATGCACACACACACACACACATACACTGTATATATATTTATACACATAAAAAGGGTAATCAGGCATAATGATGGGATAATGGCATTTCAAACACTAATATCTACATAGAAATATACCTTGAGATTCTCAGAACTGAAGTGCCATTTCTAATTTTTCTTGTGTGCCATATCAGCATTACGGTTGTTGTTTAATTTAACACCACATCAACATTTAAATCTACAATGGATCTTTAATTTTATTCCATATAGCAACATTTTTTAAAAAACATAACCCATAATAACCACATAACCCATTAATCAGGACATTGTAATTCTATATGAGAGCACTGTTTAAGAAGGCTGCCATCCTTATAAAAAACATCCACATCTAAGTTGAAATCATTAACTCTACCATCCTTCCACCAATTTCATAAGCAATTAACTTAACAGATTCTGCGAAGAAGGCAACGAGTACCAGCCAATCAGAGGCAGAGTAGGGCGGGTCTTCGCAGTATGCTGGTGGGGAAACACTGTAAATGTACAGGCCGTGCAACTGTCAGTGGCTGTGAAAGAGGTAATTTGCCATGCGGATGAGAAGGCACTTCAACATTTCCGAAAAATTCTCCTGCACACTTATTGCTAGTGTGCCATTGGTTAAACTGCAGCTATAGCTATATCTATATGGGTGAGATTAACCTGGGATCAAACTGAGCACTGTGTAAATCTGTCCATTTTATTCTTTATCAGTTTGTTCTGTTGACATTTTAAGAGCACTATACAAGATAACGATCATTCTGTTTAGCAATAAAATGGTTAGAACAAAGAATAAGTGGACAAATAGATTTGTTTGACACTGAAAAGACCAATGTGCACATACTAATGTAATAATAATAATAATAATAATGTCTTTAAAACTGCATCTACGCAACAAGGGAAAGGGAAGTAAATAAATAAAAATAAAGCAGCAGTCCACAGATAATATCATCAGACGACACACTTTATCATTTATGAAATTTGTTGCTATTTCATATTAAAACTTATTTCCTCACTCTACACCTGCTCATCTGGGTGCAACCCGGTATCACGCCAAAGCGTGTAATAGACCCGCCTGTCCACCATAGGATAGCGTGTCAGTGTCATGTTTTGCCTCGCTGATGCGTGAATATTACACGCGTATATGAAGGTGCAGTACCAGCAGAGGGCAACAGAACCATTCGTCATGGTTGGGTTTAAAATAAGTACATAAAAACTAAGTACAATACCTACGAAAACAATGGAGCATAAGTACAGAAAATGCGTCATTAACGTCACTAAAAAACATTAACTTTCAACCTATTTGAAAGTCCTGTGTTTGTTGGACCCAGCCAACTCCCCTCCCGCCCGCCATAAGTCTTTCTCAGGTTTTATTCTACGTCTCCACTGAAGCTCTGAGCGTAGCATATTTACGCAGATGCGTTTACATTGCAGTCAGTACAGACTACATGACGTACAAATATACTTGCCAACCCTCCCGATTTTCCCGGGAGACTCCCGTTTTTCATTGCCCTCTCCTAGTTTCCTTCCGGGGACACAATTCTCACAATTTCTCCAGATTCATGACAATTTTTTTCCCCCTTTTCGTTATCTTAGCCTGTTTCTGGAACTAAACAGCATTTATAATCCCGACTGTTTCTATACGCACGACAATAGAGCTACACCAAATGCCGTTTCCCGGCGGAAGAGAGCAGTCTATGCTTGCGACACAGCGCAGTTTGAGTTCATGTTTAAGCTGCGCTCGCCACAGCGCACAGCAACCAAAAGTTGGGGTTTGCTCGACGCAGTGAAAAGCCACTGTGGCGCGGCGCAAACCACTGGAAATTATAGGTTTCAGAGTACAGTGGTGCCGTTGTCGTGTTATGTCTGAAAGGACCTTCAGTGAGTGAGAGAAGGAGAGAGAAATGGAGAGTACTAAGAGAAAGAAATATTCAAGCAGGAGCAAAAATAAATAAAAACAAATGAATACTAGTATATGCCAGAGATTCACACGCCAAGTTCACACTAGAGGGGCGAATTATTCATTCTTCTTTCCTGGGAGTTAAAAGGAAAATCTAAAGTTTAACATAAAAATGCTGTTGCAGTGTACTTATTATTTTGTTATTTTCACTCTTTTAAAGTCACCAGAATGCAGGAAAAAAACGTTTCTTAAACTCAAATTTTCGCTTTGGTTTTGAAATCCTCCCTTTTTTTAAGGTCTCAAAGTTGGAAGGTTGCGTAGAAATGGCACGCAGAAAGCAAAAAATGGCGTTCTTATTGCACGCTTTTGCCTTGCGCATTATCGTGTCATTCCTACGCCTTTTCGTGCGACCGGGCTGGGGTGTGATGGGTGCATGTGAGCAATGACTAGTTTGCGACAATTGATTTTACTGTTTAATGATACGTCCCTCTATCTGCCTGCTACATTTCATCACTCATGGATTCTACCGTGGGTTCCTCCTCGTCTCAAATCCCCCTCCAGCCAGGGAAACTTATAAAACTGCTCGTTCAACATCGTAGCCTCTGGGAGTGTCAGTGTGTGATGGTGAGAGAGGGAGAGGAGAGGGAGAGGAGACGGAGAGAGAGGAGCACAGTGAATGTAGCACGAAAGACTTTCTCTCACGCAGGTTCCTAAAATACTCTTTTCATAGCTCACACACACACACACACACACACACACACACACAGATATAATGGTCTGGCCCCACGTAGAGTACAACAGTCACTTTCGGCAGGGTCTGATGTTTATTCAGATGCACATATTTTAATAAACAATAAAGCAGGTGTTAAAATTGAAATCTGAGCTATGTTCAGTAAGTAGAAACACAAACGCATTCATGTTTCTACAATCATAACATCTTTTGACATACAATATAATGATGATTGATTGTGCGTTAGAGGGTAAATTCCTCGGTGGATGTTGGTTCTATACATAGACTGTATAGTGGTGCAGGAATGAGTCCTAAAACGCAGAAATTAGTTAGCATTTTAGCACTTCCGGTTCCCTCGTCTGGAAGTCAGTGGGTTTTTTGAATGGGTTCTTAGTTAGATGCCTGAAATAAGGTTGTGGTTAAAGCAAGCTGAAGAGATTTTAACATTTTGTTCTACAATATAAAATACATCACTCGAGAATTTTGAAACTTTTACATGTCTCAAAAAAGGTGGTTGCTAACAAGTGGCTAAATGAGACTACAAAACGGCATCAAGCCTTCTCGTCCGCCTTTACAGCCTCATTGTGTATACTCACACTCATACGACTATGGGGTAGTTCCTATAAACGAACTACACCAACGTCGTATGAGTGTGAGTATACACAATGAGGCTGTAAAGGCGGAAAATCCCATTGGCTTTTTATCGAGGGAACTAATGTTATGCTAACTTCCAGGATGGTCTACAGAAATATGTCATCCTTGCACCCCTCCATATAGATGGACAATGCGTCTCCACTTCCTCCCACTGTACAAAAGTGAAGCCACAATATCCCGGATACGGGAGCTGCCATCTTGAGAGTTTGACGTCATTTGGAGCCAGAGTCTGCGCAGTAGTGACAAAGAACGTATATTGCCAAGAAGTGAAAGTTAATTGTTCATTCCACTACACCATCAGCGCCCAGCAGCAAAGCTATGCTTCCGCCATTTTGGACTGAAAGCGACTACCGGACTCCAGTAAAACGTCCGCCTAAAAAGAGCCGTACAAAAGTAAAACAACATTGTCATATTCTACCAATATGGCCTGTGTTGAACAATGAAATATTATAAATATAATAAGCGTTTTCAGTCCAAAATGGCGGCAGTGCCCGAGCCAATCACAAGCCGAGCATGACCAAAATAATCAGAAATATCAAGAAAAAAACACTTGAACATACATCAGCGTGATAAGAACTACCTAAAATGACAGAAACCAACTTTGGGAAAAATGTATTTTTACTTTTACTTTAACTTTTTAGTTTAGGCCCATGTCCCATCGGCTATCATGGAGGGGGCGGGATTTATGACCTATACTGCAGCCAGCCACCAGGGGGCGATCCAGATCTTTTGGCTTCACTTTGGGGAGCTGTCATGTCGTCCATCTTTATATACAAGCTATAGATCTATGGAGCTCTGGACAACAGGACACATAAGGCTCTGCCACCGGCTTAGGAGCATGAACACACACTCACACACACAGCAGCACATAGCACTTTAAAAATGATTTGCCTCTAATCTGGTCCGTACTATGATGGCCATGGAATGAAGCATTGCAGCTTTGCGTGTGTGTGTGTATGTGTGTGTGTGTGTGTGTGTGTGTGCGCGCGCGTGCACATCCATCGCAAGGCCCTGGATGATTTATTTATGAAATGTGATTTTTCTTTCTGGAGCTCTCCTGCCTTGTAACTCAAGCTCACACGCTCACACACACACACTCACACACACACACACACATACACACTGGTCACTCTCAATCATACTTTGCTGTTACACTGATGTACAGTATTTGCTCTACCAAGAAATTATTTTGTTTATTTTGGGATATGAGGATTTAAATCCTGTGTGTGTGTAATATGCACATGTTGGGGAGGGGTGGTCACTTAGTGTGTGTGAGTGTTTGTGCCTATATTGTGTTTATGTGAGTGTGAGTGTGTGTGTGCGGTTACTGTAGCAGTCCCTTATTTTTCCACCGGTCTAATCCCTCATAACGTACCATTCCCTCTCCTTATGACTCATACAGTGGCAGCTCATTTTCACTGAGAATACAGAGACTTTTTATGTCACTGTGTGTGTGTGTGTGTGTGTGTGTGTGTGTGTTTTCTCATACTAACAATAATCCTAAACCGCATCAGGGTCGTTCTGAATGTAGTTCAGTAATTGCTGCATGTATTGTGATGGTCACCTTGTGTGCAGTATGCACTCCTCAAGGCCAGTGGGTGAAAAAAATGGTGGAGAGCAGAGGAAATATTTATGTGAGCGGGTGTGGCACGGATTGCGTGAGTAACTTCTCTGCCACTTCTTTGCTCTTTGTGTGTGTGTGCGCGTGCATGTGTGTGTGAAGTGAAGCTAGTCACACAGAGTGACTGAGTGAGCTCATCTGTTCTGGGGCTCTATAAATATTGTAGATGCCATGTGCCTGCAGTAGACCTTCTCAGCAAGCTACTGTATGATGTCATCCTGGCACACCTCTAACCAACACACACACAGACACACACACACACACACAGCTGTGCTGCCAAGGCCTAATATCCATGGCAACGCTGGGGTGTGGTAGGTAGGGATGCAGAGCCCACGGCTGTTTAATGAATCCAGCAGCTCAAACACTAACATCTTCAAACTTCTATATTTCCTTTTCTTTCCCCAACGGCGTTCAATTCCTTTATATCCTATATTCCTACGTGTTTCTTTCCCATTCTTCCTGTCACTCCTTCCTTCATCATATTTCTTCCCTGTGTTGACTTTCTGTTTGCTTTGTGAACTATGACCCCGTCTTATTTCCCCTGAAGGTCATTAAGGACAACAGAAATATGAGAAAATACAACTACACAAGATCTAATCTATAATCTATTCGATAATTAAGTCATTTTTAGTGGCGGTATTTTGCTGGCGGTAAAGTATAACTTTTTAGTATAAGCGAAATTACATCTATTTTGATAATTGTGCCATGTTGTTGGCAAAAAAAAGATACCATGTCAGAGTAGGTGTGGGGACACTTTGGCTTCAGTAAAGTTGATAGAAAACTTAATGAAGCTAAAAGAAAATACTGTTATTAATAGTTGCGGCCTCAAGAGGAAGCAAGAGCAATTTGATCTTGTACCTGAAACACAATCATGTCATGTAATATGATGAGTGCATTGCCAAGAAAATAAAGCATTTGAAACAGAGCATATATTTATTTTTTATTTATTATTTATTTATAGTAGATAGTGTAGATTGACAGGAAATAAGGAGAGAGAGTGGGGGGCACCAAAGGTCTGGGATGTTGCGATCGCATGACAAGCATCTTACATGTAACCAGGATGCCCATAAAAAGAGCCTGCAGGATTTATTCTGTGATTCTCTATTTTAGCAAACACTGCCTAAACGTTTTCTCAGCTACTGAATATGCACATTTACAGTAGAGGTGCACTGAGGACTGTGTATTTAAAAATAAATAATATTATTACAGAGGTACACAATTATTTATCATCAATTAATTTGTCTATTATTTTCTCAATTAATAGTTTAGTCTATAAAATTCTCGAAGCTTATGAAACATCTGAAATGAAGCTAAGTGGTGAGTGAGAGTGGTGTGAAAATGGTCGGCAAACGCTGTTTTATTTCATGTACGTATCATAACAACGGCTTGTATATCCGCTGTCCTTGGTCTTCCGGTTTCCCTTTTTGAATGACAAGTACAGAAAAAATGACTTAAAAGACAACAACGTGCTGTCTGACAGTGACGGTGTGTCTGTACTTAAGGTTGGTTATGATTTGTTGATGTACCGTTGTGTGAATTGCAGGATTGCTCTACATATTGAATTATTTAGTTGCCCATTCCTAGGTGATGGGACAAAGTAAACAGAGGATGAAGCATGCAGTACATCCAGTACAGTATAGCTAGCCTACTACTTAGGCTTGTCGCGGTAGTCTGTGTTATTGGTGTTACACGGTGGTCTGGCACACACCGATGACATTACGTATACCCACCGTCGTTTTCCTTTTTTACAGAAATAAAACCCATTTAGTTCATTTTGGCGTATCAGTGGCATGTTATCAATAGATAGTCGGACGACGGACACTACAAACTGAAAGTGAAAGTGTCTGCTCCATACGGAGTCTCAGCTCAGAGTAGCAGGTGTCATATTTCACACATGGGACGTGAAAGAGTTGACAGATCGAGAGATGACAGAGGATTTGGTGTCGAAGCGATAAACAAACACACTTAATATTTCAGATTCAAACCCAACGTTTATGAGGCAATCGCCGCGAGGAGGACGGAGCGGTCACAGCCGGTGTGCATGGCGCAGAGGCGCCAGGTAGAAACCTGCGGCCCCGCAGCAAAAGCTGAAGCGAAGAGGCCAGACACACCGCCACCTGACGGTAAAGATCAAAGTAAACGCGCTATACATATTGAAAAATGTAAAATGTCTGGTGTAATCGGTAACACCGGTGTTGTCACAAGTTTATTAACAAGCAGGAAAATTTCCTCACCGTCACATCCCTACTACTACTTCCTGTTTGTTCCCTACTGGTCCATCACTGCTTTCATCATCCCGTCCCAGTGAACAGGGGATTCCTCCACAAAGTCCCTCAGCCAGACCCACTAACACACTGAGCCACTCGGCTTTGGCAGCCGATCAGAAGCAGCCATCAAGGTTGGAGCTTCACAGCCAAACGAACACACACACACAGACACACACAGAAAGAAACGGCTTTTAACTGTCAAACTGCTACCTGCACCTGGTATTAAGATTTCAAGGCTCATGCTGGGCAGGTTAAGTTTATACAACATATTCATCACATGTGAGAAAATATGCGTATACACACGCACACATATGGAGTTGCTGACAGTTGGTGTCCCACAGGACAGAAGGTGTCAGGAAGTCAACATCATCCCCTCCCTCTCCTTCCCCCCTCGTTTCCATGGAGACTAAATGTGCAGGGCTCTGAGAGGTGAGGAGGAGAGAGAAAACCCTGAGTCTGCACGTGAACAACACACACACACAGTTTACTGTATGTGGAGTCCGACAGACGGACGAGAAGAGATGTTGAGTAGGTAAACGGACAGACGGAAGGACGGCAGGATATCGATGAATATACGTTGCGTGTAGATGTATGTGGGTGACTCGTTGGCGGCGTGCCCTCAGGGCGAGGGGGAACACTGGAGGGACGGACGTATATTCCGTTGGGTCAGCATTAAACATGCGCCAACTGGATCTGTGGTGTATTCCCACCGGGCTGTTGTGTGTAAGTGTGATCATGTGTGTGTGATGATGATGATGCACCGCAGTTATGAAACGTCATTTGTAACGGGGAGGGGAAGGAGAAGTGATTCTGCAAATGACAGGAAAAAAAACAACCTAACGCCGATTTTAGATGCATTAATAGTAAACGCCCATTATTTGACATTGGAAGCAATGACATCAGCTTTTATAATTCTCAAAAATTCTGGATAAAAATAGTATGCTTTTTTTTTTTTTAATTAATAGCTTATTTTCATGAATGAAATTGAAGAATATAATCTCTCTTGCGGAGCTGCGGAGGCATTCCTCAGGGTGTGTCAGTTCAAATGCTCTAAATCAGCCGGACTGGAAGGATTTAAGCAGCTGTTTATGGAGGTTTGCCAGTCAAGACTTGTGCTGCATTAACTGTTAATCTGTAACTGGCTGTAAAGACGGATGGCTTGTTAAAGCAGCAGGAGTATTAAACCTAACTGATGGATCAAAACAGTGCAGGGCCTCCATTAAATATATGCTTGATCACATGATGATATCCATATTGTAACATCATCAAGGGCCCCATTAAATGTTGTATCACTGTTACTGTATATCCTGCTTCCTGCATTCTCTTATTATCAATGACTACATTTACATGCACACTAATATTCCACTATTATTCCGAATATGAAAATAATACGAATTTGATACGGGTCATCTAAACAGCATTTTCCGTTTGGATATTCTGAATTAGGCATTTTCTGATTAAGACATGTGGGATATGTTGATATTATTCAGGTTTTACGAGCATTCTTTGGACAAGTATACAGCACATTTGGAATATGCGTCTCTGCCGTCTCATTTGGGCTTTTTACGGAAGTTTGCGACACGTGGCCTCATTGTTTGTTTGTTCAAACAATGGTCTAAAACCGAAAGATATTCAGTTCAGTATCATAGAAAACTAAGAAAACCAATAAATATTCAAGAAGCAGGAACCAGATAACTTTTGTCAATAATCTTGCCCGTTTGCGGCCAGCTCTGTGCTTTGTACACAAACCAAACAGTTTGCAGAGATGTAATAACCAAAAGAAAAGCCCACATTTTTGGTCGGAAGGAGAAACACACCTACTTTTAAACATTATGAACACTTGGATATCAACAGGTTTTTGTATTAATTATTATATTAGTTGAAGGAATGAAAGAGGGAGGCTGTCCGCCACCAGTTCCGTTAATCGGAGTATGCACGGCTGCATGCAAACGGGAATATTAGTTGAATATTAATTTTCATTAGCCATGTAAACAGCTTAGTAGGAATATTTTTCTTGCTTTTTTAGAATAAGGACAAAACCGGAATATTTTGTGCATGTGAACGTAGTCACTTACCCTCGCTCTTCAATATGTTGAGTTGTTTATGAGCAGGGAGGTCTATTACTGTAATATGGCAACCATGGAAACAGTATAGAGAGTTGCAGAGCAATAACAGACCACAGACGACGATATGTTTTTATAAGAGAGAGAACAGGGAAGAAAAATATAAAATATAAGACTTTAAGTGTAAAAAGAGTTGTGTGTGTGTGTGTTATGTGTGGCACAATGCACCCACCGCCCTGGCAGAAAGTCCACAGCCAATCTGGACCAATTAAAGCACAGATCTGTGGGTGCCTGAGTATGTGTGTGTGTGTGTGTGTGTGTGTGTTTGAGTGTACGCTCCCTCCAGGGTGCCCCCCCACCCCCATTACTCGGCTCACGCAAGATGGCAGAGAGAAGAGAAAAGAAGAAGAAGAAAAGAAAAGAGAAAAGAAGAAAAGAGAAAAGATGAGAAGATGTTGCTGACACAAGATGCTGACATGCCAGCACTGTCTGGGAGAACAAGACGTGGAGAGAGGAAACTGAGGATCAGATAGGAGGAGGCAAAAAAATGAACAGATCGCAATGACAAAAGGATGTGACTGAAACTGGAGAGGCATAGGATGGAGAGGAATATCGGAGGATGGCAGCGGAAGTGAAGAGAGGGGGGGGGATGGGATGGTAGGAGAGATGGCACTGTCTGATGCAAGCTGCGGAGCTTCATATGACCTTTATGTAACTCAACTACAGGCACTTCCTCTCCGTCCCAGTCCGTCTCTCATTCACAACTGTCTTGCCTCATTCCCTCTCTCATTTGCAAGAGGACACTCGATTAATGGTGTCAAAATCAAAACGGCTTTCCACAGGGGCTTTTAGCAGCCTTCACTAAACTTGAGCAGAGGGGACGAGTGCACACCCACTCCTCCTCTCGTTAAAACACTATGTACACAGTGGTTGCATACAAAGTGAAAGATGCTCTTTATGATATCCAGAGTATTAATATAGCATCAAACAACTATTTGCCATGTAAAGATATAGAGGAGGAATGTCTACCTGAGCAGAGAATGAAGTCACTCTCCCTCTGTGTGTGTTGTAATCAGAGATTCTCTGTGCTTTGTTGACATAGCCGGGCCAGCATACTTTCAGTGCATGTTAGAGCATGTGAGCGTGACCAACGGCGTCATTGCATAAGCGTAGCACCCAACCTACGGTTCCCCCCCGGGTAAGCACTGTTATCTCTGTCAGCACTGTTTGTTGCAGTTGTTTTCACTGTTAGCACCGTTAGCTGCTAGTCGCCGGCTCAGCCGTCGCCATGTTGAGATAAGTGCGGAGGCATTTAGCACCTTTTCAATTTAATTCTTATACTTCCCCTATGAAATTTTAAAAAGGTGTTATTAACTCACAGCTGTCACATCTGGAAAGCAGGAGTGAATTGCAAGTGTTTCATTGTTTTGTTAAGGTTATGCATGCAGGGCTGTTTGGCGTTGTGAGACTGGTAGAATTTATCTCTGCAACACTCTGAGGAGTTGGCCTAAAGAGCATCAAACCAAGATCCACTGATTTACATTGTTGAAAATAGATAGCACAAGTTTCATCAACAACCACAATCTTCCCTGTTGCATACAATGCTAGTCAAATGTGAAAGAGAACTCATTGTAACTTGTTAAAATTAGTAAAATAAAGAAAGGAAAAGGTATAAATGAACTGGACCTACATAAACGATCTATACAGTATTTAAAAGGGCTCTCAATCGATTCAAATATCTAATCGTGATGTCATGTTTAGAAGGTAGCCCCCAAGTTGCGAAACCCTCATGAGATGGTTGAGGTTAGGATAGGTTGTCGGGCAGCGAGTCTTGCAAGAGTTTTCGCATGTTTTCACACCTTGGGGGTTACTTTTTAGAAACAACCCTTGTTGGCTACATCTCTATAGCAATGATAGCTGAGGCTCATGGGTATCATAGTATTTAGAGCCATCCGACTATACCAAACTGATTCAGCATATTATTAAAAGAAAATGATTAATTCCTCCCACCTCCCAACTCTGTTGAAAATGGTCTGGATCACTATTATCAGACTCCACACCGTGAATATTTGTTTTATAAAAGGTTACTAGCACAGTCTTTTACATGCATACGCTTAAGTGCCCTTTCCTGTGCACCTGCATTTAATAAAGCACTAACTAAGAGCCCCATTAGAATCTGAGAGCTTTCTAAAAAGCTCAGACCCGTTTTTACATGCAAGAAAATGACACCACACATTCATGTTCAGAGCTTTCTAACAGAGTAACAAATTTTGAAAGCAAATGAAAAATCCACCACATAGATAAAAATAAAATATATAAAATATATACAATGGACAAATCATTCTACATATTCTATCTAACAGGAAGTGTGAATAAAGAAACTGTCCCATTATTTGCAAGTTTGCATAATAATATGGAGCAGTAGAGCTGCTCAGTGGCCAGCAGATCAGACTGTGGTTGTACTGGGCAGCTTCCAGGTGTGAATGTGTGAATGTGTGACTGTGATCAGGGCGTTCCTGAAAAAGAGAGCATTGCTCTCAGTGAACCTCCCCCTGAATAAATAAAGGCAAAAAATATATATATATATATATACGAGGGCTGCTCGATTATGGCAAAAATCATAATCACGATTATTTTGGTCAATATCGAGATCACCATTATTTAACACGATTATACGTTGACTTTGGAAACATCATGCATTTAGAAAGAAAATTGTGTAGCCTACATTTTAAAGTTAAATGCATCAATCTGGTGCACATTGAGAGCAAAAAAGGGAGGCTAGAGCTGAGAAGAACTTTGTGCTCTTGTAAACAATTTAATCATAAATACATTGGTTTTATAGATATGGATGGTGAGGACATGGCGAAAAAGCGAAAGCACATCGCTGTAAAGGAAAGGGGTGCGCTGGATTTATAACTCGAAAAAAACGAGAGCGTCACTGCTAAACGGAATCCAGCACAATACTATTTTTATGTTTTTCATAATCGTTGGAAGCCAAAATTGTAATTGTGATTGAAATTAGATTAATTGCACTACACTAAATATCCATGAACTAACTATATTTCCTTATTGAACACATTTTCCTGTAGTAGTACAACACTAAATATACCACTACAACAAACTGGACTGAACTTATGAAGCTTATTTGTGAGCGGATTAAAATGTTCTCTACATGTAAGGGTGGCCATGTTTCTTGGCACTATTTGTCTTAAATATACTGCCAAACAAGCACTGTGGCGTACACTACAATATTAAAATTATCTAGAAAATTAAAAGAACTCCTATTTAAAAAAAAGTCCTGGCTGACCCATTGTGCTGTATGTTAATAGCAAACAGACACAGCTACCAAGTCAAACAGAATGCTGTTGACTACAGGTGTTCAATTATCCAGATCTAGGCCATTTCCAATCATATATACCGCAGGCCATTTCCAATTACAAGCATTTCTCGGTGCACTTATATTCTTTGCTTTTATCCTGCAACTGCTACGGTATCGACAACGAGCGCACTGCTTGAGGTTTAAACCAAATTCGAGGGGTTCAAAAACATCCAAGAGGCATCTGATGTTACTGACACAGAGCCTGTTTGTGTGTTTAAAGTCTAATTGTGTGTATGTGTGTGTGTGCGAGTGTGTGTGAGTTAGCATGAGTAAATGAAAGGGCTATTGGAGTGTGGAATTGAGGGCAAGAAGAGACGGTACGGGGCATACGGCATCAGAGAGAGAGAGAGAGAGAGAGACGAAAGCAGCTAAGTGTGAATGATGTTCTTCTTGCGCTGGGGCAGGCCACGTCACAGCCCCCATTATTCTAATGGGGCTCCACAATGCTTACTGACCTTCATCATCGACAGACAGCGTCTGTGCGTATCAGTTATTCATACAATTACAATATGTGGTAGCCGTCTGGGCTATTAGCGTTGTAATTAGATGCACTACATGGACTTTACAATGCAATCACAAAACAAATGTTTCCTTGGTACCATTGAAACACATACACACACACACATACATACATGCACATATAAGCATAAAATAAAATGCTCTCAGGCTACTATGGAGACCTCCTGGTTTAATGAGCTGATTTAGATTAATTCAATGCACGCAGTTGTTACAGGACGTACACACACTTCCACTTGATGTTAATGAACCTAAAACATTTTGAGATTCATCCAGCTTTTATTCATCACGCTAGCAACTAGAGACTGAAATCAATCACAAGCTGCATCCAATATATAATATTTTTTATGCAGAGGTTTGTGCCCCGGTCTCATATCCCGGCGGCGGTGCTCCCACCTCCTGCAGTCAGAGCAAAGCTGTACAGTGAACTAGCTGAGAGATATGAAGCATTATCTGACAGAACGATAGCTAACTAATAGACCTCTCAGCACACGCGCTTAAAGCCATCAGCGCTGATAAGACGGAGAGCGAGGGAGCGCAGGAGATAGAGAGTCAGTGAGACTGAGGAGGAGAAGCAAAGGGAGGGGGGGCGAGACTTTGAAGCGAGGGAGCAGATCAGTGCGTCGGTGAGCTTAATATGGATATTGGATCTCCACTGAGTCAACTCAAGAGTATTCATAAAGTGATTTTAAACAACAGCAAAACAAGGAGACACAAAAACTAATTAATCCAAAGATAATAAAAAAGAAACGCAGCAACAACTTCACCACAAAGACACCGGGACAGAGCTTGTATGTATGTGTGTGTGTGTGTGTGTGTGTGTGTGTGTGTATAAAACCATTTGAGTGTCTGCACCAACCCACACGTCTGTGAATGGAGCTGGAAGTAAATGAATAACAGACTGCAGCTGAGAACTGTTGTAGGTGGTGCTGAGTAAACGGGTCGTGATTTAATACAGAGACAGGACGATCTGAGAGCTTTCTGTGGACGTACGCGCATCCAAAAATATCTCATTAGTTCCTCCAGTGTGTACTTAGTGTAGTCTGCCTCAGATAGGGTCTATTATTCAGTAGTGTAAAGTTGGTGTATGTCATCATGTATTTATCAAAGCCTATCCTCAGAACACGCCGTGTTTTGGTGTCTGGCCAGCCATGATAGCGCTCTGAGCTGGCTGGCATCTCAATCACATCAGCACATACATCTTTCTCTGCGAGACGCATCCAAGTCTGAGTGTGTTTGTGCACACGTGCATGTGTGGCTGTACGTGTGTGAAATGAAAGCGGGAAGTGCTGACTCGGCGTGGGCAATTCATCACTTGAAGCATTTTCTTATGCAAGAAATCAATACATCTAGCGTCTGTTTACCGGGAGTAACTAATTGAGAACTATATGAGGCAATGATCATATTCTCTGTTTCGCAGCTCGGGTCCCTTTTTTAAAGTGCCTGTTATGTTATTTATCAATTACATGAACGTTTTACACAAATGTGCACTCCGTATCCCTGCTTTAAAGGGATGGTTTGGGTGTTTTGAAGTGGGGTTGTATGAGGTACTTATTCATAGTCAGTGTATTACCTACAGTAGATGACGGTCGGCACTGCCCCAGTTTGGAGAAGCAGACAGGAGATACCACACAGAAGCAATGCAATGTACTGCTGCGGACGGGGGCAGCAGCAAAACGGATTTTAGCTACCTAAAACAGAGGCTCACCTAAAAAAATCAATATCAGTTGAAATGCACGTTATATTTAGAAAATATTTACTGGTTTATCTTGCCATCAGACAGCCCTTTCTGAAGGGGAACTGAACTGAAAGTGAAACTTAAGCCGTGTTTCCACTGCAGAAAGTACCCCCTCAGTGTAGGCGGGATTCTCAGCTGATCGCTGTAGCCACGGCGTGTGAAACTGCCGTCTTCACTTCGCCAATTGTACGCCGTAGTTTTGCCATTTTTTAAAAATCTGGGTCGAGTGAGTGTATTAAAAACTGTGGTCGCTGTTGATGGCAGCTTGGCTATTTATCAACGGCGGGTGCGTGCAGGATGTCCAGTGTCATGCTAGTGTAGTTTCTCTCAGACCAATCAGTGATCTGCAGGGTTTTAACTCCACCTTCTAGTATGAGATGGTACCAGGAGTGGAGTGGTTCTATTGGTACCATTCACAATTTTTGCCAATGGAAACATGAAAATAACCAAGTTATGCATGAACGAACTGAGCTGGACTGCTTGGTGGAAACGTGGCTTTATCTATGCTCTCTTCAAAGCAGCCAGATTCCGTTGACAAAAACAGTATAGACAAGTTTCACTTTCAGTTCAGTTCCCCGTCGGAAAATATTGTAAATATAACGTACACTTAAACTGATATACATTTTTTTAGTTGAGCCTTTCTTTTAGGTGGCTAAAATGTGTTTTGCTGCCGGCCCCGTCCACGACAGTACATAGCTTTGCTTCCGTGCGGAAACTCATGTCTGTTTCTCGAAACTGGCGGCGCGCCAACCGTCATCTACTGTAGGTAATACACTGACTATGGATAAGTAGCTCATACAACCCCACTTCAAAACACCCAAACTATCCCTTTAAAGCAACGGTGATTCGCCTGAAGAAAAAGACAAGAATGACAATCTAGACCAAAGTGAAAATAAAGTGAACATGAATTATTACCCAGACTCCATTGCGTTGCGGAGCTACTTCCTGGTTCCCAGCAATTTGGGTATGTTGACTCCTGTTTTCACTTCCAAATATGTGGTTTAGATAAGAGGGTTAAAGCTGCACTCATTAATACTTTCATATTAACAGTGGATCAAATGGCTATGTGTAATATAAATGCTGTCGCATAGTGACAGATTCTCAGATAATTATCATGAGACCATTTTAGCATTTTGTAGCTAATTGTTTTGGTTTTACAGCCCACAACTTTACTTTCCCCCCTCTCTTCAATCTTGTTTTCAGCTGACTGCTGTTTTTCAATAAAAAGCTCTGATAAACTACCTGCTCAGTCAGCACCAAACGGCAGACAAAGTTAGCGACCAGCTGGTGAACATAGTGGAGCATTTAGCAGCTAAAGAGCCAGATATTTCCCTCAGGAGTTAGCGTAACAGCGCAAGGAAGAGTGGATATTGGACTTGCATTTGTTAGATGAACAGAAACACGACTCCAAATTAATGTTAATGTTGCTCCGAATGGGCTAGGTTTGTAAATAAGTAACTGTCTGCTAAACACATCAGACGCATCAATTGTGATTACTTCTTAATGTTGTGTTTACAATTGACCAAAAAAATCAGCTAATGCAGGTTATTTGGTGAAACTAATCTTCTCACATTGCTATGCCCCATGAGCTGAGTTATAAAGCTTAGTCACATGGTTTCACCGGTCCCTGCGACTTAGCTGGTGAGTAAAATTATTTTATAACAAATGGAAATGAAAAAATGAGCCAATTTATGAAGAAAACGATTTTTGTCTTTACGAATCAATTCTAACTCAGGCTTTATTTTCGTTATGCCTCCGCGTCAGCGACAGCCGTGCCTGGATGTTTATGTTTTATTATATTATATTTATGATTATGTTTTGGGGTTGTCCGTCTGTACGTACGTACGTACGTGCGTCCGTCCCATTCTTGTGAACGCGATATCTCAGGAACGCCTGGGGGATTACTTAGAATTTGGCACAAACGTCCACTTGGATTCAAGGACGACCCGATTCGTTTTTGGTTGTCAAAGGTCACTGTGACCTCACAAACACATTTTTTGCCATAGCTTAAATAATTCATATGATAATTATGACAATTTCAAAGAAATGTCTAACAGGATAAAATGATGAAGTGTTGACATTTTGGACAGACATGGATGTGAACTGCAACTTCTGGTTGGCGGAGGCATATAACCGCGAGGCGGTAATTCTAGTTTCATTATATTTGGTAGTCGTCTGAGAATCATTTGAATTAAAAACATATTGTTAACCACACTACTCCTGAAAAAAAGTTTTCATATCATCCACATGTTTGCCGCTAATGTAGAAAAATATCAATAATATTATCATGTTTCTATTATGGGTAAATGTCAATCACAGATGCATATTTATGATCCATATTCTGAAACAAATTAACAAAACGAATTAAAAGCGAATAAAGATAAACGCATAAAAGCAAGATGTGTTCCGTAGCCTATTCACATAAATGCACATAGAGAAATATATGCTTCACGGGAGCCATTATAGCTATATACAGCAATATTTGTCCTACTAGCACTGTGTCCTTCTCCCAAATCCTGCATTTCACTTGCACCGCCACGCTCTCTCAAAGCTCTGTGCGAGTGTGTGTGTGTGAGTGTGTGTGTGTGTGAGTGTGTGAGTGTGTGAGTGCGTGAGTGCGGGTGTTATTGACAGTCAGCAGCGGGGGGTATGTGCTATGTTGTGAGACACTGACAAGCTGTATTTCATGGAGCAGATGAAGCATTTTGAAGTTCTTTAAATCCCTTTAAGGGTCCAGCCGGGGACTTAGCTTCTGATGCCGCCGCCTGTGCTGCTGCTGCTTAAGTCTGTTGCTGGGAAAAAAACGGGGTCTAGAAGATGATGCCCCCCCTCCCCCCTACACACACTACTGTGTGTCTTTGCTTTACAATTTCAGAGCGTATGCCCTTTTAACCTTGGGCAGTGAGACCCTGCCATACTTTTCTGAAACACTCTGCCTCCCTCGCCTCCACACCCAAACCCCAGTTGTTGCAGGAGGGAAAGCGAACTGACAGAGTTCCAATAGTGCAGTTGTTAGACATGGCAGGGCCGCTGTGGGCTTAACTGCTGGCTGGAAAACTTCATCTCACATCCCCTTACTCCTCCTACTCCTCCTCCTCCTCCTCCTCTTTCTCATTCTGTCCTTTCCTGCCTCCCTCCTTCATTACTCTCGCCATCCCCTCTGGTGGTCCTGCAACTCCAATCACTCTGCTCTTATTACCAGGGAAAGGGAAGTCACACACACACACACACACACACACACACACACACACACACACACACACACACACACACACAGTGACTGTTCATTCTCCCCATTACCTGAGCATGTCCCTCGCTGCTGGGGACCGTCAGCTGACTTACTCTCTTTCTGTTTCTCTTTGCTAAATCTTACTCTCTACATCCATCTCTCCTTTCGCACTCTTCCGTCCCTCGCTCTCCTCCTCTCTCCCAGGCAGCCAGGGGGACAAATTGGCGCCCGGCTGAGCTAAATGTGCCTGGTGCTGGGAGCCAGATGGTACTGGCAGAGGGATGGAGGGAGCGAAGGATGGATGCCACTGAGAGATGGAGCGCAGAAGCCGTGGTGTGGCAGGGCAGCGTGGGGGAGCTAGCTTTGCACACTAATAATCTATTAGTGCTCAGGGGCCCGAAAAGCTGTGCATAAGCCCTTGCCAGGAGCCGGACTGGCCATGATCAAGACTGGACAACACACTCAGGAAGAAGAGGAGTGAAGTGCTGAAGAGTGGAAAGAGGAAAAGAGACTGACAGATGATGTAAAGCTGTCGTGATGCAGCAGGAGGGGAAGAGAGGATAAGAAAGAGGCTCAGACAGAGACGGAGAGGTGTGATGTCAGTCAGCTGCTGGGAGGTACTAGATACCTTGTTAATTAGATTCACTTCTCACTTCTTCCTCTCTTGCAAAATGATGGCTCTGCCCAAAGTTATGGGCAGAAGCTCTCTGACTGGTCGATCAAAACAGAAGGTTATGCAAAGGCACACGCTGTCGGACGATCATACAGGTTTTAAACAAACCACTAGACAGAGAGAGAAAACAAAGGCAAAGGGTGAAAACCCAAGCTGCCTGTTGTAAACATCCATCACAGCTTACATACCGACGTCATGGTTCAACTTTGACCTACCGTATACTTGCGGGATGATTACCAACATTTCAGATGTGCTGCAGTTTTACCTACAAATGCAGTGATTTGATGAAACTTTTGGCTTGTTTACATCCTGTACTGCTCGCGTTTCTTTCCCCGTTTGACTTCTTCTTAGCAATTAACTTGGTGAGTACAATCATAACCCACTGGTTCCCAACCTGGGGGTCCCGACCCACACTAGGGTTCGCCGAAGCTTCACTGGGGGGTTGTTAGGCCTTCTTGATTCTAAGGGGTTAGGGTTAGGGTTAAGTTAGGTTATCTTTTAAACATACATACTGTATACAGTTGTCCTTTATCTCAGCATTTCATTCATTTCTATGAAGAAAACTAAATGAAATTGTTATTTTTAAAGTTTAGATCACTATTTAAGATATAAACAGGATAAGGGCACGGTGAAGACCTGAACACGAACTATATTCACAGAGCCTTCCCTCTCTGCTAAACAGCCTCGTCCTACATTAGAAAAGTACGCAGTTAAAACAACCAAAGAGCTAAAAGAACAAGTGCCAAGCATCAGGGAGAAGAAAACACTGAGTTTGTCAGAAAAGAAGCCTTAAGTATGTATGATTGTTAATAAAAATACATAATACAGACAGAGAATGTATTAAAAGTCCATAAAATAACAGGAAAACTCATCTCTGATCAAATATTCACAGGAAACAATCTGCTCAAAATTCATCCAAATTGTTCGTTTCAAACAAACTTCCTGCAGTTATTGCGTTCGCTATTTGGGTTAGGGATTTTAATAATTAAGCGTTTAACCGTTAACCGACATTAAGAGTTTTAACTGATTAACAGCCGGGAGCTTGGCTTGGCAAATAAACTGTACACACACACTGCACTGCTACGTTCACAACTACAACGCCACTGACAACCCCACACTCACCGCCGCCACACACACGGTCTGCTGGACACCTGTTTGTGCATCGGCTTTTCATAGCAGCTGGGCGGCTTGTTTGGCACTAAAAATAGCACAGCTGCATGCAACGCACTAATCTTGTCAGTTAACGGTTAATAATCGGTTAACAAGGGTCGGTTATCGGTTAGAATTTTTTTTTTCTAAATTAGCATCCCTAATTTGGGTTAATTGTACAGTTCATCAGTTGCTCTGTACTGTCATTGCAAATATGCATTGGATGTAATATGAAATATCCATAAAATCACTTGGTCAGGGATCGTCAGTTTACTCAGTGATAGAAAAGGGGTAGTGTAGGTAGGGAACCACTGTCATTACCCAAAGAAATGATGGCCCAAGCTATGAAATAAGACCCAAGTAGTGAAACACTGGGATTGTCCTGTTTAGGTATAAATCTTGAGATCGATTTAGTGGACGATTGCTTTGTTTAAGTTAAGACTGTAGATGGTCGGGCCCCCCTCAGCCTAGTGGTTAAGACGCAAACCATGAACTAGAATATTCGGCCGGGGACCTTTGTTGCATCTCTCTCCCCCTAGTTTTCTCTCCCTTTGCCCCAAAACATCCTTAAAACGAAAGAATGGAGATGTTTGGGGATAAGCAATAGTGCAGTTAGGGGTAAGAACGTGGACATCCTTCTCGGTTGAGTCTGTAAGAACGCTGCCCTCTCTCTTTCTTTCTGTCACTCTCTCTCTCACTGTTTCCCTCTCTTCTCTTACAGGGTTTCTTGGTGACATTCAGCTGCTCACTTCATGCTCCACTTTCCTCCACATCAACCCAAATTCCAGTATTTGGTGCTTACATAACACGTAGCAGCACAAGATTTGGACCTCAGCAGCAGACCAATGAAATGTGGTAATTTCTCAACTGACTTTGCCCACCCTCCTCAATTTTTCTCCTATCATGGTGCACAAAGCTGCCTCAGCCATCCATGCAGAAGCAGCACAAGCTGTGGGCATGCTCGCTCGCTCACTCACATACACACACACACGCATAAGATGGCATGTAGACGCAGCATGCTGACATTTAAGAAAACACAGGCAGTGTGTGTGTGTGTGTGTGTTTGTTTGTGGATGGGTGCGGATGTGAGGTCGTGCTGATTGTGTGTGTGTGTGTGTCATGATAAGCTCGGGCCACCTCCAAACACAGTGCAGAGGGACCTTGGAGCTCTTGCTCCTTCCTCTGCAGCAGTGTGGTATATTAGCTTTGACACGCATTCCCTCTCACACTGTACCTGTAAGCAAAACACACCTCTGGTACAGTAACTATAATGGCTGAGTACCAAGCCTGCAAGGCTCTCTTCTGCTGGCCCTGGTTCAAGTAGTGTGAGATACCCTGCTCCCTGTTGGCCGAGATAAATATTATAATATATACTGGGAATGGGGGTATTACGCCCTTATATTTATTCATTGGTTGATTAACATCTATGATTAGTTTCCTTGTCCTTTATTAAGTCTACACTGATACAACTAAACCCAGGGTACACATCGTCTTAGCCTATATCTACATGAAGTAAATAAACTGTATTCCTCATAGTTCTCAAATGTTAGACCGGATGAAAGGCAGTGTATCACTGCCCCGACCTCTGACCACACCCCACCAAGTGTGCCCTGTTCCACCGGTAACCACTCTGTGATATGAGGAGGGATGCCATCCCCCTTCTCAGCAAAATAACTCAGGCCCTATTCAGACCTGGCATTAACATACGTCCGATCTCGCTTCCCCGCTCTATATGCAAATAAACACGTAGTAAACACATGGCTATTACAGCGGACGTTGTGATGTAATATTATATTACATTTTTTAAAAATCAAAATAAAAGGTTATTGTACTGGTGGTCCCCGGGGACCTCCGTGCCGCCGGCACCGCTTGTTTTGCCAGGCAACAGTGGGGTACAGAGCTTCAGAGCTGGGGATGAGAGCGGGCAGGCAGGTGTTAGTTCCGTGTTAAGCAGCGGAACACCGACACATCTCCGACAGTATGATAATGCTGCACTTTGCGTGCCTATAGTCTGATAATCTGTAGATAATGTAGCCTATAGATAAGATGTATTTTTAAAAAAATAAAAATACAGTTTTACCGACAGAATACAGTAGAGCACAGAAGCCGTTTCCAGCTGTTTCATCTAAAAAATGCGTTGGAATTTTTTTAATGTTTTTGAGCGTCTGTCTCAACAGTAAATCATCTGTTGAGTGTTTGATAGTTATTAATCTGTGCTTTAGAACGTAACCACCATGAAACAATCAGAAAATAACTTTTTTCTCTTTTATTCACAGTACCGTGAGTATTTCCTTGTTTTATGAATGAAGCGGTACACAAGCTGAAGCTGTTGAAGCAGCAGCACTGTGTATGTGTTTGACCAATCAGCAGCGGTCATCCCTGCAAACTCCACCCTGAAAGTTCCCGTACTTTCAGAAAGTACAAACCCCCGACCAGGGTCTTTTTTGGGGGGTAAAATGTCCCATGAACTTTATTTGGACCCTGGTCCCTGCGGTCGAATCGCAATGAGTTCCTCAAAAGGTTCCTATAATTCAGGGGGAAAGTTCCTGTGGTCGAAACAAGGCTTATCTGACTGAGGTTTGTGCAAGTTAGTAGCCTCCATCGTTCCGATGGCGCGGCGGCCGGAGCTGATAGCAGCCACTCTAGACAACGCTTGTGATTCCACCAGACGTGACAAAGCACATTTAAAAAATGTCTCTCTCTCTGCTGTATATTGATAAATCCGCGTCACTGTCCATGCTCCTGAATTAGCGACTTTTTCTCTGAGTCCTGCCCTTCGATTTACAAATCACCTTCTGCCTGTAACCCGGGTAACACTTAAGAGAATTAGGGAAAATTAGCACAAGTCCCTGATATTCTGAAAATGTAATTGACTTTTGTAAACATCATTACCTCACCACATTACAGTTTATTCTTCTACAGAATTACATCAGATCCTCTCAATATATCACACTATATCTTGATATATGTCAAACTCAACCAAATCTCCATTTAGACCAAATGACGAGATAACCGGTGACAGGGTGTTTTGAAAAGCTTAAAACAGCGAGCAATGTGTGTAACCTTCCCTCCCACACTAGACTGCGTTGTGCTGTGGGCTAAGGTCAGCTGCAGGAGTAGGAGGGGACGAGAACTGTCTGAGGGACCAGATAATGGACTACTGGGTTATTGATGAGTTAGATGAACAGAGAGAGTGTGAAAGAAAGAGAGAGAGGTCAGAAATAAGAAAGGAGGAATGAAGAAAAAAGACCAACAAACAGGAACGATGCAAAGGAAACAAACTAGTGTCACATCCAGATTTTGGAGAAGAACATGGAAACACTGATACCTGTATGTGCACAATATATGTGTGTGTGTGTGTGATTTATGTGTTTGGACAAGAGAAAGCAATAATCACTGCTAGGAGAAGTCAAAGGACAGGTCAGTGGTGTGTGAGGTCAAGTAAACAACACAACATACAAAAGGTTGTATGTGTGTGTGTTTAGATGTGTTTCAGTGTGGGCGGAGGGGTTAGCATTCAGAACAAGAGGCAGTTGTTGTTTTGGAAGGGCAGTGAGGTGTGTGTAGTGTGTGTGTGTGTGTGACTTTCTCTCTGTGTATTTGTATGCTGGCAAAAATAGCCAGTGTTGTCTCTGACTGGAACAGGTGTCCAAACATCACAACACACACCCATCAAACACAACATGAAACTCACATCCCAGCATGAAGGCACGCACCGCTTTGAATCATGGAGGATTAGAGGCTGTGGTGTTATCTCACAGAGAAAAATTCTCTCCGAGTTTGGAAAGCTCAATTTAGAGCAGCACAACTTATTATACAATGAAACTGGTGGGGTTCCCTTAAAGGAATAGTTCATCCGTTATTCACTTTTTTTGCAAAGAGTTGGATAAGAAGATTGAACTCGGTCTTGTGTGTTAAAGGACCAGTGTGTAGCGTTTCAGAAGATCTATTGGCAGAAATGGAATATAATATTAGTAAATATGTTTTCATTAGTGTATAATCACTTGAAAATAAGAGTCGTTGTGTTTTTGTTACCTTAGAATGAGCCCTTCATATCTACATACGGAGAGGGTCCTCTTCGCGGAGTCCGCCATTTTCCTACAGTAGCCCAGAACGGACAAACCAAACACTGAGTTAACTTTTACTGCTTGGGCCGGAGTCGAGCTGCAGCATTTATTTCTTCACATCTTCCACTGTACATTCACTTGATATTTTTAAAGCTAAACTAACTCTGTCTTCTGCTCCACTAGCTCACGTGTTCACTCACAAACATTTGTCGCCGCTCTCTCTCTCTCTCTCTCTCTTGCTTCACCACTCACTTTCCACATACACACACACACTCTACCCACTGGCTTTGCAATTCTCCACGCTACTCTTACAACAAATGGCTCTAGAGAGGGCTATTTGCGTTTTTGCGTCGGCCATCGTAGCTCTCCTTCATGCTTGGCACACGGGAGAAGCTTCAGTTGGTTGCAATCTGCAACCTCAACGATTGGAAGAAGGGGGAAACAGCTACCATGGCTCTGGCCACAGTTACAAAAAATAGACCTACCAGCGCCTCTTAATCTCAGTAATGAACACATCGTATCTCGTTTGTTTAATCTGTACCTCAACAGACAGGTGAAAGAGACAATTTGTGGTTTGTGTGTAGGTGAGGTTGCAGAATGCAACCAGCTGAGTACCCCTCCGCTCACTCCTCCCTTTCCAAGCGTGTCGGAGAACTACGGTGGCCTTCAGGTACCGTAAAAACATGAAAGGCTCTCTCTAGAGCCAGTGTTTGGTTTGTCCATTCTGGGCTACTGTAAAAAGTGGCGGAGCAACATGGCGGACTCCGTGAAGAGGACCCACCCCCTATGTAATTATGAAGGGCTCATTTTAAGCTAACGAAAACACCACGATTCTTAGATTCAAGTGATTGTACACTAATGAAAACATAGTTATGAATATTATATTCCATTTCTGCCAATTGATCCCCCAAAATCCAACACACTGCTCCTTTAAGGGAAGTTCTGTGCTCTAAGCAACCAGCGGAGACTAAGTTGTTGTTCATCAAAAATAGTTTGTAATAAGATAATAATCAATAGCTTCATTTTTTTTTTTTTTCAATTTTTTTTAAATCTGTGTCCCCAAAATATATAATACTACATCACTGGAGTGACCCTTTAACAATGGTACCTTTCCGAGTCATAATAATAGACACTTAATAATAGAATATGGTGATAATATAGAATATACTGTATATTACGCATAAATAAAGTGATTGAAGAAGAACAGTGACCTGCTTTGTCTGACACACAGTGTTCACCCACTGTCTGCTCTCTCTCTGCGTGACACACACACTCACACGTACACACACACACACGTGCACGCGCTCGCCTTACAACACATCCTTCTTGACAGTGTCGGAACAGTTTTTCTCACACAGAAGAGGAACAGGCACTGTGTGTGTGTGTGTGTGTTCGTATACTGTATAAGCATGGGTGTGCGTGCAAGCATGCGTGCGTGAGCCTCTGTGTGTCTGTTTAAAACCTAATTTGTCTACGGGCAAACCCATCTCTGAGGGCTGTATTAGAAGCATTTTGCACTGTAATGGGCTGACATGTTAATCTGAAACTCTATTCTCTGTAGCTAATGAACATATCCATCCTAGTCTCTGTGTGTGTGTGTGTGTGTGTGTGTGTATGTGTGGTGAAATGGAAGCGTTGTCCCATTTTTACGACGCTGCTGAGGCAAACATAAATTTGAGCGCTGATGCCAAGGTGATGTGGGTTTATGTATTTTTAACAATGACGACATTGAAGAGCGTTGAATTTTTGAATCGCTCACACAGTTTGTTTGTACGTTTTTGTATGTGTGTGTGTGTATTTGAGCGTGTACATGTGGAGGAGAGACATAGATCTGACAGTTCTGGGTCAGACCAGTCCCATGGAGTCAGGGATCCTACAGAAGACATAGCAAAACAAAACACACACACATATACACACCTTGTAGGTGAAGATGACAAATGTTTGTTAGGCAAACGGAAAGAGAAGAGCGGTTGGATTTGGGCGAAAAAGGCTGCCTTGCCGTGCCAACACTCATACATCAGTCTACACCTTGGGAGCAGAGAGAACTGAACACACACAGGGAGGAAAAATACATCTCACATAGCCGGCAACACACATGGTAGACACTGCTGACTGGAGGGCTGCACAAGAGCAAACAGAAAGCTGTGATATTGTATTGTAGTTGAGGGCATAAACACACCAACTATGGCTCGAATCAGCCTAATTACCTCTGACACGTATAGGATGGCGGGGTCAGCGGCATCGCCAACTGCTAAAAACATCGCTCTAATGTATTCATCACACCCAAACTTGAGATATCAGAAACAGTATGTTATTTTTTTTCAACACTTCCCCCTCATCATGACGAAGATGCACGCTGCAATAATTTCCAATGATGCATCGGGGCCAGACATTCCTCTTCAGTTGAGCAGACAAAAAAAACGAGAGTAGAAATCAATCGCGACTGAGATTTTCTCATTTCTCGGGATTGCTTCACCCACTGTCCGTTGCATCATCTCTCCACTGTGTGGCTGGTGTGGAAATGACCACTGCTGTGTTTTAGTGTGTGTAGTGTTTCCAGAGCGAGAGAGAGAGCAGGAGACAGCTTATGCATGTGCGCGCCAGTCATAATGTCTGCATAATGTCCCTGAGGTCTCTGACTGTATAACTAATACTTGTATTATTGCTAGAATAAAACATTACGCTGAACCAAGCAGGATTAGAAAACAAGCATGACAGCCTCTTCCCACTCTCTCTCTCTCTCACACACACACACACACACACACATAGACATGTATGCATGTGTGGAAGCAAGCAGCCCAGGGCCATGTACACTAGCAAGCGGCCATGTTTCTTTCACAAGAGGCTGCAGCGAGGCTGTCATCGTCAGCATGGTTCTCTCCCTCGCACATGCACACACACCGTACTGTGACATCATGCCACGCATTTAGACCAGCGGGTCAGAGGGTAACGCAGCTTTATGTGCTGAGGCTTCATTGTCGTCATGCTCGGTGACTGCAGCAGCACTTATTCAGCTCTCTTTCTCTACAAACATCAAAGATATCCCAGTTTACCGTCGGCTCCTTTCACTCACATTACCGCCGACAGGCAGGTCACAGCATACAAGAGGTGAGGCTGTTTCAATCCAGATAATGATAGGTGGGCCCTGCCCTCCTCTCTGACCAGCAGGGCTCTCAACAACTGGCCCACACCTCCACAGTCAGTCTTCTAGTGAGTAAAACCTCCTCCATTCATCCACCTCCAATCCACCTTTCAACCTACTATGTTACCTTTCTACCTACTACTAGACATTTAGATCCTCCTTTCTGGCACACTGCCACTATTGAGCTTTTGAAGTACCTGTATATCCCCATCATCTTCACAGGTATTCTCATGGTGATATCCGGAGACATGAAAGAGTGTTAGAGGGGTTCCCTATACCTAGAGAAATCTAAGCTTTCTAAAGAAATTGCTGCATATTCAACTTTTTCAGATCTAGCTCTAGCGGTTGGACTTGAGATTTGTTGCCATGTTTCAACTACGGATGTATAAAGAGAGCAGGATACAGCGTTGGAGGCGTTCATTCCTATGAGAGTTGCTCAGTGGCGCATCAGGCCAAAATGACTGGACTGCAAAGTGATAAAGTACCCGGATCATCCGGCGATCTTCCACATCCATTGGGCCCATAGAGCAGGCGCAGTAGCTTTTCCTTTAACCCCGCCTCCTAGTTCTCGTTCCAGCCTCGGTCTGGGTCTCATTCACATGAACGGAGGAAGATAAATAACTCTGGATTCAGCTATTAGTGCATTTTACAACTTTTAGAACCTAATGATTTAAATAAGGGCTATTCAAGTGTTCGTACTGGGAAGTTGATTTACCTAAAAAAAAAATTATCCGCTAATTTACAGACATCTGTTTCCCAATGTAAGTCTACGGGAAAAAGTATTTTTCGGCCCAATGGCATCATGTGACGGACACGGAAGTTGTAGTACCGCCGTGTGGCCATTACGAAAATTTGCTTCACAGCCCGGCGCTCCTCCTGGCAGCTTGGTTTCAACCCCCTGGCACCATTATCAAGGAATAGTGTTATTTAATTTGCTCCAAATCAGCATCAGTACCACCATGGCTGTATTAGCCTGCTAGTTAGCCCTGAAGCAGAACCAGGTGTTCAGCCCTGCAGATTTGCGAAAAAACTGAAAACCTGACTACCAGTAAACGTTATATGCATCATATAAGCACAAGACTGAAATAATGAAGGTCTTAAAGGACCAGTGTGTAACATTCTATTGGGATCTATTAGCAGAAGTGGAATATAATATTAATAAGTATGTTTTCTTTAGTGTATAATCACCTCAAAATAAGAATTGTTGTGTTTTCGTTAGCTTAGAATGAGCCCTTCATGTCTACATAGGGAGCGGGTCCTCTCCAAAGAGTAGCCTCCCCGGAGGCTGCGGGACTGAAGCAGGAAAAGCCAACACCAGGATCAGCAGTGATTCATGGAGAGACCTTCGTCTGGTCAGCTAACATTACTGCTAAGCAGCTGAAATATAGAGTGATATTGTGGTTTTAGCTGACGTGTGTCGCCTCACTGTTTTGAGCGATGCTCGTTCATGTCTATTTAGAGCGAGCAAACGCGAGCCTGACGCTGACTTTTCGTTAACTTAACGGCCACAGGTGTCGTTGTTAACAAGCATTTCTGAAAGTTACAAACAGTCCCTTGAAAGCCATTTGGTGCAATCAAATTTCCCATTACATTAGCACAAACCAGTGGAGTTCTGGGGTCCAGAAGTGGCTCATATCGGCCTGGTTGGTATCCAGCTTCACTACCAAAGGTTCCAACATCACCACTGACCTATCATCTCCTCACATAAGCATACACTGTAGACAGTTGTCTTGTTCAACACCATATCTCACGGTTGCTGCTTCCCTTGGACAAAAAATGTGAACCGTCTCACCCCAACCCTCCCTCTCTCCCTCTCTCCCTCCTCCCTCCAGAGGCCGACTCCTCCTCCTCTTCACTCACCTGAGGCAGCGCCGCGTTGATCTGCCTCTGGAGCACGTCCCTCTCGTGCAGCGCCCCCTGCAGCTTGGTCTGAGACTGAATGAGTGTCTCCTGAGTCTCCCTGAGGGACTCCAGCAGCTTGTCCCTCTCGTCCAGCATGTTGACCATCAGCTGCTCGAAGTTGGCCTCCTGGTCCGAGCCGTTCTGGACGCCTCCTCCACCTCCTCCTCCTCCTCCTCCACCACCACCACCACCACCTCCTCCAACACCACCGGTACCTCTGGGAGGACCGGCCGAGTCTCCCTCGTTGATGGTCGGCATCACCTCGCACATCATCTTCCCGGCTCTGTGGTGTGGGCAGCGCTATAGGACAGTGTGTCGCTGTCGGAATTATTAAGAAGAATATGCGGTTGATAAACAGATTTACACTAACTGATAGCTCACTAACTGATAGCTCACTAACTGATAGCTCACTAACTGATAGCTCACTAACTGATAGCTCACTAACTGATAGCACACTAACTGATAGCTCACTAACTGATAGCTCACTAACTGATAGCGTTGCTACGGGGCCTATTAACGCCCCGTAGCAACGATCCCCGTGGCAACGCGCGTCTTTTTACTCCCATTGCATTACATCTCTCTCAGTGCATCCTTTAAAGCTTTACCTTACCTAATCAGAGTGATTGAAACGATGAGAAGATGGTTGTTGTTGACCTTTCATCCATATTAACCGGCGTCTTTTCCTTTTCACCCGGTGAGCAGATGATCCTCCGCCCTGCTGCCCGGCGCGCCATGCACCTCACATGTAGTAGACCAGATCCCGGTGTGATGTGATTGACAGCTCGCGGATAGACGGGTACGACGGATGGAGATGGAGGGGTGGTGCCCGCCCGCGAGCACGACGGAGAGCACAGCACATTAGGCAGGACAGTTATATATAAAAAAGAAGATATTCCGAGATGGAAACGTTTTAATCTGCGTCCTTTTTTAGTCTTGGGGACAGTGAGAGCGAGTCTTATCTGCATCCGCCTTCTCTGCTTCCATCTCTCCACACACACCGCCACCGACGCTCACTCCTCCTCCTCCTCCTCCTCCTCCCACACACACACACAGTCCCTCAGCCACACACACACACACGCACACACCCTCACACACACTGGGGAATCTGCAGTTGTCACTACCAGGCTACACGGCTCTGGAAATAAGGGACCAACTCCCAGCGTGCAGCCTTTTGCACCACATGCGCGTAAAAGACACTATAATAGGGGACTGCATGGAATATAGCTGGACGGTCTCTAAGATAAGATAAGATAAGATGAACCTTTATTAATCCCCGGAGGGAAATTCAGATGTCAAAGCAGCAACATCAGCAAACATCAGCAAACAGAGTGAAACACAGGAGAGGTAAAGGTATACAAAAAGGATAAAAACAAAATAAATAGAGATATAAAAGATACAGAGTGAATGGGTGAACATAGTGTGTGCAGTCCGTCAATAAGTAAATGTAGTATGTGCAATAAATAAATGTAATGTGTACATATGTGCAGTCTATAAAGTTGTATATAGGATGTATAGTGTAAAGTAAGTAGTATATAGGATGCATAGTGTAAAGTAAGTGTATATAGGATGTATAGTGTAAAGTAAGTGGAATATAGGATGTATAGTGTAAAGTAAGTGTAAAGTGTGCCAGTGGTTAGAGTCCAAGATGGTGCCAGATAGTGCATGTTTAAAGTTCTTAAAGGTCCCATATCATGCTCATTTTCAGGTTCATACTTGTATTTTGTGTTTCTACTAGAACATGTTAACATGCTATAATGTTCAAAAACAATTTTATTTTCCTCATACTGTCGGCTTGAATATACCTGTATTTACCCTCTGTCTGAAATGCTCCGTTTTAGTGCATTTCAACAGAGTTGCAACAGAATTGCAACGCTAGGCAACAGTTTGGGTCCATGTCTACTTCCTGTCAGCTGATGTCATTAACATACACTGCAACCAGGAATAAACTGGGACACATTTAGAATGTTTACGTTTAAAACCATGTAATGGTCTAAATATTGTATATTTGTGACATCACAAATGGACAGAAATCCTAACGGCTTGTTTCAAACGCGCAATTTCTGAATACGGGCAGTGTGTATTTCTCTTTATATTGAGCGCTTCGATACTTTCACAGTATTTATAAAGCACTTAAACCTGCTTTATAATATAAAAGACATGAAAATCTTACTTTTTACAATATGGGACCTTTAAAGTCCTCATAGTTCTATTCATATATTGTATATTTGTGACATCACAAATGGACAGAAATCCTAACGGTTTGTTTCAAACGCACTATTTCTGAATAGTCAGAAAGTCTCCATTTTAGGGTTGAAAGTGAAGAGGGTGTGGATGAGTATGAGCATAGTGAATGGCAGAGGTGCTTTCTAACTTGCTAAAAAGGCTCTGTCCTAACTTTACTAACCATATGTACCGTGCCAGTGAGGTAACGTTTAGTTGTTGCACACGTTGCAGTGTTTAGGACTTTGTTTGCTCTGATCATCAAATAATGTTCTACAGTAATGACCATTAACTGCTCACATTGGAGTACATACATGTTGCCCTTTTTGATCCCAAAAGAGTTTTTACCTGAAAACCTTTATATAAAAATACACATTCTGTCCTATAGCTTATATTTTCCTTCAAGATTATTTGTGTTTCAACATATATAAATGATTGTGGAAAGGAGCGAAGCCATTTCTGACCACTTAGCATGGTAAAAAAAAAAACAGTTTTACTCAACAAGAAGGAGGAGTCCAGGGGAGCTTTTTATTTCAAAAGCCTTTTACTTTTTTTGTTTAGGGAGACATTGTGGTTTTGACAATACAGTTAAAACAATTATCTGTCCAAAAACATAAACTTTACCACATCGAAAACAAATCTTTGAATCCGACTTAAGTCACAGTATTTATTTGGCCAGTTCAAAATTAGTAAGTTTGAAAGTGTGAACAATATACCTGTTAACAATTTGTTCCTTGATTTAACATGAGGCATGAATATAGTCGTTTAATTTATTCATAAGCATGTTGCTGTGGCAGTACAGAATAGACGACAATAACAGCGAAACAAACAGCGAAAACGTTATTTACCATCTCTAAATAGAATAATTCTTTCAGTGTAGAGAATATGCAATAAGTCACTGTGCTTCCCTCAAATTATTCAGACACATTAAAGATCCTATAAGGCCTGAGTTTGTCTTAAAGCCATATAGTGCAGATGTATCCCCACATTTCCTCCTAGATCACGGTTCAAGATTTGAAAGTTAACTGTGAAGAGTGTTTGCTTTAAAAAAAAAAAATCAGCAGTTATTGTGACTGAAGGACAATCTCAGTCCAGTGTGAACGGAAAGTGATTAATAACCTATGAAAAGAGCTCACTCATCACTGACCTGATACTGTACTGATGAAGTTCTGCAGGGGTTTGGCTGCTGTAAAGTGTATAGTGGATTTCATTAAGATAAAGTTCATGAGAATTTCATGAAAGAATAATTTCATACAGTAAAATCAATTTAAAAATTAAGTAAAGTTGATATGAATTGTCATGAAAAGATAAAGGAAACTATTTAACTACCTAAAGCAAATTAAATGAAACCAGAGCTTGTTGGATAATGTGTTGATATTTGTGTCTTTTATCACTCTCCAATTATTAAACCCATAAAAAATAATACACATCATTAACTCCTTAAATCATTTATTCATTTCTCCTATGTGCCGATACAGATGATTTAATTTAAAACCTTTTCTATCAGTGTATATTACTTTGGGGATTTTAATACAAGTAAATACAGATATATTAATGTATGCATTCAAACACACAATTTTGAGCTTAAAAGCCTTCAGTCAATTATATTTCACCTCTAAGTTTAAATACAAAGAATATTATTATTATTATTATTAGTCAATTGGCAGAAACTGTGATGGCTAATTGTTGCCACCTAGTGGCTGAATCTGAGTTTTACTTGATGTTTTCTGCAGTGATGGAAGAAGTACTTAAATATTTTACTGAAGTAAATACCACAGTGTAGAAATTCTCTGTTTCGAATAAAACACATTCAAATTTTTACTGAAGAAAATTACAAAAGATATTAG
This sequence comes from Sebastes umbrosus, assembly GCF_015220745.1. Lineage (NCBI taxonomy): Eukaryota > Metazoa > Chordata > Actinopteri > Perciformes > Sebastidae > Sebastes > Sebastes umbrosus. The sequence continues at coordinate 30,640,085 of NC_051269.1, read as the reverse complement.
CATCAAAATATAAATATATAAAAAGTAAAAGTACTCCTTATGTAGAATGGCGCATTTCAGAATAATATATTATATGATTGAATTGGAATTATTGATGCACTGGTGTGTACATTATTTCAATGTTGCAGCTGGTAAAGGTGGAGCTTGTTTTTTATTATTATTATTATTATTTATACTGCCAGGTAGCTTGAGTATTTCACCACAGGATCAATACAGCCTTATCTTTATCCATAATAATACATTATAATTTATTTGTTGTTATTATATTGTAATAATATATAATGATATATTATGTTTTTATTATTATGAATATGCAAAGTAAATAGTAACTTAAGGTATCAAATAAATGTAGTAAAGAGTACAATATTTCCCTCTGAGTAGGAGCGGAGTATAGATGTATAGAGCAGAGAATGGAAATACTCAAAAAAATACTCAAAAAGTACCTAAAAATTGTACTGTACTCAAGTTACAGTTTAGATTGCAATTATATTTCTCCTTTATTTACAATGTGTTGTGTCTGGCAGTTAAATGAAAGGATATAAACTGTTATATGTACAGATTAGAGAGTTTCTTTGTGTGATGTTTATTACAGTTTTAGGCCAAATTGCTGAAGGGCTGTTAGCAAGTGAGATTTGATTTCAATGGCTGACCTACTTGGAGCAGTTGTAGGTTGGATGAGTAACAATGAGAATAGATCTTGTTAGGCCTATTGATAAAAAAAATATGTTGATAAGGGGAAATGAACGCGTAATCAGGAGAAAACCATAGTGAATTGATTACCTTTAAGGTGAAATCAATAGTCTGTGTTAAAAGAAGGTGAAGACAATGAATAGTGGTCATAAGATATTAGACCATATTGGAGTTATGTACCTGGGATACAGACAGTAAAGGGCTTGATGAAAGCTCTGGCCACAAATGAGAAGAACCTCCTGAAATCTCTTGATCCATCTGTAAAGTTGGAGAACAGGAGACAATTACTGTGCTGACTACTTAATTGTCAGAGAGTAATTTCTCATGGCCAGAGGTCGAAGCACCACCTCTGCTTTTTTTGGTCTTCTTTGAGCTGCAGCATTTCTCAGAAAAGTGATTCAGCTCTAGTTTCATAGGAATTTACTCTAGAAGATGCGGCTCTCTGCATTTGAGTTTTAAAGGCCTTGACAACAATGTTGTCAACAGCCAATTTGGGATGCTGTGGCCTGCAGCACTTTCACAAAATACTTACATAGGTCACTGAACACAGCACTGTGGATCTGTTTTAGCATTGTGACTCTTAGGAGGTCTGATAACAATACCATAACAAAGCCACTGTCTTCCTTCTCCGACTGATGTTTGATATCTAAGTCTACCTGACTCAGCGGTGTCTGGGCAGTTTTAATGGTGTGCATAAGAAACCTTATGAGAGGTAGAGTGACAGAGTAGCTGTACTTTCAGTCACTTTCTGATATTGCTGTTGAGTGAGAAGTGGATGGGAAGATGACACAAGTGACACAGGAACCATCTCATCACTCTTCAGTGAAACCAGCTTTCCAAAGATTTTTTTAAAAAATTTGGCATAAACAACAAAATAATAATAATAATGATAATAATGATAATAATACATTATTATTATCATTATTATTATTATTATTATTATTATTATTATTATTATTATTATTATTATTATTATTATTATTATTATTGTTGTTATTATTGTTATTATTATTATTATTATTATTATTATTATTATTATTATTATTATATAGAAATAAAAGGAACATCTAATTTTCCTGCAGGGGAAATTTATGAAGCATTCTTTTTTTAGTTTTTTTTTTACTTATTCTTTATTTGTTTTTTTCCCCCTCACATCCCCTTTTACATCAAACAGTATTTCGACCTATAGTAGGTTGACAGTTTCCTTCACAAGGGGTTACAATATTTATAAGGTCTTACAATATATATCCAAACAATTCAACATGAAAGTATGTATAAAAATAAATCAAAATAAATTGAAAAAATAATAACACTAAATACAACCAATATAAGTAAAGTATATCAAAATAAAACAAAGGTTACATATAAACTCACTTTACATAGGCACAAATATTCAGTCCAATATGCATAGGAAAATATCCACATTATTTATCAAAATATTGAAGATACAATTTCTCACAATTTATTTTGTCTCACTTTAAAGAAGACACATTAGATTACTTCAGGGTATCACATACAGTCCCAGTTCTTTTTCAAGCATCTGATCCTTCAATTATCAATCCTAGGGTTCCCCCATTTCCTCCATTAGTGGTGTCCGTCTTTATATAAATGTATGAAGCATTTTGTTAAGAAACCCAGTTGCAGTCAAGGCGTGTTACTGTTCCTCCAAAGAAAAAATCAAACACTATATCAGTCAATTAAGGCAAGACTTAAAGGTCCCATATCGTACTAATTTTCAGGTTCATACTTGTATTTTGTGTTTCTACTAGAACATGTTTACATGCTGTAATGTTCAAAAAACACTTTATTTTCCTCATACTGTCTGCCTGAATATACCTGTATTTACCCTCTGTCTGAAACGCTCTGTTTTAGTGCGTTTCATTTTGGAATTGCAACGGAATTGCGTTGCTAGGCAACAGTTTGGGTCCATGTGTACTTCCTGTCAGCTGATGTTATTTACATACACTGCAACAGGAAATAAACTGGGACACATTTAGAATGTTTACCTTTAAAACCGTGTAATGATCTAAATATTGTATATTTGTGAAATCACAAATGGACAGAAATCCTAACGGCTTGTTTTAAATGCACAATTTCTGAATACGGGCTGTGTGTATTTCTCCGTATATTTCGCGTTTTGATAGTTTAACAGTATTTAAAGCACTTAAACCTGCTTTATAATATAAAAGACATGAAAATCTCACTTTTTACAGTATGGGACCTTTAAAGGGACTATTTGTAACTTTGTACGCACATAAATGTAGCGGGTCGTCACACATGCGCGCTCGCATATGCGCGTTCGCGTGTAGCCGCTGTACACTCCTCCTCTGCCTGCTCGCCTCCACTCAGACAGCTCAGCTCGCTCCACCTCTAGACGTGAACGCGCGCTCACTCCACACTGCAGAAGAGTTAGTTTAGCTCTGAGAATATCTAGTGAATGCACAGTGGACTTTTGTGCAGAAATAACTGCTGCAGCTCCTCCAGACCAACAGAGGTTTTCCGTGTCTTGTGAAGTGACGGAGCTCTACAGAGATTTACGTTGTCTTCTCGTTACCGACCGGGTGCCGGTGTCTCCTCTGCTCTCTCCGGCTGCGGGCGGAGAGAGCAGGGAGACACGCTGGAGAGCCCGGCTGCCTCAGCCTGCACTTAGGCAGGAAAAGCCAACACTAGGATCAGATCTAAATCATGTTCATGGAGAGACCTTTGTCTGGTCAGCTAACATTACTGCCAAGCAGCTGAAATATAGAGTGATATTGTGGTTTTAGCTGACGTGTGTCGCCTCACTGTTTTGAGCGATGCTCGTTCAGGTATATTTAGAGCGAGCAAGCGCGAGCCCGACGCTGACTTTCGTTGATTTCACGGCCACAGGTGTCGCTGTTAAGAAGCATTTCTGAAAGTTACAAATAGTCCCTTTAAGGAAAGTCTTAACTTGCTCTTGGTCACAAGAAATCATTGAAATGTTGGCAATGACCAGCAGGTGGCAGTAAAGCAGCAGAGGGGGGGAGGGAGAAAAAAAACCCCGACAACGATACTCTCGCGATACTTGCAACATTACGTCATTCCATGATGGCTGAAGATCCTGGCGGAACATTTTCCAATTTCTCTCTCATTTTTCTTTCTTTCTCTCTACCTCCGCTTGCCATAGAGACATGGCAGGACCCACAGGCCCGTTAAGCGCCCACAGATCATTGGTGTCGACATGCCCAAGAAAGGGAACCGAAAACGGCTGAAGTTTAAGGCCGGAGACGTTTGTTCGGAATCAGGTAACTAAGGTTACTACATTAGCTAGCATGCTAGCACGTTATCTGCAAGGCAAGGCAGCTTTATCTGTAGAGCACATTGCAGCAACAAAGTGCTTTACATAAACATCCAAGGACTGTGCAACAAAGTGCAAAAGCACATTAAGACATAATTAAAACAGTTATAAAAACATTACAGATTAGAAAATAAAAACAAGCTAAAATAGAATATAACACACAAGAGTAACAGTTAAAGTGCAGTATAAGATCATTATCTGGTTTAATAAAAGGCAGAAGCAGCAAACAGGACATTTGTAAGCTTTGTTTTAAAAGAACTCAGAGTTGGAGTTGCAGGTTTCTGGGAGCTTGTTCCAGATATTTTGTGCATAAAAACTGAACGCTGCTTCTGCATGTTTAGTTCTGACTCTGGGGACACTAAGCAGACCTTGCTTGATTTATTATAAAGGTACAGTGGGGTCACATTTGTGTTGCTGGCTCTCTGCGGTCACATTTCGGTGTAACACCTGTTTGTAACCTTAGCCTTCTGTCAGTGGTGGTCATAGCTGTTATATTTGAAAGAAATATGACTTCTAAAGAGTACCAGGCAGCACTGCTCCCAGTAGACCACTTATACACTTACACACTTAAAACAATAACCTGATAATTTCAGGTGGAATTTCATTTCATTCTCACTGTGCAATATCATTTTCCACTTGTTAATAGTCTGTTTATTGTCAATACTGTATATACTGCTCCTATTTTTATACTTCCTTCTATTTAAATGGTTCATATTTTGTTACACTTTGTTTAGCTCTTTTTTTCTTTTTTTTTTTTACTGTGTTAGCTGATGCATCTTGATTTTTGCACTATCCCCTTTGCTGCTGTACACTGCACATTTCCCCACTGCAGGACTAATAAAGGAATATCTTATCTTATCTTATGATTCTTTGAAAATATGTCTGTTATTCTTAGTGACTGTTGCTGATTATGCTGATGGACCCAGTTAGCCTACTGTCAGTAGTTGTCATAGCTGGCTTTGCTGATGTATTATTATTAGAAAATATTTGTGTTATTCTTAGTGACTGTTGCTGATTATGCTGGTGGACCCAGTTAGCCTACTGTCAGTAGTTGTCATAGCTGATTTGCTGATATATTTAAAAGAAATATGACTTCTAAAGAGTATGATTATTAGAAAATGTGTCTTGTTTTTCCTAGTGACCGTTGCTGATTATGCTGATGCCGACCCAGCCGTTGTGAAGTCAGGGAGGCTGAAAAAGGCTGTTGCAAATGCAGTTGAAAAAGAAGGTAAATGGTGATGATGTACAGTCAGACATTTCTGTGTATTAATGATTTGAGATTACAGTGTGACTTGGCCATGTCTGTGCACGCGATTCAAGTGCTTAACTTAACACTGTGTGTTTCAGCAAAATTACTCTGCGGCCTGGAAGCATCTCAGGGTGCTGTAGAGGAGGTCCTCTCGTCTTCAGTGAGTGTCACAGCCGATGCTTTGGACAGCAGTGATGACCTAGACCCTGAAGATGATGGAGAAAATGAAACTCAAGTGACCCACAAGAAGAAAAACAAGAGGAGAAAGGGTATTATTTGTAATTTGTTTAAAGTATGCACATCGAGCAATGAGTCGAAAATGGAGTCAACCTTTTGTGCAACTTTACCAGGGTGTTGACTGTGACGTTTGCATGTTGTCTTCACAGAAAGTAGTGAGCGTAGTAATGGAGGGGAGTATCCAGTGGATATCTGGTTAATGCTCGCCTCCTACATTCGGCCAGAGGATGTGTGCAGATTTGCTCTAATCTGTAGGAATGCCTGGACAGTCACTTGCACGGCAGCTTTTTGGACCAGGCTCTACAGAAGGTGAGGTGGTTTTATTGATCATGTGCATGCAGTCAATGGTGAACAGCAAAGTGGAGTGCTTCTATTTTTTCCTACCAGTATTTTTCTTTTCCCTGCTGCTTTTCCTTTTCCTATTAGCTATTAGATTTGCTGAGTCATTTAGCATGGAAAAGGAAATGAAAAGGTATTTTTAAATGATGTACATATTGAGTGTTTTATTGTGTTTTTGTAAATTGATGGATTCATATTTTATTTGTAAATTATTTTAATAATTCATCTTTTTATTGCCCTCCTCTTTTTATTATTTAATTACTTTGTGATTTAGTCGATTTATTCATAGATTAATAAGTTAATTTGTAAACAAATGTATTAATGCCTATTTTTATTTTAGAAATAGTTATTAATTAATGACTTGCTTTATTACTATTTCTGTGACTCTTGTGGTCCTCCATAATTGTGAAGTTAACCAGGAAAAACTTGAACGGGGTCTCTTCTCAAAACCAAATTTAAATCTTTGCCTTCCATGCTTTTGCTTTACTAATTTTTTTAAAAATGTAAAAAAATATATATACATTTTATCAGAATGGAAACTACCATACATGTCAAGTTCATGATTTGTTGTTAAATTGAGGATCATATCCATTGTTAGTAGTGTGTGTGTCAAGATAAAAAGTCTTGAATGTGGTCCAATAAATTACCAAAGTAAGGGAGTAAACTGACCATTTGTATAATTAACATGTTTTCTTGCCCTCCCACCTTCCATCTCTCACAGGCACTACAAGATTGACACTGACCTGCCGTTCCGCCTCCAGCCTGAGTGTATTGACAGGATGTGCTCTTTACGTGCCCGAGTGATTCGCTCCCTTTTCCATTTGTATGAGCCGTTCAGCTTGCGTGTCTCGAAAATTCCTGCCCTGCCAGAATCCACGCCCACGACTTTACTCAACTCCAAGGTAAATAATCTGATGTGTAGTCAGTCACCTAACTCCACGGATGTGGAGCTAAAGTTCTGTTGTTTTTATTTTTTTATGATCTATTAGTATTGCAAGTGATTAGCTTGTATTTAGAGATCCATCTTTTTCATGCAAATGCGCCTATGGCTAAAAAAGAAAACTCAGGGCTAACCAACCCTGCCAATAAACAATTTTGTGATATCCAGGCTAACGACGACCACCAATGTTAGTGGAGCCAGGTAGTTCAAAGAGAGCCAGACTAAGTTGAACTCTCTGCATGATAGAGGCCCCTTGTGTAGTATTTGGTTGGACTGAAAACTGACCTTCACGGTACATGGTTTGACACATCTGGGTTATGTGTATGTATTCGTTTAGTCTCATTTTTGCGTTTTAATTTTCAAAACAAAGAAACCAGTAAAAAACACACATGCATGTCCATAAAAACTTAAACTGGTCTTTCTCATTGTGGAAATGTTGATTTTATGTGTTTTCTGTTGCAGTGTTTACTGTTCTGGATCAGAAAGGTGTCAGGGACTCGGCCTGAGGCATTGTGGGAGTTCAGCTTCAAGTTTCTAAAGCAGGTAAAACAGGTTGTTTAAAACACTCCTTTCCTAATTTGATAACCTTTCAGTAATAGCCTGTCATCATTGCTGCTGTCATATTTTTTTTTCTGGTCATCTCCATCCCAGCAGGGGCACAGTAAGAATGGTTGTGCCAACTCCTTGTGCAAGCCCAGACAATACGAAGACGTCCACACGAACCCAGACTCTGACTGCTACATGCTTCAGGTCACCACCCTCAACTTCATCTTCACACCTGTGGTCATGGGCATGACGCTGAGCCTGGTTAGTAACTCTTGTGTTTGGTGGATATTGGCTACTACCTCATATGGCAGAGAGCACAGATTGTTCTATGAACTTTTGCATGTGTTACCCTATAGCTGACCCGTGTTGGTAGTAATAGGACCTAGGGAGCAGGATGTTGTTTTTATATGAGCTACAGTCTATAAGGAATTGTAGGTGTTTCTCGCAGCCACATAAAAGGTTGTGTGTAGAAGGTATCCCGCGAGTTGGGAAAACTCGTGAGATGGTTAACTTTAGGCATTGATCTTGAGTAGTTAAGGTTAGGATAGGTTGTCGGGCAGTGAGTCACGTGAGAGTTTTTGCAGATTTCGTAATTTGCGGGTTACCACTAGACATAAAAGCTAACAATGAATGAAGAAAGAGACGGGCAGTCTTAGGTGAATCGCATCAAAAAACATCCAGAATCTCCTCACCTACTGGCAACATGTTTGTCATGATATGCTAACATTTGTATCTTTATTGTTTTTGCCAATAATTTGCTTTATCCAATAATATCTTCTGCCCCAAAGATTAAAATACCACTTTTGATGATGAACTGGTGCACCAAGTAGAATATATAATATTAATAATATTAACTCCTCTCCTAATCTGTACTGGTCTGTCTTTGTTTTTCTCATAGTTCACAATGAACGTTAGCACAGACATGCGCCACCACCGCGTTCGTCTGGTGTTCCAGGACTCGCCGCTCCGACGGGGGAAGAAGAGGGGGGATCATGGCGGGACCCAGGTGGTGCTGGATCCCGTACACAGTGTAAAGCTCATGGACTGGTGGCACCCACAGTACCCCTCTTCACCCCAGACATAGGAGTCCTGCCCCCTTGACAGAACGTCACACCAAGAATCCTGCTGATATCTCATCCCACTCACCAGAAATGTGATATCGAGTGACGCTGCAGAACCCTGGATTGTGTTCATTTACATTTTGATTCGGCATTTCAATTGATATTCAAATTTCGATTGTCATTGTTAGATGTTAAAGTCTGAGATGGGATGCAAACCTCACCTTCCAGTGTCAAGATTAAACATGTTGCATGCCCATCTACCACCGCAACCTCCACACCCTACTTGTAATGTTATTTAAACATTCATAGATCTTCCTGGAAGTAAATCATGTACTGCAGAATTGTCCAGTATGAACATTATTCCTAGGAAGACTGGGCTTTATCTATGTAAACAAATCTGCCACATGGGGACCTTGGCAGTCCCTCTGCTCTTTCAACCATCCTCAGGAGAAATCTAACTTCAGTTTGTTTTGCATTGTTATCTCAGAAAAAAGTGCATAATGTTTCACAAAATAGAAAATACTGTGATATGATCACAGTGATAGTTGATAGATGATAAATATTGATAATATTGTTCAGCCCTACAGAGTCAGGCCTGAGAGGAACCCATTTAGAGCTACCAGTTGCATAAAAAAGATTCACAAGTTCCCCATTATTCTACATTAGTCAACATGTTGCATGTTGAACCTACATGTGCAACACGTTTTCGAGAAGTTTTAAAACTCGTGGATTAACAGGGAACATTTGAACTGACTGTCCTTTTGTTTTTATGCTCACTTGAAAAGTTACTCGAAAAATATCTTGATTTTGCGTTGGTTTGAATTGACAATGTTGCATCAACAGATTATTCTTTTAAAACTATGTTTTTTTTCTTGATCTATTTAATTTAAGGCAGCCTCACTTAGTATTATGTGAACATTAATGACACTTATCTTTACTGAAGGGGCCAAAGAGATGATTTACCTCAGACGTCATCTGCTGATTTGGGCAGTGTTTCTTTTCTATCTACTGTTTCTTGGCTAAAAACATCTTGATTGTCTCCTTGCTGACTATGTGAGTCATGTACCCTACTGCCTCCTTTTTGAATCTTTCACAACTTTGAATGGCTCAAAGTGTTTAAAATGGTCTGTCTTATAAGTGTTGAATCACACCAATCACATGCTTGATTATGATGGGGAGAGAGAGCGACCATTGACATTGATTTATCCATCCATCAGACACAATTATATGATTGATTTGCACATATACATATATTGTGAATGGAAAAAAATAGATTGACCACAAACAGTTTACACTCGGTGTTCCAGTAGCTCACCTTGTAGAGCAGGTGCCCATAAACCAAGGCTGAGTCTTTACCGCAGCAGCCCGGGTTTGAATCCGACTTGTGGCCCTTTGCTGCATGTCGCCCCCCTTTCTCTCTCTCTCTCTCTCTGTCCCTCTCTCCCTCTCTCCCCCTCTCCCCCTTTCCAGTCTATCACTGTCCTAACAAATAAAGGCCAAAAAAAGTTATAAAGGCCAGTTTACACTTCTAGAAATATGAAGTAGAAGACAGCTGGATGTTCTGGTTAGCAGCAGTAGATTGTTTTAGTGGTTGGTCTAGTTTTATCAGATTGTGTTACACTGATAAAAAAAACTTACCGCACTGAAATAAAAACAGAAACTGCCCATTCAAAATGCCTCCAGACAGTCTTCTGTCATGAAATGTTGATTTACTGTATATTATTGTTGATCTTTCTGCCCTCTTGTTGTCATACTGGGTATTACCGGTGTGCTCCAGCAGTCACTGGATAGCACAAGGCCCTCCTTCATATCTCTTTATATGTGTGAATGATTTTCCTCGTACCAGTTAACATGCCATATTCTTTTCAGACCAGTGAAACAAATAAAAACATATACAGAGAGCTGGACGACCTAGAACCTGAAATACAGCAGATGGACATTGTGTCTTTACAGTCATACAGATGCACTTGTGCTGTGAAATGTCAATACGTCCAGATTATAAAACTGACAGATATGTGAATTTTAGTTAAACATTTTGTCGGTCCTATGATTAAAGGTTTTCACATAATATAAGAAAGACCTGTGCAATCTGGCCTTAGAAATACCAGTCCACTTCTCTATAACAGTCTTCACTAAAATGATAACATTTTAAGATTAAAAATGCAAATGTATTGGATTATATCTAAATCAGATTTATTTGCAAAGTACATACATAAAAGGGATTTGACTCCGGTTTTATGCATTTCTCTCAAACAGTCATAGGAATAACAGCAAGGGACAAGGACAACAAAGCTGGACAAATTAAGGTAAAATTGTTGTTGTAAACAATACAAATAGTGCAAAGAAATAAATATTGAATGGATAAACATTGACTGGATGATTATGCATAGTATGTACATGTAAAGATGTCTATATACTGTATGTAAAGTGAATAGGATTCATATTGGTGACAGGTGATATGTACATATATATATGTGTGTATATATATATATATATATATATATACATATACATATATATATATATATATATATTGAGGAAGACACAGATACCACCCCACGGGGGTGAGAGGGAGATTTTGTGCATTCAAGATTATATTGCACATGGTTTCATCTCAACCCCTGCATGCTAACACTGACACATTACACTGAAACGTAACTGGGACTTAACGATCTCAAAGATCTTTTTATTGAGCAGTTATATTTCACTTTTTTCTCAATTGACGTGTGCATTCAAGGCTCATTTCATTGTTTTTACAATTGTGCGTGTAGTATTGGAGTCATTAGAAAATAAAATAAAATAAAAGGCACAAAGGTGATATCTAAATAAAATAATAGCAGACAGAATAAGAAACATTTAAATAAAGAAAAGAAAAAAAAATAATAATACAAAATAATATATATACATATATATGTATACATAGAGAGAGAGTTTTATGAGGTCCTCTAAGTTTAGCCAAAGACTTCCAACACGACTAAAGGGAGACAACTTCATCTTTATCTCTTCTTCCCTCAGTCTACTTCTATATTGTACTCGGTACTCTGTACTTTTTTTATTCTTATCATTATCAAATCAGCAGCAACTGGACTTGGTTTAGGTTCTTGAAACCTAAACCAAGTCCAGTTGCTGCTGATTTAACCCTTCCTCTGGTTTTCTTATATTGTTTCATATTTGGGATGCATTTAGTTCAGTCTGAGGGGGGGGGGGGGTATTATAAGGACAGAGGGGGTCAACTCAGTACTTTTTTTTTTATCATTATACAGACGTAGGCAAAGTTGTTGGTACCCTTCCGTTAAAGAGAGAAAAACCCACAATGGTCACTGAAATAACTTGAAACTGACAAAAGTAATAATAAATAAAAATTTACTGAAAATGAACTAATGAAAATCAGACATTGTTTTTGAATTGTGGTTCAACAGAATCATTTTAAAAAACAAACTAATGAAACTGACCTGGACAAAAAATGATGGTACCCCTAGAAAAGATGTAAAATAATGTGACCATAGGGACATGTTAAACTAAGGTGTGTCCTGTAAATAGCATCACAGGTATCTTCAAACTTGTAATCAGTCAGTCTGCCTATTTAAAGGGTGAAAAGTAGTCACTGTGCTGTTTGGCATCATGGTGTGTACCACACTGAACATGGACCACAGAAAGCTAAGGAGAGAGTTGTCTCAGGAGATCAGAAAGAACATTATAGACCTTCATGTTAAAGGTAAAGACTATAAGACCATCTCCAAGCAGCTTGATGTTCCTGTGACTACAGCTGCACATATTATTCAGAAGTTTAAGGTCCATGGGACTGTAGCCAACCTCCCTGGACGTGGCCGCAAGAGGAAAATTGATGACATATTGAAGAGACGGATAACACGAATGGTAACCAAAGAGCCCAGAACAACTTCCAAAGAGATTAGAGGTGAACTCCAAGGTCAAGGTACATCAGTGTCAGATTGCACCATCCGTCACTGTTTGAGCCAAAGTGGACTTAATGGAAGACAACCGAGGAGGACACCAAATCATAAAAAAGCGAGACTGGAATTTTCCAAAATGCATATTGACAAGCCACAAAGCTTCTGGGAGAATGTCATTTGGACAGATGAGACAAAACTGGAGCTTTTTGGCAAGTCACATCAGCTCTTTGTTCACAGACGCAAAAATGAAGCATCCAAAGAAAAGAACACTGTACCTAATGTGAAACATGGAGGAGGCTCGGTTATGTTATGGGGCTGCTTTGTTGCATCTGGCACAGGGTGTCTTGAATCTGTGCAGGGTGCAATGAAATCTCAAGACTATCAAGGCATTCTGGAGCGAAATGTGCTGCCCAGTGTCAGAAAGCTTGGTCTCAGTTGCAGGTCATGGGTCCTCAAACAGGATAATGACCCAAAACACAGCTAAAAACACCCAAGAATGGCTAAGAACTAAACATTGGACTATTCTGAAGTGGCCTTCTATGAGCCCGGATCTAAATCCTATTGAACATCTGTGGAAGGAGCTGAAACATGCTGTCTGGAGAAGGCACCCTTCAAACCTGAGACAGCTGGAGCAGTTTGCTCACGAGGAGTGGGCCAACATACCTGTCAACAGGTGCAGAAGTCTCATTGAGAGTTACAGAAATCACTTGATTGCAGTGATTGCCTCAAAAGGTTGTGCAACAAAATATTAAGTTAAGGGTACCATCATTTTTGTCTAGGCCAGTTTCATTAGTTTGTTTTTTTAAATGATTCTGCTGAACCATAATTCAAAAACAATATCTGATTTTCATTAGTTAATTTTCAGTGAATTTTTATTTATCATTACTTTTGTCAGTTTCAAGTTATTTCAGTGACCATTGTTGGTTTTTCTTTCTTTAACGGAAGGGTACCAACGATTTTGCCTACGTCTGTATATAAATGATATAATATATATATATATATACATATATATATAAATGTATCATTATATATATACATATATATGTATATAATAATACATTTATATATATTATAATTATGATATATATATAATTATTATAATATATATAATAATGATAAAAATAAAAAATGACTGAGTTCACCAGGCCTCCCTCTCTCCCTATAACAACCTCCATCAGACTAAACTAAATGCATCATACATATGAAACAATATAGAAGTGTAGACTGAGGGGAAGCGATAAAGCTGATGAAGTTGTCTCCCTTTAGTCGTGTTGGAAGTCTTTGGCTAAACTTAGAGGACCTCATAAAACTCTCCATACAGTCAACAGGCATCACGTCATGCCCTCAAAATACCAGATATGAGGAAAACTACATTTCCCACAAGCCCCTTCTGCGCTTTGCCATTGGTGGTGGTGGTGGCACAGGTGACCGCGGACGCTCAGAGAGTTGTGACAACATCTCGTCGGACGAAACGAAAACAAATTAGCCCGAGAGAAGTGTCGGCGGTGCTGCACGCTGTAGCAGTCTGTGTAAATACAGAGAAACCTGAAACTATTATTTATCTTTTAGAGGAGACTTTTCCCTCCTGATAGAGCAGCTTGTAGTCCCAGAGCGCACGAGAGGAGTGAGCACTCACTCTTTCTCTAGTGAGGCTGACTTCTCTACTTCGGTGTGTCTGACCTTCAGAGCTGGTAAGTGATATTTCACCACTGAAATTGAGCTTCTGCTACAACACCACCACCTCTGGAAACCACGCAGGGCACTCACTTGAAGTGCGTATTTCCCTATTTACATGCAAAATCTGGTGATTTTAGTGAGTTAAAAATGAAAAGTAGCCAATTTATTATTTGTCCTTAGGGGAATTAAAGGCAACACTGGCTTGCACTTGTCAAGTTAACTGTTGTTAAATCATTGCAAAAATAATTTCTGCATTGAAGACGACACATGTTAACTCACAGCCATGTGTTATCCTTAAACTTTACTTATAGGCATCACAAATCACAGTTGCACCATTTGTTAATTTTATTATGAATCTGAAAAGAATATAGAAATATTTAGACATCCACCAGCACATTATAGACATTTTCACATTATGTTTAGAAGGTATTTTTAAGTTAATATTCTCACATTACATGATTTGTACAAATATAAGGAATAACTATATAATAGTTTGAAATAAAATAGTGCTGAAATCCTGCTGTTTGCCTTTACAGTGGTACCACTTTGGTTTTGGACCATAATGCACCACTTTCCCCTTTTTACATTCATCACTGGAGAGCTATCCCTCTTGCCATTTATAAGCTGCAGCCAAGCTGGTATCAGTAACAACACCTCAGCCCCGGGGTATGCTGCTATGTATAAGCAGTGACTGTAAAGTGTGCACACTTTACTCTGCTGCTGCTTTAGAAGTGCTGCACTAAAATAATGAAGGCAGTCACCACTGACCATTTATGCCCCCATTGTCACCTCTGCGTGAGTGGGCTTTATTTACATACTGTGTGTTTATTATTAGTGTGCGTGTGCAGACAGAGTGGAGGGTACAGTTTTGTTTTTTTGCCTGATGCTATCCAGTAATGCAATGTTTTATTCCAATAATAATATTTGACATACCTGGGATTTAGCTGTGATTTTTTTAGAAGGAACTGCATGTTATTTTCCTGCAGAATATGGTCAAAGTTGCTGCTTAAAAGTGTGATATTTGTATAATAATTCACCGAGAAAACTTTATTATTAGGTGTAGTCCTGATCACTTTTGCCATACAAAATTATTTACCATGATGAATGTAGATTTGAAGACTTACAGCTGGTCTGTGTGAAGTCTGTAGGTCGACCTGCGTGTCTCCTCCGAGAATGTGTTCAGCCAAGGCTTGCTTATCTCCCTGCGAGGATGTGATGGTACGTGTCCACAGGATCTGTTCTTTCCAGACTTCCCATTCATTGTCTATGAGGTCTAGGCTACTTTATGCAAACCAGGGGCGTCTGGCACAACTCGCCACCTCTGGAAACTCCCAAGAAACCTTTAAACTAACCACTGTTGATCTACAACAAAGACAGATTCAGCAACTGCATGGCTTATTTCTCGCATAAAATGTTTTCAGAAACACATTTCGGCGAACTATTTTCATAACAAAAGGAGAAAAGAAGTTCTCAGATAAGCAGCCATGCTGGTGCCTAGTGCCTTGTGTCTAGTGGCAGCCCATAAAGCGTCCAATACTGGGAAGCGAGGCGATCACTCGCGTCCAAAAACGCCCGTGTGGACACGTACCATGAGAAAGAGATGCGAGGAAGAGACGCAATGATGGAGGATCCGAATGAGAAATCCTTGGTTCCACAGTCTTAAGTGACGTCAGTTACTTCAAACTGTGTGCCACTTGCGGAGGTGCGGCCTTTATACATTAGGCCACATGATAAAAAACTTCTGTGTAAGACACATCTGTGTTTCCTCGCTCTAAGCTCCTCCAGAAGCCTCCTCTCTCCTCAAGATCGTCCATGATGGCGGAGGGGGAATGATTTCTGGGTCACGGGAGGAGAGAGGACGCGAGGAAGCATTCTGTAGGTTAAGACAGTGAAATGCACCCCAAGCAAGTGTTTGACATTACACCCCGGTCCCTGACCCCTGACCTCTCCACCTGGCCTCTGTGATCATCCATACCATTCTCCAGAGAACACAATGGGGGTCAAAGGTCAGAGCAGGAAGGTCTCCATAGGTCTGATAGCTTGTAACTGACGAGTATCTTTTTGTTAAGGTTCTGCTTATGTTCATTGTGACTCGTCTACTTTCGTTCTTAGTGTATTTCTAAGAAGTTTCCCTTTAGATGTCCCCATTAGCGCTGATCCGATCATACGGTGAAGACCATGTTGTGTTACAAGACACAATGATGACAGGTCATAAAGTGTGTTACCAGAAATAGAAAGTCTAGAGCTCAGTGATCCCAATAAACTATGTATGTGATTATTTATGACCGATTGCGAAAGATGGTCTTCAAGGAACTGTAGCCACAGGAAACCACAGGAAAACCATAGAGCGATATTTAAACAACCCAGACAATTAATCATCTTTTTAATGGCTCTGCGTAGGTAGAAATATTCTTAATTCTGCTTTGCCTTCAGCCGCTTCCAGTAAAATGAGTTTTACAGGGAAGTTGCACAGGATCACTGAGGTCAACCACACTGACAATCTAGGTTTTTTGGTGGCACATGTATTTTCCTAGATGTGTTTCGATATATAAAACATACAGAAATGTGATACTGAAGGAAAAGATGACTTCCACCTCTTTGTTGTTCACTGTTACTGAGGCACGCACAGATGGGCATTCACATGCATGGAGGCCGGTTCAGCTCGTCTGAGGAAATAATGTGTGTTTTGATGCGTAAGAGTAGTTTGTTTTTCATTTAC
Source organism: Sebastes umbrosus (assembly GCF_015220745.1). Lineage (NCBI taxonomy): Eukaryota > Metazoa > Chordata > Actinopteri > Perciformes > Sebastidae > Sebastes > Sebastes umbrosus. The sequence goes on along the minus strand of NC_051269.1, from coordinate 30,623,400 downwards.
GTATTCAAACACACAAACACAGTGAATGTGTTGTTGATGTGTGTTTAGGCCAGTGGGCAACCTCTGGGTCTGAAAAGTGAAGTCAATGCTGAAGTGCCTTAAACTTGTATTTTTTCTAACAGCCAGCAGGGGGCGACTCCTCTGGTTGCAAAAAGAAGTCTGATTGTATAGAAGTCTATGAGGAAATGACCCTACTTCTCACTTGATTTATTACCTCAGTAAACATTGTAAACATGAGTTTATGGTCTCAATCGCTAGTTTCAAGTCTTCTTCAATACAGCATGATGTTCATTTAGTAAATTATGGTCCCATTTAGAGTCAAATAGACCATAAAGCAGGGTATGTTTTAGGGCGTGGCTACCTTGTGATTGACAGGTCGCTACCACGACGTTGTCCGGTCTGGGAGTTGGCCGTGTTTTAATCTTAGAACTTTAACCCTTTAACAGTGTGTTTTCAGTTCATGGAAGTTCATTGTAATATTTTGGTTGCCTAAAAATGTCTTATTCAGCGTTCCGTTGTACTTAGCTCCACCCTCTCGTGTTAATTATTGTGCAAAAAGCCAAGATGGCGACGGCCAAAATGCCAAACTCGAGGCCTCCAAACAGCAGTCCACAAACCAATAAGTGACGTCATGTTGACAACGTCCACTTCTCTTGTATACAGTCTGTGGTTTAGGCCGTACTACGGCAGTAGTAGTATTTTTCCACATGCAGAGTTGTAGCATGTGCGTTAGTAAAACAGCAGTTATGTCATCACACGGTTAAACCTGAAGTACCGTTCTCCTGGAAAGACACAAAGCCTTTCTCTCACTATCTCTCTGCTTGGATTGTCTCTCCTTTTCACTGCCCTCTTAATTTTTGTGAATCCACGAATGAATGAAAACATTTCCGTTGTGTAACAAGATCAAAAAGATAGATACTTACTGTGCAGCAACACTGGCATGAAGTTTAGCTGGAACTGTGACACTGATGTAGTGCTGCGACATATCAAAAAACATTTAAATTGAATTATTGTCTTGTAATTTTATCATGTGCCTCTTGACGTGTTTGTATAATGTTTCTAAGAAAGCCTCTGAACTCAAATCCTGTCGAAGAGGTCCATAGAAGATTACTTATGATATCTGCTGCCTGCTATTAGGGATGTCACGATACCAAAAAATTTTGCCACGGTAAAAAACAAAAGTAAAACAATAAATCCCATGTACTTCAACATACGTACACTCCTTTATTACCGTTTGCATGCTGGTTTTTGTTAGGAAGTCAAACAGGTCATAATTCCCCCTCTATTATTTTATATTGCTGTGAAAACATCTTCTTCAAACAACTGGATTTATTCAAGTTTTTCGACAAAAACAACATTTTACAAGATTACATTTGAACACATCATGATATTGTTAGAATTTACCTTTGCCCATACACATAGGGAAGGTCAGCAGCGCGTGGCGGCTGCGGAAACCTGTTGTTTTTTATTTTGGCGCCCATGTTAACAGGTGAGAGCAGCCACACTGCCGGCGTGAGCAGTGCGGCTTGGCTGCTGTTTTTTTGCTGCTATTTTTACCGCGAGCCATGCGCGGTTCACAGCAACGCCAAACAGTGTGAGAGATCGTTTGACTGTATATTGATATCACACCAGCTATATTACTACAGTTTTAGTGTCTGGATATCTGTAAAACATGTCACAGACATGAAAAAAAGTAAAGATCAAAATCTTCTAAATCAACACTTCCTGCTTCCGTTTCAAAATAAAAGCCCTCAAAGTTTTTTCTGTGGACAGAATTCCTTTTATTCTGAAATATTTACAGGACAGTGCTGTAGGAAATGCAGTGACTTGCAGGGCTCCATGAATGAATAAAGTACCGGGTTTTAATTGTGGATTATTACTATTATTTACAAATGAGCACACGCTTCTTAACCTTTTGCTGTCTAAAATAAATATAAATTACATTTATGAGGACTGAAATGGCCATTATGAAAGGCAAACTCTATGTAGAAAGAAAGGGCTGGCAGCAACAGCAGAGAGGCTGCCAGTGTGGAGTGGACACCACACACGTGAGAGACGCAATAGTTTGGCGAGGCAGCCGCCACGTGCTGCTGACGTGCCCTGTCTGTCTCTGCCGCAAGAGGGAAAAAATAGCGTGCATACCCTGGACGCATCGATGTTGAGTTTACTGCGTCCCAAACACATTTTCTACTGTCCCCGGGACGCCGTTAGTCTCCAGCCTTGACGGTACTTGCGGTCCTGTAGAAAAAAAATTGTTTCTCGTGACATCCCCTACCTGCTACATAACACAGTAATCAAAAACTCTTCATAAGACAAAAGTTGGACGTAATAACCAGTTGTTTATAGGAAAATGTATGCAAGGTGTCTGTGCGCTCACTCATTGTCAACACAAGTGTGTGTGTACAGACACACTGTTAAGAATGGGGACAGATGCACATAGAGGAGCCAGTGTGGTTATTGAGTGCACACAGTATGAAGGGTCAAGGGGTTAGTAAACACACCGAGCTGTGAGGTCACAGTGAGCAAGGTCATAGGTGACCGGTCATTATGTAGAGCAGATCGCACTCTCTCCAATAGCACAGCGGCAACCTGCGCCGATGGCCAGCAAAGGAAAACGGTGTCGAGTTTCAAGCACTTCAACCACACCGCAGACTATAGAGGTGACCATTTTTGACTTAATGAAATCATAACTACCAAACTACTGGCTGTGTTGGAGCATTTCTTTTCCCTGCCTTGTGTTTATGTTTGAATGTGTGACACGTACGATCCGATCACTTTGTCACAGAAGTGCACAAATTAGCACAAGCTTTACAAACTGTTTATGGAAAAATGTGTGCTTGGGTCATATTTTCAGCCTCATTGGACTCATGTCCGCTTGTAAGTGTTGGAGATGAGGTTAATTTCCTTCAGGTAAACAAAGGCAGCAGTACACACACACACACACACAGAGGCACACTGACTGGGCTCAATGGATGTACTCTAGTGTGAAAGAGCATCAGGTGTGTGTGTGTAAACACAGCTCCATCCATTTGCCATATGGACAGATCTCCCGTGACCCCGTACAGTGTTTTTGCTGCTTCGTGACAAGAGCAGGAAAAGGTGAAATAAGGAAGTGTTTTTATGATGATCTGGATTTCCCTTAAAAATACAAAACAAACTAATGAATAGGTTTGTCGCTATAGCTCGGACTTTTTAAACCACATAAATGACGGCCTGGCATGTGCTATGTGACAACATGACCCATGATCTACCAGAGGTGAGCGTGGGTGGGGCGTTTTAGGGCATGTGCTGAATGTGTGACTCCACTTCCTCATCTTACCTCCATTGCACTGTTTCATATCCTCTTTTGGCCGACAGACAGTAGTGATGGTCTTACGCAGTCTCTCTTGTCTCTGTTAGAACGGAGCCTCAGCTGCATCTGTGAGCTCGCTCTGCAGCTGGCCTCTTGTGTACGTTTGGACAATTTGCTTGTTAGTCTGAACTGCAGGGGTATAGTTTGTAGTTTGCAGTTGTAGCTCTCTGCAGCTCTCAGAGGCCCGCAACTATTTCAAAGAGTTATACTTTTATCTCTTTATAAAGATGTACATCAGTCATCTCAGCTATGTTTTTTTCACACATGTTAATGCTTACTGTTCCCACACTACCATAAAAAATGTTCACTAAATAAGTTGTAAAGTCTCAGTGTAATTATCTTAAAGGTGCAGTGTGTAGGATTTGGTGGCATCTAGTGGTGTGATTGCAGATTGCAACAAACTGAGTACCCCTGCGCTCACTCATCCCTTTCCAAGACTATAAGGTAATGTGAGCTGCTGAGTGCAAAACCGTGGTAACGCTGTTCCCCTCGCTTAGTGGCCATCCTTAACATAATAACACTACTTAAGGAGCAACAGAAGTCAGACAGCGGCTGGCGGTATCACGGTTTTGCCCTCTGCAGCTCACTTTATCGCAGTTTCACAAGTGTTTCGGAGAACTACGGTGGCCTTCAGGTAACGTAAAAACATGAAAGGCTCTCTCTAGAGTCAGTGTTTGGTTTGTCCGTTCTGGGCTGCTGTAGAAACATGCTGGAGCAACATGTTGGACTCCATGAAGAGGACCTGCTCCCTATGTAGATATAAAGGGCTCATTCTAATCTAATGTAAACACAATAATTCTTAGTTTCAAGTGATTATACACTAATGAAAACATAGTTATGAATATTATATTCCATTTCTGTTATCAGAAATGGTAACACACAGTTCCTTTAAAAGCTATTCCTCGAAACAAAGCAAATATATGAATAATATGAGGCAATCTCACTTGTTTCTCTTGCAGTTTCACTTCTTTCAGGAAATCATGTGGCTTTGATGCATGTTGTGAAATATCTTGACATAATTTGTGATTTACTTCAATAAAACTAGATTTCAAGGCTCTATGAAGATTTTAAGATGTTCTACTGATATTCACCCCCTCTCACACACAAAATATTTCTATTTCAATGGATGCTACGTTGTTGTTGAGAGTCTCTTGGTACTTAACATACTTTCTTTCTTCTCGTATGAACTCGTATGCGCTCTCTTAATAATATGCCCTCTGGGCTTCTCAAACAGGTTTTCCATTATACAATTCCTAATATACTTTCCAGTGGTTCAAGACTATTGCTGGCAATAACAACAGTCTGGTTTCATATGAGGATGTCAAATGACCCACTGATGATTCATGACATGACTGTGCGAATATGCTCATGTTGGATTTCACGTCTGCCTTTGATTGGGCAAATCATGACTTACTCCATATAGTTGGTATTAATGCCAGAGCCTTTGGACTGGTTTTTCCCCTGTTATTTTTTCAACCTTTTCAGTTAAGATGGACAGTTTTTCTGTTCTCCTTTGCTAGTAGCTCCTTATAGCTCACACACGTCGTAGGTCACATTGCTCTACATGTTTCCTCTTGATAATTCAGAAGTAGATAATTTCCTTCCACTTATGCTTTCAGTTCAGAATCAAATACAAGGTCTTACTGTTTGATAACAAGATTCTTAATAGCTTGGCTCCTTCATATGTCTTTAAAGTCCTACATCACATATGTTTCCTCCGTATTACGATAGTGTAGTTTTACCTGAAGCTGCTGGCTGTTTGTTTGCTGAAGGCAGTGTTGTAGTACTCAAGATCGGTCTTGGTCTCCAGGCCACTTTTTGAAGGTCTCGGAATCGACCGCATTTTTACTCGGTCATGTCTCGGTCTCAGAAAAAGAGGACTCTGGATTTTATTTCAAGACAACAACTGCGTGGATATCGCTATATTGCTTGTGCATTGTCTGATGTATTTATTAACATCATTATTGCGGTTGCTAAAATTGACACACCTCTGCAATGCCGTTTAACTATTTTATCAAGACATTTCTCATGCTACACTTATACACATACACACATATACAGTATATATGGCAATAAAAGAGGTGAATGAATTTCTCTGTGTATTTTTTATGGGAATGTGGATCTTTCAGATCAATTTGAGGAGTGCCAATGTTTTGCCCGCATAGGACTCAGACTGGTTTGGTCTTAGTCTTGACTTAGTCTCAAAATCTTGGTCTTGTCTCTGTCTCGATACACTGTGGTCTTGATCATGACTTGTCATAGACGGTGGAACAGACTCCCCTTTTAACATCAAGTGTGCCTCCACTGTTCACACTCTTGAATCAAGCCTCTATCTTTTAGATTGTTCACACTGATGCGGATGAATTTGAAAATGCGTCTTTTTGCGCTTTCACTACACTAAGCTGCCCCTTTCCTTTAACAACTTGTCCAAAGCATGCAGATTTTTCATATTTTAAAAAATCCAACTTTCTGTCACAACTTTCTTTGTGTTTGCTGTCGTCTTACACCATAAAGGTGTTTCAATTTCAGTGTTTCTGCCTGTAAGATGACTGAGCTAAAACGGTATGTCTTTGAGGGTCTCAATGCAGCAGCCTGGGAACTAGTTTTTTTTACCGAGTAGCATTTATGATCCAGAATCAAATCACAATTTTGGCAGATATATGTATTTATTAAAAGAGGAAGAAAGAGGACCTTTTGCACTTTAAAAATTAGCATCAATGTGCTGTTGTTGTTACACATTACACAGTTTGAATTAAGTTGACTACTTGGGTGACTTGCTCAGATGAATATTTCCAACATGTTTTCATCCCAACTCGTCACACTGACGCTTTTTCAGACCCCTCGGCGTCACTTTTTGGTCGCAGTAAACACGTTCTTAATGTTGTGAATTAAACAAAAACACTTGCTTAGGTTCAGGCAACAAAAACACTTGCTTAGGTTAAGGCAACAAAACCACTTAGTCAGGTTTAGGAAAAAGCAACATGGTTGGGTTTAAGATTACTACGTTTGTACAATGAAAATGTGACTTGATGTTTTGAAAACGAGACACAAACAGCGGTCTCTTGGTTGAAAGCCTTGTTTGTTGGACCCAAAGACCTCTCCTCCCGCCCGCACTGTGTGTCTCTTTCGCTCTTTAAACTACGTCACCACAGCACTTTCTCTGTGTGTTTACTGTTGCCATGCAAGGGTTAGATTGGAGTTAATGGAAAGCTCGGTGCGTCTCATGCCGGCACTAAAGGGTACCTTGTGCGGTGGTATCGAACTCCGACGGCCGTTACAAAGTGTCTGTGTTTGACACCCTGGCAATGAGAACGGTGGTATTTTTTTCCAGTTGTGACTAGTAAATTGATCTTGATCAATCTTAAACATCATTATATTGGGAGTGAAATCGTCTTAGTGGAGATTGTCTCTTATTCAAACCTGTGTGATATCGCTGCTGAATGGATGCTCCTCCTTCAGTCAATAGCAGGCGCTCTTCTCATTTTATAAGGGCTGTTATCTGCTGGGATTAATAACGCTGGATAGCACAGTGATTTTAGCAACAGCGCTGTCCTCTGAGTTTATTAACATCTTTATGGGGCAATCTCTTCCTCCTCTCTGTTAGTGTTAGCCGTAGTCCACAGCAGAATCATCTGTAGAAGAGATTCACTGAACTACTGTATAAGGTTGTGTGTGTGTGTGCTTCTGTGTATAGAGACACAGCATTCCTTTGTCTGCACTGCTTAATTAAAAACTGCCTCCATATTTGGTCAGATGACAAGAAATGGATGCTGATCTGGCACACACGCACACACACATACAGCACAGAGGAAGTTGCCTTGTAAACTTATTTATTATCGTTCCTCTTGACCCCTCCTTGAACTCTTCCCGTGTTTTCAATTGTCTCTGTCCTCCTTTACCTTTTCTGCGCTCGCTCTCTCTCCGCAGCTCTTTCTCTCTCGTCCTCTCAAAAGTCTGAAGGGCTCAACGGCAGCCGCATTCTTCATACTAATGGTAATTAGTCTTGAACTTGTCTACCCATAGAGGATGAAAATAGGAGAGAAAGAGCGACAATGAGAGTGAGAAGGAGTGGAACGTGTTTTTAAAGAGCAGGTTTTGGTGTGTGACGGTCGTAGGGAAATTAATTGTGTGTGTGTGTGTGTGTGTGTGTGTGTGTGAGCGCCTTATCTCACCACTCATCTCCCAGATGCCTTCCATTCCAGCTCACCGTACATGGCGACTCTCAACCATGCAAAAAGAAATGCTGTGCAGCTGGTTGGCTGGTTATTGCGCTACTCTCTCTTTCACACACAAACACACTCATACAGTAGATCCCCACTTTTGTTTACTCAGTACTAATGACGGTTAATTAATACTCTCCAAATAGAAAAAGAGTGCTCTAAACATCTGATTGGGACATCTAGCCATAGCAGCCCAAATAACATCAACTCTTCTGTAAATTAACTACAATTTTGTACAAAGTTTGCCAAATTATGGAGGTACAATACAAAGATCCATGGAATTATAATAATAATACGATAATATTCCTTTTATTTTGTTGATATCATCAGGGATGGCAGGTGATATGTAACACTAAACCTCAAAAGTCGGCTTGCACACAACCTGAGGTCACCTCAGGTCATATGATGTAGCACTGATGAGGAAGTGTTTGTTTTCCTAGACATATAAGAAATGATAAAAAAGGCACACATTCAGTGTCCGATAGGATGGGGGCTGAATCAAAGAAATATCTAGCAGAATTAAAACAGATAGATCTGCACACCAAATATCTCCCGTTAGAAGGATTTTTATTGCTGTAACGTTTTGAGCACCAGGCTCTTTCTCAAGCTTCGGTTATGTTTATCTGCAAGGACTCTCTATAATACTTCCATTTGATGTGCAGCCTTATAAAAATGGCATCTTTGTTTGATTATTTCACTCAGCGGCCGTCAGCTGCATCATATAGCTTCAGATACAGAGAATTTATGTGATACAGATACAGACAAAATGTTAAGAAAATGTTTCATGTGCAAAGCCATGTATAAATGGTCAAGTTGTAGATATTGGATGTTGACCGCAATGTTTATCCAACCTAAAGAGAGAGATAGCGGCTAGGTTAGCATAGCTGAGTTAAACCTCACTCAGACGTATCATCAGTCAGTCAACACTTCCAATAGAGCTAGTCTATTTATGCAGTATCTGTATTGTACAACCATGGCGACCGAGGGAGTAAACGAAAGGAAGCTTGCCCGGTGGACGAGTAGAAGAGGGTCTTGGGTGGTGTGTTTTGTGTTCGTGGACGCATGTGTGTATGTGTGTGTTTAGGTCCTGCCTCCTTCATAGGCCATTGTCAAAAGAGTACAAGGCTGTCTTGGTCAATGATTTCCCCCTCCTACACGTACGCCTCATGATTGGCCAGACTTGACAGGAACGCAGCTTTCCCAACCAATAAGCTGAGAGCCTGGGAGGGGGGTCCTGCCCCTGGACCAAAATAACCCAGTAAATACACTGCGGGCACTATGAGAACTGGAGCTGGCCCACTGTTGAATGCTTTGTGTACAAACAAGGGATGCTTGTGAGCCGGGTACTGCTGAACCACGCTGGTCAGTGTTCTCCTCTGTTGTGATAGGCACAACTAGCTGAGTGGCACGTTGATACCACTGTTTGTGTTTCTGCATTCAGGGATGTAGGATAGTAGAGGAGCGTCTGGGTGGAGGGTAGGGCTGCACGATTATGGCCAAAATGATAATCACGATTATTTTGATCAATATTGAGATAACGATTATTTATAGATTAGTGGACAAAATATTTTCACGTTTTACATAAACAGAGCGATGCTTTCACTTCCATGTTGTGCTACGTTCCAACCGACAAAAATCCTAAATGTTTTTATTTTGTTATTGTCATCTATAGTGGTTATTTGCATAAAAACACAAAATTTAAACGATTAGGAAATAAATTATTCTATTTTTATTTAAATATATGCTTTGATTAAAAAAAAATAATCTTGGCATTATAGTTTTAATTATATAATATAAGCTGCTTAGAGATAGTGTTAGGAAGTTAAATGGGTCATAATTCTCTCTATTAACTATTTTATATTGCTGTGAAAACATCTCCTTCTCCATCTCTAAGTTTCTCGCCAAAAACTACATTTTACAAGATTACACTTGAACGCATCATGATAGGGTTATAATTTACCATCGCCTAATACTCATTTTTACTGAGTAGAGCTTGAATGCACCATAACGTGCTCCGTGCTGTCAGCAGACGAGCCGGTCACTGTGATTACTCTGAGCAGCATTCAGGGGAATGAATTATAATATAATAGTTGTCTGATTAAGTTAGTTGTTCCAAGGTTGTTTTAAGGTTATTCCTCCATGGCTTACTTTGGACTTATAGTTAAAACATCATGTGGCGGCTGCACGTGTGTCTGACCGACAAAAAACTTGGATATACTGTATGAGACTGCTGAAAACTGGCCGTTTTGATCGGCTGCTGATTGACGGTGAATCTCTAGCTGTTAGTTTGGGAAGCGCTTGATTTATGCAACGGTGTTTTCTATGAGCGGAGCATTTTAAACGGCAATTAAATGTTCATTTAATTGTGGGAAGCCAAAGTCGTGATCACAATAATATTCAGTGCAGCCCTATTGGAGGGTTGCTAATAGTTGGGTTACATAATGGAAGTGTTTTATAAACACATTACACACAGAGAATCCATCAGACAAGCTGCTGCATGTAATGAGCGTTCTGCATGTGGCCTCTGCGGTATGTTTGTGCGGACATATTGTGTCACAACTCGAAACAGATGCAGATTGATTTGCTAATTGATTTTAAAGCTGGTCTCATTCTAGTTTAATGAGATGAGCTTACAGTGAGGTCTAATGAGGTTTAATGACTTCAGTGAGAGGTACAGTTTTTGGCCTCAACAGTAGAAGTCAGTGTCCTGTCACAACATAAAGGGATATGACAGACAATAAGCACACATTGCTGATTGCTTAAGTAACTAATTTGTGCCCAAAGACTATATTTAGTATGATAATGAAAAATGCTGCAACATTTGATTTGATTGGTCAAAAGTCTTGAAATTTGGTACGGGCATACGTATAGCTAGTATCTCACAGTACAACTTTGAAATTTTTAGATCACTTGAAAAATCACTCTTTTATCAATAGTCAGGATCAAAGTCAGGATTTTTGAGAAATGAGGAAAAATGCTAACATTGTGTTTATTAAATGTTTTCCAAATTAAATACTTTTTTTACATTGCATGTGTGTGCACATCTTTGATATTCAACTTGTTATGAGTTCAGAGATACCAAATACTTGATTGTGCTCCTTGTAGTTTCTGAGATATCACACTATATCTAGTAATTTGACACATGGGACGACTGTTTTTTCCTAACATATAATGGAGTCTATTGTAAAAACAGTAGTCCCATGTGCCCAAATATTAGATAAACAGTAGTATGATAAGAAAAACGAACTTTTCAGCCAAACGGTTTGACTGATTTCTTCACATTTGTGCTTATAGGCAAGCCCAAAGAACACCACCAAAGGAAATAAAAAAATGTCAGTTACGGGCACAAATGGGTTTAAATGTTTTTTGAAGTTTTGTCCTCTGAAACATTTATCGTATTGGCCCTGGAAAACAAACATCCTCCTATTTTGGACCTGTCCATGCATTTCCACATGTTCTGATGTGAAAATATTCTGCTATTATGTCTGATCTCACCACTAGGAGGCTCCTTTAATGGTCCTGTCAGCAAGTAGACGTCATTCTACCTTCTGTTGTTTCTTTAATCAGTTGTCTGTTGTTGGAGGGATGTGCTTGTGTTTATCTATTTCGTTGAGAATGCTGATAATGTCGAGGCACTAATCTGTGTTTGCATGCATTTTTGCTTGTGCTGACACAAATGGGTGCACACGTTCTGGAGGAGGGCAGAGGGAGGAGTGATTCATGACGTGAGTGACTTCTGTTTCTTGTAAACAAACCTTACAGCACTTTTTCAGAAGAAGTTTTACTGAAATCTGAACTCACTGTCATGTCACAAGGGAATCAGCCAATGACTGAGAAATAAACATGCAATCCTGTAGCTCCACTTTATACGCAAAGACACACAAACAGATGGAATTAACCCACTTTTGAATAAGTGGTTATCTGCATTTTTCTCTACTCGTAGCCTTGGATTCATAACATTTCATCCAGTATTGTACTTACCTAAATGTAATGATATATTATATTATTTTAATAGTGTAAGTTACAAAAAAAATATGCTGCACCACGCTGTCCAGTTTCTTATGTGATCACCTTCACAATGTCCCAACTAATCAGTGATGTCTCAGAAATGTATTAATAACATACATTTGCATCAGTCACAAGCTGAGATTCAGTGCTCTGTGGTCGCTTCACCTATGCATATTTTACAGGAGCATCCTTTATTTATTTATTTTTCATATATTTCTAAACCTGTTGAATAATCTCTTAACAATACAGTGACCATGACTTTCAGTAAAAAATAATAAATGTATGCTATGGAACCTCTCTTTTTATTATGAAAAGGCACAAGTGTATGATAATTTATACTGAATGGACACAGGTTATCAATGACAATTAGAGCTGCAACAATGAATTGCTTAGTTGTCAATTATTAAATGAATCACCAACTATTTTGATCTATTAATTGGTTTGAGTATTATTTTAAGAAATAAAAAGCCAACATTTTTCTGGTTCCAGCTTCTTAAATATTAATATTTTGTGGTTTCTTTACTCCTCTATGACAGTAAACTGAATATATTTGTGTTGTGGACAAAACAAGACATTTGAGGATGTCTTCTTGGACTTTGGGAAACACTGATCAACATTTCTCACCATTTCCTGACATTTTATAAACCAAACAACTAATTGATTAATCCAGAAATAGACGACAGATTAATCGACTATGAAAATAATCATTAGTTGCAGCTCTAATGACAATAAATGTGGAGTCATTTCCTGTCCTCAGGATTGTGTATAGACTTCTTATCGGTCTTATTGCCATGTAAGCATGCACACACAGTGTGTGGGAGTGCATTTAAAGAAGTAAATAATGCTGATTCACTGCCCTATAGTTCAGAAAAACACCTAAACCACAATGACCTGGCTAGTCAAAAATGAAGAATTGCTTCCAGGCTCTATTGGTGTTTATACACATGTGTAGGTGTTACTGTATGCAAATACTGCACACTGCTTTATGAAGGAGGCTGGACTGAAGGAGGAGGTCCACATTAGAGTGAAAGAGGGAGATGAGTTACTGAAGGACAGGACACAGGGCTCTCGTTGTTGTTGCCCCAGACTTCGGCATTCAGGCTAATTTAGGGGAAGAGGAGGAGAGTGGGAGGACGAGGAGGAGGAATAGGAAGCTGAGCTGTTGGTTATAGAGCGGGAGGAAGGTGACTAATAGTGACTGTCACTCAGACTACTGTAGCTCAGCCGGTGGAGGAGGGAGGAGTGCTGTCACAACCGGTGAACCAGTATATGAATGCACTAGTTGGTCGGGCTGTCTGTGTCTGTCAGGGAGTGTGTGTGCAATAACACGTGGAGGAGCAGATCTCTATTGGATACACTATGTTGTCTTTGGGATAGTTGGAGAGTTGCTGGTAAGGATCTAACTTTACACATACTCTACATTATGCATCAGTGTTTCTCACGGGCTGGCTGTTGGATACGACGCTGCCAATCTGAGCTCCATTCAGGCCGATAAATCAGAAATGAAACTGAACATGTCTGAGCAGATTTTTCTGGTGTTGTGACATGCAGTTCCTTTTTAAACTCTGCTGCTGCTGTTGGCAGTAAACTGACTGGTACATATTGCATTTTGACCTTTCTAAAACAGAAATAGGATCTAGAGATCTCGAGTCATCGCTCCATTGTTTAGCAATGTAATGATTGTTTGTTACGTGCAGCTAAATGGGGGCAGAATGGCAGTGTAATGGTACTGATTGTGTTGCAGACTGGTGGGGAGACAATGAAAGTAACTACGTGAAATACGAATTGTCTAATGTTAACTTTTACGCCAAAATGCATCAAATATAAATGTTAAAGTGAGGTCAGATTGTTGAGAGATGTTTGGAGTGCTGTTATACTAGTTCATAAGTTACTAGCACTACACCTGCGGCACAACAGGAATGATTGATCTGAGTGTGAATACCTGTTATGTGCATTGTTTCCGCTCAGGGAATAGCCTTACTGACACATTAAACATTTACTTTAGTTTTCTTTTTAATCTTTCAAGTATTGTATGAGAAGTGGCCATCGATATCAAACATGTTACAAGCAAAGATTTGCATCTAAAGCATTTGTGGCATGACAAACATCTTCAGTTCTTTCCCTGGGTTTCCTGCAGAGGAAGTTGCTTCACCACTTAACAAAACTAGGAGTTGTGAAAACTGATGGAAGGAAAGGGGAAGTGATGCATTGTGGTTATAATTGATGATGCTGGTCTATTGTCTTTCCCGTATGTCATTGTCTCTGTTTGATAAGACATTGGCTGAAAGTGTGTCGGTGCTGATAAGCTGTTGTTGTCCTTTCACATCGCTCTCTTCTCTCTGATCTGTGAAGCAGAGTGACCTGAGGACAGCAGGCAGGACTGAGTTGACAGATTCACTAAGGACAAGAAGGGTCTCTCTTGGTCGGCTATTTATAGACTGTGTTTAGAAGGTGATAGGCTTTGTGATTCACACGCTATGTTGATGAGTTATGGTGATTCATTCAGATGACCTTCAGGAAGTTGGTTACTGAGCAGAAATGTTGCGCTGTGGGCACTTTATGCCAGTAAATTAAGGTTCTATTCACCTCAAGTTTACTAACAATCTAAAGACACTGATCATTTTACAGCAGTTTTCAATGCATCCAACCCTTAACCCCAACTATGATAAAATGTATAACAAAAGGAAAAGGGTACAGTGTTTTGAATGTTTTCCTTGGTTAGTCTTTGTGTTATAGTAACGCTCTACAACAGGTCTATTCAATTACTTTTTTAGGAGGGCCAAATTTGAAAAGCAATGAAGTACCAAGGGTCCGGACATTTATATTTCTGTGTCTGATGTCTAATCTGCAAAACTAGAAATTTATAAATAAAAAAAAATACACTTTTTTAATCTTAGTAGGTTGTTGTTTTAATTAACACAATGTTGCATTTAACATTTTTTTTAATTCACTTTGACTCTCCTAAATTCCCTATTTTTAACAAAATAAGTATTTCTGTGCTTAGCAAGACATAACTATTAATGAACTGTCTAATTAGCCGACTAATGATGATCTTCTGATAATCCAACAATGTAAACACCCCATAAACTTAGTATGCAAGCAGGTTATTTAAATAAAAACACAGTGATATTGCTTTTATCAGTGTCAATAGCATGAGTGGTAACGTTGATGAACAGGAATAAACTCTCTTATTGGAACCCACTTAGACAGGAGTTCTGTAGGGGGAGATAGCAGGTCAGCAGTTAATTCATTAAACACATATGTACTGCATGCAAAAAACTGCATGGTTTTTGCCCAAAACTGCATGGTATTATCATAAAGTGAGGCATGTCTGTAAAGGGGAGACTCGTGGGTACCCATAGAACCCATTTTTATTCACATATCTTGAGGTCAGAGGTCAAGGGACTTTGGAGTGTTTTTGACTTTGGAGGGATCTTTGGAGCGTTATTTAACTTCCTTCCCGACAAGCTAACATTACACGATTCTTTGTGTTTTCTAGTTTTATATGAAACCAATAGCTTCACTCTAGCTTTAAGACTGAGCCCGCTACAACCTCTTAAAGACGGTTATGTCGGCCTGGATCGCCAGGGCCGGAAGGGTTAAATACATTTTTCATATTTATAAATAATCAAAGGGCCGGGTTGAGGTCGTTAAAGGACCGGATTTGGCCCACCGGCCGCCAATTGAATAGGCCTGCTCTACAAGAACATGCTTGAACCTCTACTCATATGAAAAACGTAGGTGGTAAAACCGCTAGAAACGATAAGAAAGATAGGAGGGTGCTGAAATCCCTCAGAGCAAACTTGACACCATGATGGCCAAGAATCAGCTGCAAAAGAGCAGCAACAATGTAAAACAACTGAATCAAAAGTGTCTCCTGCTACAGAATTAAGCCTTAAAACAATTGTCCTCTCTTCACACCAATCAGTGTGTGATACTGTATGTATACTCGGGTCTAACATGGTCTGTTGCTTCCTTCACTTCCGCCACGGAAGTTCTTTTCTTTTCTAAGTTCTTCAGTGTGTTGAACACCTGCTGCTTCCGCCTCTTCAACACTCCACTGACTCCTCTGTTCTTCACTCTACTCACAGTCACATATTATATTGTACAGCTATTCACTCCATCTATTGTCCATTTTGCAGTGTTAACCAACCATCTTTTTTTTTCTTTCTGTCTGTTTTTGTTTGTATCTTTTCCATCTCACGCCTCCATCTCCTTCCTTCATCTCTCTCTGGCCTCATCACCTCCACCTGCAGATTGCCATCCACTTTCTCCAGCATCCAGACATGTAGTCGGCAGCATAAGCAGAGCGTGTATCCTCCCTTGTGAACTCTTTTTCCTCTTAAACAGGTAATTGCACATCATGTGTCTGTATGTGTCTGTCTCTGTGCACAAATGTGCTTCTATATTATACTGTAGAAATCCACCCATTCAGTGATTGTGGAGCTATTCTGCATTAACAATTCTGACTTAAGGGCACCCAGGTGAACAGGGTAATATATACACATATTTTTTGTATTACAAGTTTTCTGAAATGTTATTTTTAAATATGCAAATGAGGCATTATCTTATTAAATGTATGCTAATTTGCAGAACAGAAATCTGAACATGGTTAAAGTCAGGTTCAAAATTCTTGTTTCATTTTGTTGACATATTAGAGTCAAATGTTTTTACAGAGGGGATTTTGGATATCTAATTTTATCACAGAATAAATCAAATAATACTCAACGGAAAATCAAAGGCTATAAATGATATGCTGTATGAACAAACCCCTCTGTAAAAACCTTCAGAATATAGAGAGGAATGAAACTGTAAAATTTGGTGTATGTAAGTGCTACTGAAGTGGAGATATATCATATATTTTTCACTACAAGTGAATAGGGTAAATATTTTTAACTAATAGATATCACCATGAAACTTCCCTGTTGATTATTTACATTAAGACAATTATTTTCTGTATAAGTTTTCTGAAAATGTTATGTTTAAATATGCAAATGAGGCATTATCTAATGCTAACTTTTGGTGAATTTAGGAGAAATATACAGATGCAAATAGACAAAGTAGTAAAATAAACACCTAAATGTGTATTTTTGATGTTTTCTTCCCACTAGTCTGAAAGAAAACATGCTATGGAAGCAAAATAGCCAAAATTTCAAAATTGACAAGTGCATGCAAAACAGTGTTTTTGCCTCTTAAATGACTTCAATAGAAATGAGAATCATTATTTATAGTCAGCTCATACACAACCCTTGTATGCTGTAACTAAATCCTGAGTATCTGTCGTAATTCGTACAGATGTGAGGTGGCAACAGGAATGTTTTTATATCTAAAGCAGCAATTGACCCAACAGAATACCAGTCATGAGCGTTTGAAACTGATCTGCCTGTGCGTCCGTCCGCCAGCCTGTCTGTCTGCATGTCCGAATGTGTGCCCTGTCGCTAAGCAATACAGCTGTTTGTGTGTGTGTGTGTGGGTGACACCAAAAAGGAAGGGGAAAGGACCCCATACTTGCCATGCCAGTCATGTCACATAATCCTACCAACCATTACCGGCTGAGGGTGTGTGTTGGCGGTGATTTAGGAATATTGATACTTTGGGTCTGTTTACATGTTGTGAAAGACTCTGTAGAGCGGTAATACAAGTGCACGCTTACCTTTTGTATGTGCATGTCCCCCTCTCACCCCCAACTGCACAAACACACACACACAGATGTGTGCTGATACATATACACAAAACAAAAAAACACACCATAGCTCAGAGGAACAGGGTGTTCCTGAAAAGGAGAACAGAGAGCAGAGGAGGTTATTTTAGTCATTAGAGCAGGCAGACAGATAGCTTAATGCGGAAAGGGTGGGTGTGTGTGTGTGTGTGTGTGTTTGCGCATGTGTGTGTGTGAGTGCGCATGTGCAGTGATGGAAAGGCTGGTGAAGTGCACAGTGCAGTGTTACATTTGGAGCCTTTGTGATATTAACAGGAAGTTGGACTAAGCGTTTGATAATCTGAAACTTGGTGTCGAAGTATGAAACGTGATTACTTGCACGTCTTTAAACCGTCACGACTGAGATTGAAGTTCTTGAACAGTATTTCTGATGTGTTTGTGTCTCAGAGCAAGGCCTGGTCTGGTTGAACTCACGTTGTGCCTCACCGGTACGCATTACCGGCACTTCTTCATTTTACTCCTTGGCATACCGGGACTTTTTCATGCGTACTGGAACCTCTCACAAGCCCTCGCCATATCAGGTTCTCTGGGAGATTCATAATTGCGATCCATAATGGCACAGCGCCTCATAAGCCGTATGAACATAAAAAAGTATGTAGGGAGCATCTGGATGAGCTGACGCACGGCACTGGGGAGGGGGGGGGAAATGTTCACGTCCTTTTTGTAAAATAATTAGTGAAATGTTCGTCATAACTTTTTTTTTTTTTGAACAAATATAATAATTGAAACATTTAAAAGTCTTTTGAATCTGCTCTTTTGGGGCAAACATTTCCAGAAGATTTCAACTTTCAGAAGAAAGCTACGATATGTGTAAATAATAAAATAATCATTTAACTAGTAAGATAATGTACAGCGAGTCGGTCATTGTCCGACGCGGAGCGGAGGGGTCGACCCCGACCCGCTAGCTGTACATGATCCCACTTACTTGAGAAATCAATAATTTGACAGGAAAAACGGGCTGCCAGAGTCCAACATCAGAACTGCGCCCATAGCAACGGTCTGTTATACATAGCAACTGTCTTTTATACATAGCAACGGTCTGTTATACATAGCAACGGTCTGTTATACATAGCAGCGGTCTGTTATGCATAGCAGCGGTCTGTTATACATAGCAACGGTCTGTTATACATAGCAGCGGTCTGTTATACATAGTAACGGTCTGTTATAAAGAAATAACAGACTGTAGAACGCCGTCATTGACCAATCAGAATCGAGTATTCAACAAAGCCGTGTAATAAGAAATAATAATGGTCCAGAATCATGTAAAATTGAACTAGGTTTAAGTCAAAAACATTCAAACCCAATATCTAATATCTTTTATTCACAATGTGAGACAATGTCAGAATGTGTCTCTTTATCCGGCTGCATAATATGTCGGAGCATCCTGACTGGGACACTGTTCCTAAAACCTGAATGATACCTACTAACAGGAAAGCACTATTAAGAAGAACTAAAGAACTATTAACACTAAACTAACCATCTTAACCCTATAATGTTCCAGTTGGAATATTATATGAATATTATAGGCCAACTATAGAAGATGCATGAGCCAAGTATAATAATATAGCAATAAAAATGCTTAAAGAAATAATGAATAAATAGGAATAAATCCCAAGCGATCGCTGATTCCAGCCGATACGCCAACATGTTAATAAGAGAGTACTGGCACTTATTTATTTTTTTCATTTCAAGCACTGAGAGTCGTACAATCACTTGTGTGACCTTGAGGGACTTCTTTCTACTTTTACTCGCCGTGCCGAATTGCTGTTACTGTGCATACGGAAATAAAATGTATTTTAGTTTCTGCACTTGTCAATGTGTCTGTAAATTGTCTTTGAATTTTGTGCAGCAGCTGCGGTCGCATACATGCTTTGTTGTGAGAGAGCACCTGAGTGCATGTGTGTGTGTGTGTGTGTGTATATTCACATCCCACATTCAACTGCTCAGTGTTGGCTGTTGAAAAGGCCTTTCTTGGCGTGGCACGGTCAATTCTAAAAATATACACCCCACAAATTAACACCATGTCTCTGAGCACAGGTGCCATGGCCCCACACTGCCCCCAAGTGTGTGTGTGTACTTGTGTGTTTGTGTCTATGAATGTGTTGCACATGTATGCATAGGAAGGAACTAAAGCTGTTTAATGCACAGCATGTTTAATGTACTCCATGTTTCCATTGTGTGCTTATTGTTGGCATGTTTGATTGTGACTAATCTGTGGCACAATCCAGAGTTGACCTTTGACTCGGGCTTCCTCCGCTCTGCATCCTCCCACTGGCTGTCAGTGTTTGAAGTGAAGGGGCTGTGACATCACAGCGTTGGACACACAATGGCCGCTGTGTGCTCGTACTGCGTCACAGATGCCCGCTTACCCTCAGTGGATGCCAGGCAATGGGAAGGCCCATGTGGGGGATCATGCTGCCTGGTAGCAGTGTGTCACCATATCATATCAGGAAGTGATATCCTGTCAAAGTGTATGTGAATCTGTTAAAGGATGTATATTATGTATCATGGCTTAGTCACAGTTGGAGGCTATATGAAATACATCTTTTGGAACGGTAGGTAGTGTTATGTAAACATTGTCGCCACTACATCTGGTGTCATAAGCAGCTCATTTTGCAGAGCTGGGGGATTTTAAATAGCAGTTCAAATTAATACTGGCCAATGGCTTGCTTTACAGTCTGTGCAGCCTACAGGTCTGTCCTTAGACCCTCGAGGCGTAGAGCGCATGTCCTCCTCTGGCTGGCATTCCTATCTTGCCGATTGAGTTTGGAGATGTAATCACCCCATTTGTGCCGTGCACCGTGCAACATTCCACCACTGTGTGTGTATATGTGCAAACACACTTTTGTTTGTTTGAAAGAGACACCTACTCCTACTGCTATGAAAGGACCAGTCTCTAAAGCTCCAGATGTTAGCAGCAGGTACGACAGTTGTTCCAACAGCATCAGTAGTTGTGAGCGTTATAGGAGAACCTGTGCTGTGATTAGTGTGTCTCCACTTCTGTACTTTTTGTTTATGGAGAGTCCGTTTTGGCAGCTTGGTCCTGCTGGTGTGGAGTCGGACTGTCCTTGAATCCCCGTTCTGGTAAGGCAGTTCTCATACACCGTCCGTAGCTATACCTACGAAAAGTAATGCACTGTAATTCTTATATATCCCACGAAATCAGAGATTCGGTCCAAAGTATACTGGAGTACACGGATATGAGGCAACAGACTTTATTAGAAGAGTGACGTTTCTATGCCAAGTAGAAACTTCATCAGAGTCGAGCACCGACAGGCCGGTAATTCTTTGTGAGACGGTTGAAGCTCGTGAAACCGCCTTCCTTTACATACCATGAAATCAGTTCATATGTAATCGTGAACCAGGAAGTATAAAGAGCGACAAACGCTGCGTAGAGAGGAGATTGGGGTTGATGGGTGGGTCAAAAAACACCAGACTTTTTTTCCCCAGGAGACCGGTGTTCATATCCCGTGTGAAACCAGAAGTGAACGTTGATTTTTTTTGCCACATAACTTCCGTAGTTATTTTAACCCAAACCACGATCATGTCCTAAACCTAACCAAGTAGTTTCCTGTAAAAATCGAAGTTTATTTTGAAAAGACTGTATGCATGTAAGAAGCCAAAATTGACACGTGTTGCTGGACATTCGTTAAAAAAAAATGCACAAAAAATTAGGAGTAACTTTTCGTAAGATATCATACGAACCGTTGTATGAGGATACGTTGTTCTGGTACATGGAATGTGTTGGTTTCAATGTGCATCTCTGCATGGGTGTGTGTTTCTCATGTGGGCCATCCAATGGGCACAAAGCGGGCAGTGTGTGCCCCCTCGGGTGCTGAAATGTACACTTCGGACAACAGGCGGCTTCAGTCCTCAATAGGAGCTGCCCTTCTTATTGTACCTCACGCACAATGAGCTTTTCTCTCTCTCTCTCTTTCTCTCTCTTTCTCTCTCTCTCTCTCTCTGTCTTTCTCTCTTTATGACCATATACAGACAGTGTTTCTGATGAGAGACCGGAGGATCAGTTTCTGATTGGTTGCTCAGACCCTGATGTCCCTGTCACTGCTCTTCTGTGTGTAGTCGTCTCACATTATCAGCAGAGACATTAGAATACAGTAGAAACCTGGCCATTAATAGGTTTCATCACACCTTTGTGGTCCAGACGAGTTGAGTCATTCAGGGGGTGCAGAGGATGATCACAAGTCATTGCAGAAGGGGAACTGTCAGTCCTGGGACTCCCCGCTCTTGAGTGTGTGTGCATGTGTACATATTAGTGAGTGTGTATGTGCAAGAGTGTGTAAGGGGTTTATGGGTGTTCCCCGTCGTCCTGCTGCTCACATGATCACCCAAGAACAACAAGACCACATGACTCTCACATGACCTCTCCACTGTTATCGAGGAAGTACCTCAAAATTCACCCTTTGTTTTTTGGAGGACCAGAGAGTGTTACTGCTAACTTATCTTCACCCCACTGCCCTCTTTCAAACATAAGAATGCTCTTGAAACCTTAATGGATGAAGTCAGCCTGGAGATGTGCTTTGGTTTGTTACTTGTACAACAAGGCCCAGTGCAATATGTATAACCTTACATAAAACTTAATTGACAAGAGAGGGCAGATGTCCTTATATGCTCAGTTAAGGACTGGTACCTTTTTGCTGGCAATTGAGGTAGGCAGATATAAAGGTACATCTGAAGAGCAGCATTTATTTGTTTTTTGTGATCTTTATGTTGTTCAGGATGAATTTAATTTTGTGTTCTATTGTCCTATGTACAGTGACTTGAGAAATCATTAGGGCTGTTAATCGATTAAAATATTGAAATTGAGATTAATCGCATGATTGCCCATAGTTAATCACGATTAATCACAAATTAATCACAAATTTTTTTATCTGTTCAAAATGTACCTTAAAGGGAGATTTGTCAAGTGTTTAATACTCTTATCAACATCGGAATTGGAAAATATGCTTACTTTATGAAAATATATGTAAACATTTATTATTGGAAATCAATTAACAACACAAAAAAACAATGACAAATATTGTCCAGAAACCCTCACAGGTACTGCAAATATGAAAAGTTATGTGCTGTGTGATTGCAGCCAGCAATAGACAGAATGGTTGGATATATTCTTAGTTTACGTCTACTTCCATTAGGTATTATCTGTTATAACTTAAAATGTACACAGTATTTTATATAGGCAGCATTCCTAATTGTTTGTTAAGACAATACATTTTAGAAGCTGGGTTTGTTTTGCTGATTAAAAAAAAAAAAGCTTTTTGTTGAATAATGTGGAAAGCCTTCTGGTCTGTTTTTCGTATATGTACAAGACAGACGTCACATGAGTACACTGCACATCCTTTAGAGCATTCACTGCTACAGTGTGTCTTTCTGTCTGTATGAGGCCTTGAATGACTGCCTCTGAATAAATCAGGCTGTGTAAAGAGGCCTTGCACAGGTAAATAGGATTAGAGGTCTGACAACCTTTGAACAACTTGTAGAAAGATGACTGGGTGCCTTTGACTCAATAGGAAGATTAAGTGCATCATGTGAGTGGCAGACAGGTGATTGATCCAGTTTGCCCAGTGATGCATCAAGACAAAGGTTTCACCAGTGGAAAAGTCCCCGGCCCCAGAGCTGACAGAACCCTCAGTGAAAATATGATGATTTGCTGTCTTACCCAGAATTAGATGAGAATCAGTTTCACCTCTGTGCAGACAATGATAGGCCCAGCATGTATTTCAACTAGCTTGAATGGGCATAGTAGTGTCATAGTTGGCTTGAACCGAGGGGTAACACTTCATTTTACAGGTCTGCAAATTTCATGGTAATTAGGAAGTAACCTATTTTTAAATTTCTTTGGGATTACTGCCAAATTACCCCAATATTTACCTCAAAATTAATTGAAAATTACTTTATTATAAACCTTATTTAATAATGATATACTAAAATAGCATATAATTGTTAAAATAGGGCCCTTAGAATTGAGAAGCGGCTGTGCGCTGCTCTTCATCGGAGGTGGAAAACCAATACTAATAGAAGACACTTCTGATCAGGCACAAATCTCACCATTGTGTGACTTATTGTCTACACAAATGTAACCTGGTAGCTAATGTAATGATTCAGGGAGGTTTTTAAAGAAATTTCAAATAAGTTATTTAGCAGACAAGGTAATAAAAGCATATCAATTAACTCTGTATTCTTCTCCTGGAAATGTATTAAATAAATTACCAGCTATTTATTACTGCTTATTGGGAAATAATAATTAATGTTTATAATAGAGCAGCGCACAGCTGCTTCTCAAGCCTAAGGGCCCTATTTTAACAATTATATGCTATTTTAGCATATCATTATTAAATAGTGTTTATAATACAGTAATTTTCAATACATTTTGAGGTAAATATTGGGGTAATTTGGCAAAGAAATTTCAAATAGGTCACTTGCTAAATATCACCTAATTACCATGAAATTTGCGGACCTTTTAAAATAAAGTGTTACCAACCGTGGTTATCTGTTGTGACTGTTGCATTGAAATAAGGAAGCTATAATGCTCATATTACAGTTGATAATCAATTTCTGTCTGTTAGACAGACACAGACAAATCTGACACATAAGACAAGTATAACGTAAAGAGCGCCTAACCACAAAGACATGGCTCAGTTAACATATAAAGAAGTGTAGCACAACATTGCACACTTCCTCTTCTCCTCTCACATCTCTGTCCTTATCACTAACGCACCCATTAGCAATTACACACTGAATCAGTTGAGGTAAAAGTGTTTTACACAGCTTCCACTCTTGATAGCCATTCTTCTTGTTTAGGAATCCCTGCAGACCTTTAATATCTTTTTGTTTTTTCCGTCCTCTGGCTCAACTCTCACTTTTCTCTCCCTTCCTTTCTCCTCCAGAGCTTCCTCTACCTCTCGGGCTGGACTGCGGTGCATTAACGTCGGCTCGCCCTCCCCTGCCCCCTCGCCCCCCAGCTATGGCCTCACGCATCGGCATGCGGATGCAGGTACAACACAACCACCCTCCACCATCCAATAAGCAGCACATGCAAGCCTTTCATTAGCTATGGATATCAAAGTCTGTTTGTAGTGTTGTCTGGTTGAGTGGACGCTGGAGAGGAAGGTATTCTGGTCTATGTCAGATCTTTGTGGCTTTTATTTGAAGGGCATCTGCACGCAGCAACCACTGATAAATTTGTCCCTTGCATATTTGAATATATATATTGTACATTGTTTTCTTACAGTGTGGTTTAATAGATGTGCTCTCTTAACAGCTCTTCCTGTCCACTCTTTAAAAAAAGCACGGGGTCAGAGAAAAGCTAAAAGCAGCATCACCCATTATAGTCAGTTTATAGGTCACAACGCTTTAATGAGCATTCCTGTGATTTGTGTGTGTGTGTGTGTGTGTGTTGTGTCCAGCTGATGCGAGACCAGCTGCAGCAAGAGGAGCAGCGTGAGAGGCAGCAGATTCAGCAGCATCAACAGCAGCAGAATGCAGCCCTGCAGTACATGCAGCACTGCATGGCCGTGCCACCGGCACCCACCCCGGCCATCAGCACCCCTCAGCATCACCAAAGCATGCAGGTCCCCGTGGAGGTTCTCAAGGTCAGTAGGGCTGCAACAAATTATAATTTTTTATTATAAATAAATGTATTTATTTTACTTTTACTAATTTAGTATCAAATCAATTACTCAATAAGCCAATAAAAATGCAGAAATGTGTGAAAAAGGCCCATCACAGGGTCGTTTCTCAGGGTTCCCAGAATTCATGGTGACGACTCGGTTGCTTGTTTGTCCTTGTTTGTGAAAAAGTCAAAGTTATTGAATTGACAATGATATTAAAACATAAAAGCAACAAAGCCTCACCTTTGAGAAGCAGAAACCAGTGAATGTTTGGCATTTTTTGATTGAAAAATGGTAGAAGAATAGATTTTTATGTTTATATACTAATCACTTAATTGATTTATTGTGTCAGGTTAGTGTGTGAATGAAGTCTATGCTTTTTGATCATGACTGATACATAATCTGAAGGTTGGAAATGACTTATTGAGAAGGAAGCATGTAGAAATATTTTGACAGGAAAAGAAAAATAACAACGTAAATGGGGATTTGTGGTTTGATCCATTGTCAATTGAACACAAAACCCCTTCCATCCTTCTTAGGGACGCACCGATACCCAGGACTTGACATTAAGCTTTTTCAGCCAGTTGCCATGTGGGCAAGTAGATGAGATGTTTTACTTTAGCCAATCTTACTTGTCCGAAATGGAAATGTAGGCCTATTAAAAAAATAAACTCAACATGGATTTAAACAATTATTATAATTTATTAACATACAAAACATACAATTAATATGCTTTCCTCAAAGCTCCCAGACTCCATTGACAGAAACAGTCATTTTACATCGCTGATCATTATAAAACACACTTCATTCAAACTCGACAGAAAAAACAGTGAGGCATACAGCTTATTACTTTAACACTGGTATCGAATCGGTACTCGGTATTGGCCAATACCCAAAGCATCATACTCTCTTTTTTCAGACTTGGACTGGACCACCGTGTGCACTACAGAGACAAAGCGCTAAACAGATCTCATTGAGGGGATTGGTGGAGGAGAGAAAGATGTTGGTTAAGGGGGGCTGTGGCATTTTGCTTAATCCACTCACATGTTGCAGCGGAGGTGGTCAGGACTTCACTGGGCGTCGTGGCCTCAAACGCAGCAGCACTGCCACACAGGGGAAAATCAGGGACAGATTTGAGAAAAAGGCCGAGAGAGAAAAATGCGGTGGAGCAACAAGCAGGTAGGGAGACAGACGGGGGGAGGAAGACGGGCAGATAAGAGAGCTTTGAAATGTTCTGCGACAGGACAGACAGGAGCGATGTAGATAGTCTGAGTCAGACAGTGGCTGATAAAGCTGAAGTGACATTTTACCCGATTCCAAAGATGCTTGTGTGTGTTCTTATCTTTGATGGTGTGTGTGTGTTTGTGTGTGTATTGGTTTTACGCAATGCTCCCTTACTGTATGTGGGTGGCTTTATGGTGTTTTGAACTGTAAATCTTTTGTATGCACCGGATAATGTGTGGAGCAATTTGCTGTATCGACGGTTTACTGTGTGCTTGCGTGCGTGCATGTGTGTGAGGAATCGGTGTTAAGAGTTGTCGGTGTCTTTCCTTTCTTTGTGTAGATAAGGTGATCTGTCTGTCCATCAGTCTCAGCGAGCCTGTCAGAGCTCCTGTGTTTCTTTGGACTTCATCTGAGCTGACAGCGCTGGGTCGAATAGTTACGACTGAATAGTTGTTCCTCACGAGACTCAGAGGCATTTAAAGCTGACAGACAATCACGTGTATTTATCCAGTGTGTGCTGTAAAAACATACACAGCGTAGCATGAGGGTGTAAAGAGATGTATTTATTAAAAAGTTTCTGGTTCATTTGATGTAATCCTGCAGTTGGTTATAAAACAGAGGGGGGTTTGGAGGGCTGAGTCTCTCTGTAGTAATGGGGAGCAGGGCCGCTCTCTACTCAGCTTTACTCTTTGATGTGAAGGAATGAGGCCAGCCCATTGCTTTCTGTAGCCACACCAGAGGATTTAGTGGCTTTACTACTGACTTAATGTCCTCGTGCCATCACGGTGTTATGGGACGGGGATAATGAGGTGTACATCTGAAGCACATACTCAGTGTTGTGAGTTATGTGTGTAAACCATGCTGAGCTTATAGAACACACTAAACATTTATGTATTAATTATAGGGCTGTCAATCGATACAAATATTTACTCGCATGATTGTCCATAGTTAATTGGGATTAATCGCAAATTAATTGCAGATTTTTAATCTGTTCAAAATGTACCTAAAAGGGAGATTTGTCAAGGATTTAATACTCTTATCAACACGGGAGTGGGCAAATATGCTGCTTTATGCAAATGTATGTATATATTTATCATTGGAAATCAATTAACAACACAAAACAATGTCAAGTATTGTCCAGAAACCCTCACAGGTACTGCATTTAGCATAAAACAAATATGCTCAAATCATAACATTGGATCAATGTGCAAAATTAATAATAGAATAAGAATTGATCACATCCTGTTACTGTCCATCTCTAATACAGGTGCAGACCCACCTGGAGAATCCTACAGACTACCACATCCGTCAGTCTCGGAGGCAACAGGTGAAAGAATACCTGTCCACCACCTTTGCCACCAAACAGGTACCTTTCTGGATGCCTTTACTTTGTACTGTATATCTGTTTACGCCTGTTTGTCTCTCATTAGATCCACTCCATGTATATATGGCCTGTCTGTGTTTTTGCCTGGTTTGTCCAACAATCCACACAGTATTGCAGTACTACATTTATCTGTTTCAGTTCTTCAGTCATTAACCCTAAGAGACCCTGTTTTGTTGTTTTGAGGGGGGAGGGGGATTTTAGGGGGAGATAGAGGTCAACAGTATATGCCACATAGAAGTGCTGTACAGCATCTGAAAGCTGAGAACCTGATAATTACATTTAGATGCAAGCCATAGATCCTCTGAATGCCCTAGGTCTCTAGTTTGGCTGTAAAGTTTCATTAGGCTGTGATGATCTTAAAGGTCAACACAGGTCATTTTATACAGTGAAATGGCTATTATGGGAACTAACATCATCATACATGAATACAATTGGGCTCATTGGATCCACAAGAGTCTCAGTTTTACAGTGATTTTTCCCAAAACTGCATTTGATTATCATAAAGTGGGCATGTATGTAAAGTGAAGACTCGTCGGTACCCATAGAACCCATTTTCATTCTCATATCTAGAAGTCAGAGGTCAAGTGACCCCTTTGAAAATGCCATGCTAGTTTTCCCTTGCCAAAATGTAGCGTAACTTTGGAGGGTTATTTTGCCTCCTTCCCGGCAAGCTGGCATAATTATTTAAAAGCATAATGGACTCCTTGGGTTTTCTAGTTCCATATGATATCAGTATTTTCACTTTAGCTATAAGACTGAGCCTGTTACAGCCTCTTTAATACAGTATTGTCTCAGAGTTAACACAATCATCACCCTCTTTCTTTCTCTCTCTCTCTCTCTCTCTCTCTCTCTCTGTCCGCAGACGGTCCATGCAGTAGCAGGGCTGGTGCCGCCCTCTCCTCCCCCAAACATGGGACCTATCGGGGGTTCAGCGTCCGCCCCCCCACCCCTTCGCTCCCCACACATGCGCACCGAGCAACTCATGTCTGGAAACAGCGCCCCCAACAGCCCCATGGCCATGCTCAACATCGGCTCCAGCCACGAGACCGAGGTAAGCGTGGGCAGATGGTGGCATAATTCCTGTTCATGTTATAAAGCACAGTTTACAAGAGCCATATTGAACAAATACCCCTAAAATATGACTTAATTACACTCCTATATAAAATTATGAGGATTGAATATTGCCCCCAAAGTGAAATTATCTCCACATTTTATGAAAGCATCATAATGATTTAATTGGCTGAAGCAGCATTTGTAAATGCGCTGGTGTTAATGTGTCGTGCGTACAGTTGGTGGATGAATGTGTTGGTTAACTGGCAGTAACTGTGACTGGCCATCATTGGAATTTAAATGCTCCATTATGGCCTTGCAACAGTAATTACAGCTTAACAAGTGACAGCAGAATGAAAGGCCCTTTGAACCCTGGCGGACTTTGACCAACTCTCGTCTTTTAGTCTCTCTGAGAGAAAAATAGTCTTACTCCTGTGGTTGAACTCCGTAACATAGAAGTTATCTTTAAAGTCTCTTTCTCTTGAGTCAGACATAAACCTGCAGGCGGGTTCACCTGGAGGCCTACATGCCAGCAGGTTTCAGGTTTTCTCTGTATGGTGTTTGCTAAACACAGAAATGTAGATTAGTTGCATTTTTTTGTCTTAAAGTTATGCATGATAGGCCTTTAAGCTTGTCATAATCACACGAATGACACCCCAGTTTTTTTTTTCCTAGATGGATGAGGTCATTGATGACATCATCAGCATGCAGTCCAATTATGACGATATTCAGGCATACATTGACCCCATCCAGATGCCAAACACAGTAAGTAGAACCAACCCACCAACAATCCTTCGATTTTATTGTTTTTTATACGACTAATGTGCTTTGACATATTCGACATATTTAGGTTTGATTATTACCAAAACATTCCAACATCTCAGGAAAGTTGATGAGTTTTTTGAGGGGCAATCTGTCCTTATTTGAACCGCAGGTCTAAGAATAGAGGATATCATGTTCAGATTGTAAAGTCCTTCGAGGCAAATTTGTGAATTTGGGCTATATGAAGAAAATTTACTTGACTTGAGTGAGATACTTTGTGGCAACTTCTCTTTTCCTTAGAACAAAAGCAACATGCAATATTCTTCAAAAAATACAAATAAATGTGAAGTTAAACTAGAGTGAAGATACTGGCATCATATTAAACTAGAAAACCATCCTTGCTCTAAATTTTGGCGAGGAAAAACTGACATTGCCATTTTCAAAGGGGTCCCTTGACCTCTGACCTCTAGATATGCGAGGGAAAATGAGTTCAACCAAACATGTCCACTTTATGATAATCCCATGTAGCTCAGGGCGAAAACCATGCAGTTTTTTACATGCAGTATAAATGTGTTATTTTTGCCTATTCTTAAAATGGTGTATTTCTTATGTGTTCTTTATACTATGACAGTTTTCCTAAAATTTGATTTAAAAAAGTTGCAATATATCAGCTTGCTCTCAGTATTGCGATATATTGAATTGTAATCCCTGTATCATAATGTACGTATCGAATCGCCAGATTCTTGCCAAAACACAGCCCTAATTTGCAATGCAACATACTATATGTATGTTTTGTGTTGGTCCACATGGGTCACACCTTGAATGCATCAGTTGTATTCAAGGAATATGTCGTCCTCTGAAACCCTCGTCCTCTTAAGGTTATATTTTGTGCCTGAAATGATTCATAGGATTGGATATGCCGAGTCATCAGTACCCAGATGTTGGCTTTTCAGTAGTTTCTGTAATCGCTGTTCCTGCATCTGTTCAGTCTTTCTCTGTCTTTGTCACTCCTTTCATTTATTGTTGATGTACTTAGTTTTTGTTGCTGTTATTGTGGACGGTGATGGTGTTTGTGCAGTTGTTTGTCCAGTTAAACTACAATAACTGTAACAAATGTTTAGTGCTGCAAAGCAGCCATTGTAATTTTGCTTTCTTTGTTGTCCGTGTGTTCCTGCATGTCCCCATACGTGTATGTCCTGATTGGGGCTGCAACTAACGATTACTTTCATTGTTGATTTAATCTGTTGATTATTTTCTAGATTAATTGATTAGTTGTTTGGTCTATAAAATGTCAGAAAATGGCGAAAAATGTCAATCATTGTTTCCCAAAGCCCAAGACGACGTCCTCAGATGTCTTGTTTTGTCCACAACTCAAAGATATTCAGCTTACTGTCATAGAGGAGTGAAGAAACCAGAAAATACTCACATTTAAGAAACTGGAATCAAAGCAGACTATTTTCTTTCTTAAAAAATTACTCAAACTGATTAATTGATTATCAAAGTAGTTGGCGATTCATTTAATAGTTGACAACTAATCGATTATTTGTTGCAGCGCTAGTCTTAATGCACCCATATACACAAACTCACATGCAAAAGTGTATAATTGACTTAAGCACTAAACATTCCTCCTTAAACCGTGCTGGACGTAGTTATAAACTGGAAGACATATCAGATGAGGACTGTACAGTGCTTTGTGTCTGAGGGAACAAACTCAGAAAATTAACAATTAAACTGCCAGCAGTTAGAGTTCAACTTGTTTACAAGATTTTCAGAGAGAGAGAGAGAGAGAGAGAGGGAGGGAGGTGGAGAAGGAGAGGGGGAGGAAAAGAAGGGAGGAGGGAAAGGGGGGATGAGGGCAATTTGTGCAAGGAGAAAACAGGCTGAAAGTCCAGTTAGGGGAAAGTTCACTCCTGTGTGGTGGGGAGAAGAGGTAGAAGAAAGAAAGGATCGGTGTTACCGAGGTCAGACTGCGAAGACAGGGGCGGCAGAGCCAGAGAGAGCTGAGTGTGCTGCTGGAGTCTGAGAGAAGAAGAAGAAGAAGAAGAAGGACCGCCGGCCTAGTGAGGGACGGAGTAGAGGATGAAGGAGATGAATAAGACGTATGCCATTGTGGAAGTTATTGAAGGAGAACAGATTCAGCTGGTAAGACACTGAAGTGCTGTTGTTTGTCAGTGTTTAAGAGAGAGTTTCAAGTATTTTACACGACTTTATACCATTGTAGGAGTTTAGCTATAACTCTGAGCGAACCACAGGATGCAGCGAGGGCTCTAACTCCCAGCCTCGGGTCTCTGATTATAGAATGAGCCACAGCAGGGGCGGCGGGGTGGGTGAGATTTATAGACAGATTTTTTTTTGTTTTTGCACGTGATGGGTGCTTCTGCAAGACTGGAATCAGAATTATTGCATGTTTGAGTTGATATTGAGCGTCATGTTGGGGGTTCATGGTGCAAATAGAGTATAAATATAAGCCGGTTCAACTAGTGCAGGCTCAGCTCATTGTGTGGTCGCCTATCTGACTCACTGCTTCACAGCTGTGTGTGTGTGTATGTGAGAGAGAGGGAAACCCAAACAGCCTCCTCTATCTGATAACGTGTCCTCTGTGGTTGATGGGTTTAATCAATGTGAGTGTGTCTGCATGCATGTGTGTGTGTGTGTGTGTGTGTGTGTGTGTAAGTACTGTAACATCACACTGATTGATTAGATTAGGCGATTGATCAACCCTGAGGATGATCAGTGTGTGTAAAGTCAGCAACTGAGATAGAAACTCAAAGATCAATATGTTAATAGTGCTGCATTTCCAGAACATATTACTGACGATGATTGTGTTAAAATACACTGGAAGCAAAATTGAGGGCCTTATTCCCAACTGACAGATCAGTGAGCCAAACTCACCTGCTAATCCTGATGGGGATTAAAGCGGCAAACTCCATGGAATTCTTGGAATCTCAAAGTTTAGTAAAAGCCGGGAACACCACTGAATACCAGGCACACAAGTGAACAGTTCGACTTTTAAGTGTGTGCGAGTGTGTGTATGGATGGTTACACTGAGCCATACCGAGTCCCAGTCACGCTTGCTTGTTCAATTGAGTTTAGATGAGTTCTTATTGGAGTGAGAGGGAGGCTGCCTGGCCAGCACAGAAGCATGGAGGAGGCTGGCGATAAAAGTTTATTTGAAACTTTTTTTTCTCTATCATCAGCAGGAAGTTAAGTAATCATAACAGGGTGGGGCATTATAATCAGATTTTATTTGGGACGTTGTCTCTTATGATGATGCACAGTTTTGCTGTTAAAACTTACAGTAAAAAGCAGTTAATATGTTAGTTTTTTTTTACATAGACTGTATATATGAAGTGGACGTAGTCACTGTGATGTCACCCATTGGTTTGTGGACTGACATTTTGAAGCCCTTTTTGGCCGTCGCCATACTGTTTTTTTGCAACCAGAAGGGATACAAGAGGGTGGAGCTAAGTACAACTGAACGTTGAATAAGATATTTTTAAGCAACCAAAAAGGTTATAATTAACTTTCATGAAATGAAAACACACTGTGAAAGGGTTAAAATTGTAAAACGAAAAGACAACTCGCAAACCGGACAACGCCGTGGTAGCGACCTGTCAATCACAAGCTAGCCACGCCCTAAAGCATACCCTGCTTTATGGTCTATTTGACTCTAAATGGGACCATAATTTACTAAATGAACATCATGCTGTATTGAAGAAGACTTGAAACTAGCGATTGAGACCATAAATTCATGTTTACAATGTTTACTGAGGTAATAAATCAAGTGAGAAGTAGGGTCATTTTCTCATAGACTTCTATACAATCAGACTTCTTTTTGCAACCAGAGGAGTCGCACCCTGCTGGCTATTAGAAAGAATGCAAGTTGAAGGCACTTCAGCATTGGCTTCAATTCTCAGACCCGGAGTTGCCCACTGGATTTTCCCCAGCTGTATAGAGAGGAAAAGTCCCGCCCCTTCCGGTGGACCACCATGGGACCTTATTTCAGAAATAATATGAATGATAGTTAACGCGCGAGAGACAAATATTATTTTTGATCCCGTTTGAATTGCGCCATGAATAACACATATGATGTTTGTAAATTTTAAAGATAATTTTGCAGGTCAAGAAAGTCTCAGTTTGTTATAAAGCTTTTAAAGTACAAGACTTTGAAAATACGTAATTAGAAAGACTACAAACCCAAAAGGAGGGACTTCGCCTCTCTATTATGTGATGAAGGTCAACTAGACAACTTAAGATGGGATTTTCCATCTAAACCGTTTAACATACAATTACAGTTGGCTAAGGTGTAAAGCATAACAATATAATTTCCTCCTCACAAGTGAAGATTTAAACTTCATCAGATTTTTAACAAAGCCTATCATTTCCATACAGAACCTGTGGAGGTGTGTGTGTTTATGCGTGTGAATGTGTTTGATCTCACATCTCACAGTAGCCATCAGATAACGTATCTTTTCCTTCAACTTCTTTATCTCTCAGGCCTCATTAGCAGCGTCACATTTGCCCTCGCTGCAGGGCGTACGATACGATATGTAACGAGGCATAAAAAGTCCATCAAACTCCAACTATACAGCACAATTAAAAGGAAATCACGTTTTTTTAGGAGTCCATACAAAACTAAATCACAGCTTTTGCGCAAAGTCTAAAGTGCAAGAGTTAGAAGACCACCTCACAAGTGTGAGTTCAGGAGCTGGAGGAGGCAGAGGAGACAATCGAGCCATAAAGAGAGATAAGGTAGATACGATGATAGTCAATCATTGCTGTGTATTTGGCAGGCTGCTCTCAGGTGTGATATTGTTGCATTATCTCCTGCTATCTGCTCTTTACAGCAACACTAAACACGAACACTGACTTTATAAAGATACTTACCAAGGTGTTTGGAGCTGTAAATGGGTAGTCTCCAGGAAACAGAGAGAACATTAGTGTGACTTGAAGTTGATTTAGCATTACTTACTTTTTTAATTTGGTTAAAGCAGCAGTAGGTAAATATGGAGCAAATATGATTAAAAATAGTTATTTTTATAAAACGGTCACTATATTCTAACAGTAGTGCATGAGACAGGTAATCTCAAAAAAATCATGTGCCTCTGTGTCCTCCGGTGCTCCTAATGGTATCTGCAAGATTTCATAGATCGGAGGAAAACAACCAATCGGAGCCGAGCTGGAGTGCCGCCTCTGAGCAGCTGTCAATCACTCGCGAACTCTGATTAAACGGTCAAACTAGGCAACGCTGATCAAATATGAATCAATATTCTGTTACTATAATGCCTATTTCTTGCATAAAATGTTTTCAGAAACATCTTGTAGTGTACTGTTTAGCTGTAAAATGAGAAAGTTTGTGACCCACCAGCCAGAGCAAATTTTCTCATTTTACAGCTAAACAGTACACTACAAGATGTTTCTGAAAACATTTGAGGCGAGAAATAGGCATTACAGTAACAGAATATTGATTCATATTTGATCAGCGCTGCCTAGTTTGATCGTTTTGTCCGATCAGAGTTCGCGAGTGATTGACAGCTGCCGCCGTTGACTGAACAGCTAATAGGAACGCTCTCTCTCTCTGAAATGACCTGTGATTGGTCAAAGTCTCCCGTCACGGGTTAGATTTTTTAAAGCCTAAAAACAGAGCCATGAGGAGGTGCATAAGTCTAGTTATCTCTCAGACCACTTGAATTACAATATGATGAAAGGATATTATGGATTTTTTGCCCAATGATGCCAAAAATATTCTGCCTATTGCAGGTTTAAGTTCAACAATCAGTCCTCTCATATTATAGTTAAAATCACAAATAAAGCTTATTTTACGTAATGTGACATCTTGTTTAATTGTCGGTTTTTGGAAGAGGCATTGTGTTGTGTGTGCCATGGTTGTCACTTTGTTGAGTAGAACTAGAGTAGAACTCATTGATCAACTGAGTTTAATTCTCAACCAATCTGTTCACGGAGAACAAAGCATTGCATAGAGGTACACATAAATGCGTTTTCATTCTTCTTGCTCCTTCATTCAGCACAGCTCACATAATGGAGTGATATTTCAAAAAAGTAAATTTCATGTGTAGATTGTTGGTTTTCTAAATGTGTATATTTGTTGTGTGTATGTGTTGCTGTGTGTGTGTGCGTCCTCCCCAGCTCCCCTTGTCTAGCAGTCACCTGGACGTGTATACAGGTCCGGGGATGAAGGGTCCAGGCATCGCTATGACCAGCAACTCCTGTCCCGCCAACCTAACCGTCAAACGAGAACTGACAGGTGCGAAAGACGGAGTTGTGCACTTTGTAAACTGTTACGATTAGCAGAAGTTGTATAAAAGACAGTGAAATGTAAAACATTTACTTCCTACACAGGACCTTCATCCTGTAATTTATGTCGTGGCATTTGTTGACACCACTGATAAACTGTTTCTGTTCTTGAGAAATGGCGCACAGTCTCAGCCGTTAGCTGATCACTTTTTGTTATTGCCAAGACACAGAAGCCCGTGCGATGGCCAAGGAGAGACAGAAGAAAGACAACCACAATCTGAGTAAGTCTTTCACTTCAGCATGCTCTTTACCCAGATGATGTACCTCCTTTTCTGCTTTCTCACCCACAGTACTGCACATTGCCCTTAGAAACACATGCACACACACGCGCACACAACACACACACGCACATACACCATAATCTGTCTCTTGCAAAAACAGTTTTATGTAGCCTTGTGCTGATTTAGCTGACATAGTGCAACTAGTGGGTGGATGGTTAACCTGGTAATTTCTGCTGTCTTGGCACTTAAGTGTAATTGCCTGTGACAGTGTGTACGTGCCTAAACGTTTGTCTCTTTTTGTCCTTTACCATATATGTGTATATATATATATATATATATACACACACAGTATGCACTGATCTATACTTTTCTCATATGCACCACAATGCCAACCCTGTGTCATGTTTACTGTTTGTGTGGGTGCTATAAAGACTTGAGAATTGAATCTTTTGTAGTTCGAAAGACCACAATCTGCCTTGAAGTTCTTTTTTTTTGTGCCTTTGCTTGTTCTGCACTATTATTTTCATCATGTATTTTCCTCTTTGTCTCTTCTTTCCTCTTCAATAGTTGAACGGAGGAGGAGATTCAACATCAACGATCGTATCAAAGAGCTGGGCACCATGATCCCCAAAACCAATGACCTGTGAGTTGCTTTTACTCAACGCTGTTATTTTCAGTGTGGATTTGAATTTCTGAATGAAATCTGTTACTGCCTGTTACTTATCTATGGAAATGTCCTGTGTATAATTTACTGTGTGCACAGTGATGTGCGCTGGAACAAAGGCACTATACTGCGGGCGTCTGTGGAGTACATCAAGCGCATGCAGAAGGACGCACATCGGTCCAGAGAGGTGGAGAACAGCTTCAAAAGGATGGAGATGGCCAACAAACATCTGGTGCTACGCATACAGGTAACACACACATACATGCATGCAGAGGAACTAGGGTGACCAGATGAGGATGTTCATTACATTTAGTGTCAACAAACAGTTGTAATAATTAGGGCTACAGCTATCGATTATTTTAGAAATGGAGTTTTCTACCGATTATTCCATTTATTAATTGAGTACTCGGATAAGAAATACTTTTGATTTATTATTAATGACTAATAGTAAATATACAAAGAAGCAAATAAGCCAGGTCTCTAAAAATAAACATTGGTTTCCTTAGAAAAATCAACATTTTTATTGCTTAAATTGCAAACAATTATATTGAGATTGTGAGATTTATTTGTTCGCACAATAAAACAAAGCAGCAGAAGCACAACAACAAATAAAAGAAGCAAGTTGTGCAGGTGAGATTATTAAAAACCCTCAAGGCTAATAGAAGGAATCTCACCTCAATAAGCAAATACAAAAGTCATAATCAACAAAAACTATTTTTTTCTGTCAAAACTAAA
Organism: Sebastes umbrosus; assembly: GCF_015220745.1. Classification (NCBI taxonomy): domain Eukaryota; kingdom Metazoa; phylum Chordata; class Actinopteri; order Perciformes; family Sebastidae; genus Sebastes; species Sebastes umbrosus. The sequence goes on along the minus strand of NC_051269.1, from coordinate 30,586,118 downwards.
CCCATTTATTGCGTTTAAGTGCCATATTACATTCTGGGTTTTAAATAAAACATTTTCTGAAATGCAAACAAATAAGTTAAAAAAAGAAAGAAATCAAATTGGTTATGGACTACTCCTGTAAAGGTACTATAACTTTAACTGATCGAAATGTGATGATCTGTTCGAATTCAAAATTGATATTGATATTAATAAATATGGAGGCCTCTTGCTCCCTGTGCGCTCCCGTGCTGCATGTTTCTCCTCTCTGCTGTGGACGGGGACTGCGCGAGTCATAAAAACTGATCAAATCATGTGGCCACTACAGGAACTACAGCATATCCACCATTAAGAATAAAAGGATGTCGGTCATCGTATCAATTGTGGCATAAAATATCGGCAACGAAGTGACTCAGGGACAACTGCTTGTATTCCGAGACTGTCCCAAATTTTTCGGGATATCTGGTCACCCTAAGAGGAACACAATCACAGTAAATACATTGAGACTGACGATGTTGCCCTCTGCCTACTGTCTGCAGGAGTTGGAGATGCAGGCTCGTATACATGGCCTGCCCAACAACTCTCCCTCCGCCCTGAACCCCACTGACCTGATGGGTTCTTATATAAAACAAGAGACCAGCCCAGAGTCGAACCTCTCTCTTCCCCCTGGCACAAGCCACCACCAGCCCCAGCACCTACCCCAGAACCAGGCTCACCCTCAGGCCCAGCAGCACCACTTCCTCCCACAGAACCACCTCCACCAACAGGGCCAGGTTCAGCAGCAGCAGCCCAGGCAGCTGCAGCAGCTCCCCCAACACCTGCAGCAGCAGCAGCAGCAGCCACCCATCCAGTACCCAGCTGTAGGCAGCTCCCAGCCATTTGACTTTGCCCAGTCGCTGGACTTGTGTGATGGGATACCCGGCTTCTCAGATGGTATGTCAGGGCTGGGCGACCTGGGCGCACTGGACGTCCAGGGGAGGAGAGGCGAGCTGGGCTTCCTGATGATGGACGAGCCATTGTCCCCTATGGGAGGAGACCCGCTGCTCTCTGCGATGTCGCCTGAAGCCTCGATCGACTCCAGCCGCAGATCCAGCTTCAGCATAGAGGATGGAGACATACTGTAGATACATTCACTCACACAAACGCATGCACAAGCACATGCAGAGGTTTCAGTAAAAAATGTAAAACAGCACATTTTACGACAGAAAGGAATCAGCCACCAGACGTGACATCATTCACCCAGCACACACCCATACACATTTTGTACACAATTTGATCACACACTGATGACATTTGTGGTATAATTATCTCCCCTTAACGGTACGAGCAAAAGACTGTACACAGTTGTCACACAGTTGAAAACATTCTGTATAGTTTGCGCACACACACAAGTGCATGTGAGATAAACTGAGCAGCTTGAAACTTTGCCCATCAGAGCATTTACAAGGGGCGAGCCAACACTGCCAGATCAGGAGTTATACTGCACACTTGGCCATGTTTCCATAAAGGTGGCTCTGAATCATAATTGAACAAGGGACAAAAACCAGCAGTTAATTAGATTGAAGTTATCAGATACAAGGACAACCGAGCGCATTGTCTCCCTTGATAGAGGACAAGTTATTTTCTCCTTACATCAACCTCTTTTAGTAACCATAAATGATTGAATGAACGATAGTGAGTAAAATGGAAATAGCTTCATGGTCCTGCATGCATAATTTATCTGAAGGGGACGCAGTCCAGTCACATTGTTCTCTTCCTCAATCGGTTATTCCAGTGTTGCCTCTAGCACCAGCTGTTTGGTGTTTGACACAGATCTGTGTTAAGGCCCAGACACACCAAGCCGACATCAAAGAACTAGCGACGATGAAGGCCGACTGTTGCGCCGCCTCACGTCGCCTTTGTCTTGGCCGACAAGTTGTACTCTAACACACCGCAAAGACTACAGCTGACAGTTAGCACGTACGTTCTGCGCCTGCGTGAAAGGAAATAACTCTCCACACCAGCAGGCGGCGGTAGTCTGTATTCGTCATTCAAAAAGGGAACCCGGAGGACGGTGGATATACAAGCTGTTGTTATGATACGCACATGAAACAAAGCGGCGTTTGGCGAACATTTTCACAACACTCACTCACCACTTAGCTTCATTCCAGATGGTCATGTCGTTGTGAAAATATCTGTGTATTGGAATCATCAGATGAGATGAAGATGAAAAATGAGAAGAGCCTTCTGTGTTTGTCCTTTTGACTTTACTCGTTTGCTTGCTTTCCTCACGTCCGTTTCTCTTCTCGTGCACTGATTCACTTAAGCTGAACAGCCAATCACAGTGATTTCGCTCACCGACGGGCTCCGCTGCCGATTCAACATGCCGAATCTGCCAAAAAAACTCTAACATGGGCAGATTAGAGCCGACAATGCGGGACACACCGCAAAAACTAGTCCGACAGACATTCACCGAGTGCCTCAAACTGTTCGACGGCCGACCGTCGGCTTGGTGTGTCAGGGCCTTTAGCATGCTAAGCTGAAGTGTATTCTTCAAGTGTCCACATTTTACTGGAGGAGGCAGATAATCCAGCTTTCAGCAAAGCCCCTTTAATTTATTACATCCACTCCATGTCTATTTGTAATTGTTGTCTTCTTACAAACACACACTGCTGTCCCCCAGTTTCTACACCTTTAACACCGTCATGACCTTTACTGTGGAGGGAGTAGAGAAAACATTTGGACGGTCTCCAGAATACAGCGTGTCGTCCAAAACTGTGAGGTGTCAAAATACTCAGGTACTGTAACAGAATACACAAGCCGGATCATTTTTAAGCAGTAGCAGATGTCAACCTGAACGGTGTCCGGCCCGTAACCCCTATCAATGTGCCTTTTGGTTTATGCAGCTGCTGCTCTTCAAAGGCATGTTTTTATAGGTTGGAGATCACGACCAGGGTTTTAGATTTAATATCAATTATGCCTGTAAATGCTTTGCTTCTGTACCATCTATACGTTTTGTTGTTGCAGGAGATAAACGTTTCATTTTTCCTCTCTAATTGACTCTGTAGGGCCCTGCTTGCATGAGAGGCCCAGGTGAAGGAGATATATAGTGACAGGGTTTAATACTGGAGAGAGAAAGAGAGAGTTTGTCTCAGCTGACAGCAGAAATCTTCACTGTTAAACATCAGTTCTCACTCGCATGCATTCACACTCTCACTCGGTTCACAAACACGCATTAAACGTGCAGATGTTAGCACACGAACATTATAGAGCTCACATACATGCAATACATACAGTGCAGCCTTGAGGCTGTTTTCAAATCAGCATGTTAATAAGTCTCCTGTGCTTCAGTCTCTCCTCTGACGGGTCGAGCGAAGCTGCCGGCTGCAGAGGTCAAACTCAGGTCTGCTGTTCAAACCGCCACCTATAGGGAATCTGTTATCCCACTGGTTGTCACGGTGATGGTTGGCGAAGGCTGAGGTGGACCTGAGTTGTACCTCTGCCGCGGGCGACCTGGGGCTTGGCTTTGATTTGATATAGCTTATGATCAGTACTGATAAAGGTAGAGAAAAACTTTGATGGTGATTTTTTTTTTTGATTAAAAGAAGTGTTTTTCTTTATTATAGTTTGTTGTTTATTTTATCTCCCAAAGCACTGGACTATATTATTGTTTTGACTTTGTATATGGAAGAATTATGGAATAAGATTTATTTCAGATGTTTTATGCCACTAAGCCACTTAAATGTATTTTATTTGTATTTGTTGTTTTAGTTCTATTTCAATTTTATTCCAAAACTACCCTTTTCTTCTCAGAGCCATTTTCAGTAAGCACACTGTAAAGGCACACAATGTTTTATTGGGGAAGGAGTGGGAAGCCGTTTATACACTTCCAGATTTCGACTGACTTTAGAGAGATGAAGACATTATGTACATTTATGATACCATTTTTATATGATTGGGTTTTTATTTTTCTCTCTATTTTAACTTTGAATTTTGGAGCCAGACAGAAACTTGATTATTTGATTTGATTCAATTCAAATTGCTCATTTTATGAATGTAAGTTTTACTGGAGGTTCTGGTCAAACCGAAGCAGGCCGGCGTTTTCGCCATGCCTACTTCCTCCCTGACTTTGGTTTCCATGGAGACTGGAAGACGACTGACTTCACACATAAACTCTGAGCCGAGGTGTTGTGGTTTCCACGGCGTTGGTCTTTTGTCTGTCTGCCAGAGTTGTGCCTTTTCCCTTTCAGCCACAGTTTGACTGTTGTTGTACTTTCACCCAGCCGACACTCCAAAGAGCTGCTCAGGCCTCCTCTACTCTTCCACTAGAGGGCGCTCTGCAGAGCAAACTACAGGGAAAAGTGGTTCTGATTTTACTGAGAATATAAAATGTTTTACCAGAATCCATTCACCGGCTTTGAGTGTTTTTTTTATTGATGTGATTTGAGAAGTGTGTGTATGTGTGTGCACTTACATTAATTGGGTGCGGACAAAAATATTGTGATATTGTGGGTACCAAAATCTGATCCCCACAAGGTTAAAGGGTAACACTTCATTTTACAGGTCTGCAAATTTCATGGTAATTAGGTGATGATTAGCAAGTAACCTATTTGAGGTTTCTTTGGAATTACTGCCAAATTACCCCAATATTTAACTCAAAATGTATCAAAAATTACTTTATTATAAACATTATTTAATAATTATATGCTAAAATAGCATTTAATGGTTAAAATCGGGCCCTTAGGCTTGAGAAGCGGCTGCTCTTCATCGGAGGTGGAGAACCAAAACTAATAGAAGACACTTCTGATCAGGCACAAATCTCACCATTGTGTGACTTATTGTCTACACAAATGTAAACTGGTAGCTAATATAATGATTCAGGGAGTTTTTTAAGAAATTATTACAGAAGTTATTTGCTAATAAATTTAATTTATTATTATATTATTAAATCACTTAAATCTCAGTTAAACACGTGTACGTACGAGCATGATTTTGTGACATCACAGCTAGTTTCGAAGCCAACGAGACTTGCACAAGTGTGATGTGGGAATTTGAAGCCTCCAGTGCCCATACACTGAGAATGGACTTTTCAGTGAAGTAGGAGACGTCTTGTGTCCAGTAGTTAAACTTTTGAAATGAACAATATTTGCTTATTCATAGATTCTGGAGAAGGATTGGATATCATTTTAAGATTTTTTTATCTGGGTTATTTTTAAATAATAATAGTGTAATACTGTATACCGTGATACTGTGAAACCATGTTATTTTCTGAGATGATTATCGTACCATGAAAATCTCATACCGTTACAACCTTCCAAGCTGAATATTTTGCCTGAAAAACATCTACGGTTCACAACTTGTTAAAGTTAGTGTAAATCTCCTGGGAATGAATGCAAGTCAATGAAATGTCCTCCTAAAGTGAAAAGGGATTTGTGATTTTACAAAAATATTTGGTGAAGAAATGCACATACATTTAAATATTTTGTATATGCCCCTTCAGCATTTAGAAATAATCCAAATATAAATTAAATTTGGAAATGAGTCTATTCTCAGAGATACATTTTGTGACAGTACAGTTAAAATGTTGGAGTGTCGTTGAAGAATAGAAACCGTCTATTAGTCTAATGTAAGACTATAAGTGAATACTTTTTTTCTGAGAATAGATTGTTTATGTTAGTGTTTGTTCTCACCATCTTTGCAGATGACAGATTCATTAATGTTGTTACATTATATATCCACCAGGGAGCACCAGAGGTCTATATTGTAGTAGACGGTCCCCGTGTCTCCTTTAACTCTGATATCATGTCAAAGCAATCACAGAAAAGACTGAGCTGCCATGCAATTTACCTCTTTTAAATACTACTACTACTATTTTTTTCTTATCCACAAATGGCGAGCATCGTGAAGCACTGTATGTTTTTGTGCAGAAAACAGCAGCAGCTGTTGGAGACATTGATTGCATTTTTTTTTTTTCCCTGTTAAATTAAAACCCTTTCATAAAACCCCAGCATAGCAGGACATCATTCCCATTACACACCTTTAACGAGGAGGAATATAAAGGTTTTGACAAATTAAATTTATTGGTGCCAATTTAGTAAAATCACCCTATTTTCTCAGAGGTGGCGGCCTTCACATTTCACCTGCCTCCTGCTTTTTTTTGGCCTCTTTTGCAGCCTCTTTCCATCGTCTCCTGATGTATTAGTCCGGGGCTGCTTCAGGATGATCCATAAAACCATTTAACAGCCTTTCTTAAGTTAAATCGGGGTAATCTTATTCCTCATCCACACACATACACACACACGCGCCGACTGATGCCGCAGAGCATGTTAAAGTGTAGTGGTGGTGTCTGCAGCCCATCCACAGGCCCATTCTCCCGGGTCTTTATGATGCTAATGTACTCCCCAGTCTAATAAATCCCTGTAGAGCTGCAAAGAGTAGATCTTATGGCTCACTCTGATCACCACCTTTTCGCCCATCTCCCCCCCCCAACACACATACACGCACTGCTATTACCGCAGCAGAAGTGCCTGCCTTGCACTTCCACAGATACTTGGGTGGCTGTTTAGTAAGAGGGAGAGAGGGGAAAGGGTTGAGACAAATCAAACATGAAGGTGCAATTTAAGAGATGTTGGCAGCGCTCGGCCCTGGCGTAGTGCGCTGGTTGTGGAGGCGAGGAGGGACACACTGAGCAACACTCATCACCTCTTTTTTCTGATGGTTGGGCCTCTTGAAGTGGGTTTGGCACGGCACCGCGCCCCACAGAGGGGTGAGGAAGAGGGAGAAGTAAAATAATCACTGAGGTTTCTCTTAATGTTCAACAAGGAGCTCCATTCAGAGCTGAGGATGGATCCTCTATCGCAGCGCTTCATTCTCTCCTCCAAACCAATCCTCCTTTTCATCCTTGCTCCTCCTCACCTCAACGTCTCCCTCTACCTCCCCACCCTCCCTCCATAGTCTTCTTGTGGCCGCTGGGCTGTGTGTGTGTGTGTGTGTATGCATGTGTCCTCCTTCCCTCCCTCCCTCCCTCCCTCCCTAGGGAGCAGTGTGTCACTCAGCTTGAAGCCCACGGAAGAGAGGTGAAAGGGGGCTGATTGAGCTAATTTAGCCCCTGGATGTGAGAGCAGGAAAGGCCTCACCCTCTGCTAATAGACAGACATCAAAATGGAGATGAGGAGTTGGGGGTGGGGGGGGATGTAAGGAGGGAAAGAAGAGAGGAGGGGAGGCAGGACCATAAAACTGAGACGACTTTTTGATGGATTTATCTCTTTTTGTCCGAGGGGATGTGGAGAAAACTTTTATGAACACTGAGTGACATTGTGAAGTTGGTAAAGGTTTATGTGTGTTGCCTCGAATTAAAACCTGCTGATATTACTTATTGATCCGTCCTCCTCCATTAAGATACCGTCAATCACGGTGTGCTTTATGATCTCTTCTTGCTCGGGCCACTCGCCGTACATCCTCCCTGACAGGCAGACTGGAAGTCACACCAAAAATACCGGCTTTTACCACATGGATGGAGATTGGAGACATTGTTTTATAGCTTCTGCAGGCATACGTACTCCTGTAGGACGTGATGGCCCGCTATCAAAAAAGCCTCTAATGAAGATGGCACGATGACACAACATTGATTTTAGCGTCATAAATTATCAGCACTGCAGATTCAAACTTGTTCTAAAGTTTCGGGGGCACCTCTGAAACTCAAATCTGTTTCCAAAGTTATTTACTTTTTTTTTTACAGTATTTTGTCTGTGTTTACATACATAGGGTTCCAGTTCAGAACTATTCTAATGTTATCTATATTAGATCTCAGTTGAGTGTTAAAGGTCTTATTGATAACATTTTATCTAAATAAATAAAAAAAAAAAAAAATAATAATACATCCACAGAGCCTTTAGAAAAGTGCTAAAAAAATAATAATAATTATGATTCAGAATTAATAATAATAATAAAAATTGGCGGGTCCAAAATGAATGTTTTGTTTGAAGAAAGGAGGTTAAATGCGCTCTAACCATTTCACAAAGAATAGGCGTGCCCGGTGCTCACAGAACAGGGTAATCTTGTAACAGGACAGACTTCAGAGACCAAGTCCAAAACACACTGGAGCAACTTTATTAGAAGACTAACCTTTTCCAGCCATATTACTTGGCACAGGCACTCTACTATTGTTATTAATTCAATAGGAAATGTTATCATTGTCTATGGAAAGGATGTTTTGTGTCCCCTTATTTATGTCTTTTTTATCTAATGATAATCTAAATGTAGCCCACTCTCCTACCGTAGACTGTAGCTCCTCATTAGGGAGTGGTATTTAAGATATTTAAGATGATATTTGGATGTTGGATGTATTTACCTTTATCGTTGTGTTACATGTTATTTATTATTCTTACTAAATATGTACAATATGTACATGGACATTGTCACTCATGAAAAGTCACAAACAGCTATTTATATATTTACTTTTACTTATTATTATATGATGTTGTTTAACCTGCCTACATGCAGCTTATTGTCCCCCCCTATGCTGAATCAGTTCCCAACTGAGAGTCTCAGATCGTTTTGACTCTGAAGACACAGTTGGCGTCGAAATGTTAGTCTTCTAATAAAGTTGATTTCCTTAAATCCGTGTGCTCCAGTGTGCTTTGGTCCTGGTCCCTGAAGTCTCTCTTGTTACATGAATGTTTTGTTTATCTCTGTGGAAGATATCTGCATGACGTTCCCACTTCTAACAAGGCTTGTGAGCCGATAGTAAAACAACGTTGGTATCACGAGGTATCTCTGGGTCGTCAGTTAGTGTGGAAAAAACTGATAAATGGCTGAGGTATAAGTGTTTGGCAACGACTTGTTGTGAAGTAAATGCAGAGAATGCGACATCTAGTGGCTGAATGTTATCAATTATATCTTTAAAAAGGGCTGAATAAAGGCAGTCAGACATTGTAAAAGTAGCTTTGTCCCTTTGAAAGGTCAAAACTGAGATCTCACAAACACCCATCACACACTCCTTCCTCTCCTTTTCCCTCACAGTCTCTCACTAACTAACTCGGTCTCGACGCCGTCGCCACGCACCCCCTGTCCTTCTTCATTCCCACCTCTCCTGCCCCTCTTTATTCCGCCGCACCTTTGTCCATCTTCCTCTACATATTTAATACTCCTCGCTGACTTCCCTTCAACCCCTTGTGCCTCTATTCCTGAAAGAAAAGGAGCTCAAATTGGCTGGAGAGATGAATAATGTCCCCGCCATTAACAGTGGCGTGGAAGGATCTGTCTTTTCATGTGTGTGGAGGTGAAGAGATGAGTTGAGGACCGGGTGGAGGTGGTGGTGTTGGGCTGGCTCTTTATCGTTCTTTCTAACTTTTACTGCAGCAAAGTAAAACGCACAGTAGTGGAAAGTAACAAAGTAGCCTACATTTACTCAAGTACTGTAATTAAGTACAAATTTGAAATACTTGTACTTTATGCTTCTACTCCACTACAATGTGTGGGAACTATTGTACTTTTTCCTCTATTATATTTATTTGGTAACTTTAGTTATTTTACAGATACAAATTAATAATACAAAATATAATCAACAAATAAATTATACTATTATATCAATTACACTTTATCCCCATGGGGAAATTCACAAGCTACCCAGCAGTATATAAAGTATATAAATATAAAATATGTATAAATAGATAAATAAAACAAAATGCCCCACATTTACCTGCTGCAATATTAAAATGATTTACACATTAATGCATCAATAATCATCATTCAATAATATAGTATACATTATTCTGAAATGGGACATTCTGCATAATGCTGAGTACTTTTACTTTTGATACTTTAAGTATATTTTAATTAGGGCTGTCAAAGTTAACGCAATATTTACGCGTTAACGCAAATTCGTTTTAATGCCACTTTAACACACACTTTTTTAACGCAATAACGCAACTTGTGATTTTTAGATTGTAGCGGGCTCAGGAAAGTGGAAAACCTAATGAATCCATTGGTACCAAGCATGTCATACTAGCATGTCGCGAAGGATGCTCCAAACTTACGCTAATTTTTGCGCGGAAAAACGATCATGGTCATTTTCAAAGCGGTCCCTTGACCTCTGACCTCAAGATACGTAAATCAAAATGGGTTCTATGGGTACCCACAAGTCTCCCCTTTACAGACATGCCCACTATATGATAATCACATGCAGTTTGGGGTAAGTCATAGTCCCATGTTATTCCAAGGCCATGTTATGATTTGAGCATATTGTTTTATGCTAAATGCAGTACCTGTGAGGGTTTCTGGACAACATTTGTCATTGTTTTGTGTTTTTAATTGGTTTCCAATCATAAATATATACATACATTTGCATAAAGCAACTATATTTGTTGTCTCCCATGTTGATAAGAGTATTAAATACTTGACAAATCTCCCTTTAAGGTACATTTTGAAAAGACAAAAAATGTATATATCGATTGACAGCCCTAATTTTAATGCTATCATTTTCTGCTTTTACTTAAGGAAGATTTTGAATGCATGACTTTTACTTATATCAGAGTATTTTTACACTGTGGTATTGCTACTTTTTCAAGTGCAAGATCTGAGTACTTCCACTGAAGACGCAGAAGAGAGAGGAGGAGTGACTTGTATGGAGATTTACTGTGTCTAGCCTGCACAGTGTAAGATAGTTTGTTGAGAAACTGCAGCAAGTTCAATTTAAAATATAAAAACTAATCTATAATGAAACAGTGACTTTTGGTTCTTTTGAAACAGGCGTAAAAAAGTACATTTTGTTAAAGCTATAATTTAGATTTTCCCCCAACATCATGAAAAATAAATTAGAAATAATTTCACCGGCGCTTCTTTATTGATGAAATTCAATTTTGTACCAAAATGAAGTCCATGTATCCTGGGTTCTTACAGTAATTTCTCTTCTCAGAAGCTATAAAAGAGTGTCTCATCCTCCTGGATCTACCAGTAGGGGGAGTTAGTGGTCCACAACACAGTGTGAGACAGAAGCCCGACAAGGCCTGACTGACATGTCATAGCACTGAAAATGAATATGTTGTTTGGGATTGCAGTGAATGTCATCCACTAACAGAAAGAGCATCTGGTGCAACCTCTGTAAAATTAAGACACGGCGTCGCCTCTTAATTTCACCGGCGGGAACATAATGGGCAAACTGTTGTTCGGCTGTTTGAAGGATGGAACACAAATACTGTAACACCTCTTCGTTGTGTGTGTTGGTTGGAGGGCTGCTAAATTAAGCTTATCAGTATTAAGATAAATAATGCGTCTGACATAGAATTTGTCAAATTTTGAAGGTTAACCACTCCATCCTCTCTCGTCTGGCAGCTGATGGAGTGGCTGTGTGAGTGATGAATCCTGCATCTTCATTGCAGGTTCTTTTTTTTTTTCCAGACTGGGAATTCATCTTGACCTCAAATGATGGACAATATCATCGTCCTTGACGACCAAAAAACCATGAAGATTACTAACTCTAATTGTCTGGCGCACATGCAGGATTCATTCACAACCTAAGCCCCTGACATCTATTTGTTCTTTTGCTGTGTTTGTTTCTCTATCTGCCAATCCAGCCATCCACTCATCCATTCATCCATCCATCTTTGCAAATCCTCTTCCATTTGGTGTTGTTGTGAGTGAGAAGCTGTTTCGCTGAACTTAAAATCTGAAGGTCGCAAAGATTTGACGTTTTTTTCCTTTTTTTTTCTCATATACCTCCCTGAAAAGCAGCATAGATTATACAGCCTACAGCTGTTATCACATTTATGCCCTTCTTCAAGCTTCTTTTTATTCTCATCCTCTCTTCTCCCGCCTTTCAGAGACCTGAAGATAACGGCACGCCACATGACGCCATTGTCCTCCCTCTCCCTCTCTCTCTCTCTGTCGTAGGTGGAGATTTAAAGTTCTGTTTTAAAACTGCCACTGTTCCAATCCTGCTTAACCCCCTCCTCCTCCTCCTCCTCTTGTCTCCCCCCCTTCCTCCTGAGTATACTACCTAACCCCTCTGAACTTCAGTCAGAGTTACTGAAGACCCGGAGTACACTGGGGAGTCAGCTACACCGCTGAGAGAGAGACAGAGATAGACAGAGACTTAGCTGCCTGCTATTCTACCACTCTCTCCGGTAATAAGAAAAGTTTCTGTTCTTTTCTGTGTTACAGCAGGGAGATAAAACTAGGGATCACTCACACGCACTTTTTTGTGCACACACACCTACATATGCTCAGACTCACACGCATGATCTCGGAGAGAGGCACACAGCAAAGCATGAATCACAAGACACAAAATGGAGGCACAATATAGAAACAACCCCTCACACACACAAGCGCCGAGTCTTCTGCGCCAACTCGTACGGACAAAGAGAACCAAAAGACGGGAAAAAGAAACAAGTTTAGTCTGTAAGCGGCTCGAAAACCTGATTCGAATTAGAGGGCGATTTCCACAAAGGTCAATGTATTCAGCTGATATCCTAAGAGGGAGGAAATTTAATACCCCTCTTTGGTTGAATTAATTAATTATAATATTAGGCTAGCTCTAGGGGCCCTTTTCTTCAGTGATTAAGTGAGCACATATCTTTAAAAGACTGTGTTGGTCTCTGGGGCCCTGGGCTTCTGAACCTTGGGGTGAAACAGAGAGAGATGTATTATACATGAGAGGACGGAGAAACACAGGCCAGGCTGCTCACCTCTGTGGCAAGACACACCATGTTCCTTATTTAGACCTTCAATGGCACCTGTCTTTTCTTTGCAGAATCGCTTCTCTGTCGCCCCGTGCCCTCCTCTGGTCCCTTCAGTGTTCAGCTCAGCGGGTGCTCAAGTTTCAGAGTCTTCAAAAACAGGTGAGTATTCCCCTGTCACACCTGGTCTGCACCTCTGCATCTGTGACTGAAAATATGAACACTACAATGTGAAAACACTGCGTTACAAGACAAAGTCTTGAAAACAAGGAAATATCAGCATTAAAATGTTCTGTAAGTCTCAGAAGTAAAAGTATTCACTATGCAGAAAGGTCCCTTTCAGAGGGTTAAATTATTGATGCGTTAACGTGTAAGCAGCATTTTAATGTTGCAGGTCATCCAGGTGGTGCAAAGATTAAACACATAGTACTGGATATTTAAAAAAAAACTAACATAAAATCTTCTTTCTATTTTTGTTGTGCATTAGTGGCCCATTTTAAATGTTTCTTAGTAAATTCAACGGTGGAATGCAACTATGTACATTTACTCAAGTACTGTATTTTTATGATTTTCATGTACTTTGCTTGATTATTTACTTTCAGACTTCTACTACATCCTAGAGGGAAATATTAGATTTTATAAACACATGATAAAATAGGCATTACTATAGATTACAGTAAACTACCCAACAGTATATAAAATTGTTAACAATCAGCTCCACCTTGACAACATTAAAATATTGTGTACATGTTATCAAATCATTAACAATATTCCAATAATACTAATTAATGATAATAAAAAAAATGCATTTTGCATTAGGCCTACTTTTAAATTTGATACTTGTGAGGACATTTTTCTGATAATACTTAAGTGCTTTTAAATATGATTTTGAATGCAGTATCTGTATTAACTGTATTGGAGTACTTTTACATTTTGGTATTGATAATTTTGCTTTATCCATCACTGGTGTTATTAATTTGTCAGTCACCTGTAAAGCACTTTGAACTGACTATGCAAAATGCTAAACAATTTTTAAGTTTGATTGATTTGATATATATATTTTTACACTGATCATATATTCTGGATGTAACATCATTATGTAATTGCAGCCTTAAGATAAATATAGTGAAGTAAAAAGTATGGTATTATTTGCCTCTGAAATGTAGTGCTGTAAAAGCTTAAAACCAGTATTTCAAGATTTTACATAAGTACAATACTGAAATACTTAGTTACTATCCACCTCTGTGCACATGTATGCACGTATGGTATGTGTGTGTGCTAACCCCTATGCTGACCCAGCGAGGAGCCTCTTAGCTGTCAGTCATGTCGAGCGTGTGTGTGTGTGTGTGTGTGACAGGTCTTTGACATCACGTCTAAATCATGGTTACTTAATGGCTGTTCCCCTTTCCAACAGAGGTTGATGATGGAGACAAAGAGGAAGGGCACGGACGACAAGAAGGTGATGACAGCGTGGCCGAGAAAATGACGGGATGCTGCTAGAGAGGTGTGTGTGTGTGTGAGTGTGTATCTGTGCGTGTGTGTGTGTGTGTGTGTGTGTGTGTGTGTGTGTGGTATAAATATAAATACATGTGTAATAGAGTAACTCTGGCTGTCTGCAAACTGGATCCACCTCCACACAAATGTGTTGTGGTGCAAAGCCAACGAGTGCTTGTAACTAACACCCTCCCTCCTCAGTACACACACACACACACACACACACACACACACACACACACACACACACACACACACGGGACCGTAGGCATCCTGCCCCCACTGCCTGACCCCACTAAACATTCAGGTACAATTAATTATTCCTTCCTGATCTAACGAACGCAATGCACTGATTGGACACCCTGAGGGTACCAGGGCACTATTTTAAAAACACTTTCTGGTCATGAATTTTAATCACTTCAAATGTATTGATAAATTATTAATTAAGTGACTTTAAGTGATGCCAGGTGGGCATAATTTCAGGAGTAGTAAAATGCTTTTGGGGGGTGAAGTGCTGTGATGTGAAAGCAGAGCGAAGGCGCTTGTTATTTTTCTCTTAAAGCAGCTGTTTTATTAAAAAGGGATTTCTCACAAAGTGTTCAACAGTCTACGGGGCTTATTTGGTCAGGCAGAGAGGAGACGCCATTTTGCAAAAATTAAGGACATTTTTCGTTCTTTGTTTTATTCCAGGGCTCCAGTAGTAGTAGTAGTAGTAGTAGTAGTAGTCGTCTTCATTTTTTGCTGGATTGGATTTCTTCTATTTGGTTAGTGAGGCCTCGATCCTTAAGGGGTCACATATTTTTTTAGGAACTAAAATACAACACATCAGCATTTTCAGCTCATGTATTTGAAGTTTTGTAAGAACAAATAGAGCTATGGTTTAAAGCCACACTATTCAGCACACTTTTTTGGGGTGACATTCAGCATAAATTCTTCATAATATTGCTATAATATTAGGTTAATGTTCAAAAACTGAGACTGAATATGTACATGACTCCTGCTGGCAGCCGGCAGGTTGGGAGTAAAAATACAGTATGTTTAAAGAGTGGGTTCCAGCGTGTCTGTTCCGCATGTGCCTGCCTGTTCTATAGGTTAACCTGCCGAACAAGACCCGAGCGGGAACAGCGCAAATTACAAATTACCTCCCTTATTAGGCCTGACCCCAAATTTCCTTTCATGAATATTCATTATGGTGGCCGCTCGGCGCGACAAGAAATGAATTTGCCCTCTCCTCGGAGTGGACTGTGAATAAGGAATGATTAATGGAATTCTGCGTGGTATGAATCCATCATTCCTGGGATGGAGGCTGGTCTGGTAATAAGGATCCAATTAGAGCCACAGTGGGTGGGACACAGCAGGAGCCTCGGCACAAGACAGACCCCATAACACCTACACACACTCACACACTCACTTTTTGCATTTTTCATCTCCAAATTTCATTACAGGAGATTGAGTATAAATGTACAAATTTACTGCACGCAGAGCCAACTTTTCTAGCACCTCCCTCCCTTTGCTCTCTCTCTCTTTTTTGTCTCTCTCTCTCGCTCTGCAGCAGAGTTTTGGTGACGGTGCCGAGCATCCACCTCTTCCTCCCAGTGCACCTCTCCTCTCAGCAGGGCTGCTTTAGCTCTCGCTGGCACCTCCACCTTTCCTGGTTAATTTCATGTTCCGGTGCGTCCTGAGACAGCTCATCCTGCTGCCAAATATTTGTGTTGGGAGACCAGCTAATCTGGAGCTGGTTGCATGCTCCTATCCACATGTGCACACACACACACACACACACACACACACACACACACACACACACACAGGCACACACACAGTTATCGGTGCACAAGTTTGGTTTTGTGTGTGCTGGTGTGTGTATTTGTGTATGTGAATGATTGCGGAGCCGCTGATACCAGTGTGTGTCTTCCACCCTCTTGACCAGCGTATCGACCATTTGGCCAAGTTACAGCAGATTAACGGTGCAGCCATGTTTATTGCTGAAGTGCAACTGCTGTGTTTACAGATGAACGGATGAGCGGAGAGATGAAGGGATGAACTTACTGAAAGAGATTCACAGTTCCTGTCTATATCTTTCAAGAACTGGCTGAGTTAGCCCTCACTTACTTTGGGTAGTGGTGGAAAAAATACTCAGATCTTTTACTTAAAGGACCAGTGTGTAACAATTAGGGGGATTTTTTTTGGCAGAAATGGTTTATAATATTAATAAGTATGTTTTCTTTAGTGTATAATCACCTGAAAATAATAATCGTTGAGTTTTGTTACCTTAGATTGAGCTGTTTATATCTACATAGGGAGTGGCTCCTCTTCACGGAGTCTTCCATGTTGCACTGCCATGTTTCTACAGTAGCACACAATGGACAAAACAAACTCCAGATTCGATAACGTTGCTTGCTCCCGTCGCCACCGCCGCTCACTCTCTGTTGCATCACCACTCACTTCGCACGGACACACACACTCTACGCACTGGCTCTGCTCCAACTGACTCCAGTGAAGGCAATTCGCGCTTCAGTTGGTTGCGATCTCCTCGCCTCACCACTAGATACCGACAGATCCTACACACTGGACCTTTAAGTAAAAGTAGCAATACCATAGTGTAGAAATACTCTGTTGCAAGTAAAGGTCCTGAATTCAAAATGTTATTAAAGTAAAAGTACAAAAGTATGAACATCAAAATATACTTAAAGTACCAAAAGCAAAAATGTACTCATTATGCAGAATATATACCCTGCCGGGTAGCTTGTGAATTTCAACAAGGGATTAATAAAGTTCTACCGTTATCCAATTTAGTGCATCGTAATTTATTTGTTGATACTATTTTGTATTATTAATCTGCATCTGCAAAGTAACTAAAGTATTGGAGTAAAAAGTACAATATTTGCCTCTGAGATGTAGTGGAGTTGAAGTATAAAGTAGCAGAAAATGGAAATACTCGAGTAACGTACCTTAAAATTATACTTAAAGGTCTGGTTTGTAGGATCTGGCAGTATCTAACAGTGTGGTGAGGACATTGCAACCAACTGAAGCCTCTCCCGTGTGCCAAGAGTGTTGGAGAGCTACAGTGGCCGATGCAGAAACGCGAATGTCCCTCTCTAGAGCCAGTTGGAGCAGAGCCAGTACGTAGAGTGTGTGTGTACGTTGGAAGTGAGTTGTGAAGCAAGAGAGAGAGAGAGAGCGGCGGCGTCTACGTTAGCGAGTAACGTTATTGACTCCGGCCCAAGCAGGAAAAGTTTGGTTTGTCTGTTCTGGGCTACTGTAGAAACATGACGGTGCCACATGGCAGACTCTGTAGAGCTTCCTATGTAGATATAAACGGCTCATTCTAAGCTAACGAAAACACAACAATTCGTATTATCAGGTGATTTTACACAAAAGAAAACATACTTATTAATATTATATTCCATTTATGCCAATAGATCCCCTTAAATGTTAAAAACTGGTCCTTTAAGTACAGTAGGCTACTCACTAAATGTACTTAGTTGTACCTTAGTTTCCACCACTGACATTGGGTTTGTGTAAATGAAATTTATTGTTCCGCTAAGTCCATCTTAATTGAAAATAACCCATGTTTCACCTGTGGCCAATGTAAATTCCACTTCCTGGCACATCTTTATTGTCCCTTCATCTATTTCCCTGTGTCCTCTCTCCTCTCCCCGGCTTTAATGAGGTGTTCTGTTCCTCTGCCTCATAAACTAAAACCTTTTAGATGAATTACATCTCCTTAAGATTCATCTCCAGCACCGTGGCTTCTTTTCCCCTTTTATGATTGTATTTAATCCACATCACATCTTTATTCAGAACAAATACCCCCTGTATGACACCTCGCCGAGCACAGGCGGGGGAGAAGAGGAATGTTTGGGCGAAGGTAGAAGAGAGACGTGGAGATGTGCCAGCGCGGCTCAGACTGCCTCTCTGATGATATCCTCGATAAGACTTTTAGCTAATTACTGACTGCTGCCTCTGAATGCAGCTCCAGTGAAGAGAAAGGCAATGAACCTGCCTGCTAGCTCAATAGAGAGGCAGCGAGAAAAAAGAAAGGGGACGCGGCTGTTGAAAGAGAGACAGATTAACATTTGTTCTTTTACATGCCTCCCTCTGCCACACACACAATAACTTTGCTTATACTAATTAACAATTAGCAAAGACTGGTTGGCTAATTGTGTTATTGCTCCTAATCAAGAGGCTAATTACCAGAATGTCAATTTAGATTTAATTACTAAGTGCTTTGTTAATTCCCACTGAGCATAAGTTACCCTTTCTCTCCCTCTCTCCCATGTTTTCTCCCCTCCGCTCCTTCTCCCTTTCCTTTTCCCCTCGTTCCATGTTGAACCTTTGCTGTGTTCTGAGGTCCTGTGTTGGGATTGGGGGGGAGTGGGTAAATACAGAGATAAATGAGGCAAGGTGTTTGAGCAGGGGGACCAAGAGGCAGAGGCATTAATGAACAGCTTTTACCGCCGGGCCTCCAATTAGCCAACTCTCTCCCGCCAACATCACAGAGAGGAGAGATCCACCAAGATCCACTCAGCCAGCCAGCCCTCCTTCCCACCACCACCTCCCACTGGCCCCTCGCAGCTGTCCCTGCCTCTCCACACACATCCATTGCACTGAGCTGAATGTGTTGACCTGGTTGGCGAGCTGCTGTATATATTTGCCCCTATAGAGTGGTACAGGAATGAGTTCTAAAACCCGGAATTGAGCATTTTAGCACTTCCGGTTCCCGGTTTTTTTAATTTTTAGTTAGATGCCTGAAATAAGGTCTGTGGTTAACACAAGCTAAAGAGATTTTAACGTTTTGTTCTACGACATAAAATACATCAATAAACACCCCACTCGTGAATTTTGATGCAATTATGTGTCTTAAAAAATACGGTTGCTAACAAGTGGCGAAATGAGACTACTAAACGTCATCACACCGACTCATCCGCCTTTACAGCCTTGTTGTTTATAATCGTTTATAACGCTTTTTACTTCTGATTCGATTGCATTCACACTTCAAAAATCATAAAAAGTGGTGTTCATTTGTGAAGATTATCTTGCTGAACAAAACGTGTCAGTATCATAAACGTTTGTTTGCCACAGAGATTATCTTTTCTGCAATAATCCAAAACTCAGTGGAACAATCCCATTGGCTTTTTGTCGAGGGAACCAGGGCGATGCTAACTTCCTGGTTAGTCTACAAAAATATGTCATCCCTACAGCACTCTTTACATACAAATAAAGTTGTATTGAACTCAACTGAACTGTAGCAAGAAGAATGCAATGTGATGCTCTATTATAGTGACATTTATAGTACTAAGATATACTTTGCAACAACAATTATCATCATCATCATCATCATTATAATCATCGTACGAAGAACAAGGTTACAAAGTGTTGTAAACAGTAATAAGACAAATCATGGCTATTGTTTTTCTATTTAAATAAGCGTGCGAATGATTGATTTTTATTTTATCATTTTAATTTAGTCACACAATATTGCCCCTTTTCCTTCTTCTTTTAATTTCCCTCCTTATCAGTACACATCATTAACTTTCATAGTTGTAATAATAAAGGTGTAATTAGTCTTTAAGTAGTCTTTATGTTTGTGTTTTTTGAGTTCTTAAATCATTTTTGGATAAAAATAAGCTCTTCCTCTTCTTTTTGAAAATAGGAATCATACTCATAATTATACAATAATGATAATGACAATAATAACTCTTATTTTTATTTTCTATTTTATTTATTTTTACTTTGTACTGCTTCCTTTTTTCTCTTCTTTCCTAATTCTCTCTTCTGATCTATGAGGCTCCTCCTGACAGCTCAGGGCCTCTAACATGGATTTAATGCTCATTGCTTGTCTCTCTGCCTCAGACAAAGCAAGCAAACCACAATACATCACACACACGTGCATACTTAATCACTACCCAATGTGCACTGCGTTGGTTCTGTCAAAGAAAGCCATCTCTGTTGTATTTATTTATTTAATCAGTGTCTCTGAGCATCACTTCTGTCGTCTGGAACCAAATGTTGTGAATGTTGCTTATCTGATGTGCGTCTCTTTATGCAGGCATCTTGTTCAACCACTGTTTGGTGCTGTTGTCTTACTATTATTCATCCCCTGGACCGCTGCTGAAGATGGGGGTGAATACACACATGTGTGTGCCGCACACACAAACACACGCATGCACATCTCTGTCTCAAAAAGAGCAAGCGCTTTCACTCTCCTCTCTAACTGCCTGGCTCCTCATACTCCTGCCAAAATACCATAAGACAGGGTATAATATATATAATTATCCCCACTTACATTAGCCATTATGCCAGTGGAGCATTGCCTGCAGAATGACACACGACCTGTCAAGACTTCATTCACGCCATTAATAAGCGTCATTAGTGTCTGCTTTGAATACCCCTCTTGCACACTGCAGTCATTTCAACATGTCATAGATTTTAATTTGAGGGTAAAAATAGCTGTGAGGATATTATGCACTCTCCCAGCCAGTCTCTGTAGTCTTCTGATGGGGAGGAAGTTCACAGTGTGACCTTGGATTTTCTCTTTATTGGAATTAGAACCATTACTGTTCTTTAGTGCTGTGGGCCAGCTACTAGCGCCGAGGCTGCTATGCTTAGCGTGCTCCTTCCTTTGTGGTGTCCATCAACGGCATTCAAAATCAAAAATTTTAAACCATTAGTTTGTCACAAATGTCGTTGAGGCAATTGACCAGCATCTTATGCAGTCTTATACAAAGTGGGTTAACTGCCCTAAATTATTTCTAAAGCAGAATGCACTTAAGGAGCTAACGCCATGGTGGCCTGTTGAGGAACGTCAACTGCTTATCAACTGTTCCCACCATTATATAATGACTACCTTATAAAAGAAGGGATTGTGATCTAATAGTCTGTTTCTTCACTGTTAACTACAAACAGAATGAAAAAAACATGGAATATTTACAGAAGACCCAAAAATGAAAAAAAAAAAAGTTTTAATTTGTGTCATGGAATTGCCAGACACCACTGTATGTCAGACATCAAACATATAACAAGACATCTTCTAACTAGAACTACCGCCTCGTGGTTATATGCCTCCGCCAGCAAGTATGCATCCATGTCTGTCCAAAACGTCATCACTTCGTCATTTCATCCTGTGTGTGAAACTGTCATAATTAGCAAATTAATTCATTTTTGGCCAAAACCGTGAGGTCACAGTTACTTTTGACCACCAAATCAGTTCATCCTTGAGTCCAAGTTAATGTTTGTGCCAGATGTAATGAAATTTCCCCAAGACGTTCCTGAGATATTGCATGGGACGGTTGTGAAGTCACAGTGACCTTTGACTGCCAAATTCTAATCAGTTTATCCTCGAGTCAAAGTTGAAGTTTGAGTTTGAAGATAAAGACGTTCCTGAGATATCGCATACACGAGACAGACGTACGGACAGACGGACAACCCCAAAAAACGGCCGGCGCAGAGGCATTAAAACACAAAAGCTTAACATTAGTTATGATGATATATGGTCACCCCAAATTGCTGTGAATGAGTATTTAGATTAGATCCTGATGGGCAAAGTTAGCACCTTCCATGGCAACCTCTGACATCAGTGTATGAATGTGTGTGTGTTTGAATGGGTGAATGCTGACATGTAGTGTAAAGCACTTTGAGTGGTCGGAAGACTAGAAAAGCGCTAAATAGATGCAAGTCCGTTTACCATTTTGTTTAAAGAAATCACAATATAAGCTTTTCTTCTTCATGTCTCACATGTTCTCACACCGAGCAGCCTACAATGTTGGTCGTGACCAACAGTTTCAGTAGAGCTGTTAGGTGGCAATTGCCGTCGTCAACTGATGTAGATGGAGGTCTCTTTTCTCGTATCAAGATCAGATCATCAATCTGCCTTTTTAACCGTAGAAAATAATGAATTCTCATGGGGAGACGCTGTGGGATAATGAATGGTCTTCCTCATTACTCTGTTTCTTTTGCCCTCTTTTCAATGCTGATTAAGTGTTTAGAGAAAGTGTGTTTGTGTTTCTGTGTGTGTGCCTGTGTGTGGGGGTGTGTGTATATGTGTGTTTGTGCGTAGGCATATGTGCACCCACATGCCAGTATCTCAGAGTGTCTAAGAGAGTGTTTTCTTGTTAAAATGTGTCCCTGTGTGTGTGTGTGCATCACTTCAACTCAGTGAGACACGGGGGAATCTCCCACAGGTACGATACATGATGAGTGTGTGTGTGTGTGTGTGTGTGTGTGTGTGTGTGTGTGTGTGTGTGCCTGTGTGTGCGTGAGACAGAGAGAGAGAGACCGTCCCACAGGTACGACCGTGTGTGTGTGTCTCTGTGTGACTGTCCCACAGGTACAGGGAGTGTTTGAGCCTCCTGACAGGCTGTGTCTTTGATCGTTTGGTGAGTCGGTCCTTGTTTGCCTCGCCTGTGTGCGACTGCTGTAGGGGCTAATTAGCCAATGAAAAGACTTAATCACTAGAGCCTGCTGTCAACTGTACACCTTGGCTTGCTTTCAGGAATCTTTAAAAAGGGAGGTTGAAGGGGGGGCAGAGGAGTTAACGGGGCAGGAGGAGGAACGGAGGGGGGATTTTTAGGATAGGAGGGAACTTAAAAGAAGTGTTTGTTTCATTTTTTTTTTTTTTTTTACCACGATAAGTATCTATGTGTTCAAATGAAATTATTAAAATGGTAAATTCTGCAATTAACTACACAGTATCTTTAATTTCCTTCCACAGTAAGAATGAGAGGGAAATGTTATAAAAGGATAAGTATCAAAAAGACATAGCCATTAATCCTGATCAGTGACCCATCACAGCTCCATCCTGACAAAGAGAGGAAGAGGAAAAGGAAGGGAGAGGATGGGAGGGGATGGGAAAGGACGACTGACACACCATGAACCTCTCCGCCATGTAAAGAGCCAATTAGAGCCAGGAGAAGCCTCTCCTGTTGTCCCAGCCGGCGCCAACACGGTGGCCCTCTCTCCTCTAACCCTCGCCTCCACTCACCTCCCATCAGCAAACTGCCCATCTGGCCTTTATGCTGTCACGGCTGCTTACCTCTGGCCCCCAGTAAACAAGCATTACATAACTTACACAAACTGATGTGTACGTGTGTGTGTATGAGTGTGAGTGATGATGATGACCTGCCAGTGGCCACTAAAGTTTACTTTTTATTCACGAAGACCCTGTAATTAGAGAAACAGCATCAAGCACAGAGTTGAGGATTTTCACCCTGGATTTAACCCTGCTGTTCAGCGCCAAGAGGTTGTGTGTGTGTGTGCGTGTGTGTGTGTGTGTTTTAATTGGTTTATGTTGTCAGTGAAGCTGCACAGTATGATCTTGTTACTGTCTCTTCATGCAGATCTTTCTGCCCTTCGTAGGACTCTCTGGCTTATCATACTGAGGATGTTGTTTCTCTCCAGGGTGATTTTGTCTGATTTATTTTGTGTGATTTATGTGTTATATGACCTAGTGAATCACAATAGCCACGGTGTCACTATCTGCTATCTGTTTAAATTGCATTTCCTTTTTTTAATTACTGTAAAATTAAATGTCCTAAAGTGTTGAATAATTTCCATGGCATCAGGGCCAATAACTTGTAATTAAAAAAATAAATGGGAATTATTTAGAATATATTTTAATATTTTAAGGGAATTAATATAATAATAATAATAATAATAAAAATAATAATAATAATAATAATAATAATAATAATAATAATAATAATAATACATTTAAATGTAATTAAACCCAAAGGTCCCGAATCCAGAAAAACATCAAGAAACTGAACAAACACGTATTAAGATGTATTGAAATCCCCTCAACAAGAAATTCTGAATTTGCCATGCCAAAATAAAAATAACTTTTTATGCCACAAAATAAATTCTGTGCAGTGCAGTTTTCAATTAAAATGTTTTAGAAAATATTCAAACAACATGGATTTTTCTAAGCAGGAGCACAGAGACATTGCAGTCAACTTCTGCAACTCAGTGACTCAACATCCTTTATTAAAAAATACCAAGGACCATCAGAACAAATGAAAGATCCAACCAACTTATACATAACAAAATATAAAGATATACCTATTGGACAGAAACTACTGTAATGCAAAATCATTTGAAGTCATTTAGCCCTATTCAGCCCCCCATGCACCTACACAATACACATAAAAAGCTTCTAAACCTTGACAATGTACAGATTGAATACAACCTGGCCACTGAAACAGGTAGACAAAGGCAAACCTGTCAACCAATAGAAGACAGGCTCTGAAAGTAATCTGCATGTTGGCGAGACAGACTTCACATCCTTAAAGAAAGCACCAATTATACTGACTCATGAGAACAATTGTTACACAATGCCAGCATCATGCAGAGCACACGTCTCTACATTCTGGGTGAAATCATCAAAACAATTCTTTTGGCACAAAAAAAATATACAGTAACTGCATGTCACAACTGACTGGAAAACCATCACTTCTTACATAAGAGGATCAAGGACGTTTTATTGTCATTCCAGAGCATTTTGATACAAGAAAGGGAACGAAATCAAGTACTCAGGTACCGGAATAAGAAAGCAATAATATAGAATAATAATTTAAAAAGCAATAAAAATCAACTATAACAAATAAAACACATAGTAAATAGTCAAAATAGTAAAAGTGTGTAAGTGTGAGGGGAGAACATTTAGCCAAATGGCCTCAATTGCACTTGTCCGATGCATGGTAAGCAGCATTGTGCCTTAAGTGGCAGCATAATGCCAACAGTATAGCATTATCAGAGTGATGCAGAGTTCAACAGTCTCAAGGCTGAAGGAAAGAAGCTGTTCTTTAACCTGGTGGATCTGGTCCTGATGCTGTGCTACCTCCTGCCTGAGGGGAGAGGGGGAAACAGCCCATTTGCAGGGTGGTTGGTGTCCTTCATGATGCAGGAAGCCTTATTCCTGCACCTGCTGGTTTAGATGTTTCCTATAGTGGGTAGACTACTGTCTTTGATCTTCTTTGCAGACTTAACCACCTGCTGCAGAGCCTTCCTGTCTGCAGCAGAACAGTTGCTGTACCACACAGTGATGCAGGAGGTGAGGACACTCTCCACCACACACTTGTAGGCCAGCTACTTTTTGATCACATAAAAACTCTGAATGACCTGGCACCGGAGTATATAATTGAGCTCCTCTCACCGTACTGTCCAAACAGGCCCCTCAGGTCTGCCAGTCTGGGTCTTTTAACTGTTCCAAAGTCCAGGTTAAAAACAAAGGGTGATTGAGCCTTTGCACTACTGGAACAGTCTTCCACTGAGCATCAGATCAGCTGACTCTGCCACGACTTTTGAATCCCGTCTTAAAACTCACTTTTATAGAATGGCTTGTCCAAACAGCTGACTTTGAGTCTTTTGTATGCTTGTGTGCGGATGTATATGCATATATATGTTTGCATATGTAATTGTATGAATAGGTATATGCATGTTTCATTATTTACCTATTCTATTGTTTTTGTTTCATTATTTATGTTTCATTCCATTCTGCTGTCTATGTTGTGAATTTCCTCGGAAAGTGTTTTGTGCCTGAAAAGTGCTCTACAAATGAAAATAATTATTATTCTGCCTCCTCAGGAAGTAGGCGTTGATGAGCTTTCTTTATTATGGTAGCTGAGTTTTTGCTTGAGTATAAAGTTTGTTCTAGTAAGTGGAGTAACACATTGAAGACCATTGGCGGTGATGATGTTTTGCAGATACAGTACAGTTGATACGGACTTTGTGCTGGACATGTGATTTGGTGGCATTATGTTTTCAAAAAAGGATGTTTTTGCTAATGTAAAGTAGTTGCATACCAGTTTTATTTTCTGTTCCTGAAAGTTTGACAGTCCTTTTTTTAACCAGAGTTTGTTGTTTGAGAACTTTATTGTGCAAGAAAGTGCATGGAATTGGACCGCATGCATTTGACTTGCAGGAGCAATGAAGCAAAGGGCACTTACACAACAAAAAGACATTTGAGGAGCATACCTTCTTTTTATCCAACTGTTATTTGGATAACCTTTCATGCTCATTAGTTTCAGCCTGTCTGAATAATTCTCTCAGCCTGTGAAGTGTGTTTCTAAAGTAGGTTTATAATTTGAATTCTTTGTGAGGGTTTTTTCTGATTATAATCTAAATCATGATTTTTATAGCATTTTTGTTATGAAACAATTTAATCAATCAACAAAAAACTGTTTGTAACCCAGTAGACAACTGGGCTCTTTATGATGATTTTTTATTTCCAATATTATTATTTTGTTTGCTAAACAATGTGTCAGTCAGAGTAATTGTGCTCATACTTGGTTCTTATTGGCTGTTCTATCAGACAATGCAGACTTCCAATTGGACAAGGGGAGATAAGTCCCGCCCCCTCCAGGTGACGTTTAACACGAAACAAACCAGAAACAGTTGAGTGCTGCACGTTTAGAAACTAGTTCAACTAAATTAAGTGTTAGAAGATAACTCTGTTCATGAATTATAAGCGTAATACACATAAACGACACTTATGTAAAGTAAAATAGGTGATTCGAGGACCTGTGCGCCAGGAGTTGATCGCTTTTTGGCAGCTTCTTGGTGAGTTTAGCTCAAGCTAAGTTTGGCTAGCTACCGTGCTAAGCAGCGTTGCTAAGCAGCGTTGCTAAGCAGCGTTGCTAACCAAGTTGTGTGAACTTGATGTTATTCACTGATGTGATCTTGGAAGCATTAAAGCTGCATATTTTTACATTGATAATCTGATATAACATGAGTTGTAGCTTAATTATTTTACTTTGATGCTGGATTTGTTTACTTTTGTAACATTACTTTTGTTCATGTGTACAGGTGCAGCATGGTTACCACTGTGCTAATCATTTTTTTTTATTTTTATTTAACCTTTATTTAACCAGGTAGTACTCATTGAGATTAAGACTCTTTTACAAGAGAGACCTGGCCAAGACAGCAGCATTTAAACATACATTAAAGTTTCAGACACCACAACATAAAACAAATGCAAAATAAATACATAGCATAATATCATACAAAACACATTAAAATCAAGTGTTTGAAACCAACGTTAAAGTGAAAATATTCAGAAACACAGACAGCTCCCGATTGACTCTGCTTCTAGGTCTTCCATTAATGTTTTAAATTCATCAAAAGTGATCAGATACTTTAATAATATATAGTATGTTTAGGAAGACATCTGGATATGTGCACTTAAATTATAATCTTGAATATAAGAATTTGAGGTGTGTAAGATGTATGATGTTGTGATGTTATTCAGTTAATGATTTAAGAAGAAGCACTTAATGTCAATTTCATGGTTAAAATGTTTAATAATCATAATTCATTGTAAAAAAAAAAAGGCTAAAAGTAGTTAATGATTGGTTCAAACAGGGATAAAACATTCTAGGGCAGCAACTAATGATTATTTTCATTGTCGATTAATCTGTTGATTATTTTCTCGATTAACCGCTTAGTTGTTTGGTCTATAAAATGTGATAAAATGTCGATCAGTGTTTCCCAAAGCCCAAGATGAGTCTTCAAATGTTGTCAAATTGTTTTGTCCACAACTCAAACACATTCAGTTTACTGTCATAGTGGAGTAAAGAAACCAGAAAATATTCACATTTAAAAAGCTGGAGTCAAAGAATTTAGACTATTCTTTTTTCTTAAAAAATTACTCAAACGGATTAATTGATTATCAAAGTAGTTGGCGATTAACTTAATAGTTGACAACTAATCGATTAATCATTGCAGCTCTACTCTTAATGCACCCATATACACAAACTCACAGGCAAAAGTGTATAATTGACATAAGCACTAAACATTCCTCCTTAAACAGTCTCAACTCAAACACATTCAGTTTACTGTCATAGAGGAGTAAAGAAGCCAGAAACGTGACTTGTTTTCCCTTAAGCAGTTACTCAAACCAATTAATTAGTGATGACGAGATGAAGCTTCATGAAGCACTGAAGCTCTCCAGCAAATTGGTTTGCAAAAGGCTTCATTTCACGAGGCTTCATCTGGGCTTCATATGCTCATGAAACCACCTATTGGTCCAATAGTGTTAAACTGGCAGTTGTAGTCCAGACATGTGGCAGTGGTTTAACTGGGCAGAGGGCAGTGAATGTGCTTGTGTAACTAAAGGAAATTGATAGATGGGACACTTCTTTTAGTATTTATTCAGTAATAATAAGTTCTCAACTGTGGGTGGTCCCTCCCTGCTGTTAGCTACATTAATCAATAAACCAGCGGTTCTCTAATCTAGGGGCAGTACGGTCGCTAGTGGGACTCCCAACCAAGTAAAGTCTGTGTGGGAAACACTGGGCCATAGAGGGTTGGAATTTCATGACTCAATATAGTAATATCTAATATTGTTTTTACACAACCTAGGTTTTGAGATTCCCTGGAGATTTTGGATTCTCCTTGACGAAGGAGATGTCGAGCCAACCTAGAACCCGATCACCTCTTTACCCAGAGGAGTTGGACCAAGTCCACTTTTTGCCCCGAGGAGGAGAGGACACCACCCATTCCTTCATTCCCATCACTTCAGTACATCAGTGGGGTAAGACTGTTAAAGCCCACGTCTCATTATTTATTTATTTACAAAGAAACAAAGTTGAACTTTGGACCCCAGAAATCTTGAAATGTTACACTTCAGAGACATTTTCCTTTGCAAGTGAAATGTATTCGGTAACCAGTTTCATGGGATTTATGTTATGTGTTCAAACTGTGAAACGTAGTAAAAGTAAGTAAGTAGAAAGTAGGGCTGAACACTTTTGAAAAAATATCGAATTGCGATTATTTTGACTGATATTGCGATATGATTTGCGATATTAGAGGGAGTGATCATTTTTACACCATTATTCTCATTTTCATTGAAAAACATTACAATTATTTGAGTGTTATTTTTGTGGGGATCTGTACCAAACAAAGATGTTTTTTTAAGTCTGTAGAAAATGATGTGTAGGCCTGGATGTCTCTTCAGCACCATATTTGATTTTAAATGGTATTTTGACACACAGTTCACCTTTAACATCTATTGTGCCTCCTGCGATTTGAAAATTGCAGTAAGCCATATTGCGGTTTTGGTAAAAATTTAGATTAATTGTGCAGCCCTAGCAGTAAGCACGGTATCCACCTATTAATTAACACTAAAATGCCAGTTTAGAGAGGAAACTTTTATATTTTTGTTTCAATATATATTTTAAGTTGAAAGTACCCTGTTGTTCCAGTTGCTTATTGCGTCTGTCATTCTCTCTTTCAACTCTTAGATACTGGTCCTAAATATATTTGGGTACTCTGTGAACCCATGGTGGGCTACATGTTCACCAACTATTTTTGATAATCATTTAATCGCATGAGTCGTTTATCGAGCACAAATCCTTAATATTTGCTGTTTCCAGTTTCTCAAATGTGAAGACTTTGTGACTTGTAACTATGACTATGCAACTTTGTAGGCTCTTGGATAATATGATGGGCTACTTTCTGCCACTTTATAGTCTGCATATATTTGCACATTTCACTATTTTCTGACATTTTGTTGTCTAAATCAGGGTTTCTGCCGTTGTATTGACTCCCAGTCGGCCTAAGTATAATTTTTGAGATGTTTTTTTAAAGCTAAAATAGTTATACAAGTAGCAAACTTTTTTTAAGGAATAGCTCAGTGCGTAAGCTCTGTGATTAACCTTAGCAAGTGTGTGGGAGAGAGAGAGAGAGAGCGTGTGTCTACAACTCCTCAAGACCCAAGCCAAGTTCCTGTGTCTTGGTAGCCACTTGCTGATTAAAGTGAAGGGGTTTTAGCCCCGACCAACTATTCTCATCGTAGTGACAAAACACTCCTTACCCCCTTCCCAACATCCGATTTTAAGTTGAAATTGAATTATTGTATTCAATATTGGTTACTTTAGCAATTATGCAACCTCAGTATTTATATACTGTATGTTCATAAAACTTTTATTTGATATACCAGAGAGAGAGAACTCCATAGAGAACTTTAAGAAAGTTAAAGCAGAAAATGTCTTTATGCTTTAAAAATCTATACCTCCTTGTATAACTCACCGGAGATAAAAAGAAACCTTTCTCACTGCAGACGTTGACTTGTCACAGCAGGACGATTGAAGATGTAACTAATAACTTAAATGATAGCCCTGCTCCATCAAAGTGTACTAGTAAACAAGTGAGTCAGCATGCACAATAGCAAGGCCCTGAAACTGAGACTGCTAAATGGAATGCAGCCATTACTGATGTTATTAATTACACCAAATGTCCATCATGTAAAGAGTAGCAGCAGTAGTAAAAGTAGTGAGAATATGGAGCAAAATCACAACCTCCTGTCCCCAAATTATTACACTATTGATTTGTGAACACCAAACCTCTCACCTTCAACTCTCCGGTGCCAACAGAAGTGCATCTATTTAACAGTGAACCTTGGAAGTAAAGAAAAAAGGGAATGGGATGATGGGATTTGAGAAGAGAAGTAGGGAACCCATTTAGGAAGGCAGACAGATAAGAACAGATGGTATAGGGGAGAGGACTAAGTGGAGAACTAATAGACGGTGTGGGAAAGTGATGAGAAATGAGTTGCAGGCTAAATACCCCCCCGCCCCATTTCCCCTCTCTCGTTCTCTCCTTCAGCTCTCCTCTGAATATGTGTGACTGACAGGGATGTTAAGTGCCGTTTGACACCAAAGACGGAGGTGACTATGTGAAGGTAGCTATCTGACTGAGAGGTTTTTCAGTCTGTGTGTGTGTGTGCACGCATGTGTCAGGATGGGGTTGTGTAATGAATTAGAGACGTGGGTCCGATTAAAATGACTGGTAATTTCTCCGGGGAGATGAGAGCCTGGAGCGGCATGAATCAAACGACTGCCAGGATGACTCACCAACACCATCTCTTATACCCTCAGACGGAGAGAGGAGCGATGGACGGAGAGAGGGCTGGAGAAGAGAGTGGACAGTGTGGGCTGAAAGGAGAGATGGGTGAGGGTGTAGATGATGTGGACACAGAAAAGAGAGCATGCAGGGATACGGGAGGGATGCAGGACATGTGCTGTCCAAAGAAGAAAGGGAGATTGAAAGAGCGCTATTAGCGTTTATGAAGAAATATAGAGAGATAGAAGTGACAAGATGATGGGGATGGAAGGGGGGGGTGGGTGAGGAGAGTGAAAGGAAAGGTCTCAAGCATCACTAGTTTCAATCTGTTCTCACCGTTCACACCCCTATCTCTGGCCTCATTGCAGGTGACAGCAGCATGGCTAAATTACCTCCCGCTGGCACTCAAATTAAACAGGGCATATAGTGAGGGTGAGAGACAGTGAGAAAGGAAGGGACAGCGAGAGAGAGAGAGAGTGTGTGTGTGTGTGTGCTTATGAAAAGAGTGTCCGTGGTCACATTAATGCAATTTCTCTCTCGATCCCTCCGTTCCCTCAGCCCAGCCCTGGATAATGAGCTAGCGAACACTCTCCCTTCCCCCCCACTGGGCCTACCTGCTATGCACAAAAGGCTCTGAACGCTATTTTTGGAGCCCCTCTTCTCATTTATTTCCTTGAATTGGTGATGATAATGATCATTGTGGCTTGAGGTGCCATATTCAAATTAACTGCCATTCCTCCGGTGCTATCGGCCCGGCATCACCCTGCCTGCAAAAAAAAGTGTCCCTGTGCCTCCTCCGTCGGCTCCCTCCGTTCCTCCCCTCCCTCCCCTCCCCTCTCCTGGAAGCAATACAAAGACCATTGAAGCAGCGCCGCCTGATATGTTTCCTTGTTGAGCTTATTCAAATCAGGTGTTTGAAAACGAACCTTGTTTGCATTGTAATGTTGCGTGGCAGAGCATCTACAATTGACAATTTACTGATACAGGCCTGTTAGAGGGCTAGGTGCGGCAGCGCTGTGAATATGAAATGAATTAGATTCCCGCCTGTAGTTATTCAGATCAGAGTGTAACATGATAGCTTACATGAGTGGGTTTGAATGGAGGTCTAACTAAATAAATTTGATTTGGAAAGGGTGTGTTTGGCAGATTGTGCCACTCACCAGGTGCTGCCACGGATAAAGCAAGCAGTTTATTGTACATAATAGGATGCAAGGATCTTTACATTTACATGAATTCTATTAGGCATCGCTGGCACTGGAGGGAGGCACAAAAGGCAGCAGCGCTCACTGAGAGGAGGTGAGGGAGCTGCTCACATCCATCAGTCTGATAAAGAGATTTGTATGCGTGTGTGTGTTTGTGTGTGTGTGTGTGTGTGTGTGTGTGTTCTGTGAAAAAAAAGGCCATCGTGCTGTCACTCTCACTTTGCACTTTTTTAGGAACAAAGAAAATAAAGTGTTTCTGTGAAACAAAACACCTGGGGGATACCTGTCACTGCAGAGATTCCTCTCAGTACAAAAACAGATATGTGTGTGTGTGTGTACATGCATGCTGTCAAGTGTGTGTGAGTGTAGGTTTAACCTAGGGCTGGTTGAAACCTTGGCTGATATGAAAACTTTTTTGTCAAAATATTTGTGCAGGCTGCTACAGTACCAGTGGAGTCTTACAATTTTTTTAAACAGTTGAAGTTTTCAGAAGAAGTAGAACAGGAGTGATTTCTCCAATCTGTGACACTTCCATATGTGGGCATCTGCGTGTTATATCTACTTCAGTTTAGCAGCTGCTGTGGGTAATCTGGGCCGGTCGGGGCTAATGGCTGACTTGTTTTCTGGTCCAGCTGAGCTCTTAATTACATGATTGAGCTTGTTATGGCCTAATTAAAATGGTAAAACACAGGGCAGAGAGAGAGAGAATGAGTGAAAGAGCATCGAGAGGGAGAGAGACTTAGACTAGCAGCACTCAATCCCTCTCTCTCTCCCTCCCCCTTTATTAAACTGTTAACCCACGAGGTCCCTATCTCCCCCCTCTTGTCTGCCCCCGGCTATTTGGAATGGGCCACGAACTACAGCCATAATCAGCAGGCCTACATTTCAATAACACATTTTATCATTTAACCTCTAGTTATACACATCAAGGTGGCAGAGCATGTTCCATTTGGGGAATTGAAAGGGGGGGGGGTGAATTTGTGTCGATAAGAAAGTTAAACACAAAAACAAAATTACCAGCGAGTTATTACAAGAGCCCGAGGACAGAAGAGAGAAAAAAAAAAGTTGATTAAGTTTGTATCAAGACACAAGAGGGAGGGGACAGCGAGAGGATAAGGCGATGAACAATGTTTTTGTTGTTCAGTTTTTGAGAGTATACTTTTGGGTCAATTAACAATAAAGATCAATTGATATCTCCTTATCCTTTCTTCTGTGATTTTTAGCCCGCAGTGATGAGATAAATATTTATGAAGGCTGAAAGTCCCCTGCCTCTCCTCCTCGTGTCAAATGCTCAGCATGATCAAAGGCTCAGCCCCAAAAAAATGCACGACACACTAAAAGCATCAAGGCTCTGTTGGCATTGTTTTTCTACTGTCCCACAGCTCAAACAGAAAACTGAACATCACCCCCCTCCCTACCACCACCTCCCCTCATCTCTTCCCCATACCCTCCTTAAGAAAAAAAAATCACAGATAGGTTTGGGACCAGTGCACTGTCGCTTTAAGATAAAATATTCTATCTTCTACATCATAATTATCTCCTTAAGGTAGAAATATTAGCATATCCACCAATCTTATTATCTGAGAAATTGGCTCATTAAGTCGGCTGGCTCCCCTTGCGCCCACCTTGTTCTCCATTGTCCATACTTCATCAGTGAGGGAGGCTGCTGAGGGGCATTGTGACTGACAGGAGGCACACAGCACTCAGAGCCGGCCTCTGTGGGGACCGGCCCGGGCCAGCACAGGCTGACGGGACACTCTGAGGGAAGAAGAAGAAGAAGAAGAAGGCATCCTCAGTGCTGCCGAAGTCTCTCAGAACAAGCTCTCCCTCGAGACCAGGAGAGACTGAGATGTGCTGTGACCTAGCACGGCTCCAGTAATGCTTTGTGATTACAGAATTTAGTTGGAATATTGATCAACATAGCTTGCAGCAAGATAAAAGTTGCTGCACATAGTTTGACCTTCCTTGAGTTGTGCTTCATGTGAGGGAGACTGTCTGTGTGACCCTGCCTGGGGATGAGGGCTAAACCCTGGACGGAGACAGTGTTCAAAGCCCAATTTATGGTCTTAAAGAGCAAAGCATACATTTGCTTAGTAATCAGAAAGACAGGCTTTCCAAATTACATTTCCTGTGCTATTAGATATTAATGAGATGCCGGAGAATAGCCTTTGCCTCTAATCTGCTGGATTTAATCCCTAGATTGAAACCTGACACCCGTGGAGGCTAATGAAATCATCCTTTTAATCCAGGGAAATGTCCCCCATAAGCCTACAGCTTTAGAGAACCGCGGGACGCACGGCGCTCTGTGCAGCGGACAACACGGTGCAGGATAAGTTCAGGCAGAGGATTGAAGGGAGAGACACGGAGCTCTGTAAAAGTAGTAGATGTTTGGATAATTTAAAAAATCTGAGACAAACAGATATGGGGTGTCTGGAAAGGCTAGAGGTTGCAAAATTATAGTGTAGCTACGGCGTGTGATTAAAGATGAACCAATCTTTTTGACATTTCTCCAGAACAGAGAGATGCTTCCACACAATACATGAGCCCCCTTCTCCCTCCCTACTCCTCCTCTGTCTGTCTTTCTCTCTCTCTGTGGCTGTGCGGGATTGAGTTGTTAATTAGAATCGTGGCCAGGCCAAATGAATTCAGACCTTCTTCCTTCTGTAATGGTGCTGCAGATTCTGCAGACCCCAAGCTGTGGGCTTTAATTCCCCTCTCATCAGTCTGATGGAAAAATCACCTCGCTGCCATTCAGCGCTGCCACTCATTAACCAAGCCAAGAAAAGGTGATCGGCACAATGGACAATTTTATTATGTTTTTTTCTTTTCATGCCTTTTTTTTTTTTTTCTTTTGATGGCATGCATATGCATATGAATCATTCTGTAACTACAAATGTGTGCACACAGTATGTGTGACAAGAAAAATATCACATATGGACATTTTTCTCTCTTTTTTCTTCCCAATAGAAAAATGGTGTGAATTAGCATAGCAATGATTTTTTTGAACAAAACAGGATCCATAGGCACCTATCTAAAAACGTGTGTATGTGTCTGTACTCTGTGTGTGTCTAAGTGCCTAAATACTTATGAGGGTGCGGTTGAACTTGTGTGTATTGACAGGCCATGTGTGAGGCATGAGGGTCGAGTTGCGATATGCTTAACAGCCAATTTACAAAGGTCAGGTGAGCGGGATCAAACGGGTGGGAAGATCACACCTCACACTCCTAAATGAGAAACAATCATCCCTCCAAAGGTCACCCAGACACAACCAAGGATTAGAATAATAGAGCAGGCCTTCCGCTCCTCCTTCTCATTCGGCTCGCCACCCTTCTCCTCTCCACGGGGGGCTCGGCGAAGACACCTCTCTTCATTTATTTCGGTTTTATGTCGTTTCCTCATCCTCTCTTTAATATATAGTCTTAGTGAGCACCTGCGCGTCTGTCAGTGAAAAACATATTTTTTTGCCCCCAAAAAATGTGATTATTCTATTTAGCAATTGATTGATTTTTTTTGTTAACTTTTGTTAAATGGTAGATTAATTTCAATCTACCATATCATTTAAAGATTATAGCCCATTACACAACATAAATGAGCTCTGGCTATGCAGATTTGATTTTTCTCGCTCCACTGCCATCATCAGAAATCTGAAAAAAAAACTTTAGCCTATTGTCCGTCACAACGCAATCAATGGTGTCTTTAATGTGGCTCATAAACAGCAAAAGGTAAGCCAATTTTAACCATCACCAGGACAGCAAGGGACACATGACTGTACTGAAAATTATAAAAAAGACACTCAAAATATTAGAATAAACATGTAGCAACAGAAACCTATAATATTAAAGATATATACACATACATACATATACTCGAGTTAAGAACTATATACACATCATCCTTATGGCTAAATGATGTGTGTTTGTGTGTTTTCTAATACACATTTAAAAGTAAAACTGTGGCTCATAACCAGCAGAAGGTGAGCCAATTTTAACCATCACCATCATTATACCAACAATAATGAAAGTATAATTTGTCCAAAAACATTTCCAGTAGCAGGACAACGAGAGACACATGACTGTACTGAAAATTTAAAAAACACACTTAAAAGAACAGAATAGACATGCAGCAAAAAGATAAATATAGCATTCAAGATATTTAGAGTTAAGAACTATATATACATCATCCTTATGGCTAAATGATGTGTGATTTCTAATACAAATTTAAAAGTAAAACGACTAAAAACGTTTTTTTTTGTGATAAAGTGGTAATCCTTGCACTAAAATATTTCCTTCAGAGTGATTTCATACTTAAAAATAAAAAAAGGAAGTTTAAATCTGACATTTCAGATACATTGTAGGTTGTAGATGAAGAGGAGAAGCAGCAGCAGCAGCAGCGTCCAGGCTGCTTGGTGCACAGTAAAGCAACAACAGGGG
This sequence comes from Sebastes umbrosus, assembly GCF_015220745.1. Lineage (NCBI taxonomy): Eukaryota > Metazoa > Chordata > Actinopteri > Perciformes > Sebastidae > Sebastes > Sebastes umbrosus. The sequence goes on along the minus strand of NC_051269.1, from coordinate 30,549,524 downwards.
GCAGTGTTGGGTCATACTAAACTCCCAGCTCTCTGTCCACCCCTTTCTCTCTCTCTCTCTTTCTTTCTCTCTCTGGCCAGAGTCCAGTCTAACCACCTCTCAGGATTAATTACACTTTTTCAATTAATGTTCTAATGAGAGCTGCTGGTGCAGAAGTCTGATAAGGCAGTTAGGGAGTGAATGAGACACACACACACACATACACACACACACACATATAGAAGAGACAGACAGAGAGATGGACTAACTACGATGATTGATGGGACATAACAGAAGCTGATGGAGTTGATAGTGTAGAGAGACCGTAGCAGAGATCAGCTTGACCAAAACTGGACTAAGATGGACAAACACATGCAAAGTGGGATAATGTACAGATGGAATTAAAAACACACACACACAGGCAGTATGTTGTGACTCTTTTTGGTGACACAAACCCACACATCTGCAAACTGGGTTTCCATGGTAATGAGCTCAACTGGTGCAGAAGGGCACCTCACACACACACACACACACACGAACTTTGTCGGCATGCACCAGGGGACCTGTCAAGTATAAATTAGTGCCGTTGATGTGTCACAAGATGCCCCCGAAGGTCATTAATTGGTCAGTGATTGGAGGTTGGCATGTCATTTATATGAAGATAATTTGCATAAGGCAGCAAAGTACCTTCCCTTCAAAAGCATTTTACAGATTCTATATGTTGAAGCCCACATTTACGTACAGGGGCTTCTTCCTCTTCCTCTTCCTCTTCGTCTTCTCCCAGCGAGACCGCCGTCAGTGAGTGCAGAGTGAACAGCACAAGACAGAGCATTGTAGAAGAATGTGCATTCCTTTTTTTTTTTTTATCTACAGTAGATGTCATAAATGTAATAAATTCAGTCATTTTATCTGAATATAATTCTTCAAGGCCTTAGCAATCCAATATAATGAGTCATTGTAGAAAATACTTTCATCCAAATGAAAACATCTGCAATTTTTGTAGGCTTTAGAATTTCCCAAATGTTGATATGGAACAAAATGATTTTGAATATGCACGGCTATCCTGTCAAATACAATGCATTCATATTATCATTTTAAAGTAAGTCGCGGGAAGAATAAGTACATTTAGAACGGCCGGAAATAAAAATCAATGGAGATGTGATGAATCTTAAACGGGGCCCATTGTTTAAGAACCAGAACCAGATTGAAGGTCAAGGGGGTGGGGGGTTGGGGGGCGAAGGAAAATCCACGTCTTTTGCGATGACATCCTTTTGAAAGTGTGATGGCTGAATATTCTTAGAGGACAAAGGAGGAGATGGTGTATGGTGGTGTGTGTGCGTTTAAAAGAGAGAGAGAGAGAGAAAAAAAAGTGTAGAAATATAGTTTTTAATTTAAAAAAACGCTGAATGTGATTCTTACTCTCACTAATCAGAGCAAAGCATTACATTACATTTTACACTTTTAAAGATAATAAGAATTAATAGAGTCTTGTCTGTATACGCATTAGTCCATATATGCATTAGTTAGGAGTTTGTTAAATTAGAGCACCATTTTCTCTCATGTACTTACATAGTCTCCACCAAAGGAGAGTATGAAAGTAGGAGTGTGAGAGATTGCTTTTCTCTGCGCTGCTCTCTCTCACACACACACACACTTATTCACTCACTTTCTTTCTCCCTCTGTTTCATTCTCTTTTACTCTCTCTCTCTCTCGCTCCGTCTCATTGCCCCATAACCACAGAGAGATGAGTTCAAGCCACCATTAAAGCGTTAAAAATTTAAATATATAAAAAAAAAAAATCTTAACGCTCTTTTTAATTAAAAAGGATCCTAATAATCCACATCATATTATACGTCGCAGATTCATCGGTCAATTTAATAACAGTGAGGCTTTTGGATCTTAATATCTCTGCTACCAGGTTTCCTTCATAACTGAGAGCCCGTGTTAATTACAGCAGAGCCTAATGGTGGGGAATATTCAGGGCCTCTCCATGTTTTGATAAATGGCTTTCCACTAAGATTTATTCCTAATTATCTCATTTGTCTTTCTCCATTACTTTTTATAGCTTAAATTTATGAAGTCATTAAGACGTTAGTGGGCCTGATAATGATTAGGAGAAGGAATTGTATGAAAGTGAATTATATGAAAATGATTATGGCTAAAGGAGTGTTTAAAATGAGGGCTGCGGAAGCCTGGACGTGTGTGTGTGCGTGTGATTGCGTGTGTGTGAGGGCTTTGTTTGAAGGTGGTGCATGCCACCCCCTCCACCCTACCACCACCACCAAATCCCCCCCCCCCCCCCCCCCCCTGTCCTGCCCAGCTGAAGCTCCCACCTTTACACCAGTGGAAATAAGCATGATGAAACATCTTTGTCACTCTCTTCATCCCTCTGTGTCTCTCCTCCCTGCTGGCCCCCATCGGCTCATATCTCTGCTCCATCTATCTGTCTGGTGTGACTCTGTTAACGCGGGGCAATGTTCCCTCCGTGTAATGAGAGATGATCTTTCTCTTTCTCGAACACACTCCCACATGTACACACACACACTCACACAGATGAAGTTTTTCTTCCACTGCATTTGGCTTTTTGTTTAATTTCATTTGCCTTGGAAGATAATGAAACGTATAAATACAGAGGCCAACGTGTGCGTTTGGGGTTTTGAAGTTATGACCATTTTATGGTGCGAGAGCTCCCTGGCACCGTCACTGCAGTCTAATCTGTTTGATGAAGGCTTTTGGCTTTAGCACAATGGGGGAACAGCAGTCCTTCTCTCTGCCACCACACACTGTTTGCTTTAAAATTGCTAAATGCATGTGCATCTATGCCATTCTGAGCTTAAAATACACCTTTTTTTGGCAGACATGCTGAGTTCCCCTCTTGTCATTTTGGCCCTTCCTTGTCTCTCGGCAGTGTGCTTCCCACTCTCCTGCACCTCTTCTACCCACCCTGGCAGGCTGTGTGTCAGAGATCATAAGAGGCAGTGCAAGCCCCTGCTTAATGAATTAATTATTTGATTATTTAATCACCCAGATGAAGAGCGTCTTTAACACTGGTGTTAATTAGCCAACATCTGGGCCAGTCAGCGGGCCAGCCACACAGAAACACAGAGAAGAATAGCAACGCACACTCTCTCTTCCACTATCTTTGGTGTTTACATCTTTTTATCTGCTACTCCTCTGCCAGCAATGTAGTCATTGAAAATGTGAAAGTTGACCTGTAGTGTGATTTTAAAGAAAAATCACCCACCAATAAAAGCAAAAAGAAATCAAAAATTTTGTGTTGCGTGTACAGCGCCGCTAAATAAATAAATAGCCTGGCCATAGCACTGCTGTTTGTCACTGAGGTGTCGTGGACCTTGCGGTAAAGACAGCTAAACTTTTGAGCGACATTTAGCCTCTTTCCCAGTAAGCTACCAAGACATGTTTGGTATCAACGGATTCATCGCAATCTCAAAATTCATACGTTACCACTACTAGCCACTTTCTTAAAAACTGAAATCCGCAACGGCCTTCAAAAGACCATAATGTTAACGCCACGCCATGATCCACCATCATTTTCAGAGAGTTAAAAATAGGCCAAGTAAACCAAAAACTGATGTGGAGAATAATTCTAATTTAAGATCATGGTGATCAATGAGGCAGGCAGAGTTTCATTTAAATAATTAAACATATGGTTCTATTTTTCACTTTTAGATGGTTAAATTATGTTACAAATAGGCCTACCAGTAGGCTAGAGTTTAATTTTTGGCATATTCAAACAAGACAGTTTCATTTAAAATATATATATACATACTGTTACTGTAACTGGTGCATTCTGGGCAGATTTAATTATTTTTTTGTCTCATAATCAAGGTCAATATGTTAGCTATATTATAAGCAGGTTAAGAAGCTATGCGCACATTAAAAATAAATCTTGATTTCATTCTGTTTGCCATCAATGTCCTACATGTTTGCTAAATAAAAGGGTTACGTTTGTTTCCTACTCCCTACTGTGATGTCTCTACATTCACTTTTCTTTCACCTTTACTTGCCTCACCCTCATGCAATGCTGCCTCTCACCATTGGGAGGAGCAATGTCTTTTCTTTTGACCTCGTAAAACACATGCTCCTTGATTTCAAGTCTTAACAGAGTTGCCACACAGCTGTCCACAATATGATTACCGATAATGCATGCAGGTGGTGTGCACTGTTGTACTTTGAGACAGGAACAGCTCAGTGTCATCACCTATTGTGATTGGGCAACAATAACATTTGAACCGACTCCGCTGCTTATTATAATCTATATAGACAAGTCTCATATTGTATCTTATATGAATTTTCATTGGAATTAAAATGTAAAGCAAACCCGAAGGTCACACACGTGTTCTTATCTTGCTCTTTCTTCTTTTCAATCTTTTGTGTGTTTAGGAAGAAGGAGGCAGAAGGAGAGAAAGGCTCGATCCAGTGAAAGACGGCAGACAGTGAAGGAGGTGATGGAGGAGGAGAGCGATATTTGTGACTCTCTAGCCTGATTAAGACCACTCCAGTCTGGGTGGTGCTACTTCACACCAGCAGCAGTGGCCTTCAACGGAAGAGGGAGGACTGGAGTGGTATGTGTGTGTGTGTGAAGAGGTGGAGGAGGGTAGAAGGAGGGATTCCCTTTAATTGCAATCATTCTGGCAGCACTGCAGGGATCTACATGCCATGCATACAATTAGAGGAGAGGAGACAGCATGCTATTGGTCCTGCTTTCTTTCCTTGATACCATGACTAAACACACACACACAGTTGAAGATGTACTTAGTGATGCAAATTTTAAGCACTTTCCTTAATCGATCTTTGGTAACACTAACGAGCAATTAATCGACTAATCGTGATTTAAAAAAAACCATCAAAATTGTGCGTATACCAAACAATACTAAAGGCATTTTTTTTCCTCAAGCAAAGCCTTATTTCCACAGCAACATATTGTATATTCTCTGACAGCATTGCATAGCCTATGAAACATATAAAGATAGAGGCCTAGATATATTAAACACATTGAATATATATGAATATCAGATTACATACGGAGCGCACTCATAAAAATAATCTCCGCTTTACATCTCCGCCTAGTTTCAAGAGGAAGATGCTCAAAAACAACTAAATGTAACGCTGCAACAAGAGAAAACAACCTAACAAATATCTCAGACTCAGTGTTCTGATATCTGCCTGTTCTTGTTGTTGTTGATGTTGTTAAATTGCTGCTCGACCGCCCCGTTAATACAGGAGCGTGCCAGGGAGGAAACGTTTTTTGACCGCAGTTGTGAATGTTGTTTTTGAAAAATTAAATGCCAAAAAATATGGCTTGAAGCAGAATATTTTGTTAGATAAAAACATGTGAATTTTGGAAAATATTACGTCTATCTTTTTTCAAGAAATTTCAACTTATGGACTTTGGACTGAGACAATTAAAGAGAATGAGCGTTGTGTCGAGAAAGAGAGAAGGTGGATTTACGCAATGTTTCTGTAAAATTATTAATAATAATAATTTAAATTTCAACTGTACAGCCCTGGAACACACCTGCTCAGATGGTGGGCTATGAGATGAGATGTTGCCGGTATGCAGACGTATTGACGTGCAAGCTTTGCCGGTCCGGAGAATTTCCCCGTGTTGACTTTCCACCAGTCTGTCGGTTAAGTATCCCGTAAAAAGTTCTCAACCGCCGTTTCCATGCTGCCAGCTAGAGCCATGGCGGAGGCCTGATGCATGGCTGCAGCTCCCGACGCTGTTGACTTAGCGTCTCTGTCGAGCGCATCACCTTCAGCATGTGGGTTCGCCGTGGCCAAATAACCTCCACCGCCTCTCCCAGCGCCCTCTGGTTGTGAATGCGAGTCATTAAAACATGCTTTGAAAATACTCCATTCTACTGATATCTAGAATGTAACTACATGTTTTATATTTCAGATCTTTATTTGATAGTAAATCGATTAAATTTCACATGCTTGATCAAATTCTTAGCGTAGATTAATTGTTAACATCCCCACTTCTAAACAATGCTTGTAACTGTTTCTTAATATACAGTAATTGTTTGGGCTCTTTGTCTGAGAGGACTGAGTCCTAGCTTGATCACATCTGTGTATGTTGTGTATCAGCGCCGCGTTGTCGGTAGCATCTTGATTTGTGTGTGTGTGTGTGTTTGTATACATGCTTCCCGTGTGCTGCCGAGGTTAATTGAGACACACAGCTCATCTCTGCCCTGATGAGGGTCACAGCACAGAGGCAAATCTGCATCGCATTAATCTAACCCCAATTTATGCTGCCACACACTGTCAGTCGCAACCCTGCCCCCCAATTACACACACACACACACACACACACTCACACTCGTACGCACTCACACATACCCATTAATTTAGCCCCCAATTTGTGTTGTCTTCAGCTGCTGTGATGCATGGCACACGCTCTTGGATTCACAATCACAAATGCATATAACCACAACTCACACACCAAACACTTTCTCACAAAGGCAACAGCAGCTCACGCAGAGTTGATGTCATTTACTGTTGATGTCGGCACTGTGTGATCTCCGAGGTGAAGTGCAGAATCAAATCAACTATAGAAAGCAAAAATCCCCAAATATCTACCTTGCTAGCACACACCTTTCCTAGCAACACACCCACACACACACACACAATATCTCACATCCATGTGGCCTATTATTCCTGCATAAGTTCCTCGCAGAACGCTGGCCTGACAGAAGCTAAACCCTGCAGCACCCAGAGAAGGAAAGGCAAATTAACCAGCTTCACTCCAACACTGAGGGACCATTAAAGTCGAAACGCCTGATCTCCCTGGCCGGTTTTTCCTCTCCATCCTCTCCCTCGTTCCTCTCTCGTTTCCTCACTCTCCAGCTGGAAAGGTTAACCGTGAGAGGCTCTCAGAGACACTCCAGCAGACACACAAGTGATCTTTCCTTTAATTGGCTTTTCCACTCCCCTTCTCCTCCTCTCTTTTCCCTAGCAGGTCAGCACCGTCCACTGCAGGGCCCGACAGAGGAAACACACACACACACACACACACATATATGCACACACAAGACACAGAGGCAGTCAGGCTGAACTGAGGACTTGATGCATTGGGCAAGGATTGTGTGTGTGTCTGTGTCTGTACACCTTTTAAATATCTCCATCCGACCAGTCAATCTGTCGTTAGTAGTACAGGAGTAGCGGTGCTGTGTAATTGAGCTATCTGGCTCTCGGGCCTCCATGATGTCCTCATCCATGAAGCAGCTGACACCGCAGCGCTGCTCCTCACTGTCACACAGCGAGGGCACACAGGAAATTCATAAGGAGAACACTGACAGGTGTGGAGCCATTATCAACCATAGCACAGTGTAGTTTTCATCAGCATTGAAACCTACAAAGTCCTCCCAAAAGTGAATTTCCCAAAATTAATTATTATTTTTTTTAGTTGGAAATCGAGGTATGCAATTTTGAAAAGCTACTCTCAGAGAAACATTAGGCTCTGTCAGAATGATAAAAGAGACGCATGTATTCTGGCGCCATGAATGCTATTGTTTCAGGGCTGAATTTGAGTCCAAGCTGAACTTCTGCCACTGAAAATCCAATCCTGTAACATCTCATCACATCTGGAAAAAATACTTAATTGTGTTCCTCTAAACTCAATCTGGCAGCTAGCAGATCTAGATAGGAGAAAGAGAATCACAGTGTGAAATGAGCTGCACGCTACGCTGACTTACCCATGGTAGCCTAGAATCAGAGCAAGATGACTAGACAAGGCCGTTCACACGATTGCACCCTGGACTCAGTTACGCCGACTATTCTGCTTCATCTCGCTCTACGCGCCGGGCCTCGCCACAGCTATTATCCACACGGTGCAGTGTGTGAGAGGACATCATTACCAGCTGTCTGCAGAGCTGCCTCCTGCCCCCCGTATCTCTGCTGACACCATCCTATCTAACGGCCCCGTCCGAGGAGAACCAGAGCAAGGCCGGCAACTGAGAACAGCCTCATTCCCACCTGTCACAGACACAGATAGGACACCGAGATAGCTGCAGCCTGCTGGTGGCTTTGTAGCCTCCGTTAGGGTGATAATGGAGTGAGGCTCATGACTCATCAAGTCAGAAGTTCAGATGCTCAGTCCCCATCTCAGTCACAAGACTTCCTGAGATACATTTAATCACAGCAGTTCTGAAGCAGAGCCACTCTGGTGTATAGATAGGGCAGATCCAGGGTTTACACTAGACCTTTTTTTTTACGTTAATATTCCCGAACAACTACCAGACATATGTTTTAAATAGCCATATAATAACCTACATTTTACGTAAAATGAAAATAAGTTAAATGAAGTAGCCGTCTAAGAAATAAAATAATAGGCTGGTCGGTCCGATTTCCACGTTTGTGAAATTCAAAATAGTGTGTGTGGCTCGTAGGGCTGTTGCCTACTGAATAGTTTGAAGCTTCATTCATAATGTTGACATTCAAATTATTACTAATACCTTACCAAAACATTGCGTGCAGTCCACTTTCTCTTCCCCTCTCTGTCTCTCTCTTGCACATGCACTCACAGCGAGCATGGCGCCGCGCTCCTCGTCTCTGTAATCGTCTCAGTCCGAAGTCCAAAAGTCAAAATTTATTGAAGAAACATAGCCTTAAACAAAACAATCACTACTGAGGAGCGAGGAGATATTCACCGAATTTGACAAAAAGTGTATTGGACTTAGGAGCACAGCGGAACAGAGGCATTTAAACGTTTGTAAATTATAAGTTTGTATTTAAGTTGTCTTGGCAAAATATCTTATATTAGGATATTTAATTAATTTATTGATTTATTTTTGTATATTTCCCAATGGACATTTTTGCAAAGATCACGCTCAATATCTGTAGCACGCTTTTTTTTATCTTTAATGTTGGATGTGTGTCTGGCCTCTCCGGTCCAGCTTTCGCCACGGGGCCGCATGTTTCCACCCGGCGCCACGCACATCGGCTGTGACCCCTCTGTCCTCCGCACGGCGATTGCCTCATTTACGTTATGGTTCCCTAAAAACATTGGTTTTAAATCCAAATTGCTGCCAAATAAGCGCTTTTGCTTTTAGCTTTGACACCAAATCCTCCGCCATTGTCTTGACCGTCAACTCTCTCTCGTCCCGTTTGTGAAATCTGACTCCTGCTACTCTGAGCTGAGACTCCGTACGAAGCAGACACTTTCAGTTTGTAGCGTCAGTCGTCCCACGATATATTGATAACACGCCGCATCGACGTGAAAATGAACTAAATGGGTTTTAAAAAAGCAAAACAACAAAAATGGTTCATGTAGTCGGTGTATGCCGGAACACCGTTTAACACAGGTAACAAAGACTACTGCGGCAAGCCTAGTGCTAGATTAAAAATGAAGGGACACCAAAGTGATAACAGTTCATCCTGAGGGGAATATGTATGTGTGTACCAAATTTCATGGCAATCCAGCCAATAATTGTTGAGACTTTTCACTCAAAACCACAAATGTGAAATTCGTGGTGGCGCCGAAGGAAGAAGTCAGGGGATCTCTAAGGTCATTAGGATACATCATCTAGGAACCACGAATGTCCGTGCCAATCTATTCTGTAGATTTTGAGATATTTCACATGGTAAAACGAAAACTTTGACCTGCTGCGTGTGTTAAAGGAAATGTCAGGGATTCATCCTTGGGGTACCATTAACGTCTGGACCAAATTTCATGGTAATCCATCTTGTAGTTGTTGGGATATTTCAGTTTGGATCAAAGTGGTGGTTATTTTTGTGATTTAGCTGAACTGACCCTTTAAGGGCCAGCGTTCTGTAAACACCAGTGAACTGTAAGTTATGGAGGCCATTATATAAATTACATGTAGGAAACTGCAGCAGTAAAATACAGCAAGAGTTAGATTTCAAGTTTATTTTTCACATGTGAATAACACATATGAGAGGTTTGTGAGCTTGCCTCGGAAAACAGTGATTGTGATGCGGTGTTTTTGATGGGGCTCTGTGATGTGCTGCAGTCTGACTGTGTTTGAAAGCCGACTTTTCTACGAGGTGGACATGTGACAGCAGGTGGGCAACTACACAAGAGCAACAGGCGCTAAAAGGAAATGGACTTTGAGGTTGTCATGGTAATGAGAGCGTTATGACCCAAACAGTCCCTGGGCTATTACCCCAACCCACGCTGCTGCCCGTCTCCTGACCCCCTCCGCCTTCCCCCAACACACACACACACACACACACACACACACACGCACCTCCCTTCACACTCGCTGAGGTGTGGGTGCTTGCGTTGAGGTCAACTGGACCAGATCTTTTTTGAATCTCTGCCATCACACCCACCCACCATGCTGTGTCCTTTTTTTCTTTTAAGTCTCTCACACACACACACACACAGACAATGGTGCAAGGCGCTCTGTCTGACACAGGACAGGAAATAAGTGTTTATGTGGACGAGGCGCCCCTTCCTGTGCGCTCCCGGAGGGCCACCACCCCCCTAATCCAGGCTCAATGTGCGCTTCTGGATTTCACCTCCCCTCAAAAACACTAACTCTGGATATAATTCTCTCCGAAAGCTCTTTTTCTCTCTTCACTTCTTGCTTCTCTCACACTTGATTTTTTCTTTTTCTGTCTCTTTTTCAAGGATTATTGAATTGTGTCACTCCCTCCCTCGTTCTCTCTGCTTTTACTGGCTGTGGGAAACAATGGAGTTTTGTTGGTGGATTTTACCTTTATTGGCACTTTCACATTCATTTTTTCTCCAGATGACCCAATAAATATGTTCACATTAGGGGTTTCAACTGGCAGCACAGGGCTCCAGCTCTGCAGTAGGTCACTGGTGGAGTAGACAGAACTGTGTGTATCAAAGCCAAACAGAGACGCAGCAGAAACCGGAGAGGCTGTTTAGACCTGTGAGATGTTGACTTGTTACCATTGCATTCTGTGTGTGTTAGAGTGTGTGTTAGAGTGTGTGTGTGTCTGTGTGTGTGTGCGCAAGGACAAGGGTCTGGTCTGTGCTCCCTGTTTGCTTAAGGTGGCATGAGTCAGCTTGACTCAAAAACAGGAGCCTGTTTTCGTGTGGCTTGCCAACTGCCTGTCTGACATTTAGCTAGCTTTTTCTCTCACACATTCACACACACAAGCACACACTCAGAGTCTCACACACACACACACACTCACGTAGCCGCAAGTCAACATCACTCTACAGAGCAAAACTGCCCCTTGGCTCTCCATCGACTCAATGCTCATTTTCTGAGCTCATGTTTCCACCAAAAGTAATAACAAGTAAATACATTCTGTTTAGATACACATTTTTTTTTATATGGAACCAGGATTTTCAAGTACCAAAGTAAAGAGTACGGTCAGGATGAGACTTACCGAAGGTGTGGGATGTAAATATAGGTGGCTGGATGCTGCTGGGAATGGGGAACAGTTGTGATGGTGAAACGTGTTTGATGGGTCAAAGGCACATTTGGTGGCTGGTGCAGGATGGGAGAGAGCTGAGAGTTTGGGCTGATGTGGGGGTGTGGGATCAGGGATGGGAGGATATGGATGTGTTAGGGGGGGAGAGTTTCCCTGTCTCCTCCTCCCCTGTGCCCCTCCGAGCCACGTTGATGTGGTTATGAGCTGCCAGAGGGGTTTGGCTGAAGGCCTGAAGTTGCATAACCATGCCCTTAAACCAGTGGGGTGCCATGCCTTTCCTCCTCTCTGTCTCTCTCTCTCTTCTCTTTAGTTTTATCACCTCAGCTTTTAATCTCTTCCTGTTGATACAGTTCTCGCAGCAATCATTGCTTTTTATCTTTTCACTTGTTAATCTATTCATCCCTATGTCAGATGGAGCATCCATCAGGTATTATTCTGAGGGTTGACGGTTTCATTAAAGGTGATTTTATCTTATGATGATTCATTAATGTCATTAACAACAACAATTCAACATGGCAGTTAGAGGAAAGGAAATTAATTTGAGGCAGTTAAAGTTCTCTAGCTTTTGAACTTCACACATTAAATGATACAAAAAACATTGCGCAAATAAATAAACATGTTTTACTTTTTAGTACATGTTGCCATTAAAGCACAACCTACTCAATCTGTCCTACACCTCGAAGCAAAATGTATGTATTAATTATAAAGCTAGAGCCTAGAGGCTTTTAAATACAAAGTTGTTATAGGCGGATATTTCACAGACTCCTTTTTAAAAAAACGTTTTTACGTAAGGTTATATATGATGGTATGTTGGCACAGTTTAGGCCAACACATTGATTAAGAAACTTTGTACAAAAACAAAGGGGGTGCAATAAAGCAAAATGTGAGTAGTGAGGATGGAAAATATTTTTTTTCATGTTCATTTGTAAGAAAGTCTACAAAAATAAACTTTTATCGCTTTTATACTTTTGTAAAATATCAAAATAAAATTTTAAATCCTATAGAGCTCAATATTTCAAAATGTATCTCCTCCTAGTGTTTAAACTAGACACTGCAAGCTCCACTATAATAGATAGTGTTATCACTTTTAACGATTTTATATTGATTTTTTAAATTATTTTGTAGTTTTTCTCATTTCCAACACCATTCCAACTTCCATACCTTTATTTATATCTCAGGCCAGACTGACTCCATACTAAGACACTTCGGGCCCTATTTAAACTAAATCTATAGCGCATGGTCTAAAGTGCATGGTGCAAGTGCATTTAGGGCGGGTCCAACTCTACTTTTGCTGGTTAAACGGCGCATAATCTGGGCGCAAAGTAAGGCTCAAGGGGCAAATTATATTTAGTCCGTTAATTAATCATAGGTGTGTTTTGGGCGTAACAGGAATCAAACAAATCAGTGTCATCTCCCATTTCCTTCAAAAGCCAGGTGCGCCTGTACCGGGTGCATTTTCTATTTAAAAGGCATATTCGGCAAATTGTAGAAGTGAGCTGGAAACTGCAACAATCAAATGAAATGATTTAAATATTTGAATGATTGTGCGTCTGTAATATGATTCTTGTGTCTACATCCTCCAGAAAACACTTGAGGAGCAGCTGGAGAACCACATGGAGGCTCATCAGAAGCAGGTCAGCCGCCTCTGAGGAAAGATATAAGACAAGCAGAGGATGCTGGACGAACTCAGTGTAAGGAAACACCAGAAAAGCAAAATATTGTCTTGATACTTTGATTATTGTTTCAGTAAGTATAGTATGTCATCAAAAATGTTAGAAAAAAAATCTCTTTGTATAATATGTAATCAATGTCACAATATAGTATAGTATAAAAAGTGTCAAAACAAATGTCATAGTATAGTATGCCATACAAATATTGTAGTATAGTATTCCATAAAAGTCATAAAAATGCCATAAAAATATCATAGTATTAGTATGCCTTAAGAGTCAGAAAAAATATGATAGTATAGAATGCCATGAAAATGCCATAAAAAATCATAATATAGTATGCCATAAAAGAGTAATACAAAATGTCATTAAAATGACCAAAGTATAGAATGCCATAAAAATATCATATATAGTTTAGTATGTCATAAAAGTTCATAATATAGTATGTCATAAAACTGTCATAAGAAATATCATAGTATAGTATGCCATGATGAGTATTAGACCATGATTGTTTTTCATCAAATTTTTCAACATACTATAGCATGACTTTTTTTTCCATGACATTTTTAGACATACTATAGTATGACTTATTTTTCATGTTATTTTTATACATAGTATAGTGACTTTCTTTCCATTTAATTTTTCGTCATATTATACCACGACTTTCTTTCATGACATTTTTCAACATACTGTAGTATGACTTGTTTTTTGCATGACATTTTTCGACATACTCTATGACTTTTTTCCATGACATATTTTCGATATACTATACTATGACTTTTTTTCATGATATTTTTAGACATACTTTAGTGACTTTTTTTCAAAAAAAATTTCAACATACTATACTATGATTTTTTTTTCATGACATTTTCGACATATTATACTATGACCTTTTTTCATGATATTTTTTGACATTCTACAGTATAAAATTGTTTTTCCATGAATTTTTTTGACAGACTATAATAAGACTTTTTTGATGACAATTTCGACATACTACAGTATAAAATTGTTTTTATAAGCCATCTCAACCTAATCTCAACATGGCCGCCGGGTCACAAACTTTCTCATTTTACAGCTAAACAGTACACTGCAAGATGATTCTGAAAACATTTGAGGCGAGAAATAGGCATTACAGTAACATAATATTTGATCAGCGCTGCTTAGTTTGACTGTTTGGTTGGAGTTCGCGAGTGATTGACAGCCGGCCCACCAGATCAGCTCTGACTGCTTGTTTTCCTCCGGTCTGTGAAATTTTGCAGATGCCGTTAGGAGTACCGAAGGGCACAAAGACACATGATTTTTTTCAGGTTACCTGTTTCATACTACTACTACTGTCAGGATATAGCGATCGTTTTATAAAAATAACTTTTTTTTAAATAATATTTGCTCCAATCTCGCCTACTTCTGCTTTAATGGTGTTTCCTTACTGTTTGAGTTCGTCCAGCATCAATCTCATCTTGGAGGCGGCTGAGCTGCTTCTGATGAGCCTCCCTGTGTTTCTCCAGCTGCTCCTCAAGCATTTTCTGGAGGACAGAGACACAAAAAAGAAAAAAACACATTAGAGACACACAATCATTCAAATAGAAAATCACTTGACTGTTGCAGTTCCCAGCTCTGTACAGACAGCAGTGTTTGTCAGGTCCACCTCTCCTCACTTTGATGTCCTCGTCTCCATCCAGTCTGTCTTTTCTCTGAGAAACAACAAAGAAGAGAAATGAGCTCCTTAAATGGGCTGTAATTTCAGCTTCAGGTATTCTGAAGTTCTGGACATCAGAGACAATGATATTGTCAGGAAGTGTCAATCACACTGAATAATGTCTGAATGTCCATGTCTACTACAGACCATATCCTTTTATTTCATGAATTTTCATTAAGTTTTAACGAAGCTAAAGAGGCCACTGAATTTAAAATATGTTGTATGCTTTCATTATTCAACAACATTAAACACAACGCAGCTGGTAATGAGAGAAAATATCCTACCTCAGAGCTTCAGCACAGAGAAGATGTTGTCTCAGTTGGTCTGTATAACGTTCCTCTTCTTCCCAGATGTTGTCCAGGCATCATGAGGCTGCATTTCTAAAACTGTGTGACAAATAAAAGCACCTGTCTTAACATGCAACAACTGACAAAGCAGAAATCATACAACAATAAGACAATTTTATATAATTTAGAGTTATATTTATAGTTAGCATTGACAATAGAGGGAGACTGGGAGCTTGAGCGGACGCCACCTGATCCTAGTGCGTGTAGTTTCTCCTGTTTTTATATGGATGGATGGATATATATGGATGGATATATACAGTATGTATATGTATATATACTGTATATATCCATCCATCCATCCAATACTCCAATACTGTCTTCTGAACAAGTGTGGCTGTCTGTGCCCCCCGTAAATTACGCCCTTGAATGTATTATTGGTTTGGATATAAGGTCTCTCTGGATAATGTTGTTTTACTAGTGTTTACATTGACATTTAATGTAATTTTTTTGTGTCCCCCCCATTAACATTTACTCAGAGTACATTTTAACTGACCTACTTTTGTAGTTTTATTTAAGTACACTTTTACACAAATCATTTTACTTTTGAGTAAAATATCTTTAAAGTAACAGTACTTTTACAGAGTAACATATAATACTCTAGTACTCTTTCCCTTTTCGCGTTTTTTAAATTTGAACCAGTGTTCTTTAGCTTCTTCTCAGGTTTGTATAGCATCAGTTTGTCACATTTTACTCCCTCCAGGACGGTGCAAATGTGAAGTCCTCAACGACTTCCTCTGGCTTCATGTCACTCCATTTGGCAGTGGGCTATCACCAAGCTTCTTAGTTGAATGTGAAAACAAGCCGAGCAAATTAGCACTGATTAATTATCCATTATCAAAATAAATTATAATGTCAGTTTCATGAGTTTTACTGTTTTTACAAGGCCTCGGGTGAGTCATCAGGGCAAAAATACAAGACATAAAGCAGCAGCCAAACCGGAGGAATACTCCTAGCTAGTGGAGAGCCAGCCAACATTTAGGCAGTGCTTTACTGTCGTAGTGCCAGCCACTGGGTATCTGGCATGTCCCACCCACATAGATGAAAGCCAACTCTTAAGTGGCAGTGTCTGCTCTGTATGCACCTCCCCTGTCTGACACAGGAGCTATGCACTAAGAGAGAGAGAGAGAGGAGTGCCAATACTGTGACAGAGCTGATTGGTGTGTGCGTGCGTGTTTGCTAACATGGCATTCATTATGTATTCAGTCAGGAGTTATATCTCCCCATTTTTCAATTTCTCCCTTTTTATTGTTTGCCTTTCTCTCCCTTTATGCTGAATTCACAAGCAGCTGGGATGGATAAAGCATTTTAATGATCCCTAACTGATTTCTCCATTTGCTTTAAACTTGCCTTTAAGTTGAGGCAAGGATAAAGTGTGGTTGAAATTTGCACGAGTGGTTGTGGCCGGTGGAGTGGGAATGGGTTATTATCCTTCAGTTCAGTTACATCGTCTCGGCCCTGCTCTCTAGAGTCTCTCTCATTCAGTGCACCATGGTTTGCTTTATCTAAAACTCAGCAGTGATAATATTTATAAACCTACGGATATAGATAACGGTTACTTGCTACTGTCAAAAACATTATATAATAATAAAACATAATTTAATGGTTTTTCATATTGTTCGAGACTCTGATACAGAAGCAAATAAACCTCAGGCCTCGACTTCTGCAGGGAAATGACCCAAACTGACCCCAGATCAGCACCTCAGATTGATCAGGTAATGCCCGCTGCACTGCAGTTATGCATAACCATTAAATCAAATGACTTTCCTCTGTCTGAGAGGGAGATCTTCCAGGTGATTCATCAGTGATTCATTATCTAACTGATGCTCTCACTGCAGAGGGATCTAGCTCGCAGATTAATCTATCTGTCATCGTCGTATAAGGAAGATATATGGTCATTGTTCAACAGAGCAGGGATGAAGTAAGGGAGCGGGTTTGTATCAGCACCGGACATAGACATTTGTAATGAGAACATCACTCCAAGATCATATTGGGAGTCAGGGGCTACTGTGCTTCTGTACTATTATATAGATATTTAGCACAAATCCTCTCTTTCTAAAGCAGAGCTCCAGCTGCTGAAGAAAGCTTTCCCTTGTCTCGTCTCTCTCACACACTTACTGACGTCAAAACGCATATCAGATGGTCTGGGATACGTTTTAAAGGCTCACACATGCAAATGGTCATCTATCCTCCGCCCAGGCTGTGTTCCACCCACTCTCACTGCTCGGGCCTAACTGCTCGGCTGCTCCTGCTGCTTCCGTGAGACCGAAGCAGAAACAAATGTCTCAGTCCTGCCAACTCTTGTGTGTATGTGTGTTTGCGCGAGTGTGCATGTGTGCGAGTGTGTATACCATGGAAGCCCACTGGGCTGTGGTTCCCTCAGTAGTCCTGCAGCGGCAGTAACTCGATACAGTACACACACATTTTTGTTGCTGATCCAAGCTTGTCTGCTTGCCATGATTTTGGTTCAGTTCAACTTGTTGTAAAACACTGCTGCGCAGTGTGCACTGTTAAAGAGGAGAACATGTGATCGGCATCTAATGAACACAATGTGCCATGTTGTGAAAGATGGTTATATGCAATTTAATGAAGCTGATTTGTTGCTTTAGACTTAGCATTTTAACGGCTCTAAATCAGATCTTAATGCAGCTTTTTTCTGAGCGTTTCAGCTGAAGATATTATCTGAACACCAGCTAATCTCCTAATCTAATAACGCCTTTCTTTCTTTCTCTCTTTCTCAGTCTCCCTGCCCCCCCAGCCTCTTCATCGCCTCTCATGTAGGAAGAAAAGATGTTTCTTTGTAAGGACTCACTGGCACTACTTCCACTGACTCACGCAGCTGCCCCAATAGAGCTCTCCTCCCTCTGATTTACAGCCAGTAGTGGTATTATAGGTTTCTAGTTGTTTTCCAGAGTTATTTACTGGCACTTTCAATCCATCGGCCTGTGTTTCTGCAATTTGTGGAGAGATGTTTTTACTGTTTTAACCCTGATATTTGGATTTGCTACCCATCCAGAAGAAGGCTCAGGCTGCTATGTCCTCTCGCCTGTTTTGTTGGTTGCTGGTTCCTAAAATTACGACTTTATTCTCGTAATATTACGACTTTTTTCTTGTTAAGTTACATTTCGTAATAGAACATTTACTCTTTGGCCCTCACTGCATTAGACTTATATACTATAAACTGAGTTACCTTCATCACAATGCTCAAATGTTTTGCGGCTCCAGACAGATTGTTTTGTTTTTTTTTGCTTAAAATGGCTCTTTAGATAGTAAAGGTTGCTGACCCCTGAACTAGAAGGCTAGTATAGCTCTAGCCAAGGGGTACATCGACAAGTATTAAATGACGAGCGGGACCTGCCATTAGGAAACGGTTTATGGCGGAGTAACAGGAGCGGCATATCACTCCAGGAAAACAACACAGGTGTCACTAATACCAATAACTATGGCTGTGTCCCAGTGAGACTGGCAGTAAATCATCAATGCACATTACCTGGATCCTGAAATCAAAGCAGCTAAATGTAATTCAACCATCATTAATGTAATTATTTACACCTGTTCTTCTCCTGCTGTCACACCTCAACATGTCTTCCTTAAAGGCCTATAGATGGTTATTTTTAGGTAAACGTTACATTTACAGTCACACTGTGGCCACACTGACATAAATCGGTGTTCTTGCCAACATATCTCATCAAGGTAGATGTTATTTTCGCCCAAAACGGCAGATTTGTAGGTACTTAGGGTTCAACAGTCAAGTTGACGGTTGGTTGGTTGTTGCTGATGAGAAGCTACAACCGGAAGTCTTCTACTCTTTCTTCTTCGTTGGTGTTTAATGGCTGTTGGCAACAACAACAACTTCTTGGTGCATTACCGCCACCTACTGGTATGAAGTGTGGATCAGTATTCTAATTGTTCACTAGTTTTACTACTAAGGAAAATAAAAATAGTAACAACTATAAAAAAATTGTTTTTATATATAATTGATGGTAAGTTTGGGTGAGCCTCAGGAAGAAGAAAGCAGCCGTTTTAGTCAAGTTTGTCTGACTTGCAGAGGTGGTAGGAGCTCTGGCTGTTTGTGGCCACCTGGTGGCTGCATCAGAGCAGTTACACCAACAATCTATTGATTTGCAAAATTATGTTTTAAAGGGACTGTTTGTAAGAATCAGAAATGCTCGGGCTTGTGCTCGCTCTAAATAGACATGAACGAGCATTGCTCAACACAGTGAGGTGACACACGTCAGCTAAAACCACAATATCACTCTATATTTCACCTGCTTGGCAGTAATGTTAGCTGACCAGACGAAGGTCTCTCCATGAATCAATGCTGATCCTAGTGTTGGCTTTTCCTGCTTCAGCCTCCCGACCGCGGTCGGAGGGAACAGGAAAGACACCGGAGTTTTGGTCGGAGACGATAACGTTTCTCGCTGCGGAGCCCCGTCACTTCACAAGACACTTGAAACCTCTGTTGGTCTGGAGGAGCTGCAGCAGTTATTTCTGCACAAACGTCCACAGTACATTTACTAGATATTCTCAGAGCCATGAAGCCTTCTGCAGTGTGTAGTGTGCGCGCATGCACATGAGGTGGAGCGAGCTGAGTGAAGGCAAGCAGGCAGAGGAGCAGAGACTCTAGACCTGGAGACCAAAGCTACGGTCTCCCCCTCGTCTTCCGGCCGCAGCCAACACTGCTTTGCAAGACGGGCTTCACTAGATATAACTTTGCGGTTTTGGTGCTTCCGTGTAGTTTGTGTTGGAGTCTTGGCTGAACAGCGTAGCCACACGCAAGTGCGCATATGTGAGCGCTCATGGGACACCGACCCGGGTGATTTATACGTGTAAGAAGTTACAAACAGTCCCTTTAAATTGACAAACATCATATGTATGATTCATGGCGCAATTCAAACGGGATAAAAAAAAAAATGTATTACTCTCCGTTGACGAACATTCATATTTTTCCCGAAGTAAGGTCCCATAGGGTTTACCGGAAGGGGCGGGACTTAGGCTCTCTATTGCATTTGGACAGGAAGTGAAACAAAATGGGCGGGGCAGCATAAGGTGAATAGCATGGAGCTCTTCATCACTATTCATTGTGTTTATTACTATTTCAATGTTTTGGGGATATTAATGTTATTTGTAACATGGCTATATGGAAATAAAGTGTTTTGAAGTAAAACTCACAGTAAACAGACAACATGTAAACCGTAAACACGGCCAAAACATGAAGAGCGCCTCAGTATGTATTTATAAATTGTATCATAAATGTTGTATTTTAGGGTATTTTCATCAAATTTACAGACCCAGTTGTAGTAAAGAGTGGGAGAAGACATTCAGTTTCATCATTATCTATGGGATCTTTGTTATAATGGTGATATTGCCTTTGAAATTAAGATTTTATATATGCGAGGATATTAATCTTATTTTCTCTTTATTGCATCTCCATTGTAATCTCCATGGTAATTAGAGCTGTGAAAACTGGCCAAAAATGACCTTCAAATATTCATTCTAAAAAAACATACAGTAGGTTTGAACTATTCATATATTTATCTTTGTTTCACTATTTAATATTAATTTTCATATTTGAATATCTGTTTTTTTTACTATTCTTACTATATTAACATTTTGAATATTAATTGACGGCCCTAATGGTGATATGGTTTAGTTTACTTAGAATGTATTCCTATTCCCTATCTCCTTACCTTTCAAAAGAGACCACATATATGCATATAAGCCTTATGGTTGAGGAGCTATTCCTGATACATTTTTGGTAGTTATCTCCTCTGTTTTTTCTGAGGGATATGGCTAGGGCTTAATAGGTTAAAAGAAAGAATAGCATTAGTACCATACCCGTAAAGAGTTAAGTTGATTTCACTGCAATGTTCTTTGACTTGAATTGAAAAATAATCTTCTCTTAGAGTGGATATTCAATACCTAGTAGGAGATCTGGACCGCAGCTTAGACTACTTTTGTATTCTTTAATAGACAGTTAAGTTATGGCCCAATTTCTAACCAAAGTCTTATTAAAATAACTGTGGTTTAAGTCTCTGTGCATAAGCATGTGAGCCTAAATGTTGATGTTGAATGTGAAGGTGTTGATGTCTCATATGAATATACGTAACTCCACAATAAGAGCTGGAATGTGTTGCGTCTCTACATATGAAACCAGTAAGTGACTCTGGATGTGAATCCAAGTTGTGTTTGGTGCATCAGATGATCTGTTGATGTATGATGCAAACCTGTAAAAACTATAATTTTGAACCTTATATATAAATCAAAATGTAACCAATTTTAAAGAACTCTACGTGCATAACAGTGTGCAGGCACATGAGCCACAGTAACAGATAATGGTCTCTCTAAGAAGAAAGATTTTGCTGTGTGATTTAGGTTAGATTGAAAACAAAGTCCATTTTATGCTTCATTGCTCCTTATGAAGATTTAAGAACGGTACACTTCAGAAAAATGTCCTCCCTCTCTGCACATTTCTTCTGGTTGGATGATTATAAAAGATTTGAACTGTATTTTAGAAAGAGAACTTTTTTTGTGCCAGAATTAATTTGTAGAGCTTGAGTGGAGACATTTGCTTCAGCGTTTTGTGTAATAATGAATCATTCTTTGTGACGTGTTGTTTCACCTTTGCATTTTGTGAAGTGTGTGGCACTTCATTAGAATAATCAATCAATTAAATAATCAATGTGTAAACTTGGAGACAAATTAAAGTGTTTTCAAGAGATTCATGTATGCTTGAGCACTAATGAGTTCATCTGAAGGCCATTGTTTGAGAGCCGCTGGGTGAAAGAACAAGGTAGAAATATTCAAGTTTGCAGTCGAATGTAGTGTTCTTTTCTCTGCGTTTGGCAAAGTCAAACTCTCACACACCGTCAGCCACCGAGCAGTGCATTTGTACCATAATTGCCATTCAGAATCATCACAAATTATGTTGCCAAAACACTGATATGAAAGGCACTGATGTGAATGGATCGCAAAGGATGCAGACTATTTGAAATTGTAATAGAAGTCCCTTGAGAACACTTTAACAATAACCCCTATAGATGTAGCCACACATGAAGGTTACATGGTTGTCGCCTCATACAATAGTCACATCAGAAATGTATCAGGCATATTGTATGAGTTCTTGTGTCTGTTGTGGCATTCCTTTGACCCAAAATTAATAATAAATCGAGTATTTCCTGGGTGTCTTTGTGACTTCAGTGGAGGAGGGTAGAGCTGTGTTTGGTGGGAGCCAAGGGCGAGCGGCTTGTCATGTCAGGGGTATTAATTTATGATTTCCATCCCAGCTTATGACCTCCTCACCTCCATTAGAATGCAGCCTTTGTAATTTCATGGTTAATATTCAATAGCCACTTGTCCCCTGTGCCCGCTTTGTGCATGTGAAATTTTCTGGAGGGGTGTGTGTATCATTTTTGATTTGTTGAGTTTGTGTATGTGTGTGTTTGCGCATGTGTGCGTACATGGAAAAGGAAACGAGGGTCGACTTCAGCACGGCTTCCTGCAAAACAGTTGCAGATGTCCAGAGATGTCCTCTGAGTCTGTATTCCCACTGAGGGGCTTGAATTGCCTCTCTGTCTAACCTGAGTCATTTGCCTCCCTCATACACGCAATTTTCTTTTTTCTCTCTCTCTACATGAATGCAGGCTCACACATAAACATACAGTAGCTGACCCTTATACCGGCCTACAGACCCTCCTATCAGTGAACTCTACACACAGTCTGCAAGAGGCAGAGGTCGGGCAACATTTCACACCCAGCGGACAGCACACACGTGTACACAGAAGCGCTGAAGACAGGAATTGTTTTCATGAGACCTCACATGCTGGCCACTTTCAAGATAGAAAGAGAATGAAAGGGGAGGAAAGATTAAGGCAGAAGAAGAAGAAGAAAATCTCAAACAGTAAAAGTCCCCTGCATTTCTCCACACATTGATGTATTGGCCTGAACACGCATTCCTACTGAACGACTTTGGCAAGCCTTTAAAAAAACACATTAAAGGGCTCTGTTCTGCATGAGCCCAGTTGTTGCTCTGTTTTCTCCCTTTTTCCCCGTTTTCTCTCCGCTCCGCTCCGCGCAGCTCAGCTCAGCTCAGCTCACAGACAGCTAATCTGGTGGGGTTATGGGAAAAACTGCAGATGCTAAAAGATGATTGTGACAATATATTAAGGGAGAAATAATTAAACAAAGTATGGAACAGATGAGTAAAAAACACCGTTAAAAATGGGAGAAAATTGCCCTGATATATTGTAGATCCACTGCTTCTACCACATGGTACACATACAGTACACTCTAAAGGCTGCCTCAACATTTTATCCTAAATCTACGTTGAATTCTATGTTTAGTTTGTTTTATATCTTAATTAGTCTGACGTCCCCTACAGCACTATAAGATGAGCTCAAATACTTCATCAACACCACCTTTCAATTCCAAATGTGTTCTTACTATTGAAAGACATTTTATAAGTTATTAATCACTATTAATTATAGAAATGTGGATATTGTTAAAATATTTTGCATTCATACCACTAAGTTACCACTTACAGCTGTCCATACATCACTTTTAGCTAATGAGTTACACTTATCTGCTTGCTGACAAGGTGTGTGGTGTTAAATGTGTTACAACTTACCAGTGGTGGAATGTAACCAAGTACATTTACTCAAGTATAATTTTTTGTTTAGTTTAAGACTTCATCCAAACTCAAATCAAGTGAAAAGCATATGTCATGTATGGAGGTAAAGAAATGACAACAAAAGAGCAGCCATGAAAGCTGATCTCTCCAGCTCACCGCTGATAAATACATTTGAATTTGTGCACACAGAAAACGTAGAATAAGTAGATGAATTTGAGAATGATAATAAAGTGTATTCTTTCCTTGTTTGTAGTGGACACATTTCTTGCTTTCATAATATTTATGTAAGTGTGCCAATAAGTGTTTGTCAAATGTTTAAATACAGTTTAAGCTGCATCTTGAATTTCGATAATTCAACATTGTCCAGGTGATGAACAAGACATTGTTGTTATTAGATTCATTTCATAGCAGACATGTTTTAAACAGGTTAGACTACAGTACAAGAGGAGTATTTATGTAACCATAATGCAATAAAGCCATAATGTAATAAGCTTGGCGCCTATGTGAACATGAAGAAAGAATGATACATGTAGCCTGGAGTTCACATTGTTTATTCAGTATTAAACTAAGAGATTTTAATGTGACTTCCAGGACAGCAATTCAAATTGACATAAAATGGGGGGGTAGTGTAAACAAAATGACATTATAGTGGACTACAGTCTAGAAACAATTCAGCTGGGCTAGGATAACTTTCAGAGTACAAGCAGAGGTGGCCAGCCCTTTAAATCAAAATCCAAATTACATCTCATAAAAAGATAATAAATCCATGAAAGTCAACAGTTAGACATTTCTGTAGTCAAGTTAATTCTAACAAAAATACTGATAATACTGAGTATGGACAACAATGAAAGTAAACGTGTTTTCTTCCAGTATTGCTGTAATAGCTTGACTGAGTACGAGGGGAGTATTTGGAGATGATATGATGAGCTGTCTGGTACAGACACAACATCAAATCCACATCTCCAAACCAACTCTACAATCCAGAGAAATGTGTTTATCTGGGGACTTTCTACATCCAGACAGCGTTCTCCATCTCCAGACCAAACAATCATTGTTTTCTATCCCTCCAGACTGCCTCCATTCTCCACCAATTGTGAGGCACTTCTCAGTATCGACATAAAGTAGTATTTAATGATCTGTCATAAAGTATTATTCCAACATCATCAAATAAAACTCAAATGATGTGTTCACTGTTTTTCATCCCAGGCCTTATTAAAATGTTTTTTCACATGATTTATGTTGCATAAGCTGTGGTATTGACAGAATTACCACTCTGCTACGCTTCTCACGGCATTTTACAGTCCAACAGGAGCTCTTCAGGTGAAGATACTTTTGGAAACCAGGAACCTCACAGGAGGGTCAGACATGTTTTTATGATCTACTGCCAAAAAGAGATTTGCAAAGCCATGCTGTCCGTCACAAGTAGGTTCTTGTTGACTTTATTCCTCCAGTTACATCTGTGCTGGATTCAGGAATTTGGGCAAAATGAAATGAATTCAATATAATAGAAAGCAACAGACCACGGATTAGCCTGAGCTTCCCATTTATGAAAACTGGATTTGTTTTGGTCTTGAAGGCCTAAACGCTTGCCCTTTGGACTGTGGTTGGGACCAGTGAGAATCTGCAGCAGAGTAAGAATCTTGAAACTTGAGCTAGAGTGAGTAAGTCATGAATGATGGGAAACAACATGTCAGCTGGGTTGCGGTAATAAACAGTGAACCTATTGTTTTAGGTAGGAAACATATGTTAACATGCATTCATATTCCTGCTGGCTTTCAAGGGATAATTTGGGTGTTTTGAAGTGGGGTTGTGTGAGGTACTCAGTCGACACGCCTCCAGTTTGGAGAAGCAGACAGGAGTTACTGCACGGATGCAAAGCAATGTAGTGCTGTGGACGGGGCGGCAGCAAAACAGATTTTAGACACCTAAAGAAAGCCTCACCTAAAATATATTTAGAGTATTTTTGCCGGTTTACCTTGCCGTGAGACAGCTATAAAGTCTGAAGCTGTTATCTATGCTCTCGTCAAAGCAACCAGACTCCAATAAAAAAAAAAAAAACGTAATTTTATCTCGCAGAACACAGGAGTTACTGGTCTACCACTGCCTCGATCGATTAGTTTGTTTCTGTTATTGTGTGACTTTGATTAGTTTGGATTCACCAAAGTCACACAATAGCACAAACTAAGTAAACCAATTGAGGCAGCGGTACACCAGAACCCCCTGTGTTCTCCGAGGTAAAATTACTGTTTTTTCAATGGATTCTGGTGGCTTAAAAAACAACAACACTTAAACTGATGCAGGCCCCGTCAACAGCAGTACATTGCTTTGCTCCGGTGTTGGTACTCCTGTCTGCTTCTCTAAACTGGGGGCGTTGCGACCGTCATCTACTGTAGGTAATACACTGAGCATAGATAAGTACATCATAAAACCCCACATCAAAACACCCAAACTATCCCTTTAACAAAGTGGTTTACATGAAAGCAAGGTGAACTGTTTATTCTAACACTGCCGGCTATCAGTGAAAGGCCAGTTATGCTAGCAATAGCTTGTTGATTCTGTAGCTAACTAACATTTATAGGCTCATTTATTATTATCTTTAATTATTGACCTTTGTTGTTAACAAACCAGTGTTTATATTTAGTTTTCTAACTCGTGTGGGTTAGCCTTGCACACCCCTCAGATATCAATCACAGTCCACCACTATTGTTTTTGTGATAGGTTTGGTCTGGTGACGGAGAATGTGTCCCCTAGATGAAGCAACATTGTCAGAATCTGCACTTGTTGTAAATCCAAACAAATGACATTGTTATCATGTCTATACACAACATTATATACTCCAGTTCTCCCTTCATAAATCTCTTTGTACTGTAAAGAAATTGCATTGTTTTCCAGGGCTCTCCAGGATTTTGTCTCTGTCGAGTTGGAGTGTGTCAAATCTGAAACACATCCGTTCTGATATAAACATGAAGAGTCATAATATCTTCTCAAGTTGCATTTGTTGATTTTTCTTTTTCTGCGTCGGTGTTATCAGGTTGATTTACAGCCTTAGTGTATATTCTTAATCAACAGTGTTATATTTCAGCCCTTAAAATAGGGTTTAATCAACCACAGCCACATAGCATAGCAAAGACCCTTCAAAGTACAAGTAATTGTAGGTCTAGTAGAAACTAAGGTCCAGTAAGAGGAAAACTCTTTGGTATTTCCAAGAAAAAAGGATTGCACAAACAGTATTTGATCAGAGAGGAGAGAGATTTGTATCAAGTCATTTTAAAAGGCACAACAGATCTAGGTGACATCTCAAGAGGTATTGGGTTGGAGAAGGTATGCATCTGAGCATATCCGAGAGTGCGGGCTTGTTATCAAAAACGCGTACCATTCACACTGCGAGCATATGGATCTAACTTAGCATAATGTCGTGAGATTTCCACTCAAGGAATTAAATTAGATGTTGAGCAATGTCTGCTTTACAGAGAGCCCGGCGAAACCCGATAACACAGAAATGTGATTTTCACATTAGAGGAGAAATGCAAATATCTTCACTAAAATCTACAAAACAAGGATTAATAGAGATTTGGTAAAGGCAAGGAGGAATCTACTTGAAAATTCAGGCCTTAAGCTTAAGCCAAGGCCATTTGTTCACATAGCAAGAACGACAAAGGAAAAATGAAACGTATTAAAAAAGGAGATGATGCCTTCCAATCTTCTACCAGTCCTTTACCAGCTCTGACCATTCGGACAAGGAGGAATTCACTGAATGCAGCCGAAGCCCCTCAAAATAAAACAACGTAAAAGTAAACAAGATGTGAAACATTAAACGAGGAGAGACCTTCGATTAGGAACTCTCTCTCTTCACATGTTAGAGTAGAGAGAATGACAGTCCATGACAAACGCAATCAACCATTCGCTCCGACGTCCATCACTTACAGTACTCATTTAATTGGACCCATCTTCAGGCTGATGCACGACGCTCTCATGATTCTTCTCTGAAGAAGTCCGTTAAGTGAGATGCATATTAACAAAAGAAATTTGTCTGTAATATTGCCACAAGCCACCATTAATGTTTTTCTCTATTTTGTACAACAAGAACTAAGACAGCGGTGGATTCAACATCCTCCACTAAGAGTGTGTGTGTGTGTGTGTGTGTGTGTGTGTGTGTGTGTGTGTGTGTGTGTGTGTGTGTGTGTGTCACAAAGGCCACTGTATGCAATCAAACTGGAAGACTTTAACCTTGCCAAGGACAGGAGGACAGACTACATTTCTACTAAGATCTGAGCGTCCATTTTTCCCATTATGCTGCTGCTCTTATCTACAGAAACACTAAAATCCGGTTAAATGGAGCCATTTTCTCATTTGCCTTTGGAGGTCATTTTTCATGCTTGGAGAACTCCCGTCATTCAGACGGCACAAGGGGCTCCATTGTAATAATCGCTTGTTCTGCGAGGGTCCGGAGGCCCGGTCTGCACAGCCTCGTGGACCACAGCTGGAACTCGCTCTGCACCGTACATCCAGCTGCGTAGCAATGGACCGACAGCAAAGACAAAGCAGGGAAGCGACTGTCCCGTCGTTTGACCAATAAAAGGAGGGAAGACCAGTGACTGCTCTCAGCATCTTGTGCTCGGCAAACCTTGTAAGAAACATTGGACATATTGTGGAGCCAACTAGGCCAGCCAATATAGTGTAAACCACAGAGTCCAGGCAACAAAGACTGGGTGTAGCGCTTCTCAGCTCTGATAAGATACTGGTCCAAGTTGTTCCGGGGCTTGTGGGAGTGTGTAGCAGACATGTACTTTGCCCCCTGTGGTGGTGGTGGCCGGGGGCCCTCAGGAGGAGAAGCAAAGGCTGCAGCACTCCATGCAGATCTCTAAGCAGTCTGCAGACTCACAGCAGGCGTCGATGATGCCACAGTCCATGTCACAGGGCAGGTCACAGTCGCCGCACTCCTCCGACGCACAGCAGCAGCAGAAACACGATTCTTCCCCCGCGCAGGAGCCGCAGGTGGCGCAGTCCAGCATGATGTTACACAGAGTCAGGAACTCACAGAAGAGGCAGGCCAGAATACAGTGAACACAGCAGTCTGGAGAGAAGGAGAGACACACATTTCATTATTATGTTCTTATGTAACCAGTTTGTATAATAATCAGCTTTTCTTTTTCTCCTTTATCTAATATTGTCCTTCTCTATATGCTTTGGCAGCACAAACGTATTTACATGTGATGCCATTAAGCAATAAAGCATTTGTTGCGTTCGAAATCACATACTATGCACTACATACCCAATAGGTGTACTATCGTTCAACATACTTTTGTGTGAATGTATCTTTTCGGACGCACTGAGCAGTAATTTACGTCGTCACTTCCTGAGAGCCTCCTTGCCGGTTGGAGACGTGTAACCATGGTAACCCGTGCCAACCCCATGTGACCAAAGCGACGGTTTGTAAGAATCAAAGTCTGAATTAATTTATAATATATATTATGTCTAGCAAAGTGAAATCTTATACTTACGCTTGAAGCGTTATTGATGTTAAAGAGCTGTCTGTCAATGTCTGTTATGAATGTTGTCGTCACTACCGCATCGCGGGATATGTATGCCGCCATAGTGTCCAGCGTTGCATACTGTAATATTTCACCGGAAATAATATGTAATCCACGTACTCTTGGTTCCATACTAAGGTTTCGGACATACTACAAAATCTGACATACTGTTTTGGCGTATTAAATAGCATGTTAGTGTGGAATTTTGGATGCAACCTCTATGATAAGTCAGAAATCAGGAGACATGATTGAGTAATTAGTTCACAAGAAAATATTTTTCTTCAGTGCCCGGCCAGAGACTAAGGCTGCATTCACACCAGATCAGGCAGTGTGGTTAAAACACAGATTTTCCCATTAATTTTGGATGAGGGTAGGGCGTTTGGGCTGCAGCATGGGGTTCCGAACAAAAGAAATGCAGCGGCCTGCAGTCGAAACAAACAAGTAGAAACAGAATCAACTTTGGGAGAAACGCAACCCAACGTCACGGTAACCGACGATCCAGAGCTGTACAGCCCAGCCATAAGGGGACAAAAGACGTTAATCGTCACAGTTAAAGGGACATTAAAGTAACGCACAACCCTGCAGCGCCTGATCTGGTGTGAATGCTGCCTAAGGAAGGCCAATGTCCTGGTGGCATCAGCACACTGACTTACCACATTTGCTCTGTAACAGAGAGTAAAACAAACAAATGTCTGATGTTACCAAATCTGTCTTGGTAATAAGCTTGTTATCTTTACCTCTCTGCTCAACCACAGAACCTCTCTCGCTCTCTGTATCAGTATTACTCATGCAGAAGGCATGCCAGTCTGTACTTTTAGGTTTTAGTGAAAAGAAACAGTGGCCTCTTTCATCATGTAACAGTTACTTTGAGTTGAAAATGATAAATACCATACTATTCACAGTTTGCCATGGATCTAGCCCACTTACTTTCATATACAAAAAATTTGATACAACCACTCAAGCCATGACATGAGGTGGTTGAACAAACCTGTATTTCAAAACCGGAGTGGTTGACAAGGTTAATTTATTTAGACCTATTTTTGGTTTTTGATTCATATTCTTTTGGTTGGCATTTGCAGTTTGAAAAGATTTATAAATGCAATTTACATTGCACATTTTGAGTGGGATCAAAGTACCCTCTTCAACTGAACTCTGGGTTGCTGCGTTGGCTGTGTATTATAAACCATCAATGTTAATTTAACCTTACAAATTACAAAAAAGAAGTGATTTCTATTACTGTTTTTTGGGTCAGGGAAGATGTACAAAGACAAATTCTGATGCTCTACTCAGACATGTGGAATAAAAACTTTAATGTTGAACCTTGCTAGCTATCCCTCCCTCCGTCAGTCTCTGTAACTCACCGTCCTGTGAACCTGTGGGGACCTGAGAGCTGTTGCTCTTGGAGCTGCTGCTCTTGCTCCTCTTGCTGCTCTGGGAGGTGATGGACGGGTTGGACCGCAACTTCTTGGTGTGCTTTGGTCCCGCTGATGAGGACGAGGAGGTGGACGAGCCGCCTCTCGGGAGGGAGCCCAGCTTAGGATGCTCATGATGGCCCCCGTTCCTGACCCCGTTGGACTGGAGGCTGTGCGTGTGAGACGTGTGCGTGTGATGCGGACAGTGCGTGTGAGAGGAGTGTGTGTGTGCGTGGTGCTTGGCTCCGTTGCGTAGTTGGCTGCTGGGCTGTGTCCGACATGGCTGTGTGTGGTGGGTGGGCGTGGATCTGGCTGCTGGTTGAGCTGGGGAGCGACAAAATACATTCATTTACAATAGGCTGTGGACAATAAGCATTTTAAAATAAATACACATTCAAATCAATTCAGTTCAGATCAGTAGTGTTGCTGTTATTGTGTTCACGTCATATAAATGACAAAATAAGGTAGTATTGACTGTGTTGAATCGTAGTATATTGTACAGCTGTTCCTGTGACTGACACAATAGTCTAACATTTTGACTGAAAGTTCTCACTGTCGATGAATTTATTGATTATTGTATATAATTAATTGTTTTGTCTGACAAACAAGCCAAAGCCCAAAGACTTTAAAATATGCGATATAAAAATAGAGACAAGCAGCAAATCCTGACATTTGCTCCATCTGTTCCTGTTACGTTGTTCCTGCCAAAGATCGATATATGTGTAATATGTGTATAATGAGTCACTTGTTATTATTATTAAATGATAGGTTTAATATATAACATATATACGCATACGTATATATACACGCATATCCATATGTACATTCAAAGCACTTCGAAAAGAAATCTCTTTCTAAAGCTATTTCAATTTACATAAGGGGACAAAATCTGCAGTCCTCTTTTTGTGAAAAAATGTATTCTGAAGTTCAGCTGAAGCTAAAATGAGGCCTCAGCTGTCCCAGACAGTCAGATCAAATGAGTATCTTCCAAAGTTAATGTGTTTTTATCACCAAATTCCTTGCGGAGCCGCAGTGTAGGAACAGTAACAAAAAGTGGGAATTTTGTACTAAAAAGACTTTGGAAGATATCTGCTTGATTTGTCTGACTCAAGACTGCTGATATGAGCTTTGGCTGAACTTTGGAATATGTATTCAAACAGAAATAGTGGACTGTGGATTTGGCAGTTTGGCCAGTATGGACAGGAGGAACAATTACAGTGACCAACAGTGCTTTCAATGTACATATGGGTATGTGAGTATTGTTGTAAAACAGACTTGAAACTAGAATTACTGCCTCGTGGTTGTATGCCTCCGCCAACTAGTTAAGTTGCAGTTTATATCCAAGTGTGTCTAAAATGTCATCACTTCATCATTTTATCCTGTAAGACATTTGTGTGACATTGTCATAATTAAGATATGAATTATTGTGTTATGGCCAAAAATGTGTTAATCTTGACCTTTGACGGCCAAAATCAAATCAGATAATTCTTGAATCCAATGAAAATTTGTGCCAAATTTGATGAAATCGTTCCTGAGGCGTTGACCACCAAAATCGAATCAGTTCATCCTGGAGTCCAAGTGGACATTTTTCCAAATTTGAAGAAATTCCCTCAAGGCGTTCCTGAGATATCGCGTTCACAGGAATGGACCAGATGGACGGACGGACAACCCGGCCATGGCTGTCGCCGGCGTGAAGGCATGAAAATGTGATCCTTAAAGCATTTCTATGAAATATATGAATAGGATTGAAATAATGTTTGTGCTTCATGCCCTGATCAGACAGAGTTTGTTTTAGCAGCCTGGGGCGGCTTTTTATAATTGTGGTCAATGAGTTTGAAGCATTTTGTGAGTTTTTTCCCGCTCTGTGCGCCTCGTGTTTTTACTGGAGTGTCCTGAACGCCTCAAGTTGAAATAAATTCAACTCAGAGGGGAAAAGCGCCCAAAACCATTAGCGTTTTTTCTCATTGTGGTGACTTTTGCTGGATACCCAGAGCTTTATGACATTACCAACCGTAGTTACCATGATGCAAATTAGTGTGGGTAAGTTGTTTTCATTAATTTAAACTGTGCTATTAATTATTAGGTAGCGTACAGTTAATGGTTTGTGTTACGCTAACATTAGCACTCATTTGGTGGTTCCCCAGCAACAATTAAAAAGAGATGCAGCAAACTGCAAAAAAAACTGCTCTGACCAGGCAACTAAAAGGCAGTGCGGTGCGCCTCACGTTTTCCACCTGCAAAACGCGCTGTGTGCGATCAGGACCTTAGTGTGTGAGCGGGCCTGCCAACATGTGTGGATAATGCAGCTGATCTCTGTTCAGCTCTGAGGCCCCTCTCTCTCTCTCTGTGTGTGTGTGTGCGTGCAGACTTGTGCTGATGCTGAGTCCAAATGCAAAGCCCACCCTAAAGGCAACAGCTCATGGGAAGAGCTCTGCATTTAGAGAACTGACCCCTGATCCTACTGGCCAAGACTCTTACACAACTATAAAGAGACGAAGGGAATAAAAGACTGGATAAATGAAAAGAGTGTGAGAGAGGAAGAGAGGAGTGTTTGTCTCTGGAAAACCCATCCCTTTCAATACCTGAGGTTTTTGGAAAAATGCAGTTTTGATACAACATATATCAACAAACACTTGAGAGTATGCACATTTTGTTAATCTTGGCTCAATACACCACTTGGTATATTTTACCTCTAAGTGCTATCGAGTGCTAACTACTCGGCTAGAGAGATGGAGGCACGAAGCACACCTTCGCTGCCAAACCAAACACACCCTGAAAAGAAGAATAAAATGGACGCCTGGTTTTTATATGTTATGGTAGTATTTAATACCATCCTATTGAGGCCCTAAATATTTTCTTGACCTGAAAGCATCTGGTGTCGAGAGGTGTGGTGAGAATTAACAGGGCTAGGGTAGAGTACAACAGACCCTCAGCAAATCAAAGCAGAAACGCCGTACCTCTCGGATGCACACACACACACACACACACACACACACACAGTTGCACTGGGAGGCAAACGGAGTGTGGTCCTCCTGAGCGCTGGCTATGAAACACGACTGGCAATAAAAGCGTCCGTTCGATAACCGCTCGGAGACAGATAACCCATCCAGGCCTGTTTTGATTGGCTGACGGCCGCGGTCATACAACCAATCCAGTGTTATTAAAGATTCTTTCATTCAGCGTTTTCTAACTTTGCTCCAGATGTTTGGCAGGCTGCAGGGCCAGTGTGTGCATTAGTGTGTAGGCGTGCATGCATGTGAGAAGGAAGGAGCCATACTTTCTCCTCTAAAGTATGTCAAAAGTCAATACCTGCTGCTCTCCTGTGTTATGTCTCTCTCTCTTCCTCACTTCCAACTCCTCCTTTTCTGTCTCTCTTTTCTTATTGCTCCCTTTTAGCCTTTTGCACAATACTGTATTTTAACACTCCGAGCTGGCCAGGATGTAGGTCGGTAAGAGAAGAAGGGGATTAAAGCGAGGGGAGGGAAGCTGTGCACGGTTTTTCAGTATTCCCTCTAGGTCTGTATTGTCCAGGGGATTGTGAGTGGTTGAGAAATTCATACTTCTTGTGAGTTTGTGGTGTGTGTGAACACAGTACATAGGCGGACCTGGCAGGCAAACAGACAGACAGACAGACGGAGAGAGACGGGGAGTCAGGACTGTCTCCAAACAGAGCTTGAGGTTAGGCCCACTCGCACACAAATATATGCATGCAAGGACACGTGCGGACAACACACTCATGCACATGCACACACACACTGAAAAAAATACAAGGTCCCTTTGTCTGAGATCAAGAAAGTAGGCTAAGGGGAGAAAGATTGAGTGAGAAAGGGAGAAAACAAAGTTGAAGAAATGGGTTGCTGCTTGTGCATATTTGGAGCAGGAGGAAGCATGGGTGTGACTCATAAACACAATGATTCAGCAGTGGGAGCTAGTTAAAAATAACAGCAAATAAAGAGCCAAATGACTGTGGGATTAACATGATGAGACTGGGAAACCGCAGAGCGTGCGTGTGCGGCGCTAACACAGCAGCGTTGGCCACTGGGGGTCCTGCGATCTCTACGATGTGTGTATGTACACGCATGTCTGTGCAGATGTGTTGGGCCGGTGAGCGAGCATGAGTGAGTCACCATCAGTTGAATGCACCAGCAAACACACACACACCCCCCATTCACACACCATCCACCTCTTCCTTCTCTCCTGGCGTCTCTCAGCTACCCTGTACTTACACACCTCCCTCCCAGACCAGAGATCTGCTGTTCATCTCTCTCTTTCTCTCTCTCTCTCTACTTATCCTCTGCTGGAATGAGTCACCAGGATGACTATGAACTCTGTCTCTATTCCAGCTGCTTTATCCTACCGTCTCCTCTGGTGCAGCTCGTCTGTCTATGTAGGTCAAAGTGTTCAAAGTGTTGAAATGTCTAAACTAGGGCTGTCAATCAATTAAAACATTTAATTGCGATTAATCACATGATTGTCCCTAGTTAATCACAACTAATTGCAAATAAATCGCACATCTGTTCAAAATGTACCTTAAAGGGAGATTTGTCAAGAATTAAATATTCTTATCAACATGGGAGTGGAGAAATATGCTTGCTTTATGCAAATATATGTATATATTTATTATTGGAAATCAATTAACTATGCACTAACACAAAACAATGACTAATATTGTCCAGAAACCCTCACAGGCACTGCATTTAGTATAAATAAATATGCTCAAATCATAACATGGCAAACTCTAACAGGTCTAACAGGCAACAACAGCTGTCAGTGTGTCAGTGTGCTGACTTGACTATGACTTGCCCCAAATTGCATGTGATTATCATAAAGTGGGCATGTCTGTAAAGGGGAGACACGTGCGTACCCATAGAACCCATTTTCATTCACATATCTTGAGGTCAGAGCCCTTTGAAAATGGCCAGTTTTCCCTCACCAAAATGTTGCGTTAAAGAAATTAGTGGCGTTAAAACAAATTAAAATGTGTTATTAGTTATTACTCAGTTATTATCGCGTTAACTTTGACAGCCCTAATCTAAACTATAAACATGAGATCAAAGTCATAAAAATGCAGAAAAATATAATTTTTCATCAGACCAAATTTGCACCCCCAAATGCAACTTAAAGGTGCTGAATGCGAGATTGAGAGCATTTCTATTGTCTCCGCACATCTCTCAACTAACGGTGCTAACAGCGCTAACAACAGCAACACTGTTGACAGAGCTAACAGTGTTAACCCGCCCCGGAACCAGAGGGTGGGTGCTACGTTTCCGCAACGGCGTTATCAGCCGATGTCAACAAAGCACGGAGAAGCTCTGATTACAACACACACAGAGGGAGAGTGACTTCATCTCTGCTCAGGTAGACATTACTCCTCTATATCTTTACATAGTAAATAGTTGTTTGCCACTATATTAATGCTCTGGATATCATTTAGAAAACCCTTAATTAGTAAACAACAGGTAAAAAGGATGGATGGTTGGTGCATGCACCCACAAATCTGCCTCCGTTTTGGCATTATTAAGCACAACAGAGGAAAAGCATCTGTGTGTCAGACCAAATATTTTCTCTCAACACAGCTTTTGATTGCTTGCAGTGTAATTGTTTTGTCAATGAGGACATGTGCCATTAATGATGAAAATAAAGAATGCTGTGGGTTCGGCTTGACTGGCGCAAAAGGAATTCAGTTTCACAACATTTGCACGACATTTTAAAATCCTCTAACTGTTTTGAAGTGTCTGTAAAACATCTGTTCAGCCCAGTCTCCCAGAAACATCTCACCCACTGACTCCCTTCTGGGGTTTTCTTGCATAGTTGCGTTGCTTTTAATTGTGGGCCAAAAGTGTCAACTACTAAAACAGTGAGAATGTGAAAATGATAAGTTGCTGCTGTAAAATGTTATTTAAAACAATTTTCAATTAGATTTTTCCCACATTTTTGGCTGCTACATGTATACAACGCTCCAACCAACACT
Source organism: Sebastes umbrosus (assembly GCF_015220745.1). NCBI lineage: Eukaryota > Metazoa > Chordata > Actinopteri > Perciformes > Sebastidae > Sebastes > Sebastes umbrosus. The sequence continues at coordinate 30,512,898 of NC_051269.1, read as the reverse complement.
ACAGCATTAACGAGGCTTGTTTAGTTGCACCCACTCACTAGTAATGTGGACGCAGAGTTCAGTCAGATGCACAACACTGCTGCTTAAAAATTAGGTGTGAGCAGGACAAAAAGTGTGACTCACCTTTGGCTAAAATGAAAGATTAATTCTTGTTACTTTCAATGGAAAAAAGATGGCAGAGTTTAACAGATTTCCTCTGTTAAAATTCTTACCACAACATTTTCAGTTCATAAAGTCCACGTGATTGTTTTTTAACTGTAGTGTGGCTCATACACTTTTCTGTATAATTTGTGTATCTGGCTGTTAGTGTGGATAAAACTGATAATTTTTATGGATTACTGTCGTAAGTGGTGCCGCTATGTTTACTGTTTGTGTGTTTGTGTTATTTGTGCTGCCAGGTTACAGATGCCAAAGCCGGCAAGCTATGCCACACCTGATCTGTAACTAATAGAAGGCTAATGTGAAACCTTTTCCCAGTGGGCAGCTCATACAGAACATACAGTATGAAGTGCATACAGTATTTTTACCCTTTTATTTGTACTGTGTTTTTATTTCTATTTATCTGATCTTATTAATTTTGTTGCCTTTACTTCCTTTGTGCTCATGTCCTTTGGCCTTCATCTCATCTTATCTGCCTTGTTTGGTTTTATTTTTTTTTATTTTGTGAAGTATTTTGTAACATATTTAAGAAAGGTGTCCATATAAATACAATTTATCATTATTATTATTATTATTATTGCAGCTTAACAACAAGCAAGCTTTATGCAACACACATTTAAAGACAGAGGTACAACAGGCAGGTCTGATTTCATTGCGAGTGTTATTGTGTTAAAAAGACATGTTTCAAATGCTTTTTAGGTTCAGTTGTTGGAGCTTGTTTTGGCCCCTGAGGGTGTACTAGAGAGCTGCACTTCTAGCAAAGTGGACTGACAAAATATCAGTTGAGTGTTTCAAAAAATCTTGATCCTCATGATTGCAAACAATCACCCGAAACTGAAAAAAATCTGAATAAGCCTTTAAATAGCAGGCGTATTAACCACTAATCAATTGCATAAAATGCTAATTTTTGAGATGTTCTGATCAAACCATCTCGGCACTCAAAGGGTCAACTGATCGCAAGTTGACTGATGTGTTCGTGCCTGCACGTTTGCGGAAGAGCCTTATACCAGGAAAAACAGCTGTGCAAAGGCATTAGTCTTTTGTATTTTGTTCATTTCTTTGTTTTCGTGTTTGCATGAAAACGGGAAACATGACATTGGCTGACACAAAACAACAACTTACCCAAAAGTTCTGGCAAAACTTTTACATTTTTCTTGTGGTTCTTTGTGACATTTAGAAACACTATTTACTCCCTTCAACCCAGCCTTTGGAAAAGCATTGAAACTCCTTTTTTATTTTTTTTGCCACATTTGACTCATTTGTGTGAATTTCACCTGACAAATGAATGGAAAAAGTGTGCAAATATTTCAAGTCGTGGCTTCATTCTTATTTTGGAAAAAAAGAGGAAAAGGCAGCAGACTTGCACGAGCAACACGACATACAGCAACACTAATCCCTGACCTTAGACATCAACCAACCACCTCATTGACACATGACCCCTCCGTGACACCACTGGCCACACTGTGTCACCGTTATCTGTACCTGACAGTACAAGTAAAATATGTCTTTCAATGTGACCAACAAACAGGTCATAAATTCAGAGCAAGGCAAGAGAGACAGACAGAAAATGATTTAAGGCAGAGGAGCAGAGATGGAAAACAGTTTCAGCACGGTGACTGGTCTCTAATTAAAGGCATTGTCACAGTCCTGTTAGATTTCCCATCAACAACACACTGCACACTCCTCTCCTTTCATGACAAGATAATAACAAACAGCTCCGTTCAGCATTTCCCTCACACACACACACACACACACACACACACACGTCCATGCCCTTATTCAAACACGTCTTCTATCTGGTTTGTGTTAAGATCTCATTTAGTGAAGGTATTTCAAACTGATAAAAATAAACAAAGTGTCATAAATGCTACTGTGATCCTGTCAGTGATGAATTACATGTGTCATTGGTTGAGTCCAAAAGAGTGTTAGCAGTTAAACATCTGTGAACATCTGTGAACATGTGTGAATGTGACGTCAAAGACGGCAGTGTGTTCATGACATCACCGACGGGGAGTGTGTCTTTGTGTGTGCTTGTGTGTGTGTGTGTGTGTGTTTGACTCAGGTCATAACACACACTCACATGTGTTAACACCTCTCCTGTGCACATTGTTCTCAGACAGCTTGTCATAGGCCCGGGGCCAGACACATACTATAGCTCTGATGTCATCACTGCGAGACAGCTAGGGCATACGGGAGGAGGAATTTTATGTTTTTGCTTCTGTTTCCTCACCCTCTCACCCACAAACACATTCACAGATGTCACACAGCCACCCATGACCTCACCACAGGCCCGAGTCACAGCTATTTTGTAACGTCTTCAAGTTCATCATGAAACCAGACAGCTTGTTGTTGATACCGACGCACAAGGCACCCTTCAGCGCACCGGGCTTTCCATTAACTACAATGTAAACCCATCTGCGTCAATATTAAATGCTCAGGTAAAGTGATGTGGTGATGTAGTTTAAAGGATTGGATTGGATTGGTCCAACAAACAAAAGGCTTTCATCTAAGAGACCGCTATTCTTGTCCCGTTCGTTAAGTTTCACTTTACAATCAGCTATCTTGTCCAGTGTTCACAACGTCAAGTCACATTTTCACTGTACAAATGTATTAATTTTAAGCCCAACCATACTGTCTTTTCCTAAACTTAACTATAGTGGTTTTGTTGCCTGAACCTAAGCAGTGTTTTTGTTTAATTCCCAACATTAAGCACGTGTTCCCTGCGAACGAAAAGTGATGCCGAAAAGCGTCAGTATGTGACGAGTTGGGATGAGAACGTGTTGAGCTGGAGGAACAGATGATGATTGATTGATTGATTGATGATTGGTTGCAGATGACACATTCAGGCTGACTGGCTCTTGAGGTTCACAAAAGACACACAAACCAACTCACACATGCAAAAAAGGCAGAGGCAATCATTTAATTATGGAGACATGCAGGCAAATAATGCATAGTCACCTGAGAAAGGGATAAAGATTCCAACATTCACTGTTTAAGTTTGTGGTTCAAGTCCTGTGAACGCATTTGCGATTTTGTAAGTTGTATGTGTGATTGTGTAAGTTGGAGACGGAGGACGCCATGGATGAAGGGAGGAGGCACATGAAGCCAAATGGAGAGCCAGAACTGGTGTTCATGGTGGTACATTTTGTCCGAGCCCAATGTAGTTGCATAACCCTCCCTGCACAGCATATGGAGCTGGTGGGTTTCGTAGGTTTTATTGGGATGTAAAATAAAGCAGGGAGAGAATGGCAGAAAAACTCTAAACCTCTCAGTACTTCCAGCGTGAGCCTGAAATAGACACACAGACGGTACAGGTAGAAGCACAAACATAGATGGCGACAGCAGACATTCACACACCTACTCAAAACACACTGCATTCACCTACTTATCCACTTCCTGACTGAACTGCTGGTTATTCAGTTACCACAAACTAGCTATTACCACGGGGCAGGTTTGTGTGTTTGTCACTTATAGCTGGCCCTGGATTCCAGGAAGAAATGCTGGTAGTTTTGTAACACATGCTCAGATTTCAGGTTACTCAACCGTCCTCCTCTCACCCCTCTATTCCTCCTGTCATTCACTTACGCCATCCCTCCTTTTCTCTGAATAGCAGGGAGGACAGATTTAGACCACTGCAGGGCATTTACATTTTTTACAGTGGCTTTTAGGTTAGTGGCCAAGCATTCAGACATCTCAACTAGAGTTTTGTGGGTGTTTATTATTGTGAAGCTCGGTCTTCTAAGTGAATAAATGACATAGTAGAACGATGAGAATTAGGTTGAGATTCTACTTATTTCAAACTGGAGTGAAAGCAAAAAAAATATATGTGGTGGGGTAATGACATAGTGTACTTGCGTAACCTTTGGCTTTGCTACAGAGAGCTGGAACGACTGTACATCAAGGAGAGTCTGAAACATAACCATGGGGCCCGTAATATGAGGGAGGGAAATGGGAGGTGGCGCTTGGTGATATGACTCTGGAAGGAGAACTTCCAGGTGTTGCAAAGCGACGCTCCTCGCCAGCAAATTGAGGTGGAGAGGTGCCGATACGCCCAGTGGGGAGTGTAATGATGGGACAGCTGGAGATTTTGGGAAGTAGTTTAGACTTGGACAGCTGAGTGTAAATAAAACACACACAATATGAGACAGTCATGTCTGCTCCTGCAATTTTCTTACTTCAGTACAACTACAGCCAACTACAGTAGCGATTTCATGTTAAAGCAATGAGAAATGTTATTGGAGTGGATTGGTCAAAAAGCAGTTTCACAAATCACAGAATAGAGAGCCCAACTTCTGGTTTCTATTACAGAAGTTAGATAACCTCATTGAAAATCACACTGATGCAAATGACTACAAATCCAGCCCTGGAACAAAACCACGCTCAACTGTGTGTTGTGTGGTTTAGTCCATATGTCTAGACAGGGATGGTAAGCTTATACAAAATTATGTAATATTGCTTTTTATCTAATATTTTTGTTTTAAAGGTGCTCTATACAATATCCAAAGCATTAAAATAGCAGCAAACAACTATTGGCTATGTAAAGATATAGAGGAGTAATGTCTACCTGAGCAGAGAATGAAGTCACTCTCCCTCTACGTGTGTTGTAGCCGGCTGCACGTGCTTTTAGTGCATGTTCATGCATGTGAGTGCGCCCCACTGGCTAGCTCACGGCCACCGCTTTGCAGTGCGAGACCGTGGCGATAATTAAAAGTGCCAACATGAAGCGCAACTACTGTACGAGGCAAAGCACAAATCTTTTGAGCAAACATACCCACTCAAATCCAAACCGAGAGCACAGAAAATAAACAATCTAAGCCACTACTTCAATATATATATGGCACTGAATCATAACGCAAGTGAAGTTAGACATTATGATGTTCCGGACCTTCGGTTGAGGACATTTTCTCCAACTGGACCTCTTTGAATTTTAATTGAATACCCCTGCCCTAGGCCACCCGGATGCCAGCATAGACATTTTTCAAACTGAAGAGATTACAGCTAATATGTTGGAAAGATGACATTAGTGACAGGAATGTGGGTGGATATCATTCAAGGATAACGGAGGACTGTGCTGGGAAAAAAATGATGGGCTTTAGTTTTTATGAAAGCTGAATTCTAATAACAAGTGCTGTAGATTCTCATCTTCTGTATCTATCTAGAATATGGATAGTAAACCCCCGAAACACATCGACTTTTTTCAGAAAGAACAAGTTCATTGAGTTCCAGACACTAGTGGAACCAGCTATCCTGGATGTAACAGGACTTCAGCTCTCTGTTGATCAAATTGGAGACTTTTTGGGGGTATTTATTCTGACTTGACTGATACCAAGATCTCCCATGAACCATAAATAAGTAAAGTAAATTCCACAGCGGCAAGTCTGACAGAGAATAAAATGCAGAAGAAAGAATAAAAGAAACGGAAAGGTGTTTCATTTCAAGCGTGGAGATTTGGGTGCTTGTGTTCAGAAATCAGAAACTTAACCTACTTTAGCTGACAATGTAGATATTTCTGTCTGTGTGTATGATTACCTGACCTATTTCCTCAGGGTGTGCAAATATATTTGTTAAAAGGTCAGGACAATGTGACTCATCAGACCAGTGATCGGTAATGGAAACAACACTCTCACCAGTCTCTATGTGTGAACGTGTGTGTGTGTGTGTGTGTGTGTGTGTGTGTGTTATTTACTCACATGTGATACTCTTGCTGGGTGTCGTGAGCTCCGAGTGTGAGAGGCTACCGCTCCACTTGTCTCCATCGTCGCCGTGCAACCTTTCTGGGGTGCCATTTATCCTCAATATGAGGGGCTCGGTATAGATGTGGGGCACATCTAAAAACAAACAAACAAACAAACATATATACACAATGAAAAAAAACAGTTTTCTGAAGTTTATTTTGAAGGTTTTGAGGTTCAGGTTTTCCTGAGAGAGTAGCTGCTTTCCATGAGGATATTATCAGGTATCAGCAGCAAGCTGTTTTCCCACTTGTAGTAAACTTGTCTACTCCCATGTCATTTCCCATCCACTAGCACTTAATTAATTTAAACTGAGTAGTTCTGCTGACTTCAACAAAGCAGAAGATTTTGTCTGTATGTGTGTGCTCTGTCCTGAACTTGCATCTGGAAGCAGTTAAATCCAACCCCTTGGGACTGTTTAGGGGTCTATGTGCACGCTTGTGAAACCTGAAATCTGTGTGGGTCTATGTGTGTGTGTGTGTGCTGGGATGACTGTTTGTGTTCCAAGAGTGAATGTATGTGGTTTTAAAATGATCACATAAGAGGACGTACACATAATATACATACAGTAAATACATGTCTGGGTGTTTTTATGTGCTCGCCGGTACCATGCAGTGCCCTAATGAAGCTGTTATTATACACACACATATATACATGCATGCATACACACTACACGGAGGCCTTCAAAGCAGGGCAGGCTTGGGCCTCTGAGAGGTGCAGACTCATTCCTGGGCAAATGGGAGCCAGCTGGGTTTGATAAACACACACACACACACATACACACAAGCCAAACCGCGTCCTGTGCGTGGACTCAACACTTCCCGGCTATGTTTATTTACTCAATCCACTCTCGTTCACTTCTCTATCTGTCCTCTCTTTTCCTGTCCCCTGCCTCTCGCACTCTTCGTCTCCAGTTCACATTCCCTCTTCGCTCTCACAAATAAATTCCTTCACATATTTGGCATAACTCCATGGATAAATTCACACTTTTACAGCTAAACATATGCTGTATAATGTCTATGCAAAGGTGTCTCAGCTGTAGACAGACTGCTTTGAGTGAAGTGAAAGAAAACTAATAGAGGCGGTTTATTTCAACGACGAAGTAAAAACGATTAAAAGTGATTTCTAGGGATGAGATGAGTAGTTGATAGTATCCAGTTATCTGGTTCTGATTTTATGCTTGTCCAAATATAACGACGGTTTTCATCATTTGGATTGAAACGCTTTACTTGAGGTGAAGTAAACATGGCACATATGGAGGTCCAGGCAGGAACATGAAGTCATTAATACCACCAAGGTAAGCTGATCATCAGCTGATCTCACTAAGTGCCTAATAAAAATGCAAATACAAATCAATTCACATGACAGAGCTGTCTTTTTAAATGTAAATTGGCAACAACTACCTTTCAAAGTAAACTTATTTTAACTATTGAAGAGAGGTTCCCATTTACTAAGATAGCACACATATTACACATTTTAGGGCTGGGCTATATACTGAATTATTAGTTATTGTCTCTTCCTATAATCAAATGGAGAAATGACAAGATCATCATACTGTACTGAGATATCACGACTCAAATCTGTGAACATTTTTTTTTCTTAATGCTAGAGCTGCAACAATCAGTCAATTAATCGAGTAGTAGATCGACAGAAAATTAATCAGCATGTATTCTGATAATCAATTAATCTTTGTAATTTGCTAAATGAACTCTGCTATTGTCTGTTTTATATCATTGTAAATGGAATCTCTTTGGATTTTGTACTGTTGATCAGATAAAATGAGACATCTGAAGACGTCATCTTGGATTCATTTTTCACTGTTTTTTAAATTTCTATAGACCGATCAATGAATTAATAAATCATATTTTTTAATTATTCCATTTATTTCCTGTAATATTTCCTGTAAAAAATATTTGACTCCATGATATGGGCATGAGTTTCTGATTACTAGGGCTGTCCTCGACCAAAGAAATTCTTAGACTAACACTCGAACGATTTTGTCGACTAATCGTTTAGTTGATTTAATCGACAGATCTGTGAAACTGAGTTTCTCCACAAAGAATCACACAAAAGCACCACTTTAAATCTTGTGTTTACCAGAGATGTGCTCAGAAGAGAATTGTTTTTTTAAAATAAGTCATTCAGCATGAAAAAGCATAAAAACTGACTAATCGGCTAAAGAAATAGTCGACTAAGACCAAAACAACCGATTAGTCCACTAATCGACTAAGAGGGGGGCAGCACTAGTGGTTACAATGTTACTTTTAACACAAAGGAAAATATGTGGACATACTAATATAATAAAAAAAATCTGCTATGATCATTGCTTTATTTTCCCCACCTACTTGAAAGTACTGAATAAATTCTCAAAAATAACTTTCCTGATATTGGAAAGGAGTGTTTTATTAACTGCTGACAGCTACATATTTTGTTCAGTTATTGTAACAATGACTAACTACCAGTAAGTCTTACTGACAAAGATGCTGATAAAGTGAAGTCTCGCCACATGTTTTTATTGAATTCCATTACACAGTACGTGTAACTGTTTGTGTGCTGTGTGTCTGAAACACAGACGAACAGAGACATAAAACCAAAAACTCATACCAAATATGTTTAATTTTTTGTTTAATGATTAATTGATTATGGATTTCAATGTGGCAACAATTCTGCTTTGGCAAACAAGAGCTGCTGCTCCTTTGTCTGCTGTTGTTTGGCACCATACACTGTTAATGCTAATGAATGTAATGTTGTATTGTTGAAGCAGGATGAAGCTACAAAGTTCAAAGCACCCTTAGGGAACTTTCACAAGCCAACATTTAGTCCGTTTTAATCCATCTTTGGTGTGGTTCGTTTGGGCAGTTGTGAATGCAGTAATCGTACTCTGGTGCCGACCAAAACAACCGGTTTGAGATGCTTGCGAGAGCTGGTCTCGGATCATTTCCAAGAGAACCAAAACGCAGGCTGCCTGTGTGGGAATTTGTTGAGATGGACACAGGTGAAGGACAGGTTAACATGAGTGAGAGAGGACTGACCTGGATTTCTGCAGAAGTCTGATGTTTGCTTGACATCTGGGCCGAAGAGAACAAACACAATATGCTAAATAAAGTTCACAAAAATAGTGACGTTTATAAAGTAATTTGAGATAAACTGGAGGAGAAGGGATTCAGTGCCGAGTCAAAGTGAAAAAACTTCGACAGCAATTTTTCAAAGGCCGCGATTTCCTAAATGGAAGTGGCAGCTCTCGAGATGAAAAAAAATAAATTCGCTCCTTCGTACACTACCCTCAGCAACTTATTTATTTATGTAGTCCGCTTTAATTTGTGCACTGTGAAACCGAACCAGACTAAATAGAAAACGAACCAAAAATATCAATTTAACTCTGATATGGACTAGCCAAACGGACTATGGCTTGTGAAAGTGCCCTTACCCTGTCTGAAGGAACACTATCTTTATTTTCTTAGAAAACAAAGTATATCAAAGCTACTGGTATGAATCACTTGGTTATGTAAGGTGGTCTAACCTTGATGAAGAGAAACAGTGTTTTAAGCATTGGAGGATTTGTGTGTTTGCCTTCACTTTCATTAGTTTGTGTGTGTGTGTATGTATCTGCAGGCATTTTTGTGTGTAATGGGATCTCTGTGCGTGTGAAGTTGGAGTAGACGTACAGTAAACAGGACCTGAAGGGATGGGAAGTGCTTCCTGCTCTTCCGTTCTATTACATAGACGGTGGTACACAAACCCCACACACATACCTGTACACAAACACACATAAAACACTCACACTCTAATGCTGCCTTCCTGTATCTACCAGCTCTCTCCTCACACACACATGCTTGTCTCTTGCATGTGGAAGTCATTTCTGAGGCCCATGTTGTATCCATTAGTCTCAATCAGCCAGCTTCAGATATGAAAGCCACTAGTGAGAACTGTTGCCCTCGACGCAGCCAAATGTCTAGTTTAAAGATATGTGTGCGTATTATAGGTTGTGCATGTCACTGGCAAGCAGTGTATATGTCTGTCTATCCATTCACCCATACATCCTTATTTTACTTTCTTGTAATTACCTTGGAAAACACTCAGCGTTTAAAAGGTCTCAAAGAAAATCTATGCAAAAAGACAATATATGTAATCTGTCCATACATCTGTCCCAGTGGGCTACCTCCAAGTCTGAAAAGTGAAGCCAATACTGAAGTGCCTTAAACTTGCGTTCTTTCTAATAGCCAGCAGGGGGCGACTCCTCTGGTTGCAAAAAGAAGTCTGATTGTATAGAAGTTTATGAGAAAATGAGCCTACTTCTCACTTGATTTATTACCTCAGTAAACATTGTAAACATGAGTTTATGGTCTCAATCGCTAGTTTCAAGTCTTCTTCAATACAGCATGATGTTCATTTAGTAAATTATGGTCCCATTTAGAGTCAAATAGACCATAAAACAGGGGATGCTTTAGGGCGTGGCTACCTTGTGATTGACAGGTTGCTACCACGGTATTGCCCGGTCTGGGAGTAGTCCCTGTTTTCGTCTTACAACTTTAACCCTTTCACAGTGTGTTTTCAGTTCATGAAAGTTAATTATAACCTTATTAGTTGCCTGAAAATGTGTGGTCGATTGTACTTAGCTCCACCCTCCCGTGTGACTTCTGGTTACAAAAAAACAACATGTCGACGGCCATATACCAAGATGGCGACAAGCAAAATGTCGAACTTGAGACTTCAAAACAGCAGTCCACAAACCAATGGGTGACGTCACAGTGACTACGTCCACTTCTTATATACAGTTCATAATCTGTCCATAGGCCCAGCCAGCCAGCAACACATGTAGTCATGTATTTTTGATTATCTGTTTAAACATCATGTTTAATATTCCTATAATCAGCTATCAATTAGCTCATCCGTTACCTATAATCATCCATTGTTCTATGCAGCTGGTATCCATTTATCAAAATATTGAGGATGGATCATAAAAAAGTAATATTTCACCATGTGCTGGCGGGCAACAATTGACTTTAATGACTGTAGACAGTTGGCAGGTTTTTGAAAATATCCAGATCAGTAATATAATTCAAACAAAAAGCGCTTTAGGTGGCATTTATCGGTTACGCTCATCCTCTCTCTCATGTTGTTTTGCTCCCATTCTGTGGAAGCTGCTTTTGGGGGCAATTATGTCATTATGAAAGCCACACGAGAGCCCAGCGTAAGCAAACTACGGGAAAGGAAAGGACGCAGTCTTCTTCAGTGTACGGTCCGTGACTCCACAGCAAATCATTTTACAAAGAATCCATTATTACAACACCCTGAGAAATACAGATTTAGCTGAACTAGGAGAGACAACAGTTGTGCAAGCTCCTTGGAAGTGTGACAAAAGTCTGTATCGCTGCCTTTGTTGGGAAAATAAATGTTAAAGATGTGCAATAAATATGTACAGCAAGTCTCTTTATATCTGTATAACACCTGCACATTCTTACTGAATCTGTGTTCAACCATCTGTTCAGCTGAACCACCTCATACTTCAGTACAGTAGTCTGTTATGTATTCTCATTTAGACTCCTGCTGCCAACGGAGTACTATGGGTTAAAAGTGTATAGGTCTTGTGACTCAGTCAAAGCTTTCTCTGTAAACGTTCAAAACCACGATTGTTGGAGCTAAACACATCCCCACCGAACCTCTAGTGCCATCCAAGCAGGCCTTCAACCAATTGTGTGTTGGCATCAGCATCAAACCACCAAACCGCTCGACCTCAGAGCCATTTCTGAGATCTGAGAAAGATGAGCCTCTAATTCAAATCAGACCAGAGCAATCAAGAGCCGCGGAGGAGATCTGGCTGTGTGTTTACACGTGTGGGTGAGTATGTGTATTTGTTTGTGCATGCTTGACTGTGTGTGTGCGTGTTCATGTGTGTGCGTGTTTGTAATTTTGGTGCATGTACACGTGTCAGTGGGCCTGAGGGGGCGATCCAGAGGAATTTAAGTCTGCTAGTAAACAAACAGTTAACCATTAAAACAAAAACATATGTATCACATAGGGCATAAACACACACACACACACACACACACGTGCACACACAGATACAGGCTTTGTGAGCTGGCAAATGACGTGACATGTCCTGGATCACCTGAGGGGGAGCACAACCTGCTGTTCCTCTGGGTATGATCTCTGAGTAGGAGCGCTGAGCCGAGTTTCCCTGCAGCCTTTTAATCTACCTCAACCCAGTTTCTACGGCTTCACTCGTACTTCTTTAGAGGCACAGACTTCTAATGTGCAAAGGAGAGAAGGTCTCTTAGGTGTATACATCAATTTGGCAAAGACATACAGGACATATGCACCCCACAAACAGGAGCCAACAGGAGCATCCAGAATGCATCAGATGAGTTAATGCAGTGAAACTTTCATCATGTAGCGCGAATGTTTAATGCTGTCACTGTCACATACTTTAAAGTTGTGCATAAATGATTATTCAATCAACAGAAACTTAAAGCTTCAGTAGGCAACAATTTTTTGGCATCATTGGGCAAAAATTCCATATTAACCTTTCAGCATATTATAATTCAAGCGTTATGAGAGATAACTAAACTTCTGCACCTCAACAAGGCTGCCGAGTCACAAACTTTTCCATTTTACAGCTACACAGTACATTACAAGATGTTTCTGAAAACATCTGAGGCGAGAAATAGGCATTACAGTAACAGAATATTGATTCATATTTGATCAGCTGCCTATAGTTTGACCGTTTGGTCGTAGTTTGCGAGTGATTAACTCCTTTTTTAGTGAAAATCCTTTTTAGTGAAAAACAAACAAAGAATCTTGAATAAGGTAATCATAAAACATAAGGTCTCCCTGTATAAATAAAAATAGCAACATTGTGTAAGTCTGTTCTCTTACATGAAAATTCCTGTATTTTTCACTTCTCTGCCCTGATAGTGAGCTAGACAGCTACTTCAAGTCACTCATGTGAGGATAGTCACAATTATCCCGATAATGGAAATTCACCACCATCAAATGATTGTGAGTTTTTTTTATCTCGATCCGCTATAATATCTTTTATCGTAATTGTTACATTGGGATATAATATAATGCAATGTATAATAAAATTGTGTCAATCAATAACACAACTGACCATTACAGTTGCATGTCTACTTGAAAGTGCACTATTCAGACATACACAGACAGAAATGGGTGCACACCCTGCTGACTCATCGCTAAAAACACAAAGATAGAGATACGAGTTGAGAGAAGTGGAAAGAAGATACAATGAGATGAGGTGAAGAGCAGCCGAGCAGAATAATGTTCAGCAGAGCGGAGTTAGTGGAGCCGACGCAGTAGCAGCTCTCTGGCCAGCAGTAATGACTGGAACTGATTGAAACCACACACAACCGCTGGGGTTCTGACCAGGACGAAGGAAAATACAAAGAAGAGAACACATAACTACACAAACGGTTTTTATCTGTATCCCTCAACAAATACTCGCATGCACACACACAAAGAAAAAGGAAAGAAGAGGCAATTGTTTAGCCGCAATCCAGCCAAAAGCACACAAACACACACAGAGACACACACCCACAAACACACACACATTGCACAGAGGGGCTGTGAGAGCGCAGCACTGGAATATGTCCAAAATTAGAGATTATAGCTGCTGAGAGAATCAAGCAGTGTAAGCTCATTAAAGACAAAAACTGTCTGCTGTTGAACAGGCTTAAGGGGAATTTAATTGTAATACTTTGTCTCTGAGATTCCTCTGGTTCCTGGGAAAATACAGCTGCTTTGCGAAATGAGTGCTACGCTGCTGCATTTAACATGAGGACCCTGAAACAAGGACACCGCCATCAGATATACAAACACGCTCTATACTGTGCAAAATATGGAATCTATGGACAAACAGTCTAACGCTCATAAACAGTACAAGATAAACAGAATTCAGTAGGATTTCACATTCAGAAAGAGCGTCAATCCTCAAACTACAGTTGCAAATGTACTGTATATAGCCTGCTCCAGGCCTATATTGAGTTATTACAGATATGAAGTTGATATTGTTGTCTGATTTATATTATTCTAAAGGCCTTTACACACTGGGCGCATTTTTTTCGCTAGATTTATTTGCATCTCAATATATTAGGGCTGTCAATTGATTAAAATTGTTAATCACGATTAATTGCAAATTAATCACACAGTTTTTATCTGTTCAAAACCTTAAAGGGAGATTTGTCAAGTATTTAATACTCTTATCGACATGGGAGTGGGCAAATATGCTTGCTTTATATAGATGTATGTATATATTTATTATTGGAAATCACTTAACAACACAAAACAAAGACAAATATGGTCCAGAAACCCTCACAGGTTCTGCATTTAGCATAAAAAATATGCTCAAATCATAACATGGCAAACTGCAGCCCAACACGCAACAACAGCTGTCAGTGTGTCAGTGTGCTGACTTGACTATGACTTGCCCCAAACTGCATGTGATTATCATAAAGTGGGCATGTCTGTAAAGGGGAGACTCGTGGGTACCCATAGAACCCATTTTCATTCACATATCTTGAAGTCAGAGGTCAAGGGACCCCTTTGAAAATGGCCATGCCAGTTTTTCCTCGCCAAAATTTAGTGTAAGTCTGAAGCGTTATTTAGCCTCCTTCGCAACAAGCTAGTATGACACAGTTATTAGGTGTTATCTATATTGATATATTGTTGTCTGATTTGTATTATTCTAAAGGCCTTTACACACTGGGGGATTTTTTTTGTGATTACTTAGCACGTCAATATATGTTTTTTAAGCTGTTATTATTGTCATGAGTACTTTCACACGCAGAAAAGTGACGCAATTCTTTTCCGGAATGAGATCAATTTCTTTTAGCTTTCACACCATGAATAAATGCATCAATCAACCCCGTTGTGCACAACGTTCATACTCAAAATGTACTATCAATGACAACAACACAAAGGCTCCGTTGTCCGAACTAAGACAGCATACTGTATTACTTCTTTCAACTTTGACATAGGCAGCGCAGACCATTTCCACTCCTTTCGTTCATATCTTTCATGATAAACGCTCTAGACATATATACTGCATAACTGTTTACCGGAGTAAAATTGACTCAGAGCATTTCGCTAAATGGAAACAAAAATAGCTTAAAGTAGTTTAGTTTATACAATAATTTATGTAAGACACTACTCTTGGTCAATAGGATCCCGGTAGTTGGTCCTCTGTCTGCATGAATCTATTCAAACCTTTTATTGAAAAAGTGCTGCAACTGTCGTAAATTGGCAACGCTGCAGGTATGAATAGTTTTGATGTGAAATATTTGCAGGCGAGTATTTTGCATTTTTGTGTCATTTATTCGTCATGCCCCCAGTGTATAAAGGAATTAATGCATCAATAGTGGCATAAAAAAACAGTATCGGTCGAATCTACATAACACCTCTGTCACAACTGGACTTGGAAGAGACAACAACCACACACTTGAAGGGGTAACCATCAAATCTGTCACTGTAGCAGTAAATGTACAGTAACAGGCCCCTGGCTCAAGTGTCTCAACAAGACAGCACTATCACATCATGCTGACACCAACTGTCAACAGTATATGACATGGGCTAGGAGGGTTTGGAGACTCAAGTCAGGAGTTGGTGAGAGAGAGAGAGAGAGGGAGAGAGAGAGAGAGAGAGAGAGAGAGAGAGGGTGAGTGCAGGCCACCAAAGCAGCAGCAACAGTTTATCAAATATTTGCGAGGTGGTGAAGGGAAAAAAAAAAAAAGCGGGCTCATTTTCGTAGTTCAAATATGCTGTAAAAATGCCTCAAACTGCTCCTGGTTTATTTCTATCTCTGTGAGAAACCAAATTAGACACAAGCCTTGACTAACCTCAGGGACTAAAAAGGGACAAGTAGGCAAATAGCTGCATCTGCACGCTGGAGAAGAGAGAGAGATATATCAAATAAATGTAGTTTAGACTGTGATGTAGAGGGAGGAATTTTATTATTTTTATTCTATACAGTACAAGAGAGCACCAGAATAAACCAGCAAACATCTAAACCTGTGATTACAGGTTAAGGTGGCAAAAATATATTGACAGTAGTGCTGAGAGATTTGATGAAAATATCTAATAGCATTTTTTCAGACCAATATTTTATAGCCAATCGAGGTTGCGATTTTTATTGTGATTACATTCCATAAATAAACAAGTAAACTCCAGGTCTGTATTTGTGATCCACTCTGTTTTCAACAGGATACATTTGTAGCTAATGACTAACTTCATGATCTGACAAAGTGGTTAACTAAAAGTTGATATCAGTCAGACTGATGACCTTAATCATATACTGTTGACAGCTCACTGTTAGCTTGACTGACCGACTGAAAGATTGAGGTGCTTCACAGCCCCAAATCCTGGAGGTCCCGATACAGAAATCTTTATTAAAAACTTAAAAAACACTATGATGTGCTTTGAGGTTTAACTGAGAGATTCAACCAGCTGTCAGTCATTTATACTTGATAACTAACAAGCAAACTGCAAGCTACCTGACTGAAATCGACATGATGGGGTCAACCAATACTAAATTGTTTATTTAAATAAAGACTAACCACTAAGTTGGTCTTTCTGAGCAGCAAAAGGACAAAGTCCACATCAAACAAGGGTTTCTTGATTAAAGCCTCTTTAGGTGAGTATAAAAAGTAAAGACCTTTTCCAGAGATCATATTAACCAAACAACAGCCAAAATCTTCATTTTGTTTGGCCAACAGGTGAAATTAAACATTAATGAGCAACAGCTGGCTGTATTTTCTGGCAACAACTGTTTTATGACGCATTCATACCAAGAGCAAAGTTCTCACACGAGTTGGATCGCTGGAATCATTTGTGTTAATTCCCGCTAGACGCTTAGGCTTATCTCCATAGATACCAACAACTTTTCTTTCTGCCATTTCCTCCATCAACCATGGAAGAAATAACTGCTGTTGCTGCTTTGTGCACGTTGTGGAAGTCCCAGATATGTCAGAAAACCAAACTCCATCATGTCTGGGTTCATAACATCACACAGGGGCGGGCTGTATTCACATACAGTGCCATTGCACTGACTGTATCTAGCAAACAACACGTCGCTACTGCGGTGTGAACCTAAAATAACCAGATTGTGCTGTGATTTAATTGCAATAAACAGATCAAAAGGAAGCCAAAACAACTACATAATAATGCCAATTTGTAAAAAGTCTGAATCCATGCTTTGTCAGGTCTGTCCGAAAAAGACGACAAGCAAACAACTTTTAAATTGCTTGTTTTCTGAATGGAGTTCGGATCGATCAGTGCCAGGCTATGCTAACATAGTAGCTGCTCCGTCAACACTCAACATAACATGCTTTGACTTTGATACCGCACTAAAAGTTCGCTTTGGGTGTGAACGTACCGTTATAGCTGTCGACATCAACGAGCTTTAAATAATACTTTAACCTCCTATAGAATCAGAAACTAATGCTTTTTTTATAATAATAAAAGTCATATTTAGAATCAGAGCTCTAATGATTTGAAAACTGTACTCTTTCAAAATTGCAACATAAAAACTACTTCTTGTTCTGCCCTAATACAGAGACTGACATGAAGGAAGATAAACAGAGACAAAAGACAGAGGAAGTGAAAAAATAGAGTGAGAGAGATGCCAGTGGTGAAAGAGAATGAAGGAATCAGCATGTGGTGGTACAGTAAGAGGCTCCTATATAAACAGACAGCCTCATTGCATCTTCATGCCTGAGTGAGAGCAACACTCACAACAGCGAGAGGCACACATCTGTCAACACACACACACACGCACCACTGTTCAGTGGCCTTGTAACGACTGAGCCGAGCTCAATTCACTTAAAACAGAAAAGACTGCTATCCAAATATGGGGTGACAAGAGGGCTAAAACTCTCACCGAACTCATCAGGTGCATTGTGATTGGCTGGCGCTGATGCTGCCGGGTCATTGTCATGATTAAACTCTGGCCTCAAACACTAAGCACAGATATTAATCAACACCACCTGACTGACAAAAGCCATTATTTCTTGCATCCAATTGCATTTGATTGTACAGATGTACATAGTATTGTGTCCATCCCCCTTTTATGACAGGCAAGCATCTACTGTGCACACAACACATTGTGGCAAAAGCATCAATTAAGTGACCTGGGTTCATGCCAATTTGTAGTGTTGTACAAGCCGTGAACTAACAACACCCACATTTCAGATTTGTTCACATACTGTAGGTCTGGTTCAGCCGATATAGAGAAAGTTGACCGATCAACCAACCAAGATTAAGAATGGGCATGTCTTCTTCCTAGATAACTAACTAGCTAACTAGCGACATTCATTAAAAATGGCTACAGGTGTGGATGACATTTACACAGATGTTCAAGTTGTTGTAAGTCGACTTACAGAAATAGCAACTCTTAAAAGGTACAGTGTGTAACATCTGTTCAGTTTGAAGCGTGTGGAAGAACTACGGTGGCTGACGTGAAAACGTGAATGGCCCTATCTAGAGTTGTTGTAAGAGTAGCGTAGGTCATTTGGAGAATAGCAGACTCGGTGCGTAGAGTGTGTGTACGTGGGAAGTGAGTGGTGAAGCAAGAGAGAGAGCGGCGGCAAATTTGTGTGAGCGAACAAGTGAGCTAGTGGAGCAGAACACAGAGTTAGTTTAGCTCTGAGAATATCAAGTGGATGTACAGTGGACGTTTCAGTTTGTGCAGACATAAATGCTGCCGCTCCTCAAGACCAACAGAGGTTTCCTGTGTCTTGTTTCCCGGCAGATGAGTGGAGTGACGCAGGTTAACTCTGGAGCGTGTAACGTTATCGACTCCGGCCCAAGCAGGAAAAGTTAACACAGTGTTTGGTTTGTCCGTTCTGGGCAACTGTAGAAATATGGCGGCCGGCTCCGTGGAGAGAGGAACCGCTCCGTATGTAGATATAAACGGCTCATTCTAAGGTAATAGATCCCCCTAAATGTTACACAATGCTCCTTTAAATCAACATCTTTCGATCAATGTGAAAAACGTTTACTGCTCCGGGCAACGGCCACCACAGATTCCATGTCAATGAAAAACGCTGTTGGTGGCACGGATACGTCACTTGCTACTGATTGTTTAGGGCAACCCCCCCCCCAGCAAGAAAGTAACTAACTTAATGTCAGTCCGAATTAATGAAGTAAATGAAATTCAGTCTGATTATCAGGTTAGTCAGGGACAGGAAAAGAGGCACTAATGCACATTTGTCATGGACTGTACAACATGGAGGTAAACCAGAAAGAAAGAAAAACTTTTCTGGCGTATGCACTGGCTAAACAGCTTTGACTGAAATAAAGAGCCCCATCTTGGAACCTGTTATCCCTTTCTAATAATGCATCCATGGTCAAAAATGTGATTCAAGCCTCAGTTAGATCTTTATATGTGCCTGTTGTGCTGCTCCAAAGTCCTGCACTCTGCAGGCAGAGGGACGGGCGGGGGGGTGAAGCAGAGCACTGAAAGCAGGGCCTTGTTGCCCTCAGTGGTAGCCTGACCAATCTACTCCTCCCCACCCTGGCTCACCTACCTACCATCAGCGCACACACACACAAATTAGACCAGCCAGCCAGACAAGCAGTCTAACTTTAGTGGGAGAAGCCACAGTTATACTTTGTGTTGGCTTCCTGAGGAGCAAGCACAGGTAAAGTCAGCAAAGCCACGAGAACATGTTCAGGCACAAAGCTACAGTTTAATAACTCTAAAACTTTTCGCAGCGTTATTATCACTAAATCTGATGCTGTACTTACACTCATCATGGTGAACCACAATGTAGCGCAGAACAGAGATGTGCGTGTCTGGATTCTACGCTTTTGCACATTCAATACAGTAATTAGAATAGATTGGGTTGAGACTTGTCTTTAAAAAACAAAACAAAAAAACTTCATCAAACGTTGGAGGTTTTTGTGGCATGTATCCATGGCAACAAGGCACTTAAATCTCTGCACACTTCCCTAACTGTTTACCACACCTACCCTAATTACCCAACTGGACCCGCGCTCTGATCTACAGTCTGCGCTGTCGTTTTCTCACAGAAGCTTAAGGGAACTTGAGTCATTCTGGCTGATCCTGGATGAGTCATCCAGGCACAATATTGCCCTGAGTTGGTCCATGGTCCCTCGTTCCCGCCTCAGTTGTCGGTCAACCCTCACCATGACCAATCACACAAAGGGGGAAGGGTCATGGGTTCATTCCCCAATTCCCAGGAGTCCCATTGCGGCCTTTAAGCGTTCCACAGCGCTGAATTGGCCCTGACCCCTCAGATCATCCAAGGCGGCGGTCCCCCACACAGACCGATCACCTCCGTACACAACTGTTTTTATCTGTCAGCGAGAGGGCCTCTGACCTAATGAATCACCATGACGTCCGCCAAAAACACACAAGGATTTTTCGGGGGATTTGGTGTGAGTCACTA
This sequence comes from Sebastes umbrosus, assembly GCF_015220745.1. Classification (NCBI taxonomy): domain Eukaryota; kingdom Metazoa; phylum Chordata; class Actinopteri; order Perciformes; family Sebastidae; genus Sebastes; species Sebastes umbrosus. The sequence goes on along the minus strand of NC_051269.1, from coordinate 30,492,584 downwards.
CAGCTCCGTTTCTGGGTCTACCATTAGCGATTAGTAATTATATAACATGACATGACAGTGACTCAAGACTATTACACTCTGGAAAACTAACATCAACCAATACACACTTCCACAAAGGTGAATATTTTGGTCTGTTATTGTTTTGGGGTAAGAAGGTCTTCTATAGCTTGTAAAGAATGGAAACTGTGTCCAGCTACATATCCACTCACATACTGGCCAGCCTTTGACTATAATGAGTAGGGGTGTGAGAAAATATCGATACACTTGAGTATTGCAATATTATATCTTGTGATGCTGTATTGATTCTCAAAAACACTATCATTTTCTAATTAATAGTTTACAAGATTTGTGGCTCATATTGCACATAAAGCAGAGCTATGATGTTGGATTTCACAGGGGCTGTGATAATTGCAGATCCCGCTGTTCTGATTACATAAAAAAGTAAACTTTGTTTTACTCAGATTTTATTCATATGGTGGTTTGCTCTTTAAATTATAACAAGTACCAAAATTAGATTTAAAAAATCACAATATATCACAAATAGGGCTGTCAACTGAATAAATTACTAAAATATTTAATCGCTGTTAATTGCATTATTGTCCATAGTTAACCGTGAATAATTGCAAATTATTCACAAATTTTTTATCTGTTCAAAATGTACCTTAAAAGAGAGAACTGTCAAGTATTTAATACTCTTATCAACATGAGAGTGGACAAATATGCTTGCTTTATGCAAATGTATGTATATATTTATTATTTTAAATCAATTAACAACACAAAACAATGACAAATATTGTCCAGAAACCCTCACAGGTACTGCATTTAGCATAAAAAATGTGCTCAAAGTCAAGCCCAACAGGCAACAACAGCTGTCAGTGTGTCAGTGTGCTGACTTGACTATGACTTGCCTCAAACTGCATGTGATTACCATTAAGTGGGCATGTCTGTAAAGGGGAGACACGTGGGTACCCATCAAACCCATTTTCATTCATATATCTTTAAGTCAGAGGTCAAGGGACCCCTTTGAAAATGGCCATGACAGTTTTTCCTTGCCAAAATGTAGCATAAGTTTGGAGCATTATTTAGCTTCTTTCACAACAAGCCAGTATAACATGGTTGCTACCAATGGATTCATTAGGTTTTGTAATTTCATATGATGCCAGTCGCAATGCAACTGATGCTCTAATGCGTTAAAGAAATTAGTGGCTTTAAAACTAATTTGGGTTAACATGTTATTATTGCTTTAACTTTGACAGCCCTAATCGCAATATGTTGCATCGTAATCCCTGTATCATAATACATATCATATCGCCAAATTCTTGCCAATACACAGCCGTAATAATGAGGTTTACATGCATGACAGAGCATAGAGAGGTCTCCTCTCCCAGCACAAATCCACCAGCTCCTCTTTTTCATAATAAATGGCTTAATTTCTTTATAACTTACTTACTGTCTCACTTTTTTGAGGCAGCCACACTCATATACACACACCAAAAAACATCAAAGGTTTAATGGTAGTAGTTATAACATTATCTTATTCAAGGCTTGTTCAGACCCATCGCATAACTGTTCAGTGATGGGACTGGCTCTTGTTCTTTCTCCAATCTGTCTGGTTTTGCAACATCTTCCTTACCTGGACTAGGACAGGGCTTTGGGTTCGGGCAGTTGTTCACTCTCTCTGCGGTCGAGGTTGCGTGTGAGCTGGGTTGTGGAGCTGGTAGACTGGGGTCCCCCTCATCAGGTGGCTCTGGGGAGATGGCAGGGGCACTCCTCTCCTCATCCATGGGCGTAGGCCTGGCTCTTATGGGAGGAGGTGGAGGGGCCAAGGAGTGAGCCTGAAGCATAGAGAGGAGAAAGAACCAAAAATATTATCACAGAGATGATCGCATGGGTCACATGAAAGATTGTCTTTATAAATTGAGCAACGAGCCAACAGGTCGTCTGTCGAGACAGATGTACAATCAGGCACAACCTGAACCGGCATGAATCCCTTACAGCTATAAAAAATCACTAAAGGACGGGCCTGGCGTGCTTCTTTCATGAAACAGTGGTAAGACAACGGATGTGTCTAATCATAGCCTACTTTAATTAATAGTGTTTAAACTCATTAAACTTGTGTTGTGAAAACAATAACAATATGGGTAGTATTTAAAGCTATATATAACCAGCAACATCAGATAAAAAGACAACAGTAACAAATGCAGCAAGGAGAAAAGGTGTAGGAAAAAGGTAAAATGATAATTAAAGGGACTGTATGTAAGTTTTTACACGTTGAAATGTTTTTTTAATCGTTTTATTATTTATTGCCAATGTGTGAACAGGTTGTAACCCAACCTAAAAAATGAGACCTTCGGCAACTTTCTGGGTTTCCTCTATCAGCCTGAAGATTGTTTTTAATGTGAAGAACCCGGGCTCGTTTCTACGGGAAAATCCCAACGAATGTGATGTCATGCACGCTCAAGAGTGCCTTTACTCTCATCAGCTCCGCTTCAGGGCTAACAGTGTGCAACCAAAGCTAACATTCGGTTAGAAATGGAGTCTGCAAATGCCAACGACCAACCAGCCCCCACCACAACTCAGGCTCCAACACAAACTCCACGGAAGCACAAAAAAAACCAAAGCTATATCTAGTGAAGCCCGTCTTGCAAAACAAAAATATGTCCGACGTCAGGGGGGAAAACTAGTATAAACATCGGCAGGGCCTTCGATTCATGGATGAACCTTTGTTTAGTAAGCTAACATTACTCCCAAGCATGTGAAATATGTAGTGATATTGTGGTTTTAGCTGACTAATGCACATTCAGTCTTGTGTGTGTCGCCTCACTGTTTTGAATGATGCTCGCATCTACGTAGTGCGAGCACAAGCAACAGGACGCTGACTATCGTTGACTTAAAGCTGCAGTGGGTAGAATTGGAGCAAATATGATTAAAAAAAGTTATTTTTCATAAAAAGGTCACTATATCCTGACAGTAGTGCATGAGACAGGTAATCTGAAAAAAAAAAAAATCATGTGCCTCTGTGTCCTCCGGTGCTCCTAACGGCATCTGCAAGATTTCACAGACCGGAGGAAAACAACCAATCAGAGCCGAGCTGGAGCCTTGCCGTCTCTGAGCAGCTGTCAATCACTCGCAAACTCTGATCAAACGGTCAAACGAGGCAGCGCTGATCAAATATAAATCAATATTCTGTTACTGTAATTCCTATTTCTCTCCTCAACTGTTTTCAGAAACATCTTGTAGTGTACTGTTTAGCTGTAAAATGAGATTGTTTTTGACCCCGGCAGCCATGTTGAGATCAGTTGAGGAATACCAAGCATTGCCCACCAGCCGGAGCAAACTTTCTCATTCTACAGCTAAACAGTACACTACAAGATGTTTCTGAAAACATCTGAGGCGAAAAATAGGCTTTACAGTAACAAAACATTGATTCATATTTGATCAGCGCTGCCTAGTTTGACAGCTGCCTCTGTTGAATGAACAGCCAATAGGAACGCTCTCTCTCTGAAATGACCTGTGATTGGCCAAAGTCTCCCGTCACGGGATAGTTTTTAAAAACTGAAAACAGAGCCAATAGGAGGTGCAGAAGTCTAGTTTTCTCTCAGAACACTTGAATAACAATATGCTGAAAGGTTATTATGGAAATTTTTGCCCAATGATGCCAAAAACATTCAGCCTATACTGCACCTTTAAGTGCTCACTAAATGGTTGCTAGGCGACAAATACGCTTAATGAGATGACTTATTTTTATTCTTATCTTCCTGTAACCCATCCACGTGTGTTGTTATCTGATATTTTAGAGAGGAGTCGAGCAGGCAGCAGCAGCACCTGAGCACCGGGCACGTTCTCCCCTCATCATTAACACGGGACTAATTGAGTGTGTCACGTGCCAACCGTGTGTTTGGCGCGCGCCAGCCCTGCCAGAGCAGCCCAGCTGTGGACAGCTGTTTGCGCGCTCCCGCGGCTTCGATCTCGCACTCACTGCCCCCGAAAAGTTTTGACAACCTATAGAGCTGGAGAGTTTTAGTGAAAGCGCTTGATGAGTTCATAAGAAATGTCTGCACCATTAAATAACAACAGTGGGATTATAGTTTTAGACTTTTGAAACAGTAAAAAGAAGTTTACGCACACTTAAAAAAACATTGCCAAACTTATTTAAATGTGTAACCTATAGGTGTACACAGGTTTCATAAATAGAAAAGTCTAAATTTCAAGAAAAATGTATGCTGAAACTGAAAGTGTAATTAGCCTATAGCCTACTTACTGCTCTATAATAACGGGTGTATTGTGTTTACCTTTATTGCATGTCTGCCTCCCTAAACGAGTCCCTGCATGCTCACACCGAGTTCAGCTGCAGTGTGTCGATCCTTTCTCTCTGCCTAGATTACATCTGCACAGTAAATCACTTTGATTCCACCACCACAACAACAACAACAACAACAACAACAACTTACCTTCTCTCTGGCTGGGACGCGGTGCAGCCAAAAAGCCTTCAGCTAATTCATCCTCTGACCGCTCCAGGTGGACTTCTCTACTTATCCCGTCCTCTTTCCCTCCTCTCTCGTCACCTTACACGACCACCAGATCTCTTTTCGGCTCATGTAGGTGACCCCAAATAACTCCCAATAATTCAATGCATTTTTCTTCTTCTTCCAGCGAAGATAAGTTTTCTCTCCGCCTCCAAAAAGTTCCTCTCTTCTCTCTCCGGCTCGCCCCGTCCTCCAGCGGACCAGATGTTGGGAAGTCTCTGCAGGCAGCAGCTCGCTGAATACTCTTATACTCTTTGTCTGCACGTTTTTCCTTTTCTGCAAAACAAAAAAACAAGCACCAGCGTCCCAAACTTGTTTAACTGTTAAAATGAGCAGTATCCTCTGCTCGGTCTCTCTCCTCTCTCTTTACTCCCACTATACTTTGCCTCAGACTTGTGTGCTGCAGCTATTGGACAGGAAACTACAGTCAGCAGTGATTGTGCTTCCTCCAGGCTACAAACTAGTTGGGCTGAACTATACTGTCATATAATTACCCCCTTAACCCGAACCAGACACAGCACTAACACAGGGGAGCTTTCATCACGAATTATGAGCCCAGGAACCATATGTTTTGTCATAGAGCAACAGTTTGGGAATATAACTTCATTATACTCTACTTAAATGCATGCAGCATATCTGTGGTGCTCAGTTATGGCCACTATTTTGGCTATATTAATGCAATTTGAATCTCTTATAGCAACATCATCGTTGCTATATTCTTTCAGTTCTTAAGAACAACACTGTAGGTTAGAGCTGCAACAAATGATTAATGGATTAGTTGTCAACTATTAAATTAATCGCTAACTATTTTGATAATCAATTAATCGGTTTGAGTAATTTTTTAAAATTCCAGCTTCTTAAATGTGAATATTTTCTGGTTTCCTTACTCCTCTATGACAGTAAACTGAATGTTTTTGAGTTGTGGACTAGGGCTGACCCGAATGCTTCGAAGCTTTGACCGTTGCCATGGTATTTGACCTCCAAATCACTATTCGTATTAGGCATGGGTCATGATTTTCGATTTCTCGAATAGTCGTTAAATTAAAAAAAAAATCAACAAGTTTATGCGACTATCGTTTTGTCTTAACCGTCGCAGGCGCTGGTAGTAACGTATACGTGTGTGGCACGTTCAGTTCAAGCCTTTTCTGTCAGCACAGGTGTGTGTGTGTTTGTGTGCACGCAAGTGGCGCCATGTCCCTCGTGGTTTCAGTATGGCAGCGGCATTGACATTTGGGACGATGAACACAGCCTGCCGCTCCGCTAAGCTTTGGATGCCTTCAAATATTTCTCACCAAAGCTTCCATTCCAAAAAATGGTATTCGGGACAGCCCTATTGTGGACAAAACAAGACATTTGAGGACGTCATCTTGGGCTCTGGGGAACACTGATCGACATTTTTCACCATTATATAGACCAAACAATGAACACAATGAAAATAATGGTTTATTAATTGCAGCCCTAACGCAGGTGCTTGCAGGGCAAATAGTTTGTTGGCTAATTTTTTTCTCATCCAATGTTGTTTTCTTTTTTTATTTCAACTTTGAAGTAAGTCTGAAAACATTCATGTTAATTGTTGAGGAACCACTTGCAATTTTATAGTAATTTAGTAAACAGTGGACTTTTTTTAAATCTCATGCCAAGTACACAAATTGTACTCTGACATGAGTCAACCAAACCTTTGTTTTTCAGGTGCAGGGCAGTCACTGTTTTCACTTTACAAGCTGTTATGACTCACTGTGGGAATTTTTTCATTCATTCTGGTGCTCACGAGACCTTTTAAGATGTCTCAGTACCAGACCAAACTAGGTCATGACTCGTGATTCATCCTCTTGATAGTAATTGTGCACTCAAAAGCAATTACAAGAAACCCTACAAAGCACATCCCACTCTTAAACCCTGTTAGCCATCAGCTGGTTATTTTCAGAGGTTCCAAAAATAGTAACTTTCCCGTCAATAGCAGAAGTAATGAAACTAAACTCGCCGTGCATCATTCACTGACATAACTATCGCCATGTCATCAAGGGCTGGATTACTGAGATTTTTTCTGATCACACTTTTGCACTCTGTAATCTGAATGAAGACTCATTGAGTGAAACGAGAAAGGTACCTACTTTTTTGTGATTTCTACAATATGAGTAAAGAGTGTCATATGAAATCTGTAGTGGATAGTCCACTTCACGAACAAACAATACAACTGCAAATGAACCAGGGAGGCTATAAAATAGCATACAGGCCTAGGCTACTGTATGTATAATTCATGCTCTTACAAATATGGATATGATATACATGAGGAATGACTGAGCTTCACACTGGGAAACTGAAACTGAAGCTCTCTCTTAACAGTTGTCAAACCTGTGTTTATAGCACTACATATCATGATAAATACTGTATGTTGACTTTTGAGACTTTGAACTTACCTTTTTCCACACCTGCAGCTTCTTAAACTGCTAATAGTAAATCATTGTCGATTATGACTGACAAAAAAGTGAATAAATAAATGAATATATAATATATATATATATAAATAAATTAATAAATATATATATATACAAATATATATTTACATATATGAATAAATATATACATATATAAATACATATATAAATAAATAAATAAATATATATATATATATATTCATTTATTTATTATTTTATTATTTTATTATTTTGTATCACTTGTTCCTTGACCAGTTTTACTTTATTTATTTATTATTATTATATATATTATTTAATTTGAATGTTATCTTTGACAAATGTTGTTGCCCATGCTCAACCTAAAGTTGTTTTTTCTTACTGTTGTGATAATTGACAGTGCCTTGTTGTATGTATATTTTTGATAGCGAATAAAAAATTTAAAAAAAAATGCAGCTTAATCTTCTTTTTTTTTTTTTTTTTAGCTTACTTTACCTTTTTTATTTTACTTTTCTTATTTACTAATTTTACTAAATTTATCTTACTTAATTGTTATTCTAATAGGTACTGGTGCTAGAAATAGTACTTTTTATTTTATACACTTGTATTTTATACACTTGTATTTTATACACTTGAACTTGTTGTAATTTTGTTGTAATTTTGAGCAATCTCTGGCACAAGAATTTCCTTCGGGATTAATAAACTTCTATCGTATCTTATCTTATCTTATCTTATCTTATCTTATCTTCTTCTCTGCTGTATCGCAGCTGCTGATTTATTATCAAGAATTTTTTCATGTGACTTTTGTTTTTACACTTGTGATAAATAGTAAATAGAAGTAAAATTAGTGATAAAAAAACAACAACACAAAAAACGCCCTTGTACTTGTATGGAGGACCACAAGAGTGGCCATTTTAAATGCCTGATTAAAACCTGTATTCTTAATTCAGTTTGTGAATCCAGTTATTTATTTCACTTTTTAAACTGCATTTTCAAATAGAATTTTAAATTCCATTATTTATTTATTGATGAATTCATTAATGTATTGTATTGTATTGTATTGTAAAATTCTTTTCATAATTCTTCTTTTAATTGCCCGTTAAAATGTCAAATAATGAAATACTTTGTAATTTTGTCCATTTATTCATATATACATGATACATCTATTAATGTCTATTTTTTTTATTGTACAATTAGTCTTTCATCAATTAAATGCTCTATTATTATTTACGTGACCCTTGTGGTCCTCCATATACTTGACTTCAGCGACAACAAATGTTTAGAAATAAATGAGAAGACTCTATCACATACCATTTCAAATATAAAAACACTCCATGTTAGCCTATTTAGTGTATTTTACTTCTCAAGATAAATGAGAATAGGACCATAATACCAACAATAATGATCTGAATGAGCCTAATTTCATTTAAAACCACAACTTATCTCCAACTTTGTTGAGGGTGTTATTGAGAATGGTCTTTACTTATTGATATTAAAAAAATAAGGATAGGTTAGATAAAATAAATGATTCTTTTACACACAGTGACATCACCACCGCTCACTACAATGCAAATCATATCATCAGTTGTGTTTCTTGGGTCACACATGATGATACAGAGAAATACAGCGCATGACAGACAGGCTATGTCTGCTCCTGCCATGGTGACACCTGGAGGGTGTCACTGATGAGAGTGTTTTCCTGTGATTGATGTGTGGAGGCGTGGCGGGGCGCGAGGTCTAATTCACAGCAGCAAATCTTCTGAGGCTTTTTCTGAGACAGGCTTCATTTTTACTAACAACTTGATAACCTCCTGTTCAATTTGTGTGTACAATCACTCATGTGAGACAGCCGGGCTTTGACTCTGAACTATTTGTAGGATTCGTGCTCTGTGTGGGGCTTAAGGGTCAGAGTTTGTGTGAGCAATGATAGTGTTAGAGAGATCTATTCCAACAGGATTGTCTGTTTGTCTTTTTGTTTGTGATAGAATACAGGCATAATGTATATTACTTACTTTACAGCTGAGCAGACCAGACTAGCTTTATGATCCAAATATTTTGTCACACATAAATCATTTTTAAAGAAATTGAAAATGAAGACAGATAATTTAGAGAGGCTGTTCAAGTAAAAATGTCACCCATTGGATGATTTTTTACAAATCCTGCCACTACGACAACGACTCTTTGAGCTAATTCATATCAACACATTTCAAATAGTCGCCCTCCCTGCTGCTTTACATGCATAACTTGCCAATTTGTCATCGACTGCTGGGGATTTTTTTTTAACAGGATGTAACAAGAGCACTCTCAAATTGTATCAAATTAAAAATTCCCCCTCATTTCAGCTAATTCACAGGATCACAATGTGTTAATGAGGGAGATTCTCTTCTTTTATCTGATATCATCACATCAGCTAAATGTGATACTGTACAATTATGGTGCAATAAAAACAGAAATCCCGCATAAATAAACCAAATACAAGCTTCAAAAGGCCGTGAAGACTGTTGACATTACATCGTGGCTACATAAAAGTCTCATGTGTTTGTACAAGATTCAGTCGCCCCCACCTCTTCCAGCGCTGAACAATGAGAGCGGAGACATTTTCTTGTCATCAGCTTCCTAAAGAGCTCATGTTCTCTATCCTCTTACTTCCGTTGGTGACTGACTCTTCACCATTCAACCGCACCCACAGTTCTCCCTTTACAACACAATAGCTTTAAAGAGGACCTACTATGTTTTTGTGCTTTTCCCCTTTCCTTTAGTGTGTTATATAGTTTTTGTGCTTGTATACAAAAGCCCTGACACACCAAGCCGACTGTCGGCTGTCGGACAGTTTAGGGCCATCGGTGAGCGTCTGTCGGCCTAGTTTTTTCAGTGTGTCCTGCACTGTCGGCTCTAGTCTGCCCTTGTCGGAGTTTTTTGGCTGATTCAGCATCTTGAATTGGCGGTGGCGTCCGTCGGTGAAAGAAATCACCCTGATAGGCGGTTCAGCTTAAACGAATCAGTGCACGAGAAGAGAAACGGAAATGAGGAAAGCAAGCCAACGAGTAAAATTAAGAAGGCCCTTCTCATTTTTCATCTTCATCTCATCTGATTATTTAAATACACGGATGTTTTCACAACGAATCTGGAATGAAGCTAAGTGGTGAGTGAGAGTGATGGTCGGCAGAAGCCACTTTATTTCATGTACGTATCATAACAACAGCTTGTATATCTGCAGTCCTCGGTCTTCCGGTTTCCCTTTTTGAATGACGAATACAGACTACCGCCGCCTGTTGGTAGGGAGAGTTATTTCATCTCACGCTGGTGCAGAACGTACGTGCTAACTGTCCGTTAGCTGTAATCTTTGCGGTGTGTTCGGGTGCAACTTGTCAGCTAAAACAAAGGCGATATAAGGCGACGCAACAGGCAGCCTTCATCACCGCTAGTTCTCTGATGTCGGGTTGGTGTGTCCCCAGCTTAAAAGGTCTTAAAAGTTACAAAGCCCAAGTCCACGCTAAAGAGAGTTAATCTCCCCAACAGAAACACTGAACTGCCTGAAACGCCTTGATTGAAGTCCCGCTTTTTCTTCCGTAACGTGGTGATGTCACCAAGTAACACATTTGCAGAGAGACTAGTTTGGCGCCCCCTCAAATAAAGCAAGCGGCGTCCAAAGAGCTTGGTTCGGTAGACCAATCACATCAAACATTAAAGCATGTAAACATGTTCTTGTAGAAACCTGAAATACAAGTTAGCACAATGAAAATAAGCACAATAAGTCCTCTTTAATTTCTATTGCTTAGTTGGTATTGACATATTTATTCACATGTTGGTGATTCACAAATACACAATGGTAATTTAATCAAAACTTATATCATGATTTTTAAACACATTTGTTACAGCGTAGTTTTGCTGGTTGCCTTTGTTTTGGTTCCACAGTAACTGGCAGCTTCCTGTCGAGGTGAACGAGGACTCTCTGGACCGTCCAGGGTCTCGTGCACCAAGCAGATGAACATGGCAGCGTCCTTCCACATTCCTCACCTCTGACTATCAAATCAGCTTCCAATTATGAAATGGGAGCAGCTGTTGATTCACACACAGGCACATACACAGGAGTGTTTTATTGTGTGCAGAGGAACAGAAATAACAGCAACAGTAGATTATATGTCGTCCCTGATCCTGAGCTGTAATAACTGTCCTCTAAAGGAATAGTTCAACATCTTTGGGAAATTGCTTTCTTGTGGGGTCAAATGAGAAGATCGATGCCACTCTCATGGCTGCTCAGTAAATATGAAACAGCTACAACAAAATCCACCTTCCAGCACCTGTAAAGATGATCAAATAACATGTTATATCTCATTTGTTAAATGCGCAAAAAAACTGAAGTGTAAAAATTACAATTCAATGTTTTACAGGAGGGGTTATGTGCCAGTGCTATTTCTCCAACCCGTTGTCATTCCCAGGGAGTCAAATACCGACGCTTTGTCACAGCCGTCAGCGTTCGTCACCCTTTAATGGCGATATGAGACGCACCGGGCTTTCCATTAACTACAATGTAAATCCATCCACAGGGAAAGTGCTGTGGTGACTGTGGAGGCAATTTCTGTGAAAAAGGACTCGAAAATCGAGAGAGCGTCTTTTAAAGTTTTAATAAACACCTGCAAGTGGGCAAACAACCATCGACATGAATGTTCAGGGCTGAGAGCCCCGAGTTTCTCCGTTTGGCGACATTTATAACCTTGCACGAATGCTCACAGTCGTATATCTCACATTGTCCTGTCTGTCTGACACTTCTGTCCATTTATGTTGACTATACAACACAGAAACTGAAATAGACTTTAAGGGCAATGAGTGTCACCTGTCAGGACCTTAGGAATTTGCTGCATGTATCTATTTTTCCAACACAGTGACAGTTTAAAGAACGAAAAGACAAACACACACACAGAGTGTACAATCAGCTGTTTGTTCTCATCCTGTGATCAATACATCAAGTCACATTTTTACTGTAAAAAGTAGTAATTTTAAGCCCAACCATGTTGTTTTTCCCTAAACCTAACTAAGTGGTTTTGTTGCCTAAACCTGAGAAAGCATTTTTTTTTAATTCACAACATAAACCATGTGTTTACTGCGACTGAAAAGTGACGCCGAGGGGTCTGACAAAGCGTCAGTATGTGACGAGTTGGAATGAAAACGTGTTGATTTCTTGGCCAGGATGAGTTGTCAGGAAACCAGCAGTGACTCCAGGAAGTTACTGGTCCCGGTGCTGATAGTCGGCTAGAACCAGGCTAGCTGTTTCCCCCTGTTTCCAGTCTTTATGCTAAGCTAAGCTAAGTGGCTGCATGACTCCAGAATTACTGTACGAGCAACCCGGTCTCCTACTAAATTACGTTCCCATAAAACTAAACTGCATTCTCAATTATGTTTTGAGGGAAACGTGTTTTCTCCTGGATTACGGTTGCAGTTTTAAACAACGTGATTAACGCTGTAAATTGAAACGAAACAAAACAAAAATGCAACAAAACTACGTGTTTAAGTTTAAAACATCACGGTTTGGCCTAAAATAAGCACGTCTGTTACGTTAAGTTACGGAAATAAGTGCTTACTCCCTATACGCTGAGTTCTACAGACTGATTAGAAGTGTATTTGTGATATGTCAACAACAAATGTAATCTGAGAGAAGATATGTTGCCCTCGAAACATAACTGACAATGCAGTTTTGTTGTATGGGGACATCATTTTTAGGAGACCAGACTGGTACGAGACATGACAGTGGTATCGATCTAATAAGTGTAGCTTCTAAAATGTTGAACTACTGCTTTCAGTGAATATGAGAAAGAGATGGTCATCATTATATTAAAACATTAAACCAACACTTCTAATACTCACCACACTAAAATAATTGCAAATATTGTGTAAGTACCACCATCCTGTAATAGCTCTTCCTTTTATTTGACTATTTAGTTGATTTTTTTTTACAGCAACTGAGTCACAACTCAAGCTGAAAGGCCATATTTAAGTACCAGTGCATAAAGGGAAGTTATAAGTTCTGCTGTACCAAGGGCAACTTGTCCTCGCACAGGTAATCGTGTTATGCTTCACTATAGTGAAAGCAATTCTACCTTTCCCACAGCACGTAGACCTGCTCTTTGTTTGGCTTAGGCCTCTGAGGCTTCAGAGGCTTTCCAGTCCGCTGAGATCCAGCAGAGAAAGAGCAGGTTGCCTCCTCTACCTCCTCGCCAGCACTGGAGGACTGAGGCGAGAGCTGCTCCGCTGCGCCAGCACCTCTGACCAGACTGCAGGAGATGCCACATCCAGACCCTCTATTACCCAGCATCCCATCAGCAGACAGGCACACACAGAGTGGGAGGGGCGGATCAGACGGAGGAAACGTAGAGACTGAGAGAGGGAGAGAGTCCAGACAGACGCAGAGAGAGAGAGAGCGAGAGAGAGAGAGAGAGAAAGAGAGAGAGAGAGAAAGAGAGAGAGTACAGACTGTGTGTTCACAGAGAAGTGAAACTGGAGCCACACGAGCACAGACAGTATCTGCTGAAACCAACTCACAGTATTATTCTAAACTTTTAACGGTGATTGTTTCAGTGGTTTTAAATAGTTTGGTGTGACTGGAGGAGAGACAGGAGAAAGAGAGAGAGAGAGAGAGAGAGAGAGAGAGAGAGAGAGAGAGAGAGAGAGAGAGACGGAGAAAGAGAGAGAGAGACAGAGAGAGAGGAAGAGGAGGGTGAAAATGTGGTTCCAATCACTCACAAAGATGCTTTTGTTCTGTAGCTTGGGCCTCTCTCTCTCTCTCTCTCTCTCTCTTGCTCTCTCTCTCTCTCTCTCTCTCTCTCTCTCTCTCTCTCTCTCTCTCTCTGCCACACATGGAGTCGTAGAGTTTCATCCACTTCTTCATCAGATTTCTCTGAGAAAAATCCTATTCTACCTGAGAAACACTAACACTTGGAGACTAATTATTAGGGCTGTCAAAGTTAACGCGTATAATGCAGATTCATTTAAATGCCACTGATTTCTTCAAACGCATTAACGCAATCTCAGGAATCCATTGGTACCAACCATGTCATACTACTAAATAACGCTCCAAACTTATGCTACATTTTGGCAAGAAAAAACTGTCATGGCCATTTCAAAGGGGTCCCTTGACCTCTGACCTCTGACCTCAAGGCATGCCCACTTTATGATAATCACATGCAGTTTGGGGCAAGTCATAGTCAAGTCAGCACACTGACACACTGACAGCTGTTGTTGTCTGTTGGGCTGCAGTTTGCCATGTTATGATTTGAGCTTATTTCTTTATGCTAAATGCAGTACCTGTGAGGGTTTCTGGACAATAGTTTTCATTGCTCTATATTGTTAATTGATTTCCAATAATGAATATCTACATATATTTACATAAAGTACATAAAGGAAGCATATTTGCCCACTCCCATGTTGATAAGAGTATCAAATACTTGAAAAATCTCCCCTTTAAGATACATTTACATACATACAGTTTGTGCCAAAAAGAAGGGTTACCACTTCAATAGGTTTCTCCATATTTGATATTAATCAGGTCAGGAGATTTTGTAGTTACTAATATTATTTGTACACATACAGCAGTGGGGTCCAAGCACTGAGGAAGTAAAGCCAATCTCAACAAAACACAAGGTTGCAATTACACTATTTGAATGTTATCAGTTCATAGATTTTTTTTTTTAAAGTAGACACAAGAAAAAGGAATAGTCTCAGCTCATTAGACTGAATAAACAGATCCATGTGGCTGCAGCAGCAGCGGATACACAGTATGTTGTGTTGTTTTGAGTTTGGGGGTGGACGGCCCACTGCTTCAGCCACAGACACGGAGGGGAGGATGGGAGGATGACAGAGCGAGTGAACGGGGGAGAGACGGAGAGAGATGTTAGCATGGCGCTCCGTAAATTTATTCTGTGACTCACAGGGTCTGCCTGGACCTCAGTGCTCTCCATGCTGCTGGGACTATAGCAGTCCTCCACACACACACACACACACACACACACACACACACACACACACACACACACACACACGCACATGCATATTGATTTGGCATTGCAAGTCCATGCACACGCACAGACAAGCATGCATAAACATGTATACAAAGTTTGCAAACACACACACTCATTCACACGCACACCTACTCTGTGCAGACGAGTATTAAGAAATGTATTCATCGCTTTATGCCAAACACTACTGTGCCACGCCAAGAATAACCTCTTTGTGTGTTGCTCTGCACCCTGGCTCACCTTGTACGAGTATATAGCGCTAAGTTTCTGCTTAGTATTCATGGTGTGTGTGCGTGCCAGTGAGTGTGTTTCTGTGTGCATGTGTGTGTCTGTAATAAGCTTAAGATGGGGTCTCTCCCAAAAACCAAATGTCACAGGGATTTAAGCGTCAAGAGTGAGTTTCCTCCCAGCTGACTATCGGAGAAGTTCACTAAAAGCACAAGATTAAACAAAGTCTCAACTTTCCAAAATACATTCAGCCAGTTTCCATTTTTTTCTCCCTGTGGCAACACATCCATCCACCACGCAGGTTTAAAGATAAGCTGTAGGGCATGCGCCAAAACCTGCGAGGTAGAGGGAGACGGGGAAGGGAAGAGTGAAAAGAAAAGTACACAAAAACTACTTTCCACCATATTCAGCATCTATTCTATAATCTCATAAGACTTCAGCCACCTGTGTTCATGTAATCCACTCCATCACTACAGGTATAGTGTCTGTTCTGCACTCTCTGGCCCACCCTGTTGGTCGGAGCATGTTAGTGGACCACACTGATGTTTGTTGCTAGGTTTGTGTTTGTGAGATGCTGCTTGTGTTGTCCGGTTTGTTTACTCCTCCTGGTGGCCGCTCGCTGTATCACAACACATGCTGACCTCTCTGGAGGCCTCGCAGGCTTCACACTGGCTCAACCTGTAACTCTAGGAAATGTTAAGATTTGAGCAGTCGTCTAATGAGGTTTACATGTCAGGTAGAATTAATTAACTACTATACTGTTTTTTTTTTTTTTTTTTAAATTGCAGTTATTGACTATACAGTATTTGACATCAACCTGTACATTTGTGTTTAAGGCGAGATATAAGGATGCAGATTTACCTCATTGTTTTAGATATTATTTTGTTAACAACTCTCAATTCCATAATTACCAGACTGACTGAGAATCTTCATCTTCCTCTGTATAAAACATATCAAATTTAAATGTCCATTTAATAGATTCCTCTGCGTTTTTGTCGATGTATAAAAAGAGACTTATAGAAATGTTCTGCTGACAAAAACATTTGATTTGGAAAAAAAATGGTCACTCTAAATATGGCAATTACTCCTGCTTCTTTGTATTTTCTTGTTTTGTTTGAACTTTACTCGTACACTTTACACTGTATATTTCTATATGTGAGATGTTTTGAACACTGATATCTAAAATGTACTGGTGATGTTTGTCATGATAGTATTTTTATGTATTGTATGTCCTTTGGGTGTGTTTCTTTTTTATATAAGCCATTATAGGTTTCTACCACATCCTCACATGTATTTTACATTCCTTTCATGTGAATTGTATTTTACAATTTTGTCTTTTTTTAATGTGTGAAACAAGTAAACAATAAACTGTGATGGGCATTCTTTAAGGTACGTAAGTAAGTAAGTAAGTAAGTAAGTGAAAATGTATTTATATGGCACCTTTCAAAACCTTGGATAAATGATTAAAAATAACAAAATATGAGTACAACACAAACATTACAACAGGAGACAATAGCACAATAAGAACAAAACAATAGAAGCATCACAGCTCAATTTAGAGTACATGACTCAGGCACAAATAACACTTTCAGCTGTAGCTTAAAACACCCAAGAGAGTCTTAAAGTCTATATGTGTTTGTGTGCATGTTTTTCTATATGAAGACTATGAACTAAAAGAAGTGTGTTCTCTATATGAATATCTTCGGGCCTTAGCTATTAAAATGCCAAATTATCAGCTGTCCTCAAGACATAATATAATGAACCCTCCACCAGCAAACAGACAGCGGTTGTTAAAACTCATCATACAGAGTTCTTACAAGAAAATTAAATTTTTGGCACGTTATACATTAACACATTTGAACATAAAAGAAAGTATTTAACTAGTTTTAAGGGTATTTTTGGCACCTAACCTTTTAGCTCTATGACCCCTAAAAACAAGGTCATCAAACATACGGCCCGAGGGCCAGAACCGGCCTACCAAAGGGTCAATCGGGCCCACTACATTTTCAATAAAATGCACTGCTAATCCCAACTTTCCACTGTCACGCTGTCCTAACAAGAGTAGCAGGTCCAGGTACGCTGACCTCTACCTCTGAGCCACATCCACCAGGGTTATTATAGACTAAAACGGAAACTAAAATGAAAATAAGCAGTGAAAAATATTTTTAGTAAACTGAAAATAAATAAAAACTAGATCCTTTAAGAAAAACTAAAACTAAATTGAAATGATATTTCCTGGGTAAAAAGATAATAAAAAATTAGACAGCATGAATTTCTGTCAACACTCGTGACATTGAACCACAGAAACTGAACGGACTTGACTTTCCAGGAGATGATGCTATACGGTGTAAAATGTTAATGTTTCTCATTGAAAGGATATTAGATGTGTTTTGGGATAATGTGATTTTAACATTTGGTGCAAAAGGTGTCATTTTATAATAGTTTTAATCTGTAAAGTATGACTCAAAAAGATGCAAAGAGGAAATTTGCTCAAAACATTCAGCCTTCCTTCATTGTTAACAGCCGTTGCCTTGATTGGGTTTCCTTAATTATAGTGGTTAGAGTCGGCAGGAGTCAGGCGTTTATATTACAAGTACTCTGGCAGTGGTCACGGTGAAAATTAGAGTAGCTGTAATTAATACTGTATATTTTCTGCATTTTCAGTTTGTGTTTGTGTGTGATGTCTTGTCTTGTCTTACTGCAGGGCAGGCTCATTATTTTTATAGGTACTAGAGCATAAAAGAAAGTATTTAAATAGTTTCAAGGGTATTTTTGGCTCCTAACCTTTTAGCCCTGTGACCCCTTAGAAGAAGGTCATCAAACATACGGCCCGAGGGCCAGAATCGGCTCGCCAAAGGGTCAACCCGGCCCACTACATTTACAATAAAAAGCCCTGCTATTCCTAACTGTCCACTGTCACACTGCCCTAATAAGAGTAACATCATGCCCTACGCTGTATACGCTATTATACGTCCCACGTGCTTACGTACAGGCTACGTGACACAACACTGTCAAGCGTGGGCTACTGTTCATGCAGGAGCCGCCGGTGGAAAAAAGGAGAAAAGTGGACACACACAGTCTCGGTTTTCCAAGAGATATGGATCAGTTTATATTTGTTCACGGAGGTCAATGGGAAGCCAGTGTGCTGGGTGTGTTCACAGCACCTTTCAGTGCTCAAGGAATATAATATTCGGCGCCACTATCAGACTCATCATGGCGGGAAATAGAAGAACTTGAAAAGACAACTGAAAACAGAGAAGATGAACGAATTGTTGTCTGTTTTTAATCGTAGCCGAGAGATCAATGAGACATCTCAGGCTGTTCATCTGTTTATGGATTCTTCATTATTTGTACTTGTGCTTCTTTACACTAAAAGAAAAGGACAAATGTGGAGGTGTTGTTATTTATAGGTTATTATCAGGGCTATCAAAGTTAGTCAATAATAACACGTTAACGCAAATTTGTTTTAATGGCATTCATTTCTTTAACGCTTTAATGCAACTTGCGATTTTAAGATTGTAGCGGGCTCAGTTTTAAAGCTAGAGTGAAGATTTGGTGAGGAAAAACTTGGTCCTGGGTCCCTTGACCTCTGACCTCAAGATATGTGAATGAAAACATTATAGCTGGCTCTAACAAAAACAAACTAGAACTACTGTAAAACTAAATATATACTAACTAGAGCTGTCAATCAATTCAAATATTTAATCTGGATTAATCGCATGATTGTCCATAGTTAATTGCAATTAATCGAAAACATTTTCATCTGTTCAAAATGTACCCTTAAGGGGTCAAGGGACCCCTTTGAAAATGGCCATGCCAGTTTTTCCTTGCCAAAATTTAACGCAAGTTTGGAGTGATTATTTATTATTATTCCTATAATATGGTACCAATAGATTTGTTAGGCTATCATGTTTCATATGATACCAGTATCTTCACTCTAGCTTTAAAACTGAGCCCGCTACAATCAGAAAGATCGATGATGCATTAATGTCTTTAAGAAATTAGTGGCGTTAAAACGAATTTGCGTTATCACGTTAACTTTGACAGCCTTAATAAAAACAAAAACTAAAGCTTTCTGAAAAAACTGAAACTAAACAAAACTAGCAAACACACTCTGACTAAAACTAACTAAAACTAAACTAAAATGAAATGGAAAAGTCAAAACTAAAACACCACTGCTTTCTTCCTCTGGAGAAGAAACAACAAGGACGCAGCGTGGGACAGTGTAATAAGTATTTTATTGCATTTTATAATGCCATTGTCAATAATTAGTACAGATTACATGCAACTAGACCTACTGTACAGTTTTTTTATTGTCTGCATGGACAGACACAAGAAGATTCAGGTTACAAATACACAGATATATGTGTGTGTTTTTATACAGCATGAAGGAAAGGGCAGTGACTGGCATTACATGGCTACCCGGGGTGGAGGGTCAGAGGGCTGGGCTCCACTGTCTGTCTAAAGCCACCGCCCAGTCCCTGTCCCCGCCTCGTCCTCGGGTCACACTTTCAAATAACAAGAAACAGAACAAAAAAACCAAAGGATAAAGAGAGGTAAACAGGTAAACTGAAACTAAGAAACAATACAGAGAGTCACTGCTGAAAATGTACACACATTCCTTAGGTTTAACCAGAGGAGCGCTGAAGTGGTAGTTCCATCGGATTCTGGCTGTCTCTACTTGATAATACCGTCAGGCTCCACTTTGAGAGTCCCTCACCCCTCACATGACACCTCAGAACTGTCCAATCACAAGTCAGGATTTGGGCTCCCCGTGTCCTTTGAGTCAGTCACCAGCCAATAGGACGCAGGCCGGCCCTACAACACCATTACGTGGATGTATACGAGAGATAACAGCTAAAGGTGATCAGTGAAGTCGATGGAGACTTTTGGAAGTAGCTTGGTTTTTGTTTGGTTAAGGTTGTGGCATTGGTTTGGTTACAGTTTGGTTACAGTTCAGGAGTTTGGACTGGTTGCTTTCAATGCCTTTGGTAGTCAGAGGATGAGCTGCATCTCTGAGAGCCATTCCACATTTTGGTATTGAGACTACGCGAGAGGAGGAGTATCAAAAATGCAACAGTGTCGGGCTTTGATCGGCCTCTGTGGGACTGGGAGATGAGGTTGGCGACTGGTCACCACCAGCCAGGTGTGTGTGACTCAGTGACACCCCCACGGCGCCTGCAGATGATTGACAGCTCTGCGGGTCGGAGTTCAGCACAGGAATGACAGGGGTCAGGGGTCAGAGGGAGGGGTCACAGGGAGCTGGGACACATATTGGCACCTGAGAGGACCAACAGCAATATCTTTCTAGAGCTCCGCGTTGTTGTTTCTTTTTTAAAGCAAGAGAGGGGCTACATATTCTTACATTTTTTTCTCTTTTTCTTTTCAGAGGTTTTGGTCCTGTCTTTGAGAAAAAGTCCTTCTGAGGTATCAATACATAATGAAGTAACTTTTTAGTTTGTTTTCCATTTGTTTTTTTTCTTTCCTTAAAAATGCATAAATGCAGTACAGAGACAAAAAAGTATCAAAATAGACCTAGCTAAGATAAATATACAAACAGGTGTTACCTAAACCACTGATCTAACTTTTATTCTTTTAATTTTTTTTTTTTAGAGATAATACACTTAAAAAATCAGCGTCCCAGACGTTTTATGAAGAACTGAAAAAAATGGAAACAAAAACAAAACTAATAAACCGAGATACCTGCAGCACTTAATATGATAAATACATATACTTCAGCATTAGCAGTACAGTATAGGAATCAGAGCTGAAAGCTTTACAATAGCTAAACAGGTGCAAAAGAAAAAAAAAAAAAATCAAAAAGGGAAAGAATGCCCCGGAGAGATAAGTCAAGCGTTAATATACAAGAATACATCATGTTATGCCAAAGCTGGAGAAAGAACAGAAGTGTTACATGGCGACCTGTGAACAATCTACATCTTTATAAAACAGCTTTGTTTACAGGTGTACCTTAAAGCACAAGTCAGAGATCATCTATGTACTGTATGCAGCAGTTCCTCTTGGTTTGGATATTACTAGTAGTAGTGATGAGTTTCATTGAGTGTGTGTTAGTCCTCTCGGCGTCTCGTGTTTTGGCGAAGCGGGTGCTGCTGTGTTGTTGTGGGTCTTTGGATATCTGGATGGTCAGAGCCTCCTGTTGCACTAACCCATAGCCCTGCTTCTATTATACCCCTGTGTGTGTGCGTGTGTGAGTGGCACTGATATATTCTGTCCATCATCACCCAAACCGACAGCCAGCTCCCTGCAACGCCGCCATTAACGACCAGCTATCATGAATATGCACACGTACAGTCACAGTTGAGAGGCTGTTCACAGAGCTCAGTGCTAATTGGGTGCAGGAATATGGTCAGTTTTTTTTTTAACACAGCTGATAGAAAACTTTTCATATATAGTGAGCACTTCACAACACACTTTGAGACGTAGAGAGTGCTTTAGATGTGGTTTAAGGAGAGGTAGTCATTTTTAAATCCATGGAAAGTGAAACGTCTCTATGTTTTTGGGCTCGAGCGGATGTGTTAGGGAGTCCGGATCACCTTTTTTTTTTTTTTTTCTTGTCAGTCATACAGTAAGTGTAACAACAATTTTGGCATTCCTTATTATCATCGAGGAAGAATGGAGGAAAAAAAATAATATTTCAGAGAGTTCAGTCTCTCATTGGCTATGTGTTGAACCGTTTTTTTGAAAAGGAGGTAGTGTTATTTTTGGTTTTTATCTCGTTTCTATCTGCCACTTTGTACTTTGTTAGAAATCAGTCTCTAATGTGACAGGAAACAGTCCTGTTTGAACACAAAGTCATCAGAAAGGTTCTTTCATTAAATAAGAAAAATCGTCTGAAGTGCAAGAGATAGTTTGACAAAAAAGTATGAAAATATGAACCCAACTTTCAATTAGTCCCTTGGTTGTTTTCCTCTTACGTTGGTATTATTTTTTTAAGTTGTTCCCTCTTTATTGTAATATATATGTTTTTTTGGAATAACTCCTCCCTGTCCAAAGATGTGACTTTTGTAACCACATTACAGTACACTTCCTCTTCCTGCGAATACAGATCAAGAGGTTTTGTTCCCTAGATTGAAAAACTCCAAATGTTTGTTACGACAGCACCAGAACAAGTATCCTGTAAAAGTGTTCAAATGCCTCACGAGTGCCTCGTCTTCAGGGCCAGTCCTATAGGATTGTGTTTGGAACACAGTTTAGCCTGAGCGTGGGAGAGACAGGGTTTCACCTCTAAGTGCTTTTCTCTTTCTTTTTGTTTTTCCAGAGGAACTGTGCGAGGTTTGTTAATACTACTTTTTTTTTGGCCTCATACCTAATGTGAGTCATTCGTAACCGCTTATCATGTAAAAGCTTTTTTGATGTCTCCAAATCCTAGTTTTGCTTCACACACTTTGGTTTTCGGAATGGTCAGCACTGTAAGTCATGTATAATTTCAACACAATACTTATATGAATACAATAATAAGAATTCAAACTCCTGGTTTGTTGTCTTTTGGCCAATTCTTTAAGAAGAAAAAGGAAACTCAAAAAGGGCAAAATAAAACTACAGGGTTTTTGGTTTTCTACATATTTCTTTGGTTACCTGTAACAAAAATAAAATGGGAATAAGCAGATAATAGATTAAAATAAATGTTAAATTTGGTATGGCACTGTAGAGAAAAAAGTAATGCTTTTATGCTCACGGAAAACAAACAAAAAAATAAATCTCACGTGCTATTCCTTTAACACAAACTCACACAGTGAATTGCAGATAGCTTCTACACAGTAACTATTACAACCATAGAGCTTTGAATCGAAGCTGAGCAGAGTTGCCACATTTGGTGTCCCACGGAAAGAATTCCCCCTTATATGTTTATCAATTTGGACACAGTTCCAGGCAGAACCTTTGTGGGATGAGGTATTCTCTGACTGCAGTAATAATATATATATTTTTTAAAGCATTACTGATATTTCTCAACTAAATACACAACCAAAAAAAAAAGTGAATGAGAGAATTTTAAAAACAAAAGATTCAGCTGTTAAATAATCTGTCTGGATAATGGCAACTTTAAGTGCTATTTCCAAATTTCTTGCCTGCTACACATTGGGACAGAAAGGGAGAGGGGCGGGAGTGGGGGGCGGGTATCACAAGTTGGGACAATACTGCGCTTTCTTTCTTTTTTTTCTTGCCAATACTCATTTGGAATGGTGTGAACAGCCAGAGTAAATCAAACAATTTACAATACAAAAACAAAAAACAGCATCCTTAGAAAAGGTACGTCGAAACAGAACGCCACCGTGGAAATATTGATCCTCAAAAATAAACAATGATAATAACATCAAATAAAAAAAAAGGAAATGACAAAAGCTACCACACATTTTTTTTCTTGTTATACTCCATAATCATGAACAGTTTTCTTTTTTAGTCACAATATTTCTGTAGACGCTTCCTCCCTCGTTTCTCTTTGCTTCCCCTCTTTTCTTCTCAAAGTGTTCCTAGCTCGTCGCTCCGTCTGCAGACGGAGGAGAGGAGAAGGACAGCACCAAATGGTCCTATTCCTGCAGTCTTTTCGGGATGGGGATGGGAAGGGATGGAGGTGGAGGTGGGGGTAGGAAAATGTCTTTTTTTTCTCACTTAGAAGCAAAGAGTTTTAAAAGATGTTCGTCACTAAGTGTCTTGCTGGGGGGCAGAAGTTTGGGCAGGGACCAGGGCCGCAGCCTCGCCGTGGAGTTCACACGCCAACGTGGAGATCTGCACAAGTGTTGGAGCGCTGCTGAGCTTTGAAAGCGCTCGTCCTTCCTTCCTTCCCGCCTTGAAGCCCGACAGTTTCATTTCAATCAAATCAAAGAAAATGAAAAAGCAAGTGATTGACTCAAAGAGGGGGAAGAAGGAGAGGTCTGCACAGCCCCTGGTGACTGCTCCAAATCTATATACACATGATCCTGTGTGTGTGTGTGTGTGTGTCTTTCTCTTTCGAACACAAACACACGTGTGTGTCTTCTCAGCTGAGATAAAACGGCTAGCCAGGCAGCCCGAGACAACAGCGAGGAGGGCGTATGCAGAGTGGTCGGGCAAGGAGGAGAGAGTGTGTCCAAACCTCTAAGGGTCTCTACACAGAGGCTGATTTGACCAGGGGAGGATGATGAGACATGGTGAATGTGTGTGTGTGTGTGTGTGTGTGTGTGTGTGTGTCTGCATTGAGTGGTGTTACACCTCTGAGCCAAGTGTTGGAAAAGAAACACATGGATGTAAAGCAGTGCTCCACAGTTTAGTTTTTGCGTCTGAAAGGTCATCTAACCCTGTTTGGAGTTTCTCAATGTCGTCCTTGGTTGCTTGCATTTTCTTAAAAACAACAAAAAAAAAACATTCTCTTTTTTTTCTCTCTTTTCTCTTAAGTGTACTGTAGCTATCTTTTTCCTCTTCAAGCTGACGAGAGGGCTCAAGGGATTGATCTCGCTATGTCTCGTCCCTCTGGTCCGTCTGGGATCGGTCCTACTCCAGCTCCTCGGTGGGGAGATCCTCCTCCAGGTCGCGGTCGTCGCTCTGCATTGCCAGGCTGTGTGTGACGCCGGCCAGGAGGGATACTGACCGACTGTCCTCCTCCAGGTCAGTGGGCTCCTCCTTCACATGCACCTGGTGGCTGGAGGGGAGGGCGAACAGCTGTTAGCGGGGCGAGGGGTCCAGTTTTAAAGGCAGACGCCAATGGGTCCTTTTCACAGCAGCCGTTTTGACATGTCATAGCAGGGTGAACACAGGCGTAATTAATACAAATGATTATGGTCCCGTTCTATTTAGTGTGTCACAGCCACTCCAGTGAGCCAGCATGTACAATAGCAGGGCACCTGTGTTCACCCTGCTATGACATGTCAAAACGGTTGCTGTGAAAAGAGACTATAGCAGAATTTCTCATGCCAAATATTCAGAGTTAGTTGGTGAATGTAGAAAAAATAGTTGTCCTGTTACGTAAAATCCTCTCGCACTAAATTAAAACGATATCTTTCATCAGCCATTTTCTACGAAGATA
Source organism: Sebastes umbrosus (assembly GCF_015220745.1). Lineage (NCBI taxonomy): Eukaryota > Metazoa > Chordata > Actinopteri > Perciformes > Sebastidae > Sebastes > Sebastes umbrosus. Next base: position 30,467,392 of record NC_051269.1, on the reverse strand, counting down.
ATATTTATATCAGTATCAGTATTAGGGCTGCTCCCCTCTTAGTCAATTAGTTCACTAATCAGTTCTTTTGGTCTTAGTTGACTAAGACATCTTTCTTCAATTAGTTGTTTTTTTTATGCTTTTTCATGCTCAATGATTTATCTCCAAGAAACTTATGAGCACATCTCTGGTAAAACACAAGATTTAAAGAGGTGTTTTTTTTTGTGATTCCTTGCGGAGAAACACAGTTTTACAGGTCTGTTGATTGAATCAATGATGAAAAGTCAGCTTTTTCAAAACCAACTTGGCTCAGTTCAACATTTTGTTTCAAAACAAAACTCCTCATCTCTCCTCTGACAGGATTTTGACATCAGATGATTTGCTACCACTACACTTCATAGTGATGCCTGTTCAAACAGAGAGAGGCTGAAGTATCATCGGTCACTGGATGCCTCTGACTGCAGTAAATGCATAAAAATAAAAAAGTGTCCAGGTGCTAACATCTGTCTTCTGATCAAACTAAAAATCTGAATTTTAAAGAGAAAATTGTAGCTTTGTGTGGTACATTTCAATCCATTAGTTGACAAAAACGTACAAGTGTTCCTCGACTAATAATTTCTTTGGTCGAGGACAGCCCTAATCACCATTATATAGATATATATTCTAATATATTATATAGCTAGACAACACTGACTCGCTGATAAACCTGCCACTATTAGTCTAATACACTGGTCCTACACCGTACACGTGTGAGAGTGTCGATGTGTACCTGTACTGGTGAGGGCTGAGCGTGGGGCTGCAGCTGCCGTTGCTGTTGACCTGCTCCACAGTGGAACTGACATCATCGTGGCCCACATGCAGCATGTTGAGGCTGGCCGCAGACGGGGACACCAGGGAGGGGCTGTTCAGCAGGTGAAGACTGCTCTCTGCCAGAGCCGCCTGCACACAAACACACATACACACACAGATGTCGAGTTACTTTAAATCCAAACAAAACCTGCTGGCTATACCGCGTACCAAATGTAAAACCAAAGGTGACTGTTCTTTTTCTGTCCTAGCACCCAGACTGCGGAACAATCTCCCCCCTCACTTTAGAGTCTGTTGACTGTTTCAAAAACATCTAAAAAACAATTTCTTTAAAGGTCCAGTGTGTAGGATCTGGTGTTATCTAGCGGTGAGGTGAGTAGATTGCAACCGACTGAAGCCTCTCCCGTGTGCCAAACGTGTTGGAGAGCTACGATGGCCGATGCGAAAACGCGAATTGCCCTCTCTATAGCCAGTTGGGGCAGATCCAATGCGTAGAGTGTGTGCGCATGTGAGTGAGGTGAGTGGTGAAGCAAGAGCGGCGGCGACGGCAGCGAGTAACATTATTTAGCAGGAAAAGTTAACAGTGTTTGGTTTGTCCGTTCTGGGCTACTGTAGAAACATGGCGGAGCAACATGGCAGACTCCGTGGAGAGGACCTGCTCCCTATGTAGATATAAACGGCTCATTCTAAGCTAACGAAAACACAACAATTCTTTGTTTCAGGTGATTATACTCTAAAGAAAAACATACTTATTAATATTATATTCCATTTATGCCAGTAGATCCCCCTAATTGTTACACACTGGTCCTTTAAGTTGGCTTTCAATAATGTCCTATAAGTCCCCATAAGGGTTGATTTGTGTGATAACTTGTTACTGTATGTTTTCAGCGTTTTTAAGTGCACTGCGCTGGATGTATTTTTGATTACTATTTGTTCTTGTATGCGCTCTGCGCTTGCTATTATATTTTTTTGTACTGATGTTATTGTAAAGCACTTTGTAACCTGTCTATATAAATATAGTTTTACTTACTTACTTACTAAATAGAAGCTGGGTTACAGTTTAAAAAAAATAAAAAATGATTCATCAAATTAGAAGAAGCTAAATGATAATGGCAAAAGGGGTAAGTGACGTAATAAAAGGCTGTCTGGAAATGATCCGTCCACCACAACCACCACATTTGTTGAAACATCCAACTCTTACTTATAAATTTAAACTGTAATGATCAAAATGTGTTTATAAGTTGACACACAGTATAATAAATGGTCACAGCCACAATGAATGATGGATTTCTTTATGCACTGATGAGAGCTCTTCCATATGGAGCACATTTGAATCCACTAACTTGCAAGTGAACTTGACAAGCCACTAGGGGGCACTTATATACAGTGCTTTTCCCCCCATCATGCCTTGTGCTTGTGCGTTTAAGTCCCTGTCATAAGTGTGTGTGTGTTGAAAGTCTCAACAGGAACATTAAGCGAGACTGATCCACAACTTAAACGCGCACGCGAACGCGGCGAAACATCAAATGTCTGCAGAAGAGAAAACAACTGAACCAACAGGGGCAGCTTCTGTCAGAGCTCCAACCGCTCACATCCAGCTGTTTGCAGATGAGACAGGTTGGACGCTGTAGCTGAGAGACTCACCCCACCTCCCCTCTCACACGGGGGAAGAAAAAAGACAAAAGGAGGGGAATTCTCACTGGCTCAGAGATGGATTTTCTGGGACAGGCGATAATTTTATGCGGTAACCTTAATTGACAACTACTTGACGCTATAAATCATCTCAGTGGCAAAAATTGCGTGTGTGTGTGGGCTCGGTGTGTGTGTAGGAGTGAAGAGATGAGGTGGCGCATGTGTGAGAAAGTGAGGTGGGAGGTGAGTGTTGGTGCGGGAGGAGGAGGGAGGTGGTGTGTGAGCGTCGTTAGGGAATCTGCTAATTATAAGAGGGAATTGATATTAGTGCCCTTGATTGCGATTGGCTGCTACTGTGTGTGTGTGAGTGTGTGTGTGTGAGTGTGAGGGAGATAGAGAGGAATGGGGGGGAGGAGAGGGCTTTCCTTACCTGGTAGCTGGCGTTTAGGGATCCAAAGCCCAGGCCTGAAATCATGTTTTTCACCAGAGTGGGACTTCTGCACACACACAAAGAGAGAGAGAGAGAGGAGTGAGAATCACAGATTGAGCACACATGTGAAAAGATGTCACCGCCACCAAAGCACTCTGACAGATCTCACAAATATGTTTGTTACAAGTAGAAACATACACAGACTGTAAACAGATGCTAAAACACACACACACATATGAAAGTGTGTGATATCTGGCGTGCAGGTGCGTGTGTGTGTAATTATCCCTGGTTTCTCTGGCGGTTGCAGAGAACATCTGTTTACATACGCTAACAAGGTTTTTTTTCCTCTCCTGCATCTCAAACAGCTGCTTACTAATGGTGTCGACAAACAGAGAAAAACACACACACATACAGTAAAGTGCGTACACGATAAGCCGGCAGACCTTTTTATTTTTTTATAGATCTGATTGCTGAGTTGGCCTCTTGGTAATAATAGAGCGTCCACTTAGGTAATCATAGTGCCAGCACCCATAAGCTCACACTCACATCAACCTCAAGAAAACAAAGTGTATGTGATGCAGTGTGTGCGTGTGATGTAGTGTGTGTGTGTGTGTGTGTGTGTGTGTGTGTGTGTGTGTGTGTGTGCTTACCCGGTCATCTTTGGTGGTCTCCTCTTTTGGTATTCAACTTCATCCACAGTCCACACGGCCCCCTTCACGTTCTCAACGCGAACAAAACACTTGTGCAGACTCAGGTTGTGGCGCACAGCATTCTGGGAAAAGGGAGAGAGAGAAAAGAGGAAGAGATTTAACACGACTGAAGTTTAACAAGTCCTTAGCACGGGTATTTTATTCTCCGTCCGGAGGGAGTGTGTGTGTTGTGTGTGTTGTTAATTTAAGCCCCGAAATTGTCTGTGAGTGTCACCAGTACCAGTTTCTCCTATTGGAAGTAGTTTTCGGTTAGTTTTGGGGCTTCACTGTAAGCATTTCATTTATTGTCAATAAGTTGTTATATTTGTTTAACCTCTGTTGTCCTTGCTTCTCTTTTCCTGGGTTTCCTCATTTTTCCAAAATCCTGACTTTGACTATTAAAGGTCTTATTGATTTGATTTAAAAAAAAAAAAAATACATCTATAGAGCCTTTAGAAAGATGCTTAATAAAGTATGGCTTTTCCTGAAAAAAATTATTATGATTGTGAATTAATCATTTAAAAATGAATGTTTTGTTTATCTCTTTATCTAAAACCAGGTTGGTATCTCTGTGTCGTCAGTTAATGTGGAAAAAAACGTTTAAATGGCTTAGATTGATGATAAGTGTCTGGCAACGACTTGTTGGGAAGTTAATGCAATGGAACGGGGGAAGTAGAAGAATGTGACATCACATACTATGCACTACATACTCAATAGGTGTACTATAGTTCAACATACTTTTGTGTGAATAAACAGCAGTATCTATCTTTTCGGACGCACTGAGCAGAAATTTACATCTTCAATTCCTGAGAGCCTCCTCGCCGGTTGGAGACGTGTAACCATGGTAACCTGTGCAAACCTCATGTGACCAAAACGACGGTTTGTGAGAATCAAAATCTGAGTTAGTTTAAAATATATATTACCCCTAGCAAAGTGAAATCTTATATTTACAGTTAAATTTAAGCATTATTGATGTTACAGAGCTGTCAAACTAGTCGTCACTACCGCATTGCATTGTGGGATATTTATGCCACCGTGGTGTGCAACGTTGCATACTGCAATATTTCCCTGAAAATAGTATGTAATTTGCGTACTATTGGTTTCAGACTAAGGTGTCGGACATTCTAAAATATCTCACACTGTTTTAGCGTACTAAATAGTAGTTAGTATGGAATTTTGGACGCAACCCTAGTGGCTGAATGTTATCAATGTTATCAATTTTACCTTCAATAAAAGTGTTAATCTAAACATTTCAAAGTTGTACCGTTAGATACTCGTCCAAAGTATGTCAAATTTCAAGACTTTTGACAAACACATGACTCCAATAATATTCCAGCGGGAAATGTGTCCTGGAAGAGAAACTCAACACCAGCTGAAATCGTTATTTTTGCTCCCAGTTCTCACTTGGCTGGAGGTAGAAACACTCACTCAGGGTGTGTTCATTGCAAACAATGCTTTCCAGTTCGGTGTTATGTTGCCTTTTAAGTAATGCAACCTTTTTTCACCCATCACTTTATACACACACATACTGTAGCTCCATGTACAGTGCTAATACAGTGCAGCGGTTCTCTAGTAGCGCTATTTTATCTCAGAATTTTTCTAATCAGTCACCATCAGCACACACACACACACAGAAACACACACACATACAGGCACTCAGACAGGCGGGCACACCGCTATCTCCGTCTCACCCCCCCAGGGACAGGCCTCCCTTTTCATCTGCTATTTGTAGTTTGTTCATGCCCAATTTCATTACCAATTTTAATTCGTCTATAATTAAATCCTGCATATTCTCTCTGACACGTTGTTCTAAGCCGAGAGGGAGGGACAGGCCAGGCATGCATCACTCCTCGGCGTAATTACACACACGCACACACACACACACACACACACATACAAACACACACACACGTAATTACACAAGCCATAATCAGCGGAGGAACCCTTTCTCCCCCGCATCCCCTCAACCCCCGAGCCGTGATGCTAAGTTTTGTAAATGAGTCTGACCCCAATCTGCGCCCGCCACCCTGACAGTGCAAACACACACACACATACACACACAGATACACACATACACACACACACAGATGCACACGCCAGACACCAGTGCTATTGCAGTGCTATTTGCATTCGTCTCCGTGATGAAAGCCTAATTCTCCCAGTTAAAACATTAGCAGTCATTTACAGTGGGTCACAGCACATGTGCCACTCATCTCCACTCCCTCCGGCTGGGAGGGGAGGGGTGAGGAGGGTGGTGGTGGTGGGCGGGACGGGAGGCAGAAATTTGGGAAGAAAGAAGAAAAAAAAATCAAGAGACTAAATTTTAATTCAGGTGTTACTAGAAGTGTGAATGTCTTTATATTGTAAATGATTTGTAATCCGTCCGGTTGTGTTTCTGTTGCTGCCTGATGCATGCTGGGATATGCTACTTCCATATGATCCTAAATACTGTAGGAATACATAACATATATAATATAATAAACAAGCATTTCACTTGTGATGACTTCAGATTTGTGTTAAACGGCAGTGGATGAAGTAAATACGACAAAGAAATACATTTCATATCTATTTATTTAACCTTGATTCAGTCCTCACCACCTGGTGCTGCTTTTACTGTAGCTTCTATTGGTGTATTGTGTTTTTATGTAAGTGTGTTTTAATGTGTCCTGTCTGGATGTGATATGTTGTGTTTTAATGTACCCTCTTTCATAGCAGTTTTTGCACGTGTGAACCAAAGACAAATTTCTGCCTTTTGTGCGCAACAAAGTAGACAATAAAGTATTTTCTATTCTATTCTATTCTATTTACCACAAAATATATAACAAGTAAAAATTCTAATTTTACTTAAGTAAAAGTATGTATGTATTATTAGCAAAATGTACTGAAAGTATCTAAAGTAAAAGTACTCACAATGTAGAAAAAGGTCCCTGTGAGTGTTACTATTATATACTACATATATATATTGGATAATTATTACTGATGCGTTAAGGTGTAAGCAGCGTTTTACTGTTGTAGTTGGTCAATGTCAAGCTAATTTTAACTATTTCATATGCTATTGGGTAGTTTAATCTATAACAATCATATTTTATAGCGCTGCAACTAACTATTATTGTCATTGTCGATTAATCTGTCGATTATTATTAGTTGTTTGGTTTATAAAATGGTGAAAAAGGTCGATCAGTGTTTCTCAAAGCCCAAGATGACGTACTCAAATGTCTTGTTTTGTCCACAACTCAAAGATATTCAGTTTACTGTCATAGAGGAGTAAAGATACCAGAAAATATTCACATTTAAGAAGATGGAATAAAAAAAAATTGGGCTTTTAAAAAGAAAAAAAAAATGTTTTTTACTCAAACCGATAATCAAAATAGTTGTTGATTAATTCAATAGTTGACAAATAATCGATTAATCATTGCAGCACTAATATCTTTTAAAATCTGCAAAGTAATTAGTAATTAAAACTGTAAAATAACTGTAGTGGAGTACAATATTTAGTGTATAAAGTAGTATAAAATGGTACAAGTTACTTGAGTAAATGTACTTAGTTACATTCCACCACTGGAAATCAAAGTGAAGCATCTTATATAGAGTCTTGATTGCATTTTCTGTCCTTAATCTATTTTATTCTAACCTAATTTACTTTAAACATGGGACCAATTACCCCCAAAAACGTGATTTATACTAGCTGCATCTGAAAAAAACACGAGTTAAACTGGTGAGTTAAACAGAAAATAAAACCTCCTCTTTAAGGCCTCCATCATGCAGCACCTTCGAAATAACGCTCAACACTCATTTCTCCTCCTCTCTAAATCATCCCTTTCTTTCTCTCTCTCTCTTGTCTCATCCTCATTCTCTGTCTCTTTCCTTCCTATGATCAATGACTTCCATTCCCTGACACCGCTGCTCTCCTCATGAAATATAACGGCTTATTAAAGGACATACATCTCTACGGCCCTATTTGACTCGCTGAGCTGCTATATAAATACATAAGGCCATGCCGAGCTATATTTAAAGGTCTGCGGGGCCAACGGCACAGGAAGCAGACGCCAGACATTAATAGTTAAAATTCATAAAAGTCAGATGAGGAGGTAAAGATATTCCTGGCTGCCCCGTCTCTTAACCCTCTCCGCACCCCTCCATCATCCTCCCATCCCTCCCTCCTTGGTTTAGGGCTATTAGAGGAAAGGATGGGATCTCTCCTCACCCCTCCTCCCACTGTCTCCCTCACTCCTTTCTCTCACTTTCCCTCTCTGGAGGAACTGACACTCAAATTAGTGCGAGGTTTCTGTAGAAATGGGTCAGCACCTACAATGGTGGGATCAGGCCAGGTGTGTGTGAGAGAGAGATTCGATGTGTGTGATCATGAGAAGTGTGTGTGTGTGTCAGCTTTTTATGTGCATCTCTATAATGAGGCTGTATAACGGCTAGATGTGGCTCCAGCGGGCTAAGTGGGGCCGACTCTCCATGTGCCACGTTGGAGGTGAGAGAGTTGTTTAGGACTGAGAGGGAGCGAGACGGAGAAAGAGTGAGAGAACGAGAGCAGTAGGGAAGTGTCTCATAAAGGACAGAAAGAGCCAATAACTGTCAAATCCGTCATATCTTTAGGAGCTGAGCAAAGTCAGCTTTAAAACTTGTGTGCAGGCGTGTGTGTGTGTAACTGTACTTGTATCATAAGTGCTAAATTTAAGCCTTCAAAGTGAATCCATTTTCTGCAAAGTGAGGTCATTTTGGCGAATCCGAATGTTTCAAATAACACGGCAAAACCTGCCTACAAATGTTTTTGTCACTGTGGTCTCTGCTCGGGTCGGGGGCTTCATCAGTCGGCACAATTATTTTGCAGTCAATGACATCAGCTTTAATCAAGTCAGAGTTGTTTACCACATTTCAGTTGGAGTCTAAATATTTTTGCTTTGATTGAATCAGCTTTTAATCAGTCAGAGACGGAGTCGAAACCTTCATTTGCTAAATCTGGTGCTGCTCTTTTTCGCCATCATCTCATCCAGTGGTTCCAAACCTTTTTTCCTACAGGTACCCCTTTTCTATCATTGAGTATCCTGATGACCCCTGACTAAGGGACATATTTTATTATTATTTCCTATTAATATTTGATGCATAACATTAACAGTAAAGAACAATTGAAAAAAATTTACAATTAACTAAAATAGTGTAAGCAATAACTGCAGGAAGTTTGTGTAAAACGAGCGATTTGTGTGAATTTTGAGCAGATTATTTCCCGTGAATATTGCATCAGAGTTTTCCTGTTATTTTTAGGAACTTTAAATACAATTCTCTGTCTGTATTATGTATTTTTTTTATTTTTAACAATCATTTAATACACTTAATATGCTTATTTTTGACAAACTCAGTGTTTTCTTCTCCCTGATGCTTGGCCATTGTTCTTTTTGGTCTTTGGTTGTTTTAACGGAGTACTTTTGTAATGCAGAATGAGGGAAGGATCTGTGAATATATCTCGTGTTCAGGTCTTCACTGTGCCCTTATCCTGTTTATGGGTTAGTTTTTTTTTAAGAAGTTGTCTTACACCCTTTAAAATTAAGAAGGCCTCGTGACCCCCTGTGAGGCTTCGGCGACCCCTAGTGGGGGTCGGTACCCCCAGGTTGGGAACCAGTCATTTAAATTCCCAAAGACTGGGTTGGGACCCGCAGGTGGGTCGCAGGAGATATTCTCAAGGTCGCCAAATAAACTTGCAGAATTTCTTCCATAGTTTTTTATTTAACATTTAGATTTGGAGTAAACTTTTGAGCCACATGAAGGAGCCTGAATGTTCGTATTGTTCTGATAACTGAGCCTTATTGAATCTAATAAGAAAGGCTAGCATACATTCTGTTTATTTTACTGATGAGAAACGAGAGCCTGTTAACTCTGCCTAAATTAATTTATTTGGTCTCGTTTATAAAGTTTGTAATGTGTATATGTTTTCAATAACACATGCATAAAACAAAGCTGTGATTTATCAAACTTTGAAATGGCAGGTTTACTATTTAAGATAATATAGTGTGATGCGGAAATGGCAGTAAAAATGGTCACACACAAATTCGCTCTTCTCATGATCTGTAGATATAAGGCCTATTGAATGAATTGGGTTGTGATGTTATGTCATATTTAAAAAGTGGGTCCCCAGAAAAAAAGTTTGGTAAACACTAATCTAAACGACTCCAAACCAGTTCGCTAAATGGTCTGTTCTCCATCTTCCATCAGTTGAGTTCACGTTTAGTTTTTACATTTAGAACTTGCATTAGTGAGATCTAGCCAATAGAAAGGGAGAGCGTGTACATCATAAGCTGTTTACCTTCCATGTGGCTGTGTTTCTCCTGAAATAGGCAAACTTTCGTGTGAACCAGTTGTAGATCTCGTTGAGAGTCAACTGTCTGTCTGGGGACTCCAGAATGGCCTGCGGACGGGGAGAGGAGAAGACAACAGGGTTTAGAGGAGGAGAACACGGATGGAGAGAGGAGAGAGACACACGGTGAAACTGGATCGTTGGAGAGACTTACATGACGTATAAGAGAGGCGTAGGTGAAGGGAGGCCTGACATCAGCGTTCTTGTAGAACTCACAGTTCTGAGCCAGCTCTGAAAAACAGGCATGACAGTGTTAAATGAGCTGATGAATGTAGTGTGATACATGTAAAATGTCTAAATAAATGGAAATAAACAGCTGACATAAATTCTCAGTGGTGTTTTAGATAAATAAATCTATATGCAGCAGTGTGTATCTGGATGCTTGATATTATTCTCTATCTAAGTATTAAATGTGGTGAGCACAATTTTGTAAAGATGCTACATTTATTTCTAGAAGCCAATCATATATCACTTACTATTTTACCATTTGAAGGCTTGTGAATGTGAATGAAGGGGATTTAATTCTGAGCCACATACTATAAAATATATTGCTTTGACACCTGGAATTAAACTAAGGCTACGGTAATTGTTGAAAGAAAGCCAAGAGATGGCAGCAACTGCATCTTTCTTTGAGCCGTGAATGAACCCGATTTCTGAAGTAATACATTTCATTGCTCTTGCAGGGAAATTTGTGGGGAAAAAGCAACAGGTACTGTAAGAAAAAACTAAACACTAGATGAAAAAACATATTCAATCTGAGTCCATTATAAATCAATAATTAGATAATACCATAAAAAGGCAGGTACTGGGTGAGTGTGTGTGACAGTCTACCTGAGGCGATGGGGGTGCAGTACTTGTCGGAGTTGCGCCTACGTATGGGCCCAACGCCGTGCGAGTGGGAGTGGGAGTGTGTGTGCAGGCTGGAGGAGCTGATGACGGAGGGGCCCTGGCGCAGTGGGGTGATGGGGGTGGCAGCTGAGGTGGGGGGGTGAGGAAGACCCTCTGGGTAAAGGTCGCTGTCCCGCTTTAACAGAGAGCCACTGGAAGCCAGGTTCAGCTACAGAGAGAGGCGGAGATACAGACACATTATAATTCAGCTTCAGCCAAGGAGGTGTCATAGTTTCTCTACATATTAAATCAACTGGAAAAGTTTAAATTCTTCACTTTAAATAGCTTTTCTTTTCACAAACACAGTTTTATTTTATGTAATAAAATATCCTATACTATACCTATATAACTTACTGTACCGCGGTTCAATCGTGTCTAGTGATGTTTACAGTGTGAATCGATTTATATCATGGAGTCTGATGCAATCCTGAACAGGTGAGGAACGTTACTTTAGACCGATTAATCGAATAGTTCTCAACTATCAAATTAATCGGCAACTATTTTGATAATCGATTAATCGGGTTTTACGAAGAAAAAGTCTAAATTCTCCTAGACTCTTAGATTCAAGCTTCCTGAATGTGAATATATCCTTATTTCTTTACTCCTACAAGACATCTGAGGACGTTCCTTTGGGAAACACTGATTATCACCATTTTCAGACTTTTTATTGGCCAAACAACTAATTAATCAACAATGAAATTGATCGTTAGTTGCAGCCCTAGTTTACTTTATAAATAAAACGGAGTAAACTAACTTTATCTGGGCTTATTCTTTCTTAGTATCAAAATGAATAGTTTCTCTACCGAGGGTGGAGAATGATTTTAGTGCAGGAACATAAAATGGACTTTCTGTACGACTAATGTTTCTTTCATGTTTACTTTAAGACGTCATCATCTGCTGACTGAGTGCTGCTGCTGTTTACAGAGAAGCATCAGGATCAGGATCAGGATCAGGGTCAGTCAGGTGATATCAATGTATTAGACAATGCTTTGCATTCAAGCTGCAACGATTATTCGGTTAGTTGTCAACTATTAAATTAATTACCAACTATTTGGATAATCATTTAATCAGTTTAAGTCATTTTTTAGGGGGAAAAAAAGTAAAAATTCTCTGATTCCAGCTTCTTCAATGTGAATATTTTCTGGTTTCTTTACTCCTCTATGACAGTAAACTGAATATCTTTGAGTTGTGGACAAAACAAGACATTTGAGGACGTCATCTTGAGCTTTGGGAAAAACTGATCGACATTTCTCACCGTTTTCTGACATTTTACAGACCAAACAACTAATCGATTAATGGAGAAAATAACTAACAGATGAATCGACAATGAAGATAATCGTTAGTTGCTGCCCTAATATACACAACAAATCTCTTCCAGCAAAGTATTTCTTAACAGTTTTGTAATAATAATAATACATCAGAGGTTGTATCTCAGTAAATTTAAATCATTTAACCCATAGGGTGCTATATCTAGGAAGTGCTACTAATGTTAAGTCACATTACATAAAAAAATAAAGTCCCCAACACTCCCTGTGAATATGTATCCCTACCATTTACCAAATGCATTTTTGCGCAGAACCACACACACACTCACACACACTGAACATGCACATATACTGTATTTATACACACACAGCGCTGGCTGCAATTAACCCTGCGTTTACAAATACAAAACCACACGACAGCATGTTTGTAAGAAGGGAACACACACATGCACTCTGCGGTGGCGAAGTCTTCACGGACCAACACGGCCCAATTAGGCAGAGCCTTGCACACACACATACAGTACACACAGAACCAGTACTCCCAGTCTCTCTGGGACAGCCGTTGCAGGGCTGCTAGTTTAGGACTAATTAAAACCACTGTGTTTATGTGTGTGTGTGCGTGTGTGTGTGTGTGTGTGTGTACGTGTGTTTGTTGTCTATATGTATGTAAAATGTGTGAATCGCCCTTCTCTTTACTCTGCCCCCTCTCCGTACCATTTAAGTAGACTGGGAGGGGGCGGGGCTGTTTAACAGGTACTTCATTAACGCTGCAACCCTGCCACATCACCACGGCAACAGTCGAACCCTGTTAATTGAGGCCAAGCTTTGTTTCCATTCCTGACGCTCCTCCCCTGCCCCTCCTCCTCCAATCCCTGACCCCGAGGCTCGTCTCCGGTGGTGACAGAACACGCCTCTTCCTGATTTCCCATTAGATGTTAATAGCAGCTGATCCCCCAGCGATCAACGCATCATCCACACACACACAAACACACACTCACACACACACACACACATCGCCACTCGGCTGCACCCATTTATATCCCCTCAAATTAAGACACTCTACCTCTAATTGACAATTAATTTCAACATCTTCATATTTTAATAAGACTCCTCGTCAATCTGAATAATGAAATATTCATTAGATACCTAATAACAACCTCACCAACCAGTGTGGCCACACGCACACACATCACATCCCTTTTGTGGGCACACACTGAAAATACTGTGAGAGACCACTTTGGCTGTTCTCTCTCTCCCAGACAAGCTGAGAAATTGCAATTTTTCAAATGCTGAATCGAACACAGAACTGAAGTTCAACTCGGACACAGTTTGAATGTGTGAATAGCTGGAAATTTATGACTTTCTCTGTGGAATAAGAACATTATGGAAGGGTAGTTTTCTGGGATATAAAATGCACAGTATCATGAGATGTTTAAGAAAGAGAAAGAGACACAGAAGGAAACAAGAAAAGACAGAAAGTAAGACCTATGATTTCTAAATAACACATTAACCATCACTGGTCAATAGGGGGCGTAGATACCAAGCTAGACAGAAAGAGAGGAATCCCAAGAAGGTTTAGGGATGAAGAAACTGCTCAATCAAGAGGAGTTTGTAGGTGAATAAGAGGAAAGATTTGGGGTTAGAAGAAAAGGTCATGTGACCTGGGTTTTAGTGTGTACTCACAGGTTGGTTAAAAGGCTTTGGCTCTGAGGGGCGCATGTGCAGGTGGGTCATCATGGCCTGGAGTCGCTCGCTTTCTTTCGCCAGCTGTGAAACACACACGAGGGCGGTTATCACCGTGCAAAACACTTTATCTCATTTCCTAACGCTTAGATTGATATAATGCGGTATTGACACAGAATTACAATTACAATTACACCTCGGGCAGAGAGATGAATATGAAAGTCAGCCGCCTCGGCACCCGGAGCTCTCTCACACTCTTACACTAGCCTGCAGACACACTCGTCCCCGTTTGACATTGTTAACCGCCGATTAATGGGCGCCGCCACAGCCTGTGGAAACGCTGCATCCTGCGTGTGTTTGTGCGTGAGTACAAGCGAACACACGTGTAGCCTCCAGAAACAAAGGATCTACACTAAGATAACGGCATTAACATACTCACACACTGCAGAGATGTGCAAATATGAGACATTTAAACACAGTGCGTGTGTGTGTGTGTGTGTGTGTGTGTGTGTGTGTGTGTGTGTGTGCTGTTGGAGGGTAGAGTGGCGGGCTGCCTGTGGACTGCTGAGGGATGAAGTGACATGTCAGAGAGGGAGAGACGGCCGTCCTGATGTGATGTGACACCAGCTGCCTCTCTGTCACTTTGTGTTCCCTGGTGGTGGCTTCAGGGGCTCAGCTAAACGCTGTTTACCACCACCACCAAACACAATGCTAACCCTAATGCTGGACAGCACACACACATACGCAGTGATGTGGACGGAGTGTTTTGGAAACTATGCCAAGATGTATGTGAAGAGGCAGCCTTTGTATTTTCACTTTTCTTACGTACTGTTTGAGAACAACGTTTCACTTCTTGTCCAGTGTTGGTATTTTGCTTTTGCTCGAGCATTCAGATGTTTCAAGAGCGTTGCGTGCATGAACCACTTTGAGAACAAGAGAGGCCATGCAGCCTGGTCCTCCGCTTTCTAGCTCATCTCTCTCTCTCTCTTTTCTCTCCCTCCTCCCCTCTCAGCCTCGCTCTCTCTTGCTGGTGACCAGAGCAGCTTTATAATTGGAGCAGCGATGGCAGCTTCCCTGCCGACTGCTCCTTTTAAATTACAAGCTCCACTGCTCTCCATAAACTCTGCCCTGCCTCAGACAAGTTACTGCCATTGACTGGCTGAAACGCTCGTCACGACTTTGTTTGTGAGCGGATGAAAATTAAGTGTGTGTATGTGACTATAGCCGTGTTTCCATTCAATTGTCAAGCGAATTTTAAGCCAACTTTTGAAATGTCGCAAAAATAGAAATGCGAATTAGGCCCGTTACCATTAACTGGTTTGGAGCATGGATGTATTAAGAGAACTGGATACAGCATTGGAGGCGGGCTCCCGTTCATTCCTATGAAAGTTGCTCAGTGGCGCATGAAGCCAAAATGGATCGACTGCCGAGTGATAAATGCGATCTTCCGCATCCATTGGGCCCATAGAGCAGGCGCAGTAGCGTTTCCTTTAACTCCGCCTCCCAGCCCTCGGTCTGGGTCTCATTCACATGAACGGAGGAAGAGAAATAACTGTGGATTCAGCTATTAATGCATTTTACAACTTTTAGGACCTAATGATTTGATTAGGTGATTCAAGTGTTCGTACTGGAATGTTGATTCACCTAAAAAAAAATAACCCGCTGAGTTCCAGACGTCTCTTCACGTGACGGACACGGAAGTTGTAGTACCACAGTTTGGCCACTACAAACACGTAGTGTGCATCAGGGCGCATCACCCCTGTGGGGTTTATTTCACAACAATGACCCGCTAGCTGTACATTATCCCTCTTATTACACAGCTACTTTCTTAAGAAATCCATAATTTGACACAAAAGCGGTCCACCAGAGTCTGAGATCAGAAGTGCGTCCCTAGCAACGGTCTGTTATAAAGAAATAACAGACCGTAGAACGCCGTGATTGACCAATCAGAATCGATATCGAGAATTTATTCGGCAAAGGCATTTCCATAATCTAGTTAGAACATCAACTCTATTTTTGATAAAAGCAAAAAACACCTCAAGCGACCGTACATTTTTTTATCGCAATTGAGGAAGTTTTATCTAATTTTGCCATTTCCCAACACTGCTGCTACTTTGTGTGTGTGTGTGTGTGTGTGTGTGTGTGTGAGTGTGTGTGACTCACCTGTATCTCCAGTTGCTGAACCACCTGCATCTGGACTCGGCACTGAGCAGTGCTGCGGTCATCTAGGGCGTGCTCATTGTTCAAGTGCCTGGAAGTGAGGGGGAAATACAAGAGGGTAAATGGATATCTACAAATAAGAAGAGATCAAAGCGCTGATTGTCCCGATTCAATGATAGTTACACTGAGG
The DNA here is from genome assembly GCF_015220745.1 of Sebastes umbrosus. Classification (NCBI taxonomy): domain Eukaryota; kingdom Metazoa; phylum Chordata; class Actinopteri; order Perciformes; family Sebastidae; genus Sebastes; species Sebastes umbrosus. The sequence continues at coordinate 30,451,311 of NC_051269.1, read as the reverse complement.
AACTATCATTGAATCGGGACAATCAGCCCGATTCAATGATAGTTTCTAAGTCACACTGAGGCAACACAGTCTTTGTTAAATCAATTCACAGGTTCCCAATAATGAAGTAACAAAACCCAGCGCTCTCAATTTTATTTAAACTGAGTTATGAGCTGTTTCAGTGCCATTAAAATAAATCATAATCTCGGAGGTTTATTTTGTCTAGTGGAGGACGCAGCAGCTGTGTTTTGTGTGTGTATACTTCATTGGTGCTCAGTGAGCCATGATCCAAGACAACCACCTGGATATGAGCTCATGTGTTATCGCACAAAGCCTTATCTTAAGACTTTCTGTTAGCTAAACTCCACTTCACATATTAACACTGGTGCGCATGACGTGTGTGTGCATGTGCATGTGTGTGTGTATGTGTGAATGGTGGCGCTGTTTGTTTCCTCCGATGTGGGAGGGACCCGGGACCTTCTGATCTTTCCCAGTCCACCCCTCCCTGTCTCCCTTCCTCCATCCCTTTCTCTCTGCTCTGTCATCGCCAAGGTTATTCACAGGTTGCTGCTGCCTAACTAGTGTGTGTGTGTGTGTGTGTGTATGTGTGCTTGGTGTGACAGAGTGAGTTTTATCCAGTGGTATTAAGTTATAATCCGTAATTTTCACTTTTCTGACTTGTTTATTGTGAAATGTAAGGAAATATGTGTGTATGACTATTTGAGAGTGTGTGTGTGTGTCTTTAAGAAAGCAGAAAGTTAGGCAATATCAGGCGAAGACTTGAAATGAAACAAAAACAATGATGTCATGGCGTGGCTAATCCAGTCAGATAGACGGCTCAACACAAGTGCACGATAATAATAACAAAAACATGATCTCACCCCTCTCTCTCTCCTTCTCTCTTTCACTCTCTGTGAAGCTCACTCTCTCTCTCTCCCCTTCTTCCTCACTCACACTTCTGTCCACTCTCCCCTTCCCACTCGTCTTCTCCCGCTACTCCCCAAATGCCTATGATTCACGCTCATTCCAACCAAATCTGCCCCCAAAAACCCTCCCCTCTCTCTATAGCCGGGCCATAAACAGTAGCAAGTTTTTTTTTCTGGATGTGTCCCGACAATGAGGCTCTGTTTACTCCTCTGAGTGCTGGCAGACAAGGCTTTAACCCACATTACACCCAGCTCCACCGACCACAGCCAGAGTATTATACCAGAGGACGTGGAGGGAGGGGAGAAGAGAGGAGAAGAAAGGCCTGAAATAGTGGAGTGTCTCCCTCCTCTGTTCTTCTGCTCTACCCGTTTCCCTCCTGGGGCGATGACTAAGGCTGGCTGGAAGGGAGCGCGCTGTCGGACTGACGGCATTATCTGTCACTGCCGCTATTTCTTTCCACCTCCCTCTCTCTCTTACACACACACACACACACACTCTTTCACTCTATCTCTCTTTCTCCTTCCATCTGCCCCGGGGCTACGTGAAATGAGACACCAAACAACAGCTTTCCTCTCCAAACTTTCCCAGCCTGCCTGCACGCTTTGATCTGACTGTCCGATGGCATCACAATCACCACGCACACTTATGTGATTGTGTGTGTGTGTGTGTGTGTGAGTATTTCATCACCGCGGCTTATTAATATCTCAAATAGCTAAAAGTTCCACACCGATAATGAGAGTTTGTTTAGGGCTTCATTAAAGGCTTGTGAAGCCTTCGTTAGCAGCCATAGTGCCACGGGGAAGTCCGTGTGTGACAGAGGAGGAGGAGGGAGGTAGCAGAATGTCAAGGCCAGCGACGGCATCGGCGTCCCCAAGTGACTCAAAACTGGCGAATAACATGATGGAAGCAGAGGGGTTTGATGCCTTTAGTTTTGTTGTGGAAACAAAAAGATGTGCATGCAGATGAGATAATTAAGAGTAAATTTCTTTTCAAGCTAAATGTCTGACTCTTAAGACGAAAAGCAAACAAAACAAAAACACCAACCAAATGACAAAGACTTGGTGACAAATACTAAAACAGGAACAAAGAGGAAGAAGACAGGGTTGTAGGAGGAGGAGCCCAAAGAATTCCTAGAAAAACAGAGAATTTGTTCACATGTTGAGTTATGTACCTGCGTGTGTGTGTGTGTGCGTGTGTGCGTGAATGTTCCTCAGAGCAAATGTGATGTAACAGATTGCAACTGATGAATTAGTAGAGAGCCGATGAGAAACACCAGTGATGTACGTGACTGACACTCCGCATTTAACACAAACTGTAGCTTCACTTTTCTCTGCTTTTTCTTTTGTTCCTACTAGTAGTCTGAATCAAAGAATGTCTTTTTTTCCTATATATGTTACTAGGAGCTAGCGTTGTTGAGCCTTTTTAAAAACAGGTTACCAATTTGTTACCAATTAGTGATAACATGAAAGGAAGTTTTGATGTGGTCTTGAACCTGGTTTGTGGTCAATGAGAGTGTGACTGTAACATCTTGTGTTTGAAGCCAAGACAGTTTACACATTGGCACCTGAAATTGAAAGCAATACTGGAGGAAGAAGATTTTGCTGATCTCTATCTGTTTGATGTTTTGAAAATAGAGAACTTGGACAAAAGTCAGAAGTCTGGAAATATTGTCCTTCTCCATGGCAACTATAGACACATCCAAGAGTCCTTAAAGCCGAAAACGGACACTTTAACAGGTGGTGGCTGGTCAAAACAGACCCCGCTAGCACCGTTGTCTTTTTCCAACTGCAGAAACTTAAATTACTTTGAAGTATCAAATGCTAATATTTGTCTTTCATTGTGTAGTGTATTATTTATAACCTGACCCGCCAGAGGGTTTGTTACACAGAACCATCTGAGAAGCCGTCATTGGAAACCGTTTGGAAAAAGGCACGCACTTTCAAAATAATACTTGGCATGTGTCTATCAAACTTTTGCCAGGAGGGAGAAGAGCGAAAACATCGATGAGGTGTGACGGCCTTTGTTTACTCTGTGCTGTATCAGTAACTTGCCTGTGTTGTGTTCACGGTGTCAGAGGAGCCTGATTTGAATCCCTAAGCCAGATCTGGAGCACCTTGGTGCAGCGCTCCGCAGGATAAAAAGGCCCCAGCTTCCAGTGTGGCGCTCTCTTCCCTGCCAGCTGCCCGCAACCCCTTTTGCTTTGCTTCGCTTTTGTTATACTTTTTACTCTACACACTACATTATCCAAGCACTCCTGCATTAACACTACTGATTTCACTGACTAATGTACTCCATAACTGAATTCAAGCCTTTATATTCTTTGTTATAATAAATCATTTAAATGTTTTGGCATTTTGTGTTCGTTCCTGTTTTTGTCATGGCCCCCAGGCCGGGTGATGACAGCAGGAATAGCTCCAGTTCTGATATAACTGATGCTATTGCAGCATCTACTCTAACCTCTTCAGTAGCCGCCGTTGTTGTTTAGAATGAACAGTCGCCTTTCTGTGCAGCCAGTAGCTCCTCACAGGACGCTAATTGGTATGTGATCGGACTTGCTGGACACAAACGCTTTACTGGAAGCCTGACAAGATTAATTTTCGTGTGATATGTGATCAGGAGATTCTGATATCTGATCAAGAGATTCTCGTGTGATCTCGTGACATCGTGAGAATCAAGCAGCTGTGCAAGTTAACATCATATCCATCTGTAACCCCAACCTATGCATCATATTTCATTTTTCTTGGGTGGATGTTTAACTTACTTGATGAACTGTCCCATGTCCTCACACAGTGCTTCACAGCCAGGCCACTTGCACTCTCCATGGCCGTAGAGAGGATGGGAGCCGGCGTGCTCCTCGTGACTGTGGAGGGGGGGAGGGAAGAAACGCACAGAAAGAGTGAGGAAGTGAAACATTTTTCATGTGTTGTTATGTACATAAAATATACAGCAATTACTTCCTCAGAATAAGAAACAAAGCCTTAAAATGCCACACACTCACAAAACACATGCAAAACTGTAAGCAGCAGAAGCATCAATAGAGCCATCTGAGTCTGGTTAGCAGTCATTAGTTTGTACAGTTCACGAAGCCAAGTGCACAGAGAGGAGGATAGAGCAGAGTGGGGTCAGTTACAGAAGCCAGGCAAATGAGGGAACTGGTCCAGGAACCTCAGAGGCACATTCTTCAGTCCATGACCTGTCTCTCTCTCTGTCCTTGGCGTGTGTGTTGTGTGCATGTGTGTGTTAGTGTTGGTGTGTGTTCTTATGTTTCAGGAGTTGACACAGAGTCGGCACAGGACCAACCAGCCATGACTGATTGGCGGCGGCTGCCGTCATGTGCTGGTTGTTCTTTTGTGGTGAGCTTACGTGTGCGTGCACGTGTGTGTTTTTGTGTGTGCATATTTATGAGCGTTTTGTGTATTTGTATGTGTATGTGTGGTGATGAAATACCGGGCCAGGTTTGGTTTGGGCCCAGGGTAAATAACTGTGACCGTGCATGTATCTGTGCATGTATGTGTGTGTGTGTGTGTGTGTGTGGCAGGTCCAGTAGCAGATGTGGTTCAGACCTGGACCTTCGCCGGCGACTGCTGTCTCCACATATATTTACATGACTGTGTGTGTCTGTGTGTGTGTGGGTGTGCACGTGTGTGTGGGGACTGGGATGGGGATTCTCCCAAATCAACATCAGAAGGTTGTCTAACAAAAACCATTTGTCTCGCAGATGGAAACATGTCTCTCTCCCTCTCCCTTTGCTTCTTCGCCTCTTCCTGATCATATGTGCTGGCTGAGGTTGGAGCTTGTGTGTGTGTGTGTGTGTATGTGTGTGTGTGTGTGTTGGCTGTGGTTGAGTCAACTCAGAAGCAGCTCAGACAGCAGACATGACAAACTGCTGGCAACCACATTCTCCTCCACATCAGCCATGCATTAGCTTAGCAGGCTAACACACTAATGCTACCCTCTTCATGTCTACTTAAAGCCAACTCTGCTGGGCTACCAGCAGCACACTGCAGCTGTAGTATGACATATTTGATATACTAATAGAAGCTCTTTTAATTGACGCTTGCACACCCAGCCTGATCCCCTTCCAAAATGAGGTCAGAGGTCAATGTCACTGGAGCAAACAGTGAATCAGTGCTAAAGGACAGACCACCCTCCAGTAGTGTGTCTTTCTGTCTTTGTCTTTTCCTCTCATGTTTGTGTATGTGTGAGTGTGGATGTGCTACTCACTGGCTGCTGGGGAGTTGGCCGCCTTTGGTGTAAAGGGGGACATGGTCATCTCCGCTGTCTGCCTTGGTGAAGGAGGATATCCATTCAAACAGTCTGGCTCTTAAAGACGGAGACAAGCCCATTAGCAGCCAATACAGCCATGGGACAACACAGTACATGGTACAAGAACTCCTAGCACATGCATCTCCAATATGTCAACACGGTAACAAGGTATTTATGTCTACAGAGAAATTCAGATCTACAAATATAGAAGACTCTGCATCCACCGTCCTCTCTTCTCCTCTATACTATACTTGCATGTGGTTGACGGCATACCGACAGAACACACTGAGCCCAACACACCTCCCGTCAAATGAGCTGAGAGACGTTTACACCCTGGTGACGTGTGATATGCTGCATGTGCATGTTTTGTGTTTACGTGCGTAGGTGTGGAGAAACAGCTAAAAGCTAAAAAGTTAAATGCCAGAAAATTACATGGCAAGAGTGTGTGAGTTAGAAAGACTGCAGGTCACACAGAGGACAGACGCACTTTCATAATGTGGATATTTTAACGAGGACCTATTATGTTTATTTTCAGGTGCATACTTTCATTTTGGGTTTCTACTAGAACATGTTTTCATGTTTGAAATGTTTGAAAAACGCTTTACTTTTCTCATACTGGCTTTTCACCCTCAGTCTGAAACGTTCCTGCCCCTTACCTAATCCCCCGAAAAGCTCAGCCTGGTCTGATTGGTCAGCTGAATCGCGGTTTTGATTGGTCAACTCATGGATGTATAAAGAGAACTGGATACAGTGTCGGAAGCGGTCGCTCGTTCATTCCTGTGAGAGTTGCTCAATGGCACATGAAGCCAAAATGGCTCGACTGCCGAGTGATATAATACCTGGTTCTTCCGGCAATCTTCCGCACCCATTGGGCCGATACTCTGGATTCGTCTATTGTGCATTTTACAACTTTTAGGACCTAATGATTTAAATAAGTGCTATTCAAGTGTTCATACTGGGAAGTTGATTTACCTAAAAAAAAATGATCCGCTGATTTACAAATGTCTCTTTCCCAATGTAAGTCCATGGGAAAAGTATTTTTTGTGCCCAATGACATCACATGACAGACACGGAAGTTGTAGTACCGCCGTTTGGCCACTACGAAAATTTGCTTCAAAGCCTGGCGCTCTTCCTGGGGGCTTGGGTCAACCGAACTAAACTCTTCGGACTCTGCGGTCTAACCAGTTTTGTTTGAGGGTGTTCCAAACTAGCCGCTGGGCAGGTATTATGCAAATGTATTACTTGGTGACATTAACACGTGACGAAAGAAAAGGCGGGACTTCAAGCAAGGCATTTTAGGCAGATAAGGAGCAGTGTTTCTGTGGGGGAGAGTGACTCCCTTTGGTGTGGACTTTGGGCTTTGTAACTTTGCAGACCTTTTTACATGCACAAAAAACTATATAACACATTAAAGGTAAGGGAGAACACATAATAGGTAATCATTAAGGATTTCAATATACTGTCTGTACCTGTACCTGTCTCTCTTTGGGGTGTGGCTCTGTCCGTTGACCAGGCTGTGCAGTGGGATGTGAGCGCTGGCAGCTTTGGGGAAGGCTGAGGTAGAATTGGAGCTGTTGGTGCTCAAGTCAAGGCCCTCGGCCTGTTTCAGGGCATCCTCACTGCTCTGCACCCCCGACACCTCCTTCCACAGCTGCTGGAGGTCTGACGGACACATCGCTGCGGGAAAGGAACGCCGGTTAAGTTGACAACCTATTAAGATTATAGGATATTTAAGTTTATTAGAAAATAATTATTCAGACAAGAAGAAATGTGGTTAATAATAAGTCAGATGAGACATATCATACAGACACACTGGAAATAAACCGATGTCACAGAGAGCTCTGACTAACTATTGTAACCCACGTAAGATACACATGCAACTCTTGCAGTCCCTGGGAGTGGTTAAGAGGAAAATAGGACAAACTAAAACGGCCAAGAGGTTAATTTCCGCATGCTTTTGTTATCTTTCCAGATAACCTTTATTTCTCAACTTTTCCTAATCTCTCTGTTGGCAATTGCTACTGTCCACTAGCACCACTGCTCCTGTCACTACCACTACTTGTCTGAACAGGGTGGGTGCACACTTTGAGTTCTTTCTAGTCGCAGCTTTGTTATTTCTGCTCCAATTTCACAGTGAGAGAGACGCCTAAAATGCTACAGCCTACTCCAATGGATCTTAACATGCACGTACGCATGCAAGCACGCATGCAGCCACACACACCCATCTGCACATACACACACATGCACAGACCTCGCAGCAATCCAAATATTATGTCTGCTTTGTCTGCATTCTTCTGTGGTCCCGCCAAAACAAAAGTTCTCACTCTGGAGGAATGAGATTTCTGTATGTGTGTGTGTGTGTTATCCAAGAAACCCAATCTGTGGACACGCCCAGAGAGTGAAAGTGTAAAGTAGTTAAGGGATTGTTAGATAAAGTGTTTCCTCTTTTGACTTATCAGACTAGCTCATACCGCATCCATTCAATAAAAAAAACCGAGAAAAAATGTAAGTTTAGATAAAAAAAGAAGAATCTATTCAGCAGTTTACTGTTGAGTGCAAAGCAAACAAACTCAAACAGTAACCAGCCGAGAGCAGAACGGATTTGTTAACGACTAAAAAAATCTGGATTTGTGTGCATTCAGGTGAAAATGTGTACTCACAATCTCCCCCCAGCTAGTGTTGACAGACGCAAAATATTTGCGTGGATGAGAGTGCTTTTGCTAACTGTTATAACGTACACACCCACATCTGGCTGCTGGGGTCATATTTCTTTCACATTGATGTCTGTAGACGTGAGACATGCTATAGGAAGTAGCCTCAAGTTACTCAGAAGGTGGGTCTAACAGGATGAAGTCAAATCTAATGGATTTTTTTTCATATGGGAGTGAAGACACAGCTGAAACACACTCTCAGCTACTCTCTCGGTAGGTCTGTGCTTAGAAAAAAATGTTCTCATTCAAAGTACAGTGGAAACCGTTTATAGTGATCAACCGCTTATATGGATCAAAAAGTTTGGGACAAAGTCATTCCTATACAAATGCTGTTTAAATAGTGATCAAGTAGTCTGCTCACAGTGTTCATTTTGAGTCCTTTCATACATGACAAGATATGGAAATACAATTTAAAACTATGGTAATTCTTTATCCATGATAGGCCTGCTGTATTTTATGAATATGTTTGTTTTCAAACTCTGCATTTGATAGCCTACAGTTTATTTTCAGGCCTGTTCAAAATTTAGAAATGCACTGAAACCACCGTCAAGCTACTGTTTTCGACTATAGCCTAATTATAATTTGAACTACAGTAAGCTATATTTTATATACTGTATAGTACTGTACTCTATTATTACGCTCTGACAAAGTGGTCGAAACATGTTGCGTTTTTTAATGATTTAGCTACTTTAATAAAGACTTTTTAATATAATTCCTTCCTCGTTTGCCACTTGTTTTAATATTTTGGATTGCCTTCCTATCTCTCTCTCCTACTGTACTGTATTATTTGAATGTACAGTAATTCAATTTCTACTGTAATTTGAAAAGCTTTTGAAACAGCTTTTAGCCTACTGTATTTTGAAACAGTCCATAAGAGTCAGTAAATAGTGAAGCTGTCCGTTTCATTACTTTATATTCATGTAACAAATGTCAATTAGATGGTCATCTGCATGAGAAATAAATCAAAAGAAAAAATGTGGGTGTAATAGTCATCCGCTTATATAATATTGGCTTTTTGTCGAGGGACCCAGGGCGATGCTAACTTCCTGGTTGGCCTACAAAAATACGTCATCCCTGGAGCGCTCTACAGTGATCAGTTTGACCCAGACAGATGTGATCACTATAAGAGGTTTCCACTGTAGTTTAGGGCTCTCTCTGCTTTAGTTTTTTGCCATGAACTTAGAAGGTTTGCAGTCATGAGATGTCGACAAAGTGCCTCCATCTTACTGCAGTAAGAGAAATAAACAAAAACCACAGCAGGACCCCCCTCAGGTCATCCCCCCACCACCAACTACCCACCGGACACAACGGCCCTTTGAGGCGGGGCAACAGTGTGTGCAGTTGCGTGTGTAGGTGCGAGTGTTTATGCATGTGTGTTTGTGTGTTTGTGTGGCATGGCTGGTCAGAGGAATGCTCTGGCTCACGCCTGGCTGAGCCGTCACAATGGACCGGCTCTTTCACACTGCAGGGAAATTCCACTCTGATACGGAGGGAGAGAGACAGAAAGAGAAGGAGATGCCAAAACCAAAATGTTTGCAACTGTCTGAGAACTAACACTCTTCTATCCAAAACTGTGGCCTCTCGTCTTTTCATTTGTTTTCAATTTGTATTTACTTTTATCACTCTCTCTGTAGACTGGTAATTCCACTTACCCTCCAGTGGACACACACACACACACACCCTGCCCCCTAGCACATGAACACACACATGCACAGATCACACTAAAGTTTCTGTGCAAGTCTTGGGTGTTGTATTGAGATCATTTGAAATGAACTTTTTTAGAAATGAAACCTTTTGAGTTTTTGCCAGATCCAGATTACAGAGCGGCTATGAGAGTGTGTGACTGCATGTGACTGCGCACGAGAGAAAGAGAGAGAGATCAGACAGACGGAGGGAAGGAAACTGGTCTGTTTGGTCAACTCAGTCAGCGCTTTAGCAATGTTACGGCCACTTTAGAGCCCCCTAAAGCATTCTCCGCGTGTGAGGTAGTGTGTGTGCGCGTGCGTTAGACGTTACTGTGTACAGACATAAGTGGAAAAAGGACACACACATACACAAACGTTCACTAAGGGCGGGCCAGTCAACAGTCAACATTTATCGCTCTAAAACCACGCTGACAAAATGAAGGGACTGTGGGAGAAGTTACATGTAGGAACAAAAAAAATATCCTGTGGGCAGAGCAATAGCAAAACGATGATGTTCTTGTGTCTGGCTAATCTCAAGAACACACACACACTCGCGCTAGCACATGCACACACCTCCAAGCAGGGGGCTTAGTGGCATATTTTACCTATTATCCAAATGAGTACCTTCCACAAACCCACCAATCAGGTTTCCTTTTATCTTTTATAGGCTGATTAACTTAACAGGCTTCACATGCGGCACTGGGTGCAGGCCTGTGTGTGTGTGCTCAGTTATGACCATGTGTGCATGCATGTTTGTCAGTGTGACTTAGTGTTGTATGGTCATAGTTGTGTATATGAATGTGTGTGTGTGTGTGTACCTTGCTGCAGAGACTGCATGGCGGCGGTGGGCTGCAGTGGGACCAGGCCTTGTCTCTGGAGGTTGAGGATGTGCTGCTGCTGAAGCTGCTGCATCTGGATCAGCTGCTGCTGGAAGGCCAACTGCTTACTGCCTAACTGCTGAGTGCCAGAAGACAAAAGGTGGTCAAGTTACGTATTACTTCCATGTTATCCACACAGAGTTCTCTACCCACTTTTTTAAAACTCTTTTTACTTGTTCTATTTTATTCAGGCCGAATGAAATGATTAGACGAACTTATTACAGTCCTGCGACAGCCACAGATAGCTTTTTTTTAATTTATTGATAACTGTCAGGATGTAATGAGAATTTCAACAAATATAACAAAAAATATTAGGGCTGTCAATCGATTCAAATATTTAATCGTGATTAATCACATGATTGTAGTTATTTGCGATTAATCGCCAATTAACCGCACATTTTTTATCTGTTCAAAATGTACAAGTATTTAATACTCTTATCAACATGGGAGTGGGCAAATATGCTGCTTTATGCAAATGTATGTATATATTTATTACTGGAAATCAATTAACAACACAAAACAATGACAAATATTGTCCAGGAACCCTCACAGGTACTGCATTTAGCATAAAAAATATGCTCAAATCATAACAGCAAAACAGCTGTCAGTGTGTCAGTGTGCTGACTTGACTATAACTTGCCCCTAAACTGCATGTGATTATCATAAAGTGGGCATGTCTGTAAAGGGGAGACTCGTGGGTACCCATAGAACCCATTTTCATTCACATATCTTGAGGTCAGAGGTCAAGGGTCAAGGGTTTAATTCTGAAATAATTTCTATCCATTCTGAAAAGAAGACATTAACACCAATATCTGTAATATTTCTAAAATATAGCACCCACTAGTCCTTGTTCAGGTAGCGAGCAGCTTATGCATTTGTCATTAATTGTGACCAAAATTAGCACAGAATGACAAAATTTGTATTAATGAGCCCCCTGATAATTTTGGGACAAATAATGTCAAACCATGAAAGTATACTGAACCAGTACAGGCCTGCAGGAATCTGCTTGCACTCACAACAAAACAAAACAAACTCTGAAAAGAATCAAACTTTGGAAAAGTGTTAAATTTTTTAATGGTAGTTTTGAACTAAATGCCAGATTTCTTCTTTTTTTTTTCATTGACATCTAAAAAGAAACCCTTCCCTGCTCTGTTATTATGATTTCAATTGGTCTGTTTGTCTCATTATATCACTTAGTCTCAACAAATTCAAGTATAAAGTCAACTAACACCATATAAAATAAATAAAAGTCCTGTATTAAAGGGAAGGAGAATGAAGCCAAGCTGTGAGGAGGACCCTGAGGATGAAGAGAAGGAGAGGAGGGAATGAGGGAGGTTTGAAGGGAGAGTGGGAGAGACTACATGCCGCGTGGCGATAATGTCGGTGTGTGTTACGGTGATAAATGTCCCCTTTCCTGCCCTCCCAGTCTGGGGCAAACCTGGCCTGTGCTGCGCTGTTTGAAGTCCCCCCCGACCAACCCCTGAGAGAGATGGACTTTATCTCTCACAGATAACAAGTGGAGGGGAAAAATAAATAAATACAACTTGAGGAACTGCTCATTGTGTGTATATGTGTGTGTATATGTGTGTGTGTGTGTGTGTGTGTGTAAGAGAGAGAGAGAGAGCGAGTGGCAGCCTGGAGCTCTTTGAACAGAGAGGATCTCACAGGAAGGGCAGATAGGTCACTTCCTTTCAGACTCGGTGCCTGGGGAGAAGAAGTGTGATGGCAGTGTATTTGTGTGTGGGAGGGGGCTGTTCGGGAGGTGTGAGGGGAGTAGAGGAGTAAGCACAACAACTATTCTTTACGAAAGAAAAATAGAGAAGGATGAAAAAGGGGGAAAACACCTTTTACCTTTTTTTTTTAAATGGAAATGTTTTAAGTCGAGACACTATAGGCAAATAGGGTGAAAAAACTAACTAATTGATATCATGCAACTTCCCCAGTTGAGTATTTACATTAGGACTATTTTTTTTGTTTAAATGTTTAAATATTACGAGTGAGGCATTTTATTAAATTTGTGCTAATTTGCATACGTTTCCAGAACAGAAATCTGAACATTGGATAAAGCCAAGTTCAACATTCTTGTTTCATTTTGTTGACATATTAGAGTCAAAGGTTTTTACAGCGGAGATTTTCGATGTCTCTTTTTATCACTCCATAAGTCAGAAAATTACTCTCAAAATCCATTAAAAAAAAATCAATTTTTAACCATGTTTTTAGGAATCAAATGTTCTATAAATCAGGCTATAAATGATATATGAACAAACCCCTCTGTAAAAACCTTCAGAATATAGAGAGGAATGAAACTGGAAATTTGGTGTATGTAAGTACTACTGAAGTGGAGATTTCTGACTCAAAGTTTGAGAAAAACGCATTTTGAGAAAACAGCCTTTAAAGATATGTATTGTAAAATTCCATACATTTTGAAAGACACTCCAGGTGAATAGGGTTAAAAACGCATCTATTTAACTTAACTAATACATATCACCATGAAACTTCCCCAGTTGATTACGTACATTAAAGGAACAGTGTGTAGGATCTGGTGAGGTTGCCGATTACAACTTCTCCCGTGTGGCAAGCGTGTAGGATTGCTGCGGTGGCCGATGCAAAAACGCAACTGGCTCTTTCTAGAGACCGTTGTTGCAAGAGTAGAGTGCATATATTGTGCATTATTTTTCGTATTACAAGTTTTCTGAAATGTTATGTTTAAATATGCAAATGAGGCATTATGTGATGCTAACTTTTGGTGAATTTAGGAGAAATCTACAAATGCAAATAGACAAAGTGTAGTAAAATAAAATCTTTCCACTGGTCTGAAAGATGACATCTTATAGACGCAAAATAGCCCAAAATCTCTAAAATGATCAGTACATGAAAAACAATGTTTTTACCTGTAGTGTCTCGCCTTATCATTTATACTATACTATAATATTTGCTGATAATCTGGGGCCACGAGGAATAAATCCACAATAAAAGAAAAGTAGTGACAATTTTAGGACCACAGAGAAATGTTTGTTCAGCGCGCCCGGAGACGTTTTGTGTACTCCTTTGGTTGAGTTCAAACTTTGTCACTTTGTGTCGTGGTCACAGACAAACTCTGTGTCATTCTTACATGATTCAGTTCTTTGAAGTGAACGGCCAAATTCTCATTTGTTGCTATAAACGGTCCATCATGATCAGAATGTCCTGACTGAACTGTTTCCTCCCATATCCTTCTCTTTCCAGCCCTCCTGCCCCTCCTTTTCTACTTGTCTGTCCATTTTATTTCTTCCACTCCCCCCCCACCCCTTGTCTCTCATTCCCTCCTGAGATATGGCTATGGTTCTTTAAAAGTGTGTGTGCGTGTGTGTGTGTGTGTGTGTGTGTGTGTGCCTGTGTTCTGTTTACATTAGCTGTGGCTGAGTGGCCAAAGCTAGCGCAGTAACAGGCTGTCAATGTGATTTATGAGCACATCACACACTGTCTGAGCCTGCCAGTCACACAGACGCACACGCACACACACACACACACACACACACACACACGCACCCACACATAGAAGGACACTCGCAGACAGACACACACACACACACATGCACACATCTCTTGTGATGGTCAGAGTCACTTCATTAAGCTGACTCCTGACCAGTCCCAAATGCACCGGCGACACACACAAACACGGACTGAACACACACACATACGTACTCTTTCTTTCAATGCATCACTTCCACGCAGACAAGAAAGTGAAGAGGAATTGCAGAAAAGAGGGAAAGAGGGCAAAAAGTCACAGCCACTCGAGCACAAACACTCCGAAACGGGAAAGGGGGGAATTTCTGTTTTATTCTCCCTCCTCTGTCTTCTTTGTCTCTTCTTGTTGTGTGGGTGTGTTCAAGGCCTGCGGGAATCTGAAGTTAAAATCCTCTTCCACACCTGGTCGCACACTACTCTGACCAGTAGTTTATAGGGTAAGATACAATATTCTTGGCTGATTGCTGGTTCTCTCGCACTGTAATACAAGCCTTACAGAAATGAAACACACCCCTTGTCTCAATATCTGACAGCGCCTACTTGACCAGGAGAGATACGAGTTGACTAAAAAGGTGTTTTTGGTTTTGATTGACGGCTCACCGCAACTGAAAAACACTTACTGCTGGAAATGGCCTTAGTCATATCAGCTGTATGCAGCTCTGTGGGGAGGCATATTCCCTCAAGTGTATGTGTTTGTGCAGTGAACCGTCACACATCAAGCCTCTCCCTCTCTGCATGTATGTGTAGCCGTGTGACCAGTGTTTGCACTTGTCTAGTTGTTACAGGACAACAAACCTGAAAACTGGGACAGCAGCGAGAGAGGAGGGAGAAAGGGGGGAAAGCGATTCAGACACCCTCTCAACATGCGAGGCAACCACAACTGGTTTGCTTTGGTCACGGTCGAGTTGGTTGACCGCTGTCGGCGAGGAGTTTGTGGGGCGGGGGGTGTGCCCACTGGGAGAAGGGGGAGTGGGGGGGGATGAGGAAGAGGAGGAGGAGAAATCTAGGATGTGTCTCCTCATGCGTTTATCAGGAAAGTCTCACGAGGCCCTTCTCTCCGAGTCTGTCTGCTGCATGGCCCTCTGTGTGTTCGGTAATTCTGGTGAATGAGCATTGACGTTACAAAAATGTCTCTGTTATACACATACAGTAGGGGAGAACGGGGTTGGTTGTCACATTCATTCGATCTTGCTCCATAGAGGGCGCTGTTACAAAATGTTGGTACTGAAATTTTCTACAGGGTCATTTCAGGAGGAAAGGCTTTTACACACACGGCGTTTTTTTCACGTGATTAATTTGCACGTCAATATATTTTTTCAGACAGTTGTTTTTGTCCTGAATACTTTCACACAGAACGCAAATATTACGCGGCGAAAAAGCAACGCAATTTTTTTTCCCGAACGAGGCCAATTTTCTGATCTTTCGCACCACAAATAAAGGCATCAACCAATCACACGTTGTGTAGAACGGGTTGAGCTGCGCCTGTATTTATGAAACAACAACACGGAGGCTCAGACCAGATCCACTTCTTCAGTTCTTACCTTTCACAATAAAAGCCCTACAGTAGATACAGTATATAATATTCTTAGCTACCAACATGTGATTGTTGGCTTAGTCGCTAGCAATAAATCCCAGGTAGGGATGCTTGTCACATTCTCTACGGGGGTTGTCACTTGTGACTAATAGTGAGTAACTGACATAAGGACGAGTTGAGTAGCCTATGCTTTTTCTTTGTTAAGCTCAAACAGAGCGTTTCAGACAGAAAAGCATTTTTTGAACATTAAAGCATGTAAACAAGTTATGCTCCTGAAAATAAACATAATAGGTCCTCTTTAAAGATGCATTTTTTTTAAGTACAAACTGTGACGACGAACCCGTTCTCCGCCACATGCACAAACAGGCACACACACACACACACACACGCCCGTACACACAGGTTATGACAGTAATCTTGTCTGATCGATTGAGATCCTCTTTGTTGTGCCACGTTGTGATCCTAGTTGATCCTCTGATGATCCGACTGTACCACAGCTGTGGTTAAACCTGGTACAGTGGGTGTGTGTGTTCATGCATATTTGTGTGTGTGTGTGTGTGAGAGAGAAAGGAGAGCAAGGGAGGCTCCTAATGCTGGCGGGGTTAATTGACAATTAAAAGAGTGGCGAACCCCTCCTACAGAGAGATTTCACCTCGGGCTTAGAGCTGAAGGCATGCAATGAATACTTTGGCAGGGTAGCGTATGGCTTAGCACAGCGCTCCTTCACTGCCTCGACATGGCAGAAGAAATGAAAATCCATAGTCACTCGTCCTTGTATTGAGACAAGCCTGTGCACACAATAAACTAAAGGAAAGGAGGATGAGAAGAGAGAAGGGAAAGCTAACATATGTATCCTATACATTAGATTTTTTTCCCTTCTGCTGGCTCCCATGTCAACCACTTTTACTGCGTTTAAGGGCACTTGTGTACTTCAGAGTGTACTTGAGCTGAGTGAGTGTGTACTTGCTGAAGTTCACCTCTTTTGCCGCTTGCTTCCCGGCCTGCTGCTGCTGCTGCTGTTGCTGCTGCTGTTGCTGCTGTTGCTGCTGCTGCTGCTGCTGAGTCAGAAGCTGCAGATGCAACTGCTCCTGCTGCTTTTTGTAATACTCCTGTAACTAGAGACAGACACAGAAAGGGGGAGGCAGGAGGGGAGGGGGGGAGGAGAGGAGAGAAGATGGAGAAATATGAGGCGAGTGAGTCACAACACACTTTGTATCAACCTCAACAATGCCGCAGCCGTCCAACAGCGAAACGCCCCGCTATAGTCAGACGTCGTAACTTGAATGGGAGTCTCAAGGAATGCAGTCGCTTTCTGT
This sequence comes from Sebastes umbrosus, assembly GCF_015220745.1. Lineage (NCBI taxonomy): Eukaryota > Metazoa > Chordata > Actinopteri > Perciformes > Sebastidae > Sebastes > Sebastes umbrosus. The sequence continues at coordinate 30,434,508 of NC_051269.1, read as the reverse complement.
TCTACTCTGTGAAGGCCGCAGTTTATTGTGGTGGCGGCAGCGGCGTGTGGTACGGTTTACTGACAAACCACACACAACAAGCAAACACAGACCTGACAAAGAAGACTGCTGAAGAATATTATGGAGCTATTATGGTGTGTCAAGTTGTGTTGTAAAGTGATTGTGCATGTCATGCTTGGGTTATTCACATGGAGTTCAAACGCTGTATTGAAGGATCTGACTGTGGCACAATGCTGACGGGCAGAACGACAATGGTCCAGAAATACACCTGCACACACACAAGTGCAAAGGAGAAGATGATTGAAAAATGTAGAAAAAATAAATGTGAGGATCTGACGATGAAGCCTGGTGGCTGGCACATGCTCTTTACACACACACACACAAACACACTCACACACAGTCTGCATGACTGAACAGGACTGTTCTTATCCTACAGGGAAAAAATGCGCATATTCTTTCATTGATTCATGCAATGATTCGTTACAGTTCGATATAGCACTACTTCGATTCGATCTGATTTGGCTCCAATCTTATTCTGTTTAACTTAATTCATAATATTCTCAAGACGTGTCATATATTTCCTATACCATAAGCTCATTGGCCATGGTTGTAATTTAATGATAATAATTCGGGCTGTCAAAGTTAACTAGAAAATAACGCCACTAATCTTTAACGCATTAATGCAAATTGCGATCTTTAGGTTGTAGCGGGTTCAGTTTTAAAGCTAAAGTGAAGATCCTGGCATCATATGAAACTAAACAACCTAAGCAATCCATTGGCACCAACCATGTCATACTAGCTTGTCGCGAAAAAGGCTAAATAACGCTTATACTTAAGGTAAGGTCCTTATTTTATACAGTATGTGTGTGATGTAAAGTGTCACCTTAACTAGTATTTTCTTTCCTGGAATGAACTTGACTGCAACGCTGAATGGAATAATTTAAAACTATATGATTTAGCATTGCAGTCTCATTTATGGAAACACACACACACACACACATTAATTCATGATTGCATACACTCACACACACACACACACACACACACACACAGAGTCTCCTCTGACTGGCCACAGCTTGTCTGTTTGTTTGAGTTGCTAATCACTAATTTACTCAGGAAGCTCCATTAAGATTCTAATCTTGCTGAGAGGAGAGCGAGGCGGACAGGAAAACTCACACTGACCACAGTGTGTGTTTGTGTGTGTGAGTGTGGGGGGTTATCCTCCTGAGAACAGCCTGTACATGTGTCCGTCTGCAGTTTGTCTTTGTTTCATGGCGCGTCAAATGTTCAAAGAGGCTTTTCAGCGGAGAATGACTTCAGAGCGCAGCAGTTGTTTCGGTCTCTCATCCGTCTGACCCGTCAGTACAGTGAGCAGACTACACACCGCTGCCCATCGTCGCCACAGAGCCTGTGTAACGTGATGGTCCTTCTCCTTTTGTGCAAAAGCTGTTTTACATTTCCAGTTTCAATCTTATCCCAGCCATAGGCTTCAATTTTGCATAATTTACCGTGCTTTTGTACGATGACGTTCCTTCTCGTCCTTAATTTATTTTAAACGCAGGACTCATTCCTTCTTGCTGCTCTTTCTTTTCCATCTGTCTCTCCTCTCTTTTATCGCTCCTTAGGCCGAGTTAATCTCTCTTTTCCGCGTCACTAGCCCTGATCGCCTCCTCATCACACAGACAAATGCATATGCGAGCACGCACACACACGCGCGCACACTTGGCTGGAGAGTGGTGAGTTGAGGGAATAATTAAGTGATAATTAAGGTCTTTTTAATGATTTGATTCAGTGGCTCTGTGCATTAAGAGTATGTGTAAGTGAGGCACTCACCTCTCCAGCCTATTACCATGACCTTGACTTTAGTGAACACACTAAGAAAGAAAAGCAGAGCAGCTGTAGCATAAGTAAAGGTTAGAGGAAACTTAAAGGTTAAAACACACTCACACACACACACACACACGCACACATGCACACATGCAAATCCACAAATGAGTTTCCGTACAAACACACGAATGTGGTGCAGCAGTGAGCCGTAAACCTTACTTACACACTCTTACACAATGCTGTATTGCCATGGGGATATGAAATTTAATGCTTCAGTGAGTGATATGTTGGTTGATTGTTCTCTGTGTGTGTGTGTGTGAGTGTGTGTAAAAGTGCCTGATTTGCAGATATACACTAAGAGCAAGTCCATACTGTGGTTAATTAAGTGGGAGAGCAATGTTAAACTCAGTGGTTTTAATAGTGGGAGTGTAATGTGTGAGTGTGTGTGTGCGTGTGTGTGAGTGAGTGAGTGTGCATTATCAGCCTCCCGCCCCCCATCTCCTTTTTCCTCGTTAGAGAAAAAAAGAGCTGGTGAAGAGGTTCTTAGCCATCTGCATGTCTGTTTCCAGAAAGCCAGCACATTTCACATTTCCATTATGATACATGTTGTCAGATCTTCCCACTGCAATTTATACTCGCCTAAAGCTACCGCTCCTTATTAAATCTGCTGTCTGCTCCGGCCTCGCCTGCGTGTGTGTATGTATGTATGTGTTTTCTAGACATCCCCTATGCCGTAATTACTCCTCCATCCCCACTCCGTTAATAGTCCTCTTCACAGCCTTCTTTACAAGGTTGCGTGTGTGTTTGGCGGTTGCAGGTAGGAGGTCACAGGTTGGTGCGGCTGGGTATTTGACAGATCTGTTGCAGATGAAGAGTGTTTATTGGTTTGTGTCGACATGGCAACCCCTCTCTCACCTGCCGGGCATCGACACACAAACACACACACTCCTGAATCACTATGATTCACAGGGTGATGCTGTAAAGTGTGTGTGTGCCCGCAGGCGCAAGCATGCGTATTCTCCTAGCAACAATGCTAAAGAGGAGGTACTCCAAATGACAATGTGGGTATAAGTGGATATGTGGATGTGTATTTATCTTCAAAGATCTCTGAGCATTGAATAAGATACAATCACGCCCAGTGTGTGTCAGCGCCTACTAAAACAGACACATTTGAACATGCCGGACTGGGACCGCATCCAAGCAGTGACTGTGTGTGTGTGTGTGTGTGTGTGTGTGTGTGTGTGTGTGTGTGTGTGTGTGTGTGTGTGTTTTACCTGCTGTAGCATTAGAGCCTGCTGTTGCTGCAGCAGGGCCTGTAGTTGAGGGGGAGACAGGATCTGTTGCATCTGCTGAGGAGTGATCATCTGTGGACTCATCATAGCCATGGACACGGGCACCTGAAAACAGCAGACAGACGTTTTAGAATATTGGCACTTAGCTTGCAAAAGTAGGACAACTCAATCAATGGGTTAAGCTTTGTGTGAAAAGGCCCAGCCGGCACGGCGAGCTTTAAGCATGACTGTGCCTGCAACCGAACGCTCAACTCAAAACAAACAATGTGAATTCAATGGAGGTTGTACAGTATGCCGGTATGGACAGGTAACGTTAGAGAGGTGTGTTGTCTTTTATTCTCTGTTGTCAGTCACTGCTAAGAAAAGCTTGCAACATCAGACAAGACGCATCACAGAGCACACGTATTGTTGACTCTTTTCCTCCAGAAGGCTGGCATTGTTGAAAAAAAAGGCAATTTCTGTGACAACAGGCCGATAAAAGGACAGATATGCAATCTCCCTATAAAATATAAAATCTTATCTGCTTTTATAAACACATGATTAGGACGGCCTCCGATTCTCTTTCCACACAGTCAAGCCTGGCTAAGAAGAAAGGAACAACAAAGTGGCTATCTGATGAGATGTCTATCTCATCAGATATAGAGCTGCAGGCAGGCAAAGACAGAGAGACAGAGAGAGAGAGGACTGAGAGAGAAACGTGGTGAATCTTGCAGATGCGTTGTGCAAGCGCTCTTAATGCACATACATTGTACACAGAGATGAGCAGAGATGCTAATCTGATGACAAACACGGCAAAACAGAAGACAAACTAACCACAAAAATCAGACTGTAAGACTGTAACTAAAATTCACACACGCCTGCAAGAATGCAGGCCGAATAAATGAAAAATCACACAGACAATCCTGCTGACAAAGCGCTTTGGTATTTATTAGGGCTGTCAAACTTAACGAGATAATAACGTGTTAACGCAAATTCATTTCAAAGCCACTCATTTCTTTAACGCATTAATGCAAATTGCAATTAGGTTGTTGCGGGTTTTGAGGCTAGAGTGAAGATACTTGTATCATATGAAACTAGAAAACCTAATGAATCCATTGGTACCAACCATGTCATACTAGCTTGTCGTGAAGGAGGCTAAATAACGCTCCAAACTTACGCTTAAGTTTGGCGAGGAAAAACTGTAATGGCCATTTTCAAAGGGATGCCTTGACCTCTGACCTCAAGATATGTGAACGAAAATGGTTTCTATGGGTACCCACGAGTCTCCCCTTTACAGACATGCCCACTTTATGATAATCACATGCAGTTTGGGGCAAGTCATAGTCAAGTCAGCACACTGACACACTGACAGCTGTTGTTGCCTGTTGGGCTTGAGTTTACCATGTTATGATTTGAGCATATTTTTTATGCTAAATGCAGAACCTGTGAGGATTTCTGGACAATATTTGTCATTGTTTTGTGTTGTTAATTGATTTCCAATAATAAATATATATATATACATTTGCATAAAGCTTCATATTTGCTCACTCCCATGTTGATAAGAGTACTTAATACTTGACAAATCTCCCTTTAAGGTACATTTTGAACAGATAAATAAATGTGTGATTAATTTGCAATTAATCGCGATTAACTATGGACAATCATGCGATTAATTGTGATTAAATATTTCAATTGATTGACAGTCTTACTATTTATTAACAGAATGAAGGTTTGAGCAAACAGTAAGGGGGATAAAAGAGACACTGAGGGATATTTAGGGAGAGAAGAGGAGTGAGATCAAGTCTTCCCTCCCTGCCTACACATCCATAAACTACACTGCCTTCTCAATACAAATACTGCTGTCTGTTAAGAGAGGGGTTGGCTGTTTTACGGAGAAATACAAGGGTGAGTTATCACCTCTGAAATTGGCCATTTATCTATATTCACTCCGTAGTGAAATATCAATCTCTCTCATGGTCAAAGGAGTGTGTGGGCTTGTGTGTGTGTGTGTGTGGGGGGGCAAGTGCCAGTGTGTGCGGAGCTCTATTCAGAGCGGTCTATCTACTCACCACCTGAGGGGATGGCAGGTAGGGAGGGTGATGGGAGAGTAGAGAGCAAGAGCGAAGACGAGCTGTCACTGGTAAATTAAATCTGTAAAGAGCTGATTTGACTTTGTAAACAAGATTGGCCGTAAATACTAACACCCTCTTTTCCCTGCTGGCCTCTGTCTCCCCCCTCCTTCCATCCTTCTCTGTCTCTTTCTCTCTCTGTGTGTCTGCCTTTATCAAAGCAGGCTTCCTAAACTAACAGCCACATGTAACGGTGAGGGGATGGAGAATAGATGTGTGTGTGTGTGTTTGAGCCGAGGGAGAAGAAGAAGAAGAAAAGACAGAGTCAGAGCGGGGTGAGGCAGGGGAAGGGTGGTGTCGAGGCAGTTGGTAAAGGAACAGGCAGAGGGGATGGGGTGGTGGTGGGGGTGCAGTGAGTAAGGTGGGGGCGGTGATGGGTGCCGCTTGGCGTCATGCCAGCTTGCCCCCGCCGCCGGGCCTTGTCAGTCTAAGCTGCCAAATGAAAAGCTGTAATTAATTGCTCTTGTGCATCCCATTCTTCCTCCTTGACAACTCATACATTCTATTTTATACACACCGCCATTGACATTTTCAAGTCACAGGCGTAATAATTACTGGAGTTATAGCACCTTTCTGTGTGTTGGCTGACGCTCCGACGCCGGAATCAAACGCGCGTCCGTGTGTGCAAGCGCTGATATACCGCGATGCATGTATGTGTGTGTGCATGTACGCATGTGTTTAAAGGCTGTGTGTGGCAGGCTGAATGCTGAGTAGTTAAGGTTTGACGCCATTAATTGCCCCTATAATCTAATATCACAAAGCGTGGTGATTATGGGGCATGCGTTGCCACCGCCATACGACACCGCCAGCCTGAGAGCGCCGCCGCAAAACAAAAGCCTCGCCATTAGCGATTTGACGGGCCAGGACAAAAGCGCTTCACAATGCGGAATTATATTTTCATTCGGCTTTGTCTCTCCCGGTGAATGATTTCTCCCCTTTCATTGGACTGTGAATAGGGAGACTATGAAAAGCTGGGCGATTTGAAGTCAGCCATTTATTAAATGCATTTAATTTTTTTTTTCCGCTGTCGTCCCATTTTTTTTTCATGTTGCATGTTAATTTAAAAGAGAGAGATGCGTGGTAGATTAGTGGGAGAGAGGTGAAGCTTGGGGGGGAAGTGGGCGAGCAAAGAGAGGGGAGAAGGAAGGATACACAATGGAAGAAATGAAAGAAGGAGGCGAAGGAAGGGAGGAAATAATGTGTGTGAAGAGTGATACGGAGAGAGAAAGCAACGCTACCCAGCAGGTCTGTTGACAGAGAAATGTGGCCTAGAGGTTGAGATGGTATGCGACAGCGACGACGCACAAACGCAGGTGAACAATCACACGATCCTTTACAGTAGATAAATGCGAAACCACTAATAACAGCAGGATTTTAAAAGATGTCACTCCTATCATTAACATGCAAGAATCAGTCATACGTGCACACACATGCACACTGCTGAGGGGTCGGGGGCTGACAGAGGTCAACCCCTGTCTTGGAGAGAGGGAGCTGGGGGGGGAGGGAAAGAGGGAGGGAGGAGAGGGGAGGCGAGAGACAGCCTTGTCGTTTACAGTGAGTGGAGGAGTAATTAGAGGGGTTGTTTGAAGAGGGAGTTTAACTGATTAACAAAGGAAGAGAGGGAGCGAGGGAGCGCCCTAAAGATGGGAAGGAGAAGGAGGAGAAAAGGCATGGAGTCCCAGAGGAGAGAGAGAAAGAAGGGGGATGCAACTTGCATTTCAATGAGCCTCCATCCCTCTCTCCTCTCCTCCCTTGATGACTTTTCATTCTAACGAGGAGGAAAGCCCCGCTTTCCATTTCAGATGAAAACCTCGGGAAGAGAAGAAGAAGGAGGGCTATCTGATATTAAACCAGCATGCAGCCGGGGGAATAAGCCCAGCGCCGTGTTTATATAGAGACGGGCTGCTTATACGGCTGCATCCTCTCTACTTTAGAAGCAAACTTTCACCTTCTTCCTAATTGAGACTGCAATAACACCGCATCCTTTACCATCACTTCTTAATGTATGCTTGTGCAACACCAAATTATCACATTCAAAAATAAGGATAATGAAACACATGGGGCAGTTTTTCTATAAAGAGCAACATCCAGTGTGCCCTCAACTGATACATTTACAGTTATTCACCTCATGCTGGCTCAAAAGTGTGCAGCCGGTGTGTTACTGTGTGTGTGCGTGTGTGTGTGTGTGTGTGATGGCAGTGAGTGGCGAGAAGAAAGGAGGCTATAATCAGAATCTAAACAGGCTCTCAGTCTAAATGATGCGGGCCCTGCCTCTGGGTCTATGGGGACACGCAGGAGAGAGGGATAATTGAAAAAATGACAGAGGAGAAAGCAGGAGGAGGAGAGAGAGGCTGACACAGACCTCCTCCTCCTCCTCATCCCCCTCCTCCTCTCCTGCTAGGAGCAAACCCCAGCGCTGTTTATCCTTGTCACTGAGCATTACCACCTCACCCTGGAAGGGACGCCTGCCTCTCTTCCTGTCACACACACACACACACACACACACACACACACACCTAGATGTGCATAAAACTGGCCTCTGTCTTCCAGTCTATTGTTCATAAATTGCCATCATTTTTTTCTAGTATCCGTTTTAGAAAGATTAAAATCCTTCTTGGATTGCCACAAACACAGTCCCTTCTTCTGGTTGGATGGTGGCAAAAGTTTGACACACGCAGCAGTGGTCGAAATCTGTGCTTATTCATGCACATGGCAACTGCATGACCCTCTTCTGCCACTGTACTGTACTGTAGCTGCCTGCAGGCTTTGGGGGGGTAAATGAGAGCCTCTCGTTTAAAATGCAGTCAGCGCCGTGCTGTTTCGTGGTGTGTAAAGGCTTTAATGGTGTGTGGTGAACTCCCCGTCCTTCCTTTTGGTTGTTTATTCACCAGCTATCATCACTATCGCTCTTTACCCTCTTCCAGTCCCTCCAGGTAAACAGCCTGTCTGAGCTCATCATGCACGAGAAATGAGAGGAGAGCATGTGGAGGGTGGGGTTGGGGGGTGCAGAGAGCAAAGGGGGCTAGAGAAGAGAAAAGCAGAGGAGTGAAGGAGAAAAGCATTTGAGTGAAAAAAGAGGACTAGAAGGAGCGCCCACTGTGCTGAGAGCGTTGTTTGGAGCTCAGGGCCAGGCCTCCACTGGAAGTAAAAGGGCCCCATTGTGTGTGGTGAGTACCCCTCCTCCAGCTAATCTGCAGCGGGGCCAGGGGCCACATTACTCTGGGGGGAACTGATGAGCGAAGCCAGGTGGGGCGCGGGATGATACAGGCATCTTGCCGCCTCAGACTTTTTGCTGAGTAATGTTTTTGTCTGTGTCTACGAACAATGTGTGTGTGTGTGTGTGTGTGTGTGTGTGTGTAAGGTGGTGCCAAAAAAAATCTCAACGTGCCAAAGGAGGTTTGAGTTTTATTGAATCTTTGTGTGTGTTTCTATCTATTACTAATCGCCTTCACATTACTTGTATTTTCTGTTGCAAGCCACAAGTGCAAGCATCTACAGTGTGTGTTGTATGCCAATAATATAATAACAGGCTGCAGTATTTTTATTAGCTATTTGGTGAATTGCACATAATTCTGCATAAAAGCTTTATGTAGCTGATAGCATGTTGTCGCCATTCAGTATAAACAACGTATCGCCAAATGTGGTGATTCTGAATTTTTCTCTTTATGGGTTCCTCAATTTCTTAAACTGAATAAACCATTTGAAAAACACTGGATTGTCTGAAAGAAAAACAACGTCCAGAGTTGAAAACCGGGTCTTAGTTTATGAAAAGTTAACATTTTGGAGACATTATTTTCTTTTCTTTTTTCAGCTGCTACTTTAGTTTTTTGGACATTGTCGGCCAAGTTGCTCGCAAGCATATTCTTTAAACGATAAGGTCGTTTTCACATATTTTTTAATAGTAGTGGAAATCACCAGAGGCCCTACGATACGATATTATCACAATTTTTAAGTCACGATACGATCTTATTGCGATTTTAAACATTTTGCGACATGTATTGTGACAAGATAAATTGTGATATATTACAATTTATTACCTTTTTCAACATCTGTTTTATGTAATAAGATACAATTTTCACTCTGTTCATCTCAGAGTTTTCATTCACATATCTTGAGGTTCTTGAGGTTTGAATTGGCCATGTCAGTTTTTCCTTGCCAAAGATTTATCGGAACTTTGGAGCGTTACTTAGCTAACATGACATTTAACATTACAGTTATTTAACCTCCTTCACGACAAGTTAGTATGACATGGTTAGTACCATTGATTCCTCAGGTTTTCTAGTTTCATATGATACCAGTATCTTCACTCTAGCTTCAAGACTGAGCCAGCTACAACCTCTGAAAGACAGGATAGCGCCCGTCGGATTGTTAAGAGATAATAGTTTCCATAATAAAAGATTGACACTTGACGTCCGTGTATCGATGCAATAGCGCCACGTAAAATATTGCGATACTACGCTGTAACGATTTTCCCCCCACTCCTAATTTATAATATCAAATATGATGTCATATATCTGGGTTTATTTAACAAACACAAGTGTTAAAAGTTTGTCTTTTGGCAGCTTTCTAAGAACAAGCTGAATGGGAGATAAGGAGGTTGTTGGTGGATGACTTGTTGTGTGGATGCATGCATGTAAAGGTGGATGAATAGATGAAGTGATAGAGGTGTGAGGATAGTAGAGAGACCAGAGGTACACAGGCTGTTGAGAGCAGGGAGTTGGGATCTCAACTGGCCCACATACTCATACATACACTATGCATGTGGACGCGCGTAACACTCCCTGTCCCTGACAGCGTCCAGACAAATGAAAAATAAAGAAAAAAAAAAAAACTTCAGAGAGGACAGTGAAAGACCAGTAAGTTCAAGTGGAAAATCCTCCTTCTCTCTCACCCTCCCTCCCTCCCTTCTTCTTCTCCCCTCGTCCGCCGCCTCCCTCCATCTAACGCCCCAGTGCTTCAGAATAAAAATGACAACACATTTCCAGAAACACACACACGCAGACACACACACACTCGGGGCATTTCATTGGGAAGTGTGAGAGGCCGTTATCGACCATATTTCATTACTGATTTCACTCATGTTTCAAATCACAAAATAAGAGTTTCACACTCCAGTGGCCAGACCCAAACCTCTCCTCTCCATCCTTCCCCTCTGTCTGTCCACCCCTCTGCCCAGAGCCGAACCCCATTCCACTGGCTGCTCAACCTCCTCCCGTACACCCTTCACAAACTGTCAGGACCCCATACTACCCCCCAACACACACACACACACACACACACACACACACACACACACACACACACACACACACACACACACACACACACTAACCTACACACACACTCGCAGCCCCAATTCCCTCCACATCAAATAAGAGAAACTGCCAACTAAGCACTTTCATTGAGTGGACAAAAGGAGTGCTTTGGGAAAAACACTTTGAAAGGAAATAAAAGAGAAGGAACCGCTTCAGTACTGCGGACTCTGGGGGGCTAAACACTCATCTTTCCACATACTTTTGTTGATTAGTTAAAAGACTTTGAACCCTGCCTCTGAATCCTTATGTTCAGTAGTTTTTCACAAATCTGTAGTGGTTCAAATAAGGCAGCTGGGGAAGGCAGAAAACTATTAAGAAACATATAGAAAGCTGGTGAATTAGGGTTGTAATATTGATTAAAAATATTGCCATTGAAATAAAACTCAGTGCTTTCAGGCTGACATGACTCAGTTTCTTCCTCTCGTCTTCCCTGCGTGGCTCCCTCTCTCCCTCCATCCCACTGTGCCGGTGCCAGCCCTCTCCAGAGAGCAGAGAGCCGAGCTAATTAACATATCTCTAATGAGTCTTTTCATTTTTTTCCTAATTAAACGAGCTCCTCAATAATACATGAAAACAGGACACCGCGCTATTCAATTACATACGTATGGGCCGCAGCCAAGCACGTGTGTTAATCTGTATGTGTGCGTGCCAAGTGGCCGTGTGTTAAGTGTGCCAGGCCGTGCGTCTGCCAAGTGGGTGTATATGTGTCTGCTTGTGCCCACCCAGCGTACGAGCGCGTGCCAAGTGTGTCCATTGTAGAGAACGTGTGGCAGGTCATGGAGGCACGCTACGCATCATGCTGGGTAATCCGCCAATTGGCACACTGTCTGCCAACTGTGTGTCCACCAATTCACGCAGTCGCACACGTGCCACGACCAATTACGGTAACTGTGGCCAATTATGTCCAATGCCTACTACAAACACAGGTCTAAAGAGTGGAATTATCCAAATACAGCAGAGGGTATCGATGTTTTTCAGGTGTAATCTCATACAAAGGAAAGACCTTTTTCACTTCTACTTGCTTAAAGGAACAGTGTGTAACATTTCTATTAGCAGAAATATAATATTCATAACTGTTTTCATTAGTGTATAATCACCTGAAGAATCGTTGCTCCGCCATGTTTCTACAGTAGAATGGACAAACCAAACACTGGCGCTAGAGAGATCCTTTCACGTTTTTACGTTACTTGAAGGCCACCGTAGTTCTTCGAAACGCTTGTGAAACTGCAGTAACATGAGCCGCAGAGTGTAAAACCGTGGTGCCGCCAGCCGCTATCTGACTTCTGTTGCTCCTAAAGTAATGTCATTACAGTATAGATGAGCGAAGCAAACGGCGTTACCACAGTTTTGCACTCGGTAGCTCACGTTACCGCAGTCTTTGAAAGGGAGGAGTGAGCAGAGGGGTACTCAGTTGGTTGCAATCTGCAACCACGCCACTAGATGCCGCCAAATCCTACATACCGCACCTTTAAGGGAACGACATAGAGTTACTACTATCGACTTTCTCAGCCAGCACAGGATTCAAATCTGTGATTTTCTGGTTGTGCCTGATTTTGCATCTCTAACCTCTTTATCAAAAATCCCCAATTTGTTTTGTTATTTCAAATGTCATGAGTAGACAACCTTAAAAAAATCTAGTTTATGTATTAGATAGTGGTGTAAGAAAACATCGATAATATCGAGTATCGCGATATTATGCTTTGTGATACTGTATCGATTCCCCAAAACGTTGTATAAATTTGTAGTTAATAGTTGAGATGCAAAGATTAACTCAGTCAATACTTTATTTCATATGCAAAGAGATATGCCCTCTCAAAGTAGTGCTATGATGATAAATGCAGATCCTACTGTTCTGATTGCAGAAAAAAACACTTTTTTCTCAGATTTTATGCATATGGTGATGTGTTATTTATACTATGACAGTTTTCCTAAAATTAGTTTTAAAATATAATATATCGCCTTGCTTACAGTATTGCAGTATATTGAATCGTAACCCCTGTATCAGATTCTTGCCAATACACAGCCCTAGTATTACACATAATACAATAGTGAGTGACAGACCGACAAGACCATCAGCATCATAATCTTTGTTACATATCCATTCAAAATGGCAATTTTCTCCTATTTCCAGACTGAATGTTATCATTATCTACCAACAGAATTAAGTGTTATTTCTATCGGTGTAAAATCAATTTCTCACGTCAAATTAAAACACCTCTTTAGTTTTGAATCATCAAACTCCTAAATAACCCCTCACACTACTCTGATTATTGTGCTTTTTTGCTACAATTTTGTTGCACAGAATCAATTTTTCCTGCAATTGCCTGTCTAGAGACTTGAGCTATTGTCGAGTTTCTCCTGAATGTGACACACACACACACACACACACACACACACACACACACACACACACGCAGAGTGGATTGATACCATCTCACACAGCCAGCCAAACACAGAGACCATCTCTGAACAACCAATCAAAAAGCAGATATAATCTCAGAGTTTCTTTTGCTCTCAGCTCAGATCCTCCCCTCTATTATAAATAAAGAAAAGAAGAGAAATATGATGGGGAAGGGGAGGTGTGGGGGGGCATGTGAGGAGGAGGAGGAGGAGGGGGGGGGGCTTGTCAGCGCAGACCAAGGCTTCTCCAGAGAAAGTCAAGACACGAATAGAAGTCTTCCCGCTCTCCCTGTCTGCCTCTGTCGTTCTCCCTCAGAGAGAAGGGAAAAATCTAATTATCGAGCTCCTAAAGATCTCATTATTGGCTGAGGCTCATTTGCATGTGTGAGAGCAGCCCAGCAGGAACCAACCTGAGGACGGCCATTTTGTGCCTGATGTGAGCCACTGTGTCACCGTACAGTTGCTTACTGCCAGCCACCTTTAGAAAAGACCAGATTAAATGTCTGGCTTCACTCACTCCATCGCTCACTCGCCCCTCTCTGTGGCCGACGGATGATTGCTTCAATTACAGCGGCTGAGCGCAGTCGCTGCGATTTAAAAATGATCATAAAGCTGGAAATTATAGTAATTGAGAGATTTTCTGCGTGCCACCTTAGCAGGCAGGTTAGTTGTGAGGTCTAGTATACAACTTCAGTGCTGCTTTGTTGTTCGTGCCTGTGTGTCTGACTGCGAGGAAGCACAAACACACACACACACGCAAATGTAAATCCAAGTGTGTTTGCAGGGAACGTGGGGCCATGTGAGCTGACAGCTCAGACAACAGAGATGTAGCGTGGATGCCCTGGAGAGTACAGAGAGGCTAGCCAGGCCAGGCACCAATAAACAAGACAAACAAGACAGATATGGAGAGAGGAGGGGTAGCGTTGTGTGTGTGTGTGAGTGAGTTCAAAGACAGAGAGAGGGAGGAAACGTGTATGAGGCAGGTCGACTGAACCTGCGTTTGACCTCATACTTGTGGGAATACTGTCACAGGTTAATCCCTTGTCAGCGTTCACACAGTTCCTTACACTTCACTGCTAAACAAAACAGATTTACATGTTAACTTTCAGTTCCCTCTACATGCACGCTTTCTCTTACTTCCCCACTTTCTACCTCTTATGTTCTTTTTAAGATGAGTCAGGGAGAGAAAACTGTTGAAACATCAGCAACATTTAATTAATATCTTCGCCAAAGCAGAGTAGTAGAGTCCGATATGTGTTTTACCCAGGTCAGACGGAGGCTCTGGTGACACACACTGACCCATTTGGATCGACCACCAATGTGGATTCAAACCATGTGTGTCGGTCTGATAAGATTATAGGAAGGAAAGCCAGAGACTTTAGGTGAACGGCTGAACTACTGTGACACATGTATTAAAGCCTTTACACACTGGAAGCGTGACGAATATATGACACGAAAAAATACAAACTACTCGCCTGCAAATATTATATATCTAGGGCTTTTATTGTGAAAGGTAAGAACAGTAAAGAGTGTACGGTCTGCGCTGCCTTTGTAAAGGTTGAAAAGAGTAATAAAGTTTGACGTTGTGTTCAGGACTACGGAGCCTCTGTGTTGTTAATTCATAAATATAGGCACATCTCAACCCGTTCCGCACAACGTGAGTGGTTGATGACTTTATTTGCTCAGAAAACCGGCCTTGTTTCGCCGCGTTAAAGTATTCATGACAAAAAGCAACAGTTTGAAAACATTTTATTAACGTGCGAATTAATTGCACGAAACAAAACGCCTCGCTGTGTAAAGGACTTTAATATTAATTTAGGCCACATGTGCACCATTTTGTGTTGATTTACAGTATAAATGCAATATTTAACAATTCAGATCTGATATAAAACAGTATCTATTTTATTCTCTTGCCCCTTAAAAGTCACCATGTAATTTCTCCAACTGACAGTTTCTATCCAAAGTAAATAAAGTGATTCGGATTCCAATTCGGGTTTTGATTAAAGTGTAATCTGCAAGATCCTCCTTTTTTAAAATGTTATTTCATTTCTGACATCTTCAGTAATAAGCAGTCATTAATTCAGTGGCATTTTTGCACTTCCCGGAGGTCACCTGGCAATTAAACCGCATGGCCGACAATGAGAAATCTTTTTCTTTGGTCTTTCTGTTGATGAGTTCTAGGTGACTGCTTTTTTTCTTTTTCTTTTTCTGCTCCGTCATGGAGGCCACTGTAGTTCATACTAAACACACAGCTCTTCCTCTGTTTATTTTAAACAAACCTCTCATCCTGCTGCTGGACATATAAAAGGCAGTTTCCTGGAAAAAAACATGAGCCAACACCAAATATTTATGAGAACAAAATGCTTCCAAGAAGCTTTCATTTTATGTTCTATCTAGGGCTGTCAGTTGATTAAAATATTTAATCGCATGATAGTTAATCATACATTTTGTATCTGTTCAAAATGTACCATAAAGGGAGATTTGTCAAGTATTTAATACTCTCATCAACATGGGAGTGGGAAAATATGCTTGCTTTATGCAAATGTATGTACAGTATA
This sequence comes from Sebastes umbrosus, assembly GCF_015220745.1. Taxonomy (NCBI): domain Eukaryota; kingdom Metazoa; phylum Chordata; class Actinopteri; order Perciformes; family Sebastidae; genus Sebastes; species Sebastes umbrosus. Next base: position 30,419,008 of record NC_051269.1, on the reverse strand, counting down.
TATTTATTATTGTAAATTAATTAACAACACAAAACAATGACAAATATTGTCCAGAAACTCTCACAGGTTAGGGTTAGTTCAGAATAAAAAATACGCTCAAATCATAACATGGCAAACTGAAGCCCAACAGGTAACAACAGCTGTCAGTGTGTCAGTGTGCTGACTTGAGTATGACTTGCCCAAACTGCATGTGATTATCATAAAGTGGGCATGTCTGTAAAGGGGAGACTCGTGGGTACCCATAGAACCCATTTTCATTCACATATCTTGAGGTCAGAGGTCAAGGGACCCCTTTGAAAATGGTCATGCCAGTTTTTCCTCGCCAAAACACAGTTGGTACCAATGGATTCCTTATGTTTTCTAGTTTCATATGATGCCAGTTACAATCTCCAAACGATCGAATAGCGACCGGACTCGAAGGCGGCCCATCGGATTTTTAAGAGGTTACGTTAAAGAAATTAGTGGCGTTCAAAAAAATTAACGAATGCATTAACGCGTTATTAACGCATTAAATTTGACAGCCCTAGCTCTATCACTTACATGTAAATGTTGCAGCATATCACTCTAAAACATAATTTATCTGGATGTCATACACTGTATTATCTCCTTATAATGTGAAACGTTTTTTTCCCACAAGCACCTCGCTGGCTGCAGACACCGCAAATGAAATCTGAGCTCATCCTTGCTTCCGAATCACATCCGTCTTTCTCAGTCCCTTCCATCTCTTTCTTCATTCCCCATACTGTGATGGTCCGGCTGTCTGTTTATCATGTGGCACGTTAATGAGAAGAGCAGTGCGATAGCCAGACTGCTTGCTGCTCTAGTAGACCCAAGGCCCCACTTTATTGATATGAGACACGGCTACAAATCACACTTCTGCATGTACTCTGCACATCACATAATTGTAAAGAACTGCCAGAAGTAATGTCATGTGTGATATTCATCAACGTACACTGATAGTAATAATGTATGTGTGTGTGTGTGTGTGTCCTCCTCAAGTGTCTTTCAGTGGGGATCCTGCACTCCAGCTAACCCCACTCTCTCTCTGCTTACTGTGGAATTCAACTCTGAAAACAGCTCACTACCCAATCACTACAAAGACCTCATTCACACACACACACACATTAACAATCACACACACACATGCACTCACAGAAAGAGAGAGAGAGAGACACACAGACAGACAGACAGAGAGAGAGAGAAAAGTATGCGCCTATATCACACTGTGCAGTTGACGTGGCAAGTTGGTGAAGGCAAAGCTGCAGCAGCCAGGGGCTTAATATTATACAGATTCTGACAAAGCAACACTTGGGTTGAGCATATGTGTGTGTGTGTGTGTGTGTACATGCATCTGTGTGTGTGTGCTCTGACCTGCACAGGGCTCTGTTTGACCTCGTTGCCAGGGGAGCTGAGTCCAGAGGCCTGCTGGAGGAGGAACTGTCTGGCTGCCTGGAGCGCCTGCGAAGGAGAAATAGAGATGATCATCATGATTACAGTGAAATATTTGCAGAATTAAACAACAAAACACTCATAAAAGTAACACACCTTTTTAAAGTTACACCTTACTTCAAATGTTTTTAGAAAAACGCATGTGTGTAAGTTCAGTTCACTCATATACAATCAAACTCACACTCTCTCCTACTGGCCACTCTGTGCACCCTCTCCCTTTGCCAAGCTGTCAGGTCGGATTTCCTCAACTCGAGACGTCCACCTGGCGCACATACAGCACGTGTTTGTGTGTGTGTCTATGTGACTGAATTCATCCCAACTCATTCAAAACCTTCTTTAACTCCAAAATCTGACCAATCTCGTCCTTTCCATTCTTTGTTTCTCTGCCTGCCCTTCCCCTCTGATTCACTTTCTCTCTCTCTCTTCCACACCCCTTTCCTCTTCTTCCTCCTCCTCCTAATCTCCTTTCCGATGAAGGTGCAAAAGTGGGTTTTCCACATCCTCTGAGGCAGAAGTGTGTCAGCATTATCTCCATGTGTGTCAGTTGCACTGTGTTTGTGTGTGTCAGAGTGATGTAAGGAGCCGTTTGCCCTGATGTGCCCTAAAGAGCTGTGACTAACCACCACCCACCTCTTCGTCCCCCCGCCCACCCTCCTCCCGTTTCTGCCCTCCAGTGCTGCCCATTCAAACCAGTGACACCATCTCTCTCCAGTCTCCATTCCTTCGCTCTGCCCTTGCCGATTCATCCTTCCGACACCGCAACCTCCCACCGCCTCTCCTCTTATCTCCTCAGCCGTAATTGTATTAAAAACTGTATAAATATCTTCCTTTGCGTCATTACATTCCTCTCTTTTCTTTGCTGTGTTGCTTGTTGCAGCGTTAAAGAGTCGAGCTCTCTATCATTAAGACAAATCAGACCCCGGAGGAACGGGCATTTTTGTTGGAATGTCTGAACTGCTCCTAAAACAAAACAAGAAAACACCCATCTCAAAACACAGGAGCCGCCTTACACTTACTGTAAGCGCACAGTCACACACGCACAGTCACACGCATGCTCACAAACACACACACACACACACACACACACACACACACACACACACACACAGCACCAGCACAACCTCATGACAGAGGTTAGAGAGGGGAGACAGCAGGATGCACATTTGCTTCCTCTGACTCAAAGGGGAAAGGTTCCTTAGTAAATATTGATTTATGAAAGTCCGTGTGTGTGTGTGTGTGTGTGTGTGTGTGTGTGTGTCTGTGTGTGTGTGCGCACACCACAAATTAACGGCCAGAATGAGGGATGTTCTTTGCTGTGGAAGCTCTTACTCAATCACGCAGCACCAGAAATCTGTTCTACTGCATCATTTCACAACCACAGAAAACTGTAACGCTGTGAAACGACGCGGCACACACACTTACTGTATATTGTCACATATTTAATGAATTGTCAAATTAGAAGCTCGGGGTACATTAAGTAACGTTTAATTACAAAAACAGAGAGGAGAGATTATAGAGGGGAGACAGAAAGAGAGAGAGAGAGAGAAAGAGAGAGAGAGAGAGAGAGAGAGAAAGAGAGAGAGAGAGAAGTCCGCCGTGCAGTCAGAGTGATGAAAACCATCTGTATCGAGCACACTTGCTACTTTTGCTGAGACCGCAATTAAAACACACACACGGACGTGGCTGTGGACGTGCCTACACACACACACACACACACGCATACACACACACACACATGTATTTTAACACTTTAACAAAAATCTTGGGAACCCCCTCCCATTTACTGGTTTGACCTCAGTCACAGACACACGCACACACACACACATAGAAACCCAAAAAAAACACAACCGCCCAGTTTGTTGGCATGTGGTGTGAATTACTCCTTGAACACCCTGTCTGCCCAAGAGTGAGTGTGTGTGTTTGTCTGTGTGTGTGTGTGTGCGTATGCGTGTGTGTTGGCAGGAGTTGGGGAGGCATGTCTGGCAACAATAAGGGACAATTCCACCCAAATTACCACCCTGATTACCACTATATTAAAGAGCCATTTATGGCTTTCATAAACGCTACAACCAAGCAGAGGTGATGCCTGTCTCCTCTCCGATGCCTGTATTCACGGACAAGAACTACCAACAAAGCCCGAGTGACTCTCTAGATATTTAAACTAAGTGTATATTGTGGATTTAGAGCCCGGTTTATTCAAATGTGCCACATCTAATAGGCAAAATGCTGATATCAATATACAGTGTATATAAACATTACTACATTTGGTGTCTGACTGTTCAGACACAAAGCATCAAAACTCTCTCTCACTCTTCAGATCTTCTATATGGTTCTTCTTTAGAAGACCTTATGAACAAAAAACAACAAATTAGACTATAAAACCATGAAATGAGGTTGGTTAGGTTTAGCAAAAAACATTGTTTGGCTTAAATTGACTATGTTGCGTTATTAAGCTAAAATAAAATAAGTGAAAGTTGACTTTTGGTTTCACACGGGACATAAACTGCTGTCTCCTGGGTGAAAGACGAGTGTCTGTTTGACCCATCCGCCACCTAGGGCTGGGCAATATATCGTTAATATATTGACATATGATATATCGAGATATGAGATGAGATATCCTCTTAGATTTTGGACAAGTGCATAAGTGTTGTCTTTTCCTGGTTTTAAAGGATGCATTACAGTAAAGTTATGTAATTTTCTGAACATACCAGACTGTTCTAGATGTTCTATTATTTACTTTCACCCACTTAGTTATTATGTCCACATTACTGATGATTATTTATCAGAAATCTCATTATATAAAATATTTTTGTGAAAGCACCAATAGTCAACCCTATAATATCGTTGCAATATCAATATTATAATATCAAGGTATTTGGTCAAAAATATCATTGAAAAACAAACGTAATCTGCGGTAAAATACGTTTCCCTCGTATTTTTCCCACAATTTTGGAGACAGGAAACAGGGCTGATTTGTCTCATATGTGTTTTGTATTAGAATACCCACATTAACTTGTCTACAAGTTATTGGAGTTAGTTCAGTGCCCCAAATGCAAAAGCTTTATTTTATGGGTATTTATATCTTCTGTAATTCACTGGGATGGGAGCACTGTAATTTGACAGATTTCATGGGTGAATAATGACTGAACGAACCTTGAACTTTCAACATATGAAGTGAGAACGAGGACAACAGGTTTGGTGCCGACACACACACACAGAGCCAAACTCTCTGATATCTACCTCGTCAAGAAGCACTCCTCTGCTTTGACCTTTCTCTTTCATTTCTCCTCTTCACACTCACTCTTTGCCTTTTTCTCTCTGTGACCTGGGTGAGCTGTAGCATTGTAAAGCATGCCCCCCCCACCCTCCACACACTCACACACACACACACACACACCAGCTCCTCCTAGACTCCCCCAGCCCCAACTCCCCGCTCCCCCTGTGGCATTCTTGGGGGCGCACTGCACCTTTAAAGAAAATATGAGGGAGGCCTAAGAGGGAGGCCCAACAACAGAGTCTTTGTGCTGCCGCGGAGCACACACACACACACACAAGCACGCACACACACATGTACACACATCAGTGGTGTCAGACAGGTTTTATTAGAGTGAGAGAGGGAGGGAGGAGGAGGAGGAAGGGGAAGGAGGGGTGAGGAGGTCACTGCTCAGCTTGGAGGCCTGAGAGCACAGTGTGTGTGTGTGTGTGTGTGTGTCAGGTCGGTGTGTGAGTTCTTCTGACTTGTCATCGCTCCCCTCTGTAAATCATCGCCTCTGACACAGCCTTTAATAACAGTGCATTTTTTAATTCAGCAGGGTCACACACACACACGCACACGCACGCACACGCACACACACACACACACACACACACACACACACACACACGCGCGGTAAAGGCAACTTTCTCTCCTTAACAGGATTCAGAAAAAATGGCTGACAACTATGTTTCTTTGAAAGGAGAGGGGGGGTTGGTGAAGCAGTTAGAGGATCCATTAGAAGAAAAAGGATAGAAATTTCATTTTGCTACGTGTGTGTGATGATCATGTGAGTGTGTGTGTGTGTGTGTGTACATGCACATGTCCTATGTGAAAGTGTGTGTGTGTGTGCGTGTGTGTGTGCCTGGCTCAGGTTGCTAAAGCAAACAGGTCTGTGTGTGTGATGAATCTGGCCTCTAATCCGCCCAGTGTGTTTGGGTGAGACGGGGAGAGAGAACGCAGGAATAAGCAAAGAAATCTAAACAGAGAGACGTAGCGAAGGAGGAGGGGGGGAGGCGAGGAGAGAGAGAGAGAGAGAGAGAGAGAGGGAGACAGGTGGGTACCATATGTTGGAGTAGTCCGTCAGCACAGACTGAGGTCCATTGTTGACGGCCGAAACGAAACAAACCGGTCCCCCTCCTACCCTCTCCTCCTCATCTCCCCCCGTAGATAAACAGCCCCCGGGGCAGACAGTGGGCTGTCCTTGAGGGAGAAGCAGGAGAAGCAGGAGGAGGAGGAGGAGGGAGTTAGGAAGGGCAAGGGGGAGGCAGGTGGTATCAGATTTCTTTGCTCTTAGCCCGAGAAGAAGAGAGTACAAAAAAAACGAAAGAAAGGAGCACAAGTGAGGGTGAGTGAGAGGTTCATTGTTGCATCTGTCCACGACGCAGCTAAACCAGGCTAGACGAAGCAAGTGATTCAGATGTTTCGGCAGCTTCGTCGGACGCAACAGCGCCAAACAAGTATCCCCTCTCCGCCTTAACCAGCTCAGCAGCCTGGGAAGAGAGGCTATAGTAACTCCTCCACTCCTAAAGCCCTGTTCTTCCCCAGGAGAGAGCGAGAGATGGCGAGAGAGGTAGATAGATACAGGGTGAAGACGTAGAAAAGAGCCCGTCACAGCCAGCTGCTTCTCCACAGGCCTGCACGCTCTCTGATTTTTGGATCAGCGAGAGAGACCGGGTTCAGAAATGAGCGGTGGATCTTCCACACCTCTTTCTCTCTATCTCCTTTCTGGAGTGCTGTCATTGAAGCTGAAAGCCGAGCTAAAGCTGCGTCGATGCTGCCGTCCTCCTGGGTCACCCCCCCCCGTGATCCCTTGTATCCGTTTGCACTGCGCTTCCTCACTTTAGCACCAAAAAAAAAACACCTCCAAACTCCCATAAACCCCTTTCCTCCTTTAATTTACTCTCTCCTCCTGGCTTGGTCTTTCTCTGCTAGCTTTTCTGCCTCTAAACCTCTCTCATCTTTGATTCCTTCTCTTTCTCTAGATGCTCAGAGGGAATCATGATCAGAGAAGATGATGAAACAAGACCGAACAGATGTAACACAATCTACAAAGCATGTAAATTTGTTAAAAGGATGATGATACTACAGCACCAGCAGCTCACCTGTGTTCAGAAGCCGGCCCCGGTATTTACACCCACACACACTGTGTACACATACGGCGGGACTACTGGAGAGGTGACAGTTAGTGGGATTGCTATATGACTTTGGGGCATGTGTGAGTGAAGGCTCGGTTACAGCCGCGGTGGAATCTCACGTATCAAATGCATCACTGTCAGTCACCACAAAAACCAGATTGCTTTCCCAGATCACTCCTACTTTCTTTCTCTCCGTCTGTATCACCCGATCTGTCTCTTGCCTTCACACTGCTTCTCCATATAATGCATAACTCACAAAAAGTTTGGCTGGCATTTCTCCAAGTATTCTGTCTTTCTTGTGCCCCCCCACCCCCCTACCCCCCGCTCCTCTCTAGAAATCTGTTACCCATACCCGTATACGCCACAGTAAATTCTGAGAGCAGATATGGGGTAGACGGAGGCCTAAAATAGATCGCCCGGGCCAATGGAAACCAAGCCTTGTGAATGCAGCTGTTGGCCTTATGAGAGGACCCTCGCCTTCCCTTGACTGTCAGACAAAGACCCACTACCGTGACGGCAGCTGTGGGTCTGGGATAGGTAGTTAAAAATAAAGCCATATTTAGGATTAGCACATCAGTATTTAAGGGATGGTTATAATTAGGGCAGTCAATCGATTGATATTGCTATCAAGCGATAATACATTAATCACATGATTGTCCTTATTTAATTGTGATTAATCGCAAATTAATCACACCTTTTTGATGTCTTCAAATTGTACCTTAAAGGGAGATTTGTCAAGTATTTAATACTCTTATCAACATGGGAGTGGGTAAATATGCTGCTTTATGCAAATGTGTGTATATATTTATTATTGGAAAATCAATTAACAACACAAAATAATGGTTAAAATATTGTCCAGAAACCCTCACAGGTACTACATTTAGCATAAATAATATGCTCAAATCATAACATGGCAAACTGCAGCCCAACAGGCAACAACAGCTGTCAGTGTGTCAGTGTGCTGACTTGACTATTACTTGCCCCAAACTGCATGTGATTATCATAAAGTGGGCATGTCTGTAAAGGGGAGACTCGTGGGTACCCAGAGAACCCATTTTCATTCACATATCTTGAGGTCAGAGGTCAAGGCCAAAATTTTGCGCAAGTTTGGAGCGTTATTTTACCTTTTTTGCAACAAGCTAGTGTGATACCAATGGATTCATTAGGTTTTATAGTTTCATATGATGCCAGTATCTTTCACTCTAGCTTTAAATCTGAGCACTACAGCCTAAAAATTGCAAGTTGCGTTAATGCTTTATTATCGCGTTAACTTTGAGAGCCCTATTTATAACAGATTTGTTGCATGTCGCATTTTAAAGCTGAAGCAGGTAACTTTTTATCATTAAATATGATAAAAAAGTTATTTTTATAAAACTGTCCCTATATCCTGACAGTAGTGCATGAGACTGGGTATCTGTGAAAAAAAACATGTTCTTCTGCCTCCTCCTAGTGTAATGGGACAGTGTGCTCCGGCTGGTGGGCAATGCTTGGTTTCGGCTCAACTGTTTTCAACATGGCTGCCGGGTCACAAACTTTCTTATTTTACAGCTAAACAGTACACTACAAGATGTTTCTGAAAACATGTGAGGTGAGAAATAGGCATTACAGTAACAGAATATTGATTCATATTTGATCAGCGCTGCCTAGTTTGACCGTTTGATCGGAGCTCACGAGTTTTGCCAGCAGTGATTGACAGCGGCTGTAGAGACAGCTCGGCTCTGATTGGTTGTTTTCCTTTGGTGCGGTGAAATCTTGCAAATGCCAATAGCAGCATTAGAAAAACATGATTTATTTCACAGATCTCATGCACTACTGTCAGATTATAGTGACAGTTTTATAAAAATAACTTTTTATCATATTTGCTCAAAGTTACCAACTGCACCTTTAAGGGTATAATAGATTTGTAACATGTCGCATTTTAACAATGAAGATAACTGCCTTGTACAGTTTTGTACGTTACTGTAAATTGCTGAGAAGATTGACAGTCTCGTAGCTCATTGTAGCTGTTAACCGTGCAACCATCAAGGCCAAAGTCTGGAAGTTTTTATCCCACCCAAACATTACAGGAGCCGATTTCACTGATGCTCATGTTTTCCACCAGACGTCCAATTTAATGGGAAATTTGCAGGATTATGTTTGGGTGAAAACGTAAGTTGCTCTGTAGCTATGAAGGGGGGTGGGTGGGGGATCTGCTGAGCAGGAAGCAGCATTTTCTTTGTTGCAGTAAGCAATAAGTGAACATGGTCTTTAAGTAATTGGAGAAACGCCAGCACTAAAACTAAATAACACTGTGTTTATAGTAATTACAACAATGTAAGAATTCATTTGTCACAAATATATACAGATTTAATGGCACATTGAAACAGTTAGTGCAACTATCATAGGCCGAAGGTGTAAGTGAACGGAGTGGTATATATATTGAGGGCAGATCAAGGGTTTCCAGGGGTAAACATACAGGGGTAAGGGGCAGCCTGAACCAAAGCCTGCTAAAGCCGCTCAATTTCACGGTGGGTTACAAATAAACTATGCTCTGCCCAGACTTCGCCCCTTTCCCCTGACTCTTCCTCACGTACTCCTCCTCTGTTTCTGGTATTAATCAGGTCTTTCCGGCCTCCCTCCACCAGCTTTCCTACCATTTGTTTTCGCTCATAGCAACGTGGACTTCAAACCAGTTGTCCACCAATATAACTGGGCTTAAACGGCGCTGAATACCTCAATCTGTTTAGGCCGCTGCCGCCGAGCTGGAGCTATCTGGGACACCTTCAGAAACACCAGCCAGCCGCGATCCCGTTCAGCTATTTAATGTAATGTTTCCGCAATATAAAGGCACCGTTCGAGAGCTGAGGTTTTAAAACGGCTGAAGCAAGCTTCTCTGGGCCCAGACTGACCATTAAAGAGAGGAAAGACCGCGTTCAAGAGCCAACGCAATAAAAACTCACAAAACTCCAAAAGAACTTCAAAAATATGCCGTAATGTTTGAAAACCCTGGCCGATTTTAGATTTTTTTTCACATCCTATTTTTCACAAAAGGGACCTGTTCTAAACTCCGGGGACCCTGCCGTTTTCCAGATGGTTCTCTTCAGTTCAAAACTGTTTTGTGAAACGAGAAAACCTCTCCCCTTCAACTATGTCCCTGCACTCATCTAATGTTTCTATTGATTCACAGGGGTATACGCGCAGTCATAAAAAGGAGCTGACTGAATACCCAGGACTGCTTTATATCATTACACAATTCATCATCATATACACACACACACACACACACACAGAAAGAAATCTATCTTCCTAAGGAGATGTTGTCAGCTTTTCTCTGTTAAGTGAAGGGAAAAGGGCAAAAAGAGATAGACAATTAAAGATAATGATGAGGTGAGCAGGGACAGAAAGAGAGAGGAACTCCCTTACTGAGATTATAAAAGCAGCTCCCTCTATACTGCAGGCCTCATCTCAGTCCAGGCGGCTAATTGATGGCAAATACCTCTACAGCAGTTTCCTTCCACACACACACACAAATACACGTCATACATTATATACACATATGCAGTTTCCCTGCGGTTTTCAACACAGCTCGTTTGGCAAGAGAGGAAGGTCTCACTCCAGACAGACCCAGCCCACAGCGGAAAACACACACACACACACACACACACACACGCACACACACACACACACACACACACACACACACACATAAACACACAGTGTACCTTGTAATATTTAGCCCTCATCTTGTATAAGGTAGGACAGTTAAGTAGTTTGGTCATGCTCCCGGGAAGACAAGGCCACTTAGGTGTTAGGTCTTAGCTGGGTGACCTGCAGAGTTTAAGCTGCTTCTTCTCTTGCCCAACGAGAGCAACTCCTGCGAGGCCAGACTGTGCGAGGCCAGCCCATGATGAGGATAGCACTAGCCTGGCAACCAGACCTCACATATGGAAACCGTTTAACTGTTATTATTAATATCCCAAAAAAAAAAAAAAAATCAAACTAATAACACATGCAAGACGCTGCCAAGACTCCGCTCAGGAGACAGAGGGAAAACACATACATACACAAACAGAGACTGTCTGCCATGTGCACATGCATATACAGACACACACACACACACACATAATGTACACACACAGACGCCTATTGGTTAAACAGAAAAACACGCTCCTACTCAGTGGCCTGTAAAAGTATTAGCCGGCCTGCCCCGCTTCGATGGAAATAAAACTCTTTCATGTTTTTGGTTCAGAGGGTTTTTACACCTGGTTGTGGCTGTGGAGATGGAGATGGACACACCCTCGCACCCGCCCTTACCACATATACACACACACACACACACACACACACACAAACACCGGAAGTGGGCAGGCACAACAAAGGCTGGCTGCTGTACAAGATGTAAGACGTACTAAACAAGAAGAAAAATCTTTAACTTCCCCAAATGAGACGCAGGGGCGTGTTCAAAAAAGGGGAAATGGGGAAGTGTGTGTGTGTGTGCACTGGACTATGCGATTTAGTAAGAGGGTCAATACAACCAGATGTGAACAGGCACATTTTTCAATTTAAAATACCTCAAAGCTCAGTAGGGGAAAGAAATCGATACAGCATAGTATCGCGATATTTTGCGTGGCAATATTGTATCGATACACTGACGGAAGTATCAATTCTTTATTATATAAACTATCGACCTCTTAATCTGATGGTCTGCCAGTCGGCCACTATTCTGTCTTTCAGAGGTTGTAGCGGGCTCAGTCTTAAAGCTGGAGTGAAGATACTGGTATCAAATGAAACTAGAAAACCTGAGGATTGATTGGTAATAACCAATGTCATTCTAGCTTGTCAGGAAGAAGGCTAAATAATGCTCCAAAGTTGCGCTCAAATTTGGTGAGGAAAAACTGGCATGGCCATTTTTAAAGGGATCCCTTGACCTCTGACCTCAAGATATGTGAATCTGAGTGAAAACTGTATCTTATTAGATAAAATAGATGCTGAAAAACGGCATAATTTGCAGTTAAAAAAAGGTAATACATCACAATATATCTTATCGTAATACTCAGCATATCGCAAAATGTTTAAAAACGCAATAAGATCGTATTGTGGCTTAAGTATTGTGATAATATTGTGTTGTGGGGCCTCTGGTGATTCCCCTAAAGCCCAGTACAATTTCAATTTAAAACTTTCGCTATTATTAAATTTCTTAATTTAACAATTTTGTTCAGAGATTTGGGAAAGCGGGGACTACTAGATAACTGTTACAAGTCCATCAGGACAAGTAAAAAGAGCAATGAGAAAGGTTTTAGTCACCCGTCACCAATTTATCCGATTAACTCAACCACTTATTTTGAAGTACAAACAAAAGTAAACACAATGTTGGTACCCAAACTTTTTTATGGTGAGGAGCAGAAAGTGTGCGAACTTTGACCTACTGTACCTCATGTGAGCTGTGTGTACACATAAAGTTTTTAACCTTCATTGTCCAATAATTGTTTCAGATAATAGAGTTAAAATGGGGTTTACCTGAGTAAAATCTATATATGTGTCATATAAAACTTTCCTTCTGTCCTTGAATGAGCATACATTTAGAGCAGTATTTATGACATCTTAATTTCATGAAGTTTAGACAAAGAAAAAGTTCTAATGAAGTTTCATAAATACCCTTATTAAAATGTTGGAGTATTTGTGTGAAGAAGCAAGAAGACGAAATCTAGGAGTTTGTCATTTGCTGATTTGACTTTTTAGGATTCTCTTAATGAGGGGACAAAGTGCTACCTTACTTTATCTAAAAAGAAGTTACACTATACTTACATTTTTTTTGTTGTTATGGAAAACTTAACCGACAAGACAACAAATGCATTCTGTCTGTCAGGTGGAAAAAAAAGCTGTCTCACACACACACACACACACACACACACACACACACACACACACACACACACACACACACACGCACACACTTTCCCAGAGCCGAAGAAGAAAGCAAAGAGAGAGAGAAGAGCTACATTCCTCTCCTCCTCCCTGTTGACTCTAATCTCTCCTTTAAAATGGCTCACACAAAGAACCAGCGCAGACTAGCTAATTAGCAACACTTTAGGCCTCTGCAGCTATTGTGTGCGTGGTGTGTATATATGTGTGCGCTCATTGTGTGCACCGCCGGGCTCTCGACTGTTTCCAGGGTAACTACTTGCCTAGCAGCCTTGTGAGCGTTGCACATTTTGTCTGTACCCTTCACATTCTCTCCTTCCCCTCTCGGTGTCCATCACTTTCTGTGTGAGTCCGGAGTCGGGGAATGAAGGAGCGAGGGACTTTAAGAAAAGAGGACTAAGATATGAGTATTTTCTGACCTGTGTGGGAGGGGGTTGTAAACTAATGTTCTCTTTTTTGAGTGCCTTGACCCTCGTGAACTCTGGAACACGGCATCTGAGCACACGTCAATTAAAACCAATTACGGCTGCAGCTTTTTGATACAGAAAGCATGGGACGGCGACCAACGTGTCCCTGCACACACACACACACACAGTCATACCCCTCTGTCACTGACTAGTTGTAGTAATGAGGTCATTCAGCTTTGCTCGCTGACCTACGACCTCTTAAAAAAGGCCTCAGTCACCATGGCGATACCTTCTGAAGAGCGAGAGTCAACAATCGACTTTTTCACCCTCTGAAACTTCTCCAGGAAGAGGTGTCCGTCCCCGCTCATGTGTGTGTTATTTACCTGACATCGCAGCTAGGCCTGCCCAGCGTAAAGTGCTTCCAAACACTCCCATGGCAACCAAACCCAACCTAACCCCTTCAGGTGCCCGGGGATGTGTGTATAAGTCAGTCTCCACAACAGAGACGGGACAAACACACACAGACACACATCCTTCTTCGGTTGGTATCTGTCTATTCTTGTCCCTGAGCCTCTCTGCTGGTTGGGTCAACCAACCGTGACTGTGTCCATGCCGGCTGATCTGGCCCGGTGGACCATGTCTACTGTCCGTCTACTCTTTTTTTCCACAAGACTTGTAGCCTTATAGCCTGCTTCTTCACAGCCTCTCAGACAATACACTTTATTGTTAAGTAGATTTTCACTCAAGTGAAAGTGAAAATTATGACAAATCTATTAACTATGATTTAAGGAACTTGTCAAACCATAGTTGTCCCTCAAGAACATCACCAAAGAACGTATATTGCCAAGAAGTGAAAGTCAATTGTTCGTTCCATTGCAGCATCAGCGCCCAGCAGAAAAGCTATTCGCCATTTTGGACTGAAAGCGACTACCGGATGCCAGTAAAACGTCCGCCTAAAAAGTGTTGTACAAAAGTAAAAAAATATATATTTCTATTCTATTGTCATATTCTACTGTGTTGAACAATAAAATATCATAAATATAATAAGCGTTTTTTGTCCAAAGTGGTGGCAGCTGAGTTTTGTATAGGGATGCACCGATACAGAGACCGGATCAGATATCGGGCCGATACTGACTCAAATAGCTGGTTCGTCGATATATTAAATTCAAATCTATGTTTATATACTATATATATTATATACTGGAATTTAATTCCTGTTTAAGTTTTGACCAATTTGTTGCTACATTAAAAGGGTTTACACTTGAATTTTAAGTCCTGTTAATGTTGAAGATTTTTCACTGAATTTATATCTATGTATTTAATCTATTATGTATTATATATTTGTCTATGTACTCAGTATCGGCCAATACCCAAAGCCCAGGTATCGCTATCGGGACTGAAAAACTCTGATCGGTGCATCCCTAGTTTCGTCTCTTTGCTTCTATACTCTTTGACATCACTCTGTAATTAGAGAGTGATAATGTATATGGAAGCGATAGAGAAAAGCAGAGAAATACAAAAGGGAAAGGACATCAATAGTGAGAACAAATATCACACTCCAACATTCAATGTCTTGGCTGGAAAAAGCAGTAAAAACTTTTTTTTATGGGCGCTCATAAATACAACATCTCAGCATCTTTGAATTAGGTCTCACTGTGAGCGATCACTGAATGAGAAACATGAGGACGGGGAGTCATGTGAAATACATTACAGACTAGGGCTGTCCTGGACCAAAAAAAATCTTTGTTGACTAACATCATACGATTTTGTCAACTAATCGATTCGTTGATTTAATCGACAGATCTGTCCACAAAGAATCAAACAAAATCACCATTTTAAATCTTGTGTTTCCCTGAGATGTGCTCAGAAGTTTCTTGTAAATAAGAAGGGGGCGGCCCTGTTAATGACCATTACATTTGCAGGTGTGGCATTGTGTGTGTTTTCGTCTGTTTACATGTATGGGATTTGAGTGCGTACGCCTCAAATCCCCCACAACCCTGAACAGTTCAAAGAATGGACGGATGTCTCAAATCTAAATACTAAGTTTTTATCAATCAATACGTGCAGATATATATGTAGAGAGATCGTCAGCGCAAGAAAAAAAGGGAAGTAAAAGTCAAAGACGACGGATGAAGGGACCTGCTGGTGCTTTTAAGACTCCTCGAGGAAGTTGGCGTTCTATAGGTCTCTTTGTATCGCCGCGGTAACAGCAGTGGGTGTTCCGTGATGCTAGGCAACCCGACTGGCCCCTCCTCTGTCTCAGCATGACCTCTGGTGACCTGCGAACTATACTGACCTCAAACATAAAGAGGAAGGCCTGGCCCAGACCGAGGGAAAGCTTTTAGGAGGTGACAGCACTCAGAGAGAGGCCTGGGACTGATTTACTGGCCCGCACACACGACGGACGTACACACACACACACACACATATTCACATGCAGACGGACATATAGACAGAAAAATGACACACGTGGGATACAACCTGTCATGCAGATGCACAAAACGCAAGTATAATGTAATTAAATTAAATCCCACTGCACTGACAAACTGGAAAAAGTGTTTTTCTTCACCTCCTCTTCTCCAGCCACCCCTTCACCTCCGTCTCCTCTGCACTCCTGACCTGAAAGTGAACTCTAGTGGGAGACCCGAAGGTCAAAGAGGACGTAATAGCTGTCCCAGTGACCAAAATTCACCTCCCATAATTTAGCAATGGCCGAGCAGCCGGAGCTATAGAATCGCATGTCTCAAAACCTCCCCGCCTCCATCCATACAGGCCGTAATTACCGAGCCGAGCCAATCTAACAGGAAGCCATACGTTATCTGAACCATCCAGCGTCTCTCATCGCCTGTTAGCGCGCACACCGATCTCGTACATCTGTCCGCAAAGCATTCCCGCCATGCGCGCACACACAACAAAACAGCTATCTTTCATCAGTGTTTGTGTATATCTGAGATCTGTATCGGTTCCCCCTGATCTCCAGTCATCACTGTGGCTCCTTAATTACACCCTTCATTAACTCACATCAGCTCTGTGCATGTGTGTAACTGCCTGTGTGTAGATGGGAGAGGGGGAATAACAAAGATTGCTAGTATGTGTGTGCATTTCAGAGAGCAAAAAAAAGGAAGCACTGAGGACAAAGTAGATTATGACAAATGAGAGCAGGGATCGAAGCTCCGAACCAATTTCTAAAACTACGTTTTCCTCAACCAATGTTCCTTTTAAACAATACTTGGCCTCCTGATTTTCCCGGGAGTCTCCCGTTTTTCATCGTCCTTTCCCCCTTTCCTCCCCGGGTCGCAATTCTCCTGTATTTCTCCTGATTTATGACACATTTTCACACTTTTTCTTTTTCCTTTTTGTTATCTTAACCTGTTTCTGGCACTGTACAGCATCTATTAACCCTACTGTTTCCACCCGGATCACGAGACAGCTACACCAAATGCCGTTTCTCAGCGGAAGAGAGCAGTCTATGCTCGAGACACTGCGCAGTTCGAGCTCTGCGCTCACCAAGCTGGGCTTTGCTCGACGTAGCAAAAAACTGCATGGTGCAAGCCATTGGAAATAACAGGTTTCAGAGCGCAGCGGTGCCGTTGTCGCGTTGTCTGAAATGGCCTTCAGTGAGTGAGAGACGGAGAAAGAAATTGCAAGTACTATCTGAAAGAAATACTCAAGCAGGGGCAAAAAATGAATAAAAACTGATGAATATTAGTTTATGCCAGAGGGGTGAATTATTCGGTTTTCTTTCCTGAGAATTAAAGGTAAAATTAAAAGTTTAACATAAAAATGCTGTCGCAATATACTTATTATTTTGTTATTTTCGTTCTTTTAAAGTCACCAGAATGCAGGAAACAAAGTCTCTGAAACTCAAATCTTTCTTGGTTTTGAAATCCTCCCTATTTTTAAGGTCTCATGGTTGGCAAATATGTTTTAAACCCCTTGGGGAAGGGAAACTACCGCTACAATCTGCCTCTCACTTTCTACATGTGCCTAAGAGTGAGTGAAGAGCAAGTGAGAGAGTGAGAGAGAGAGAGAGAGAGAGAGGGGGGGAAAAAAACCCCTCCCTGGCTGTTTAAGCTGACCGATGAGTGGCACTCGTGAGAGGAAACGGCACCTTTTTGTCACCATCTCTCTCTTTCCTCTCCCTCCTACTTTTCCCCTCCCCTCTTCCCGACATCACCGGCGGCAATCTACGACTACTGTAGCTGGTGGAGCACCAGAAGCAAATTCATTGATGGCGAGGAAAAAGGAGGAGAAATGAGAACGGGTGAGAATAGAGGGGAGAAGGGGAAGTGATGGCGCTCAAAGTGCGGACTCACATCTGCCCAAAAAAAAACAAAAAGAGAGACGTAAAGAAAAGAATTGAAGACACCTGGTTCTCGTCAGAGCACCCTCCACCCAGCCACACACACACACGCACACACACACACTTTGAGGTTTGTTAGGATTTATCCTGCTTACATTTCTCCTCTGCTATGCATCATTTCATGTCTACACCCGTGCCCGGCACCTCAACAAAGTGCCATACACTCTCCACTGCACTCTCACTTTTCCACCTCTCCTTCCTCTCGCCCTATAACTCCGCTCTTTGTTTTCCCTCCCTCCCTCCCCTCCCTCCTTCCTCTCTCCCCTCGATGATGGGGCAGAACTGGTCTTCGCTCCTTCTTCCCTTTCTTCCCTCTCTCTTCCCTCTCTCCTGCTCTGTTCTTTCTGGGGAGGCAGACAGGCCACATTCCACAGGGAGGCCCAGGCGCCCTTTTCTGACACGTCTCAGCGTTACACCCCTCCCTCATCCCTCTATTCCTCCTCTCCAGCCCACCAATGCACCCCCCTCTCCTTCCCCCACCCAAAGTGCTGCCTCTTTGCCCCTCCTTTTTCCCTCTGGCTGTATGTCCCATCTCCCCAATACCTCCTCGAGGCTCAACCACTTCCTCATTTGTCCGCTGACCACCTACAGCATCTACCTGTGATCTTCTATCTATCTATCTATCTATCTATCTATCTATCTATCTATCTATCAATCTATCAATCTATCTATCTATCTATCTATCTATCTATCAATCTATCAATCTATCTATCAATCTATCAATCTATCTATCTATCTATCTATCTATCTATCTATCTATCAATCTATCTATCTATCTATCTATCTATCTATCTATCTATCTATCAGGGCTGGGACGATTCACCTATCTCCTGATTCGATACTATCACGATACTTGGGTGCCCATTCGAGATGTATTGTGATTTTTAATTAAGTAATGCGATTTGATTTTACGATTTATTGCGATTTTTGTTAACTTTTTTTAACATTAGACCATGGGAAAAGTTGAATCATACACTTCTAGGGGTGTGTAGCAGGTGTGTAGTCAGAGATGTAGGCAGGCATTGTTTATAAAAAAATTTCCAGCAACCCAAAAAACAAAGAATAAAGATATTTCCCTCACAAAGTAGTGATATTTTCTTTTTAATTTATAAGGGACATGTCATGTTTTATACTTCTGGTAAATATAATCCGATCAATCTTATTTCCATATATGTATTTTATATATACAGCTCCCTTTGTTAACACCTTATTTTGAAAACCGGACATAGTCACACGCGTATACTTCCGCAAAACTTGGCCAAGTGCGACGCTAGCTTTCCCGTCAGCTCCGTTCTCTTTAAACATCCATGAACAGCTCCATCGGGGCCGTTTGAATGCATTAAACATAAATGTAGGTATATAGGTGCTTTACAGTTGTAGGGACGGCTGATTTGACCACGGAGATGCGAGTGACGATACGATAACGTTTCCTGTCCATGACAGAGTTAGCATGCACCTTTAGCCATGATGTCTAGCTCTGCTTTTCCTGCAATGTGTGAAACCCAAAGTGTTTCCATACTTTACTGTATGTGTAGTGTTTACCACGTTGGATTTAAAATGTGAAGGTTCAAGTCATATCCACGCAGACCCTCAGTCGTTTTGTACTTTCTCGTTGCAGCCAGCTGCGGTTTGTTTTGGTTGACGGATACGGAACAGATATGACGTCACGTTACTCTGACTGCAACAATAAAAGCAGTAACTTCCTTCTACCTCCGCATAGACTCAAATGACGCAAATAATATTGATTCTGGCATTAAAAAGTCAATTTCAAAATCGAAAAAAGAAAAAGAAATTGCGATACATAGGTGATTGATTTTTTTTCACACCCCTCGTATCTATCTACAGTATCTATCTATCTATCTATGAGAGAGAGAGAATGACAGAGTCAGAGAAAGATGGAGACAGAAGACAGAGCGAGGCCAGTGGAGGGGTTTGATGGCTGGAGATGGCTGCTGTGATTTCTCTCAGGTTCCCAAGGGGCCCGAGGAAAAGACGGCTTTGTGTTCTGACAACACCGCGCTGTCAGGAGTTCTGTGTGTGTGTCTTTTTTGCTCCAGTGCGCACTGGCATGGTGTTTAAGCACCAACACTAGTCTGCAGCAGTACACCTTCAGGTGAGAGACTCAAGCGTGGAGGAGAAAGGAACAAGAGGAGGAGGAGGAGGAGGAGGAGGTAGATCCAAGACTTTAAGGTTGAAGCATGAGAGCAGGTTCTTATACAGTGTTGTCAGGTGACCAGTGTCAGTATAGGGGCTGTCTGTGTGTCAGACAATATTGATTTTATGAGCAAAGAATACAGCCTCTATGGCCACCCAGGACTACTACACCAAAACTCTATTTAATCAAGTAGTGTGATGGGAAAAAAGGTAACATACGGCCTTATGGACAGAGCAAGTATGTGCAGGTTTCAGGGTTTCAGAAAAGGCTTTGTATGCCTGTCAGGATATTTCTAATTTTAACTGACATGTGAGTTTAGACTCAATTTAAACAAACACAAATAAAGCTGAAAACTGGTCTGAGCAAACATAGCTGATGAAAGAATGAGTCAGTATGAGAAACAGGATGTTTTGCATATTCTGTTACAAAAACCCCATTCTGTATTACTGTAATTTAAAATTGGACACTAGGGCTGCAACCAACAATTATCTTCATTTTCAATTAATCTTTTGATTATTTTCTCGATTAATCGATTAGTTGTTTGTTCTATAGATTGTCAGAAAATGGTGAAAAATGTCGATCAGTGTTTCCCAAAGCCCAAGATGACATCCTCAAATGTCTTGTGTTATTCACAACTCAAAGATATTCAGTTTACTGTCATAGAGGAGTAAAGAAACCAGAAAATATTCACATTTAAGAAACTGGAATCAGAGAATTTTTGAGTTTTTTTTCTTAATTAAATACTCAAACCAATTATTTGATTATCACCATAGTTGGCGATTATTTTAATAGTTGACGACTAATCGATTAATTGTTGTAGCTCTGCATGTAAGTTAAGATTCTTTTTTTACAAATATAAATAAAGCTGAAAACTGGTCAATCTCTGATTGAACTAATGAAAGTTTTGAAACTAGAAATGGTCAGTATGACAAACAGGAATAAATTGTTAGTTATGAGGTAAATCTGATGAAAATGACATGTTTTTGCATATTCTGCTACAAAACCCCATTCGGTATTAATTAACAATCGGGCACGCAACACAAACTGAAGAAATAAATGTAACATATTTGAATACTTTTTCAAGGCCCTGAATTTAGGACTATTAAATTTAGATTGTTTTTTTTATTATTTAGTTAAATGGTGTGAATGGAGAACACAAACTGAGCAAGAACAAGAAAAGAAAGAGATGAATAAAGAAAGAAATGATATCAGAACAACCACTCAACAGTGCTCACTGGCACAGAACTCCCATCTTATCCAGGGGGTGAGGGAGGGTGAGGGAGAGGGGTGAGGGAGGTAGAGAGGTGACCAGAGGCTGGTAATACTGAGCAGAGATGACAGGGACATACACACAAATACCTTCTTCTAACATGGGAATGTAAAACAAAGGAGAAAATAAAGATTTCTGAGGATTATACTCATAAACTCTGCCTTCTTATCATACACTGACTGACCACTCAACTGTACAGTAAAACAGAAATAAACTAGGGACAAATATCTGTAGTAGGAAAGACATACCTCTGCCTCATGAAGACTCAAATCTCTCCAATCTGTGCAAATTGAGCTGAACAGAAAGCTCTAAATAGAGGATCGTTACGATAAATTGCTGCGTATTTACTGCTACAGATGTGGATGTAACATATATTCTATGAGGTGAGGGTCGGGATCTGGAGGAAAGGTTGTGTTTGTCTTTCATGGTCCACAGCGGATAGAAGGAAAAAGAAGTACAGTGAGGGAGAGAGGAAGAGAAAAAGATGGAAAGAGAGAGGGAGGTATGTTTGTGGTTGGTAACCCGCTCAAGAGAGGAAATACCAGCGTGCACACACATACACACACACATATACACACACACAGGTGCAAAAACATAGAGAGCAGAGACAAGTCCGAGAGAATAAAGACCTGCTTTGTATGAGCTACAGGTTTGGTGTTTATGTGTGTGCATGTGTGCGTGGCTGTGTGTGTGTGTGTGTGTGTGTGTGT
Source organism: Sebastes umbrosus (assembly GCF_015220745.1). Lineage (NCBI taxonomy): Eukaryota > Metazoa > Chordata > Actinopteri > Perciformes > Sebastidae > Sebastes > Sebastes umbrosus. The sequence continues at coordinate 30,397,362 of NC_051269.1, read as the reverse complement.
GTCCTCGGATGAAGGTTGCTGAGGAAGCAGGGTGAGGATGCAGTCAGGGGAAGGAGGAGGGAGAGCAGGACACGAGTGAAGGGCCTTGAGTGTTCTTCATTCACCTAAGGCTCCATCATTATAATTAGTGGGAATAATTTTAGCAGCAGGGAGGAAACCCAGATTTTTTCCCCCTGGGTTTCCTCAACTAGAAACTCAGCTGCTGTCGGAGAGCCCAGAACTCACACTGACCCTCTGTGACGGGCAGACACAAAACACGCAGGACGAGAGGGTTAGACGTATTGCCAACATGCTTATTAGGGCTGTCAATCAATTAAAATATTTAATCACGATTAATCTCATGATTGTCCATAGTTAATTGCAATTAATCGCACATTTTTTATCTGTTGAAAATGTACCTCAAAGGGAGATTTGTCAAGTATTTAATACTCTTATCAACATTTGAGTAGGCAAATATGCTGCTTAATGCAAATGTATGTAAATATTTATTATTCTAAATCATTGACAACACAAAACAATAACAAATATTGTCCAAAAACCCTCACAGGTACTGCATTTAGCATAAAATATTATGCTCATATCATAACATGGCAAACTGATGCCCAACAGGCAACAACAGCTGTCAGTGTGTCAGTGTGCTGACTTGACTATGACTTAACCAAAACTGCATTTGATTATCATAAAGTGAGCATGTCTGTAAAGGGGAGACTCGTGGGTACCCATAGAACCCATTAACATTCACATATCTTGAGGTCAGAGGTCAAGGGACCCCTTTGAAAGTGGCCATGCCATTCTTTCCTCGCCAAAATGTAGCATAAGTTTGGAGCGTTATTCAGCCTCCTTCCTGAAAAACTACTATAACCTGGTTGGTACCAATGGATTCTTTGTTTTTTTTAGCTTCTTATGATGCCAGTATCTTCACAATAGCTTTAAAACGGAGCCTGCAAGTTGTGTTAAAGAAATTAGTGGCGTTAAAACGAATTTGCGTGAATGCGTTATTATCGTGTTAACTTTGACAGCCCTAATGCTTATACAGCCACAGTAAATAGGAGAATATGTTGTCTCCTAATCTCTTCATCACTTTGCAGCAAAATGCCACATCGGTGACTGAAAACATGAATCAGTGACTTTCCATCATTACAACGGACATTCTTGTGCGGTTATGGACAAATGACTAATGTGGAGACCTCTGAATGAAAAAAAAAAGATTTTAAAATGATGTGTGTGTGTGTGTGTGTATGATGTGTAAAGCTCTGGTCCTTCTGAGAGCAATCAGAAAAGAGCTTTGTGGATTTTTGGGGGAATGAGAAATAAAAATGTTGAATTTCATCCAAAGAGTTTCCGGGAAGTTTGGAAATTCCATTCGACACAGTGGCCAGTGCATGTGTGTGTATGCGTGTGTGTGTGTGTGTGTGTGTGTGTGTGTGTGTGTGTGTGTGTGTGTGTGCGTGTGCGTGTAGGGTGAGTGTGTGTGTGTGTGTATGGAGAGGGGACTGACGCACAGGAGGCAAGATAAATAGCATTACTGGAGACACTATACGCTGACGTGTCAAACACACACAAACACCACTTCACGGATCAGTGAAAAAATAAAACACACTCTCCCACACACACACACACACACTCACACACTCCTTGAGCATCTGTATCGAGTGTGTGTTTACATTGTGAGAATGTGCGAGTGTATGTCTGATCCCCAAAATGGCTTCTCTCACCTACAGAGCTCAAACGGCAGGTGTGTCTTCCAATATTTTCTCAACCAGTAACAATATATCGGTGGGAACCTCCAGCGTATGAATTATTACGGTGGACTTTGTCCCGGTGGAATTAGTTGGCACATTATGAACGGTGGGTAATTAAAGCACCCAACGAGCCAACCTGTCAGAGCTTTTCACCGTTCGTACATGCAGCGCTGACAATTACCAGGGCCTGGCCGATTACGTGTTGTCACATCTGTACATTATGTAACGGCCCGCTGTGTACATGCTGTTCCAACACAATGTGCTGTACATATGCACATGAATTGCACAAGTGGGAGGTGTTGCAAAACAAGTTTCGCAAGCAAGTATGTACAGGTAGATATGTAAACACAATGTCAAATGCATGCACAAAAAGAAGCACACGTTGGCTCGAAAACATGCACACACAAACACACACACTCACACACACACACACACACACACACACACACACACACACACACACACACACACACACCTGTTGCTGTTGCAGGTGCAGTAAGTCGACCGGGCTGATCTCTCCGTTGGTGTCACCGTTAGACCCGCCCTCTCTACCTCCCCCTCCATCTGATTGGCTGCTGACTCCGTTCTGGTTGGACGGTGTCGTTCGAATGGTCTCAGAGGCTGATTCCACCATCATCACTGGCACCTGAGAGCAGGAGACGAAGGAGGGAGGGGGGGGGGAAACAACACACAGATTGAACAAAAGTGACCCGGGCAGTTTGAGCAGAAAGCCTGCTCCCATCTGAGTGAACAAACAAGGCAGGAAACTAATGTAAACACACGCAGAGATAGAGGAGTGAATTGTGTGTGTTTATGTGCGTGTATGTGTGTGCACGTGTACTTTGTGAAAAAGGGCTTTTGGTCATGAACCACCCACACACAAACATGCCCAAGTGGCCACAAAGCAACACCTGAAGCAGACACTTTTTTTGTCTGCACGTATTAAATGTGTGTCTAGGAGCGTACGCGTGGATTAGGATCAGACGTGCAGCAAATCTAAACTGACAAGGCTGTTAATACTCTGCTATATAGTTAAATAACACAGACATTTCTCCAATAATCAGAGGTGGCATGTGTGCGCTGTGTGAGAGCCATGAGCAGGTTGGTCTTTGAGAAAGATCCGTTTGATGCACCTTCATAGGGCCTCTCTAATTAGAGCGTGTTCCTTCCACAAAACCCCGACAAAACGAGCCGTTCCTGGATGTGTTGTTGTTTTTGAGAAACAAGGCCTCGCAAACACACGGGCGCATTTGCCATCGTTAGGAGCCCGAGCGTGGGAGAGAGGAGACGCCGAGACACACACACAGAGACGCGCAGAACACACACAAGGCAGCTGTAATACAAAACAAAACAAACCCTCACACAAGCACGCAGGCTGTGAACTCCTAATGACAAGCTCAATCTCGTCTTTCTGCCTCATCCAGTTTTAGAAATTAACACACACACACAAGCGCGTAGCTTTTTTTTTAAGGGGAAAGTTCTAATGCTTTTTTATTTCAGCAAACCAGGGTGGGTACACAAAACGCCATCGAGGCATTGTACCCGCCGCCTGTGTGCGACTGTGTGTGTGTGCGCGTTTTTTCAGAAGCGTACAACCCATGCCTTCTGGGGAAACAATAAAAGGCATTTCATGAGAGAATCTAACTTTTCTTTTCCTCTGAGGCGGGAGCAGGTGAAGCTCTGTGTGTGTATGTGTGTGTATGTGTGTGTGTGCGTGTGTGTGTGTGTGTGTGTGTGTGTGTGTGTGTGTGTGTGTGTGTGTGAATTTTTTTCTGTGAGACTCTGACAGCAGGTGAGGGTGTGAAAGAGCGCTGGTGGCTCTGTTAATGGAATGCTGCCAGATGCTTGCTGAGGGACAGGGACCTGAGCATGTGTGTGTGTGGGATACAAGTGTGTGCAGGTGGATGGGCTCGTAGGGTTGCCAGTTAAAGGGTCAGTTAACCCAAAACCCCCCAAAAATGTATTCTCTCACAAGTGGTGTCTAGCCATGCAGGTAATTTAATTTTCCAAGGTTTCGGTATACCTGCTATTGAATTTTCTGCTGGTGCCTCAATGCAGTGGAGATCAATGGAATATTCTTTGTGCTACTCAATGCATTTAAAAGTAACATTTTAAAAATTCTTCAGCAATTTGTCTTTTCACAAAACAAAGCCCCGTTTCAGGCCGTAACACACTGGCAGCGTTTTTTTCATGTCAATATATTTTTTCAAACTGTTTTTGTCATGAATACTTTCCCTAAAATTACGCGGTGAAAAAGCGATGCAATTTTTCTCCAGAAAGAGGTCGGTTTTCTGAGCTTTCGCACCATGAATAAAGGCATCAACTAATAACGTTGTGCGAAACGGGTTGAGTTGTGCCTATATTATCAAACAACACGGAGGCTCTTTAGTCCAAACCGAGACGGCAAACTTTATTACTCCTTTCAACCTTGACAAAGGCAGAGCAGACCAGATCCAATCCTTCTGTTCTTACCTTTCACAATAAAAGCCCTAGACATATAATATTTTCGCAGGCGAGTACTTTGCATTTTCGTTTCGTTTATTCGTCACGCCCCCGGTGTGTAAAGACTTTACTCTGAAATGAGTGAGGTCTGTGGATTATCCCAAAAAAAATTTAAATTTTTTTGCAAACGCTTTTCAATTCTTTGAGCAGCACAAACACAATTCCAGTAACTATCATTGTATTGTATCGAGAGAGTGTCAGAAGTTTCAGGGGCGGGTTTCTAAAAGGCCATAAGACAAAAAATCTATATGGCTTGATACCACTGACGGCACACGATAAAATATGTATTTTTTTTAAGACATAAAGTTCATTCTTGACTTTGGAAACAGCAGGTGGCAAAAAAAAGTTAAATGTATTTTTTTTTTTTTTGTACAATTTGGTTGAACTAAATCTTTAAAAGTACATGGTGTCCACAGACAGATCTCCCCAGTTCTCCCTAACAAGCAGCACCGGTTTGAAAACCCACAAATCACACTGCCGCGGTATTTTTCCTCCCCATTGACTCTCTCCTGTCTCCCTCCTGGCACCCACCCGCCTCTGAAGTTAAGACAGAGAAGTCGAGCGTTATTGTGACATTTAAAGCAAGCCACTTAATCTCCAACCTCATTCCTCTTCCCAACACTTCCTCCCTTCTCCACTCTTACTTCCTTCCGTCTCCTGCCGCCTTCGTCCAGCCCTCTGCGAGGTCAAACTGCTCCCTGAGGTAATATTATGAAGCAAGGCGTAGTGCTGAGTGATCAACAGATCCCCGCCGCACAGTCCACTGACTTTGCACCGCAGTAGAAACTCCTCGCATCATCACACGTCTCACTAAGCATGAATCACCGGCCTGCTATCTGGCCCGCACTATACTGCGCTGTGCTGTAATGTACTGTACACCCATCTGCTTCTTACTCTTCCTCATTGACCTTATTAGCAATGAAGGGAAGAGAGATAAAGACAGACAGAGAGATAGAGCTCGCAGGTGGACAAGGACCTAATGGGAAAGTGGGGAGTGTGTAAAGACGTGAGCGCATGCCCTCTCTTTCACACACACACAGGCGGTGTGGTATGCTCGTCTAAAGGGTGTGTACTCTGTCATATCCTGTAATGGGTGTATATAAGCTGGTGTAATGGAGGTCGGGAAAAAGGCAGGGGCATAAATCTACCCTGAAGTCTCTGATTAGGGCAATGATACACACACACACACACACACACACACACACACACATACATACACAGTGCTTTAAGTTTAAGTGTTTCTGGCAGCGAAGAGGAGCTGCCCGTGCAGAGGCCTGCCTCAACCCGCTACTCACTCTTTCTGTGCCTCTTGCTCGCTCTCTCGCTTTCTCTACATGCTCAGACCCCCTCCAGCTGAACCCCTGACCTGAGAGTGTGTTGGGAGAGATATTCCCACTACCCTGAGGGGACCGAGAGCGAGGGAGGGAGGGAGGAGCGCAGATCAGAGAGATAAAGAATGTGTTTGCAGGAGAGGGAAATAAAAGGCCTGCTTTGCCTTTTAATTGGGATGGAGAAGAGAAGAAGAAAATGGGACTCAACATGTTTCTGATGACTCTGGTGTATACGTGTGTGTGTTTGTCTAAGAGGCTGACACCTACCTTTGTACTGTAATGGATTAGCTCACAGCAAATGCTGGGGTGCATGTGTTTACGTGTGTGTCTGGTGAGATTGATGAGTGGAGAGAGGAGCTTTTATGAGTCCTGTTTCAACACGCAAGCTCGCTCAGATGTTCCCGAAAATTTAGCACTAATAATAATCAGAACTCTCCCTCTGTTCCTTCCCACTGCTCTGGGTGTGTGTGTGTGGAGTTCAAACAAGCCGAGCCAAATGCCCAGTGAGCTGGTTCACAACGGCTGACTCTCAGGCTTTGTTGGAGGGATTGGCTCTGTCAGATTCCTCCTGGTCACAGCTCGTCAGAACCGTAAAGCCGGACCAAATTTCACTTTCTGTGAATGTGTTTGTGTGTGTGTGTGAAAGAGAGAGAGGGAGAGAGAGAGGGGTTGTGTACAGTGTGTATTTATGTGTGCATCTGTGTTTACAGCAGCTTAGTGAGATAATAAGTCTTTATCATGTTATGCCTCATGTGGGAATATTTCCAGCAGTCCCAGAACGCCTGTTCTGTTTCCTCCGCCTTGCATCAGCTCGCAGGAACGCTGCTTATTAGGCAAAGAACTGAGGGAATAAGGGGTGGGAGGGAGAGTAGGGGGAGGAGGGAGAAGGAGGGACGGGGGGTGGGTAAGGAAAAAAAAATTGTCTGTACCAGTATCTACACTCCATCATCTATCTACTTTCATCTGACTCTTGAATTATCTGTCTTTCTCCTACTCTCTGCATTCTGTCTTTCTCCCTCTGGTTATGCCTGGTAACTAGTGGCAGGTTCAGCCCTGGAAAACATTAAAGTTTTCACCCTGAAATAGAATCCACATAGGTTGTTTCTATGATCTCTGATAGTTCAATCAATATTTGTGAGCAAGAGAAACACTCTTCCCGGAGACAGAAATCCGAAGATTTGGAGCTCTAACCTGTTTTGTAATCAGGAAACAAGAATTTGGAGGAGCCTCTGTTGACAATGACTGGCTGCGTGTATTCAAAAAATATTTGGTTTTGCTGTTATACCCGAAGGGGCTTTATTGCATTATAATTGACAGTCACGAACTAAAAAACACACATGAAGAAAATGACCCTGGTTGCTGTCATTGTCTCCAAAAAATGTCCTATTTACTGTCAGTGGGGCGGCTCCAGGATGTGTCTTTTAAAAGCATCACAAAGAGTCCAGGCATTTTTATTTCTATGCTTTGACGGGGACATGAACACTGACATACACAGACAGATAATAATTTAATGAACACTCCACACCCATGTTCTCACACTGCAAGCTGGCAAAGACGCCGCCACTAAATAAACCGTGACACTGGCCCCGAGGGAATCTGCTTTAACCCCAAACCCAAAAACAAACCCAACTCTAAGGTCTGGGCTCTGTCTCAATTAATAACTCCTGAGGCTCACGTGTGAAAGACGCAACATGAAACACTGAGAAAAATGAAATGCAAATACAAAAATTAATATCTGGCACAGTGATGCATTTAGTGGCGTTGTGCACACAAAGAATAAAAGAAATAAAGTAAAGAAAGAGAGACAAGGTGTTCCTGTACAATCGTAGTTTCAGGGCAGAGTTCCAGCACCTCCTATATATCCTGCTACTAAAGCACCCTCCTTTTTTTATCTTTCCATGCCAGCAGATATTCAAATATCTAACTAATGAGGCTACCGTGTACGTGTCAAGACATGTTGATTCTAGAAACTGCATCACCATAAATGCAACTCAATACTGTCAAACAGTTCACGATTTTGTTTTTCTAAGTAAATTTGCGCGGCTGCATCACAGCAATTCAACTGTTGCAGAGGATTTTCCCACACTGTTTTTTTCTTTCAATTTTTCAATTTGCTAATTGAGACACAAGTTTGTACTCGCTCCCTTTGAAGACTTGAGATAGCAACATTTTCTCAGGGAATTGTAAAGAAAGTTGTTTTTTTTTATCTTCAATACAGTTGAAGTTTTGGACCTTTGTGTTAAACATAAATATATTTAAATAATTTGGTGATCTGGGCTTAAAACATACAAATGTACATGTAAAGTACAGCTAACAACTACAGTACAGCTCTACTCAGGGATATATCTATATTAGGGATGCACTGATACTGATACCGAACCGGAGAGCTGATACCGGCTCAAATAGCTGGATCGGATATCGGTGACAATGGGGCCGATCTATTCAATTAAATTCTTTGTTTATATACTATGTACTTTATATACTGTAATTTTAATTCCTGTTTAAGTTCTGACCAATTTGTTGCTGCATTCAAATGGTTTACACTTGAATTATAATTATGAAAAATGTTTTGCCAAGTTGCTGGTGTAAAATTTATTATTGTAATAATAAATAACAATTCACCAAATTTCTATCTATGTATTTATTTGTTGCATTTTTTTTTTACAAAGTTAGGAAAGCGATGTTTAAATCAGGCCTGGTGTTGCCTTACACATAAAAAGAATGATCCCAGTCACTTCCACACAGTGAGGCAGAGCGGCCGAAACCCAAAGCCCAGGTATCACTACCGGTATCAAGACTGAAAAAGTCGGATCGGTGCATCCCTAATCTATATGTTTCAGATGTCTTCTCTAGTCTCCTTGACTCTAGACAAAATGACAGAAGGAGAGGAAGAAGGATAGGAGGGATAGGAGGGATATCTGCGTGGCATTTCTGAGCTGACGTGTATTAGCTTCAATAAAAGAGAATGAGGTCAGAGGAAAGCTGAAGAAATAACACACATATTCTCACACAAGCGAGCACACACCTCAAAAAAAAAAAAAAAAAACTGCACAAAGTCTTTTTCCATCACTTCCCTGTCCAAGTTTGGTTGTTTCCTCAGCAGCTGGCCGGTTGCTACATGCTAGCCAGATCTGCAGCCGGGATACCAGCACCGGAGCAGCCAGGTTGTCTCTTCCACACAGAGCTGAAGCTATAGCAGCTAACAGCAGCGCTCCAGGCTATACTCTGGCTGCCGGCCAGCGCTAACAGGTTGGCTAACAGCAAAGGGCTAATGCTAGATGTCTGCGGCTGCCCTGGCCCTGCTCCAGTGCTAACAGGTGAACTCCATTATCCCACAGACAGATAGTCAGTCAGATGTGGGCCAATATCTACTACTGGCTGGCTGGCTGGCTGGCTGGCTTCAAAGGAGCATCATCAACCCAGAGAGAGAAGCTAGCAGCGCTGGCCTATAGCCTGACCTCCAGCAGGCCGTGCAGCTGGCTAATGAAGAAGCCAGTGCTGTTGTTGGGGAGTGGAGAGAAGAAGAGAGGGGCTCAGACTGCAGATGATAAGAGAATCCCCCGCTATATAAACACGGGGAATTCTTCTATGCTTCTGCAGGACTGTCTGCCATATGGCGTTCCAGTTTGTCTGAGCAATCGAGTGTTTGCATGTAGCCTCCGCATGCGCATGTGGCTGTACAGTATGTAACCTGCCATATATGTTCATTCCCCCCTCCTCTATGTTTGTGTGCGGCGCGTCCATGTGTGAATTGTGTGTCTGCTTGCCCGCCTGCAGTTCTCTGAAGACAAAGTCCCTGTTTACAGAGCCCATAAAGATTAGCCTCCCTCGGTCAGGTGGGTTCTGGAGCCATAGGTAAACACACAGCACATTCCGCACCGATGAGATCGCTCCGTATGTGTGTATGACCGGGGCAAACATACACTCCTGCCTTCACCTCGACCCTTCCTTTAGAGCGCAGTAAGTGATTTACCAGCCTGCAGACTGCTGTCTGTTCGAAAATACTGGAGACAGACACAAAGATACGCACACATACACTCGCACCGCGCACACAAATATTTGTAGAAGGAGCGGACTTCATGCACACCTCATTTATCTGAGCCTAAAATCACGGGTTATACATTCCTAAAGAGGCAAAAGGCTTGTGCGCGTTCCCGTGTGCCAGTTGGAAATCATCCTGTGATCATGAGGATGAAGAATCCACCGCTTTCCCCTTCATCTCTCCCCCCTCTGTCCGGAGAGGTAATGGTCAGGTTATGACAGTCCACACGGCTAATACTCAGATTGTATTTAACATGGTGGAACAGAGGTGAAGAGGGGAGGTGGAGGAATGGAGGGCAAAGAGGGAGAGGAGCTTGGAAAAAAAAAAAGCGACGTGCCTTTATTTGGATCTGAAACCAGCTAGAGCGCCGCGGAGCAATTAGCAGCTCTGTCCTACGAGAGCTCTTTATTAGAATGACCTTCACCGTGAGGGGGGAGGGAGGGAGGAGAGAGACAGAGAGGGAAGAAGAAGAAGAGACATTTTGAGAGAGACAGATGAAAAGGTGTCAGCAGGGAAATGACATGAAGGTGAAATAGATGAGTAAACTGAGACTTAAGTACATTGAGATTTAATTTTCGTGTTTGCGCGTCGTGAAGAGGGTGTGTGGTGAATTTGATCTGTTTGACCCCTCAGTCCACCATGTACCAAAAACCATGGTGACACGGGTGACAAGAATTTAGAAAATGCACACACAGCAAACACAATGTCAGTCTTTGAGCCTTCTGAAGTCTGATGGATTGAATGTATGAGTGTGACTTGTGTCTGGAAAAGTGGACTATGGGGCTGTCACAATAAGCGCAATATTGCAATATCGCGATATTGACAAGCCAACCGCAGGGGATGGCAAGCAACCGCCATGTTCACGTTTTTTCCTTTTTGAATTCTTTGCAATGGGAGTGCCGCATTTTTACACTTTACTACAAACGGCATCAGCGTGACGAGGCGCTGAGCGTCTATTCTACGCTGAGCGCTGCACGTTTGGTGTTTTTTCTGGTCGCTGAGTTGAAAATGTTCAACTTTGGGTAAAACTTCACAATGATCAACTGTCATATCCTATATGTAGCTACAAGTGCTGGACAACAATGGAGGAGAAATTGATACGCATAGTCCGGCGGGTCCGTCCTCTCTCCGTACGAGCTTCGACCTTCCCTTCTTCAAGGCAAGTACGCTACCTTGTGCCTTCATTTTGATTCCGTATCATAGCAACCAGACGCAACCAAACCAAAACCACTGAGCCTCATTGCCCTCCTGTGTTCTGCATTTAAGTATTTTTTATTACAAGTATTTAATTAGTTTTAAAACTGTCATCTTTGTCATTTGAAAAAGTAACAACATAGCTAATAATAGCCTAACAATAAAGTTTATTTATACAGCACTAAAATCAGGATATATAAAGTAATTTGCAAAAGAAAGTTGCCATAATACAGCATATCGCGCTGTTGAGCCAATCATTATCACAGCGGGGGTAATTCCTTCACCGCGACAGCCCTAGTGGACTATCCTTCAATTCATATTAAGAGAAGCAGAAATTGCTCCATTCCTGACTGATATTCTCCACCTTCAGCATATAAGTCATTAACTTCTTAACTTTAATTATGAGGGATAATTTCTATTTTAGTGCGTGAAAAGACTAAATTGCGGAAGAAATAGAAAGAGGAAGTACATTTTCTGAGGAGGTAACTTTGTTGTAGTTGCCTTTAGGTGGGATATAATTTCATTTATGATCATAATTTGCATTACAAGGCAGATAAAGTGAATAGATTTACCTGAAAATGAGCAACAGCGACTTACAATAATAAAGGGTTACAATGGATTTAAAGAAAAAAAAAAGTGGTGTAAAAAAATATAAATAAATAAATATCAAAGTGGACATGATATAATTTTATACATCGGCTTTCAAGTCGGGCACTTTGCGTTTCCTAGTTAATTAATAGATTGGATCAGAGCGAGTTTAATCAAATATAATTGAATAAGTCCACAGTAAAAAACAGGCCAGACTTTAAAGGAGACATGCAGAGAAAATGATAGCATGTCCACTTTTCAAATTAATTGAATTTTAGTACTTTTGAACTTGGTCCAAGCTGTTACAGAGGTAATTAATTCACATCCTTTCCAAAAGTGCTAAAACAAGATGATATCCCTGAGCATTCAGTATGGGCACACACACACACACACACACAGACACACACACACACACAAACACACACTCACACATATTTTTTCTTTCAAAAAAGCTAAATAAAAATCAACACTGTTGCACACCAGTGACAGTCTATAATGTATTCCATGTAACTGTTAGTTTTCTGTTCTTCTTGCTCTTTCCTCCTTACTTTTGTCTTACAGGCCACAACTAAAATATTAATAATTTCTCAGGCGGTTCTCATTGTATTGAAAAATGTCTCCTTTATAATTTATCAGAGAAAGAAAAATCTTTGTTATAGTGACAAGCATGCTAATTAATAGAAGTAGAAGGAACATTGAGAGAAGTCATACTAATTTGGAACATGCTAATATTAATAGAATAATTTATGGCGCAGTATAAATAAATTAATAGAGTATTTCGTTTGAAAAAGGGATGCCTTCATTTCAATTTAGGAGAAAAGAGCAAAAAGAAAAAAAAGTCTGCCTCTTGGACAAGGACATTAATAACAGTGCTTTATCACCAAAAGAGAAGAGGAAGAGACAAACTAAACATGCACTGTTCACTTTTAAAACGCATCAATATTTCAGTCAGCTAATGAAAACTGGATGAGCAACACTTGTATTTCCAGCCTTGTTATTTTCATTTGCTGTTTAAGGACTTTTTTGACTGGCAAATTTGTGCAGAATCTGCGAAAGGCAGAACATTAAGGTTTTTTTTTTCTTTAAATGAGATGCCTCTTACTCTTCCCATTGGCTTCATGTAAACTAACAGCTGTGTGCCAGGCAGTGGGTGAGAGACGCAGAGAGTAACAAAGACCGAGAGTGAGGGAGAGAGAGAAGTGGACTGGGTCATTACCATCCTTATTACTCCTCATTAAAATACACCCATCACAAAGACATTCTCCGAATGTGCATGTGTGTGTGTGTGTGTGTGTCTGCACGCATGTGACCGAGCGAGTGCACGTGTGCGCGTCTCTAGTGTTCCTGATGTGCACATGTGCGTCCTTATGCAAAAGTGACAAAAAAAGAACAATATAATTGGAGAAATGTACGCAGTAATAATAGGTATTCAGAAAATGATAATTCATATTAAACAGGGTGCACAAAGTCAGCCTCATTTGCATGTTTTAGATTATATGCATTTCAAAAGTAATTTCCGCAGGGCATATGAATGACATTAATTCCCGGGCGGGTTCTGCTATAGACCTCAAACTATCAAACACTCAAACATTTAACAGATGAAAAAAAAAGAGGGAGCTGGTGAGCTTGGCAAGGGGAGATTTCAAGGTTAAAGTATTTCAATGTGAATTTCTGTCTTGGTTTGTTTAAAGTTGCTCCACAGCTCGACTAAGAGTTCCATTAATTTGGAGATTCAGCGAACCACAGATGTTTTTTTTTCTTACTCAGCTGTATGTGTGTGAGAGAGTGTGTGTGTGTTTTCCTGTACCAGTCCGAGAAAGACACCTCTCCACCTAATCCACCACCATTTCCTCAGCAATAAGCCTGAATTGGTCTGACTCACTTTGTGTGAGTCATGTGCTCGTGTCACTCCAGAACCAGACTAGCACAATCCAACAGAGAGGAAGAAAAGACGGAGCGCCAATAGCCCGCATGAACTGATCCTGAGTGATGGAGGGGAAAGAAAAAGTGATGAAAAAGGATGAGAAAAAGGATGTGGCGAGGACGGGGGGTGGAGGGGAGGGTTTGGGGGACAATGGCGAGAGCGAGCGGGGCAGAGGGGAGACAGAGGGTTCCCTCTCCTCATGTGTCCGTCCACGCCGAGAGGAAGACCCCGGGGCAGGAAACAGGCTGGATGAATGTGTGATTCCAGTGGAAAACTCTGGATGCCATGGACAACATTCTTCTCTTATTAGGGAATCTGGTCTGCAGCCACACTATAGCGCCTGACTCATTACTGCGTATGTGTGTGTGTCTATCACACAGAGACACACACACACACACACACATACCCATCAAGATGTTCCCCACCTGTTATTCTCGCTAACTTTTGGCCGACGCACAAAGTCATAGCCGGAGAAGAGAAGAGAAGTAGCAAGAAGAAAGGAGGGGGAAACTAAAGCGCTCGGCATGTCTGTGTCTTGTTTGTGGTTTGTCTTCATCTGTAAACAGAGCTGCTGCTGGGAGTACGTTAGCATGTCATTATCTCATTAAGAATTGATGGCTTCTGCACGGAGAGTTCAAACTGTTGTGTTTGTGAGCGTTCAGCGACTCGTGTTGTACAAACACAACAACCGCAAAACACACAGTGCAGCTGACACACACACACACACACAGATGCGAGGAGGAGATGGTAGCAAAAACTCTTGCTTCAACACACACACACATTTAACAGAATCCCTGTCGATGTGTGCTAAGCTAAAAATAAGGAAATACACTGATTGAAAGAAGTGACACTTCTCCCTCCTCACTGTGTCCCCTGGCCACCTGTTTTTGTTGCTGATGTTTAAGCACTCTCAGTGATGTGAGTAGACTTCAGAGAGTGAAAGGGGGAGAGTGGGGAGAGGCGGGTGAGGAGGGTGGGAGAGCATATCTAGGGGCAATAAAAGTGGGCTAATTGGGGCCTGGGAAACATGTTTGTTTTCTCGCTTGTTCTTTTTCCCCCCTTTCATTATTTTTCCCAGCCAGTCACAGCAGATCTGTTCATCTGAGAAGGACGAGCGGAGAAAAGCAAAGAGGATTAGATCCTGTAAGACACAAATCGTTGCACGCACATGCACGTATGGATGTGCACGGACGGATTTAACATACCATAAGGTAGCCGTGGGGTGTGTGTGTGTGTATTGAACAAGATCTGTCTGTCTTAACCAAATGACCAACAGGGTGCACAGGGCTCTCCGTCGGTCCACTCTGCCGTATCGATACGCCGCTGCTCGGCCTATTCAGCAGCAAAGAGCTTTCCTATGGCTGCGGCTCAACACCGGATCAATGTTATGAGCAATGCAGACAAACTGCTGCTAAACAGACCGGCCCCTGCCTCGAAGGGCCGTCACCACGCCGGCTCCCCCAGGCTCGGATCGTTCCGCTAATGGAGGTCTCCGCTGGGGCCCCCGAGGGCCCCTAACCACCAAACAGGCCCCCAAGGATTCACCCCCTTCTCTCTTCAATCTCTCGCTCTCCGTCATCCCCCTATCCCTCAATCGTTTCTCCATCCACATCGTCGTATTGACCTCCGCCTCTTTAATCAGGATGTCCTCATGTGGGCATTTGCGTGTGTTCACAACATCCATACTAATATGGAGTGTGTATGCTGAGTGTAAAAGTCCAGCTTGACTGTTTCAGGTAGTGAAAAAGGAAGGAAAAAATATTCCCTTTCTCTCTCACCCTCCCCCTGAACGTTGCTGGGATCCCTCACCGCATGACTCCTGACGAGTCATTCTCCTCGCCCCTGCATTTGTCTTCTTTAATAACACTGAGAATAGCAAGGGGATGAAAAAAGAGCGATGGAAAGAACCTGCATATTTGTCATTTCCGATTGTTTACCTTTTTCACGGCAAATTGATTTTTACATCTCCTGTTACTGGAAGCTCTCTGGGCTCGACTGCCAGGCCTGTCTGGCTCTGGCCTTCGCTGCCAAACCTCGTCTCTGGGCTTTATGACCTGGCTCTGGGGAGGACTTTTAAGGCTTTCAACTCACAAGTCATTTCAATGATACAATACTGCTTTTGTCCTAACCACCTTTGTTGTTTTCTTTCTCTCCCTGCCGACTCTTTCTTTTCCCCTCTTTTCATCTCTCATTCCCAAATCCTTTTTCACTTAGTGTGAGTGGAAAAGACTTTCTTCTTGTCCATACCTGTTTGTTTGCAGAAAAAAGAAGTGGACTTGTTGCATCATGATGGGTTGACTATCAAACAGACGAGACAAGCTATAGGACACACACACGCTAAAACCCTCCAGCTGACATTTAAGTCTCGCTGTGGGGCGAGCCCGGTTGAAGCAGTCTAGAGTTTCACTGTGGTGGCTGGGCGGTGCGCTGTGGTTCGGATCTTCCTGGGTTCTGGTAGGACTGAGGTTTGCCTGCAGGGACCTCCAGTGAGCCCGGCAGCAGGCCTGAGCTAAACTGAGGCCAGAGCCCGGAATAGTCCTGAGCGCGGAGGGCAGGCCTAATGGTGTGTTTGTAAGGGCGAACCCAAACAAACAACCTGCAGTTTGAATTGAAGGACTGAGTCTCTAAAGGCCAGATGCTGTCAAACGGGAGAAACGCACACAAACACACGCAAACACACGGTGTGTATGTATACAGAGAAAGCAGGGGCTGAAATAGACTTGTGGCAAAAGGAGTGCACCGCGTACCTCCAGCCTAAAGTCATGGCATCAGCACCGCACACATGTCTGGACGCCGGCCTTGCACACGGCCTCTGTGTCTGTGTGTGTGTGTGTGTGTTTTGAGTGTGTGTGAGTGCATATGCATGCTAACTGAGGTTCCACGATTTCTCTCCATATTCACACTAATGAGAGAAAACGGCCAGAAAA
The DNA here is from genome assembly GCF_015220745.1 of Sebastes umbrosus. NCBI lineage: Eukaryota > Metazoa > Chordata > Actinopteri > Perciformes > Sebastidae > Sebastes > Sebastes umbrosus. Next base: position 30,381,112 of record NC_051269.1, on the reverse strand, counting down.
CCTCTTCTGTAATTACTCCCTAAGGAGCCAGGTTTAAGCATGGCCACGCTGCATAAACAAATACACGCTCACACACACACTCACACACACACACACACACACACACACACACACATACACATACATACAGTATGCTGATACATCTGAAACAGCAGGAGGCTGACATTTAAATGTGTTCACCTGTTGAAAAGTGTGTGTGTGTGTGTGTGTGTATGGGAGGATGTGTGAAAGTGAAAGAGACAATAATATCAGTAATAATATCATATCATTATGTAAGGTAAGGACATTGGCTAATTAGAACTATAAGTATTTGTGTGTGTGTGTGTGTGTGTGTGTACATGTATGAAAGGGCATTTCGTCAACAAACATTAACACCATTCACCTCTATTAGACCCTTCTCAACTTCGCCTACACAGAGTGGTTGAACTCAGTCCAATCTCTTCAAATGACAAATTTAAATGGAGCTTAAACATAAAAACGCTAGTTTTGCTTTATGTGAGAGTGAGTGTGTGTGTGTGTGTGTGTGTGTGTGTGGAGAGGAGCGAGAGAGGAGGAGATAATGGGGCAGAGTACATAAGGTCAATGTTTTTTATGAAATCGCCGTCTTTGTCACACTGCATCAGTTCTGACTTTTCTGCATTTAATAGCGCCTTTAATTCAGTCAATGTTAGCCTGCAGCAGCTTTTAACAACTACAATAGTCTTATTCAGCGCTCACACGCACACACACACACACTCACACACATCATCAAATTTGAAAAACCTGCTCACACTCAGACAAAGAAGCGGAGATGTACGACAAAATCAGGCAATCATTTTGTCTGTCTGTGAGTGAATAGTTGGGAAAAGGAGTCTTTGAGGCTCACACACACGCACATGCACACTCCCTGCCCAGTGTTTGTGGTGGCGGAGCACAGCTGGTAACATCTGGATGTATTTTAGAAGTGTTTACATTTCCAAAATGCTGAAAAACTACACAGAAAGAGAGAGACAGGATTCTGAAAAACATCGCAGGTGCCAGAAGTGTAATAAAGAAAGGAGCAAGTCCCAAAAGAAGATTGTTTAAAATCTATCACAGCAGAGTTAGTTCACTCACACACACACACACACACACACACACACACGCACACACACTCGCTCATAACCGTTGGCCAATTGCAGTTATTGCCATAATCCTAGTCCAACAATAACTGACATCTGGTGCACTAATTGGCAGACTACAGCGTCTCCGTCTGAGTTTTGTCCCATCAAGCTTCCCTTACTGGAGCTGCTCGAATCAAAACAGACTTTTACGCATCAGCTTCGCTACGCGCCGTCGTGTCTTTACTGCTCACCAGCTGACAACCACTCTTACGCAGTCGCTGCCGCACACAACACAGCGATTTCCTCCGACACACACACACACATATGCAGATGCATGACTACTGACACACACACACACACACACACAAAACAGCTGCATTTCCATTTTACTTCCCCTAAATGACGAAAACACAAAAACAGTTGGACTTCATTCGGCCTAATCAAAGCTGACATCCAGTACATCTCTGTGAGATGACGTCAACAACCAAGAGACGCACACAAACAGGCACACACACACACACACTCTCACACACATACACACACACACATAGAGTCTTTGGGATGTAATTTCAGTGATTGGGTGTAATTTAACCAGTGTAAGTTGAAACCAGACAGGGCAACTAGAGTGATCCCTGCTAGATCAAAAACAAACCATACACATTAGGGTGGGGGACAGGGGGCGATACACACACTCATGCACACGCATACACTCAAGGTATGCTGAAAACTAAACACACTCACTTTAAGATATAAAAAGGTTGTCTGAGGTGTTATAAAATGGCGATGTGCTCAAATTTACAAGAAATAAGTATTTGAATATTGTCCCACGCAAAAGTGTCTGTTGGGATCACTCTAATCCGCTCAGGTATGCCACTTTCCCATGGTCCAACCTAACACACACACACACACACACACACGCACACACACACACATACACAGGGGAGATTATTAAAGCGACCTCGTGGCACATGGAGGTTCCTGATGGATTTAACATCAGGACTGATTGTTAACTTTTAGGACTAAAAAGACTTGGAGTGACTCCTGAGAAAAACAGAGCTCTTAGCCAGACAAAACGGATCACATGACAACCGGGCCGCAGCAGCAGGGACCCCTGGGAAAACGGCACGGTGCCATCTCTCAGATCACACAAGGCTCGGGAGCCAGGCCGTAATGACGCAGTGCAGCTCTCTATCATATTTAGGTATGACTATACCATTCATGTGTATACGGGGTGAAGTGGTTTTTCGCCGTGAATATGTGCATCACAGTCAAGTGGTTTAAAAAAAAAGATAATCACCGTGAAATAAATTAAACCTATTAAGAGGAACATATGCTCAAGGTGACAGAAGAAATTAATTTGGATCAACTATTGAGACCCATACCTCCACCCCGCTATAGGATTTCTACCAAACTAATTATCACGCTCCACTTTCAGAAATAATAAGGAAAGTACTTAATAGGTTAGGATTCACCCCTGCATTCATATGTCCATTTAACATCCCTGCTTTCATGCCCACACACTCTTCCCTTAATGCAATTTCACATCCGTGATTTAAAATAGGGGAAGGAATTATATTTCAAGTGGTGTCAGGATTAGAATATACAAGCAGTGATATTAAAATACTGTAAGGTCTTGTGTGAGCGCGCCGAGCCTTTCTGAGTGGCTCAAGCGGAGGTAAAGATGTTAAATAATGTTTTTGTCACAGTTTAGGACGACGGAGGAATCACAATGAAACCGCAGATCTCTGATTAGTCGTCTCTTGCTGTATATTAATTTTCTCTCTCTCTGCTTTATGCCGGTTTTAATTTTTAAACAGAGCACAGATACGGAAAGACCCCCAAGTGTGTGCTCCTACGCCGGCAACCGCAGTCTGTTTATCTAAGTCAGCCATTCGCTCCAATTATAACAACATCCAAATGCAACTATTGTTTCATTTCAAACATTCTTTAAAATTAAAATCACTTTTTTGTGTTTTTATCCCCCGACTTGCGCACCACTGAATTAGCATTTCAGCGCCCGGGGCTATGGAGAAAGTGCGAAGTCAAAATGCAGGTTAGGCCAGTTTTTTGTTCATTATCAGTGCAACACAAGTTAAGCGTAAAATACATGAATAAAAACAAGATTAAGCAAGCCCTCAAGATGAGCTTTATCAAATTTATGTTTTTCATTACATATTTTTCAAAGAGTATAAATGCAATGCAACATTAATCATGCATTCGTGAGGATCTTTCTGTGAACTACAGCGCTTTTTTTCTCCTCCGTTTAAAATATGTATACCCTCCTGTCCTTTGCTTATTTCTCCCTGTGTGATACGTCGCTAGAGCTCCGTGTCTCTGCAATTTTGTGTCCTGCGAGAGGTAACAGGACGCCGTCCAGGGAGAGAAAAGGAGTCGATATCCTGATGAAGTCTGAGGGGATTACTGTATGTCACTTCCTCCGAGCACAGCTCACACCGCAGAGTATACGCCACACATGCGGAGTGTCTCCTCTCCCCAAATGCATCAGCTGAGCTACTGTCAGAAACATCAAAATAAAAAATAAATGCAAGAGGAGACTGAGAGGGAGAGGTCTATTAAGTGCTGTGGTTTTCTATTAAACTCTAGTGGAGGCGGGGGAGAAAAGGGGAAGAGGAGTTCACATTATCTAAGAGAATTCCAATTAACACTCTCCCCCTCAGTAATTAGCTACTAAAATAGCTAGCGAACAAACCCAAAATCCCAACCCTGACGCCACGCGCTGCCTAATTAATTCTCAAATCAGGAGCATCTGATACAGAGGAGAACCTGATAGTGTAGATGACAGACAGACAGGTCAGAATAAACCACGAGCACTAGTGTTTAAGTGTAAATTAAAAACAAAAAAAATGTCCCGTCTGCCTGTGAGCTCAGCGTTTTTTTTTTCTGTTATGTTTTTGTGTTACTTTTCTTTTGGAAGGTCTTTATAGTTTAGTTTACTGTAACAGAACTAGAGCAGACAATACATTTAGTCATGGACAAATGCCATTCAGTAACCACACAAAAAGTTAAATAAGTGAGATAAAATAAGAGATACAAAACAAAAGAAGGAGCGTTACTGAGCGATCCAGGCCCGAATAAAATGAAGAGAATGAGGGAGGGAAATCTAAGGCGAGGGACGGAGCCAGAAAAGCAGATATCTTTTAGCCGTCTGCCGCTCATTTGCTCCTTCGCTGGTCAGTTCTTCCACTGTTTAATGCAAACAGATGAGGCCTTTTCTCGCTCTTTTTCCAAATCCTTTTTCTTTTTAACGGTGGCTTCTTGGCCTCTGCAGTAACGTCAGCACAGCGTCTATTAAAACAGTATGTGTCCCAGACTGCTACACACACACACACACATAGAAACACACACAGAAACACACATAGCCTCTGCACTTTTTTTGGGTGAACTTTTAACCTCTTTCCATGAAGTGACATCTGTGGCACGGGGGGGTTAAGGTGTGCCGTCGGCGGTGCACACAGAGATTTAGATAAAACATATACAATCAGAGGTGGGTATCATTAAGTCATCTATCTGCAGCTCCTATCAGCGAGCAGCGCTGATGGATAACAAGACACAGATAAACTCAATCAGCCAACAACCCACCTGGCCACAAGGTGGGCTGTAAGATCCCACTCTAATAATACCATCTGCTTTTCAATATGCACATGGCGCCCTGTTTCAATTAGACCTCTAACACACATACACACACACACAGCTTATGGACAATACTGTAGCTTTTAATATATAGAGATACCCATCAGGTAGATTTTACACAGATTTTTGCAGCCCACACACACACACATGTAAACACACACACAGACACAGTGGCACATTATAAAAAACACACGCTGTCACACGCTGATCTGTATCTGGACAAGTCAAACTGTGATAAAGTCACTCTTCAACTACAGCAATCGATGGAAGTAATTTATTTACCTCACCAGGCAATTTCTGCTCTGTCTTCAGAGGGAAGGAGAAAGAGAGAGAGAGAGAGAGAGACAGAGGGAGATTTGGCAAGCTTGTGTGAGTGGTGTGTAAATTAATCTAGCAGCAGTGAGATCCAGAGCCATGTATAAGTCCATAAAACAAGGGGAGGTTAAAGCAGCTCACATCATACACACACACATCAGGCAAAGGTCCAACACCAAAACCACTTCTTCCACAGAGAGAAGGGACGTGAAACGTCATCTAGGTTCCATTAATGTGATGTGCTATCCCTGGATGCCACTAAAAAAAGAGGAAAAAAAGAACAGTTAAGAGTCCTTTCTCCTCCTTTTTCCTTTCTTTCTTGCTTTCTCTCCATTCAAAGGCAACACACACTGGAGAGAGGCCTGTCCACGGCCCTTAACTTTAACTCAATGAAATAAAAGGCACTTAACTAAGCCTCAATGATCGATACAAACACCGCTGCTGGCTGATGCTCACACACACATGCACGCACACTTATCCCACCTCCTCAGATGCTCATGCATATGCATGTCCATTGTGATTTATGCATCCTGGCGGGGGTGTGAGCCTATCTGAGAGCAAGGCCAACACACAGGTCAGCTCATTTGTAAATCAGTTGCCTATTTATGGATGCGTACGTGTGAGTGTTTGTGTGTGTACGTGCATATGTTGTGCCTATAAATCTGTGTGTGTGTGTGTGCGTATGGGTAGAGGTCAGTGATGGAAACAGGCTCATAATCACTGTAGCGCCTTCATTCATTATATTTATTGAATTCTTTCCAGCTTCTGCTCTTGGGGTGTGTAAATCACACAAGTTCTACACTATGGGTTGCTGTCCATTCAGTGTGAGTGTGTGTGTTTGTGTGTGTTCCAAGTCATGTCCGCTGAGTGCTGACTACTCCTGCCAACCGGCGCTCTGACCCCGCTCTTTGCAGCAGGAAGTCGCCCAACTTTCTGACCTCTCTTATTATTCCCAGGAAAGGTTGGGGGGGGAAAAGCCTTTTAGAAAAACGCCTTCCCATCAGAGTGGCTGTCAGTTAATGGGGTCCCCATGGTCTCTTCTGTCCTTTGCACTGGATTATGGGTAAAAAAAATAAGACAAGATCTACACCCTAAGAGGTGTTGGGGGTTAAGCGTACGTTAATTTGTGGCATAATCGGAGAACTTAGCCTCCTTTGCACACAAAGTGAAGAAAACAGTGTGTGCTTTCCTTTGTGGAAATTCAGTGAGTGTTGCTCCACCCTCCTCCCACCGCCTCTGAACAACAGATTTGGGCTAATAGGGCAGCTGCTTGTCCCCCTCCCCACCACCACCACCACCCTCCCCTAAAGCCCCGCTATGCTGCTCCCCCTGCAACCCTTCCACCCCATCTCCCTTCCCAAAAAAAAAAAAAAAAAAAGCCCAGGAGGAAGCCTGTTGTTTTCAACTTGTTTTCGACACGGCTGCGAATGGAAAAGTTCCAACTATTGGAACGCTCGTCCCAGAAAAAGTTGAATTTAATTTGTCCGCTATTTTCCTGGAGTATTGGTTAGGATATATTTCCACTTCATTGAAATGATAGCAATGAAAGGAACACAGTGTACCGTGTTTATCCATCTATCCATCTATCTGTCTTTCCTTTACTGTTTTGCTACGTTGTCAACACAGGCAACAGTATCCCAGAAATAAACCCTGCATTAGGGCCGGCCAGCAACTATGGTTTGTAACGTCATCATCACACACACACACATAACAGTTTAAACTCTCCACAATGCAAAAATAATGAAATTTGGAAAGCGAGTGCCTGGATATACAAAAAAAAAAAAGGAAATATGAAAATATTGCAAGCTATTGCAACACAACAAAAAAATAACACCAGGGGAAACACTATGGAGATAAAACCCCTTCAACACACACACAATCAATCCCTGGTGGCGTGTGTAAGTGAGCTCATAGAGATGTTTCAATGGATTGAAAACCACTGTGGGTGCGCGCCAAATCACATAAGACAGCAGGGCCTGACCTGTATGTGTGTTCATTTGTGTTTGTTTGTGTGTTTGTGTGGGAGTGTCCATGTGTGTAACTGGAGCCAAACTGTAAGCCATATGCCATTCTCCCTCTGGTGCCAACCCACCCCCCCACCCACCCACCCAAAACCAGACACACACTCACACATGCACTCATAAACACACTTGTATGTACCCAACCACACACACACACAGGCTTCCCTGTAAAAAAAAAAAAAAAAAAAAAGCCCCTCCACTTCATTAGGAAAGTAAACACAAGTGCTGTCTGAAGTGGCTAATTAGAGACTAATTACTCCCTGCTCGTTACTAATGCAAATTAGATTACGCTGCTTAACTTCCTCGTGTCCACAACGCTGCTGTTAATTGAGGCCTTTTGAAATTAAATTACCCGCTAATTAGCATATCAAAACCATTAATTCTGAGCAAGGAGAGGGGGAAAAAAAACAACAACAAATGCCAAGTTTTGCTAATGCGTTTTGCTAATTGAATATGTGCGCTCAATACAGGGGTTTGTGCCAGGAATACCTATTCAGCTGATCAGCGTGTATACATGTGTGTGTGTGTGTATGAGAGCAGCCAGACAGAAACACCGTGCATCATAAGAGCAGCATATAATTAAAAGGAACCATTCCATCTCTCCAAGCGCTTTGTCAATATTTCCCTCTGAACGCACGACTCCACTGATGTTCGGCGTGCGGGGAGGCGAGGGATACAGCGGAGGCTCCGAGAGAAAAGGAGCGTGAGAGGGGGATGGATATTCATCTCATGAGAGGCAAAAGAGCCACTGTACGTGAACGTGGAGTCGTTGCGGTGGTATGTGAGCGGGGTTAGCGTTTGTCCAAGGCTTCTTTTGAAGTAAGGAACTCTCCTAAAGCCCCGGACCCCACGCCACCACCTCTTTCTGTGCACCCTCTTCACCTCCGCTACAATACCTGTCCAATTAGGGAAACACACACACACACACACACGCACATACATCCACATTTTTATGGCCACTAGCAGATGAACAGCCCAATCTTTCCTTCAATCAAAGCTGAATCTATTTTCCCTCTCTCTCTCTCTTCTAGCTGAATAGATGATTTGAAACTTTGCGGATTAGAAAACGGCGAGCATATTCATGGCCGGGCCTATACCTGCTTCTGAATAAGAGAGGAGTCGCACAGAGAAGCCAGGAGCTATTAGCTACTTTAATCTGCTGACGAAATAAAAGAATCACACATCTAAAAGATCCATCTCAGCTTTGCATGTAAAACCAGCAGAAATAATGTCATTCGGAACAACTCCCTTTCCCCTTTTCCTAAATATCTATCCAATCAGGGTGCGTGAAAAGCCCCATTCAGGTTGGCCCTTATAAAAGTTTCATCTTATTACACTTTCCAACTTCTCATTTCATTATCCCTATAATAGCAGATGAAAAAAACGAATGGTAAAATTGAGAGGTAGCCATACAAAAAAATTAAATAACCATGATAATTAGATGTAAAGATATTATAATTCCTTTAACAGGATGCATAGAAACTGCTGCTCGACAATATTTGCCCTAATTGCTAGAATTATCATATTAACCAGTTACCATTTGAGTAAGTTGATTAAAAAATTGATTATTCGTCTATTTCTTTTAGGAGTTTCTTAATCAAAATCTTACATCCTTGAAAAATTAATTTGAAGCCGTTTCTTATCAGTTAATTAAATCGGGTTGGAAGTCATTTTTTTCTGCGCGGCATGATTAGAACGGTTCTGTTCTCTTCTGTTCAGACACCATGACGTTAGAGGGGGAACTTTTCACTGTCTCATCAAACATTCACAACCACAAGAATAGGACTTCTTTGAAGGGCCCGCCGCCTTTTTTTTTTTTTCCTTCCAAACCTCTGCCTTTCTGATAAATTGTGCTATACCCAATAGATCTTTCTTTCTCGTTAACACATTCTCATTAACGGACAGAGAAAGCGAAAGGAGAGGGACGGGGAAGAGAAAGGGAGAGCGGTGAGGAGAGGAGGGAGGGGGAGGGGGGGGCAAGAGGTGGGAAAAACAGGGCAGAAAAAAAACAGAACCAATGGAGGAGATAAAGTCAAAAAGGGAGAAATGAATACACTGACAAATTTGAGTACACAATGAAGAGAATTAAATATAACAGACAACACAGGCACACACATACACAACGTTGCCTGGGTGACAGCCTTGAGGTGGTCTGAGCTGAGACTAAACAACTAAGCCAGGAGCTAAAACAAGACCTGTTGTTACTACAGGAACAAAATGTCTATCTGACCAAAAACTCTCCTCTCGCAGTCATTTCATTTATTCTATTTTAAATAAACTATTTAATCGCGATTAATCGCATGGTTGTCCATAGTGAATCGTGATTAATCGCAAATTTAACACACATTTTTTTATTTGTTCAAAATGTACCTTAAAGGGAGATTTGTCAAGTATTTAATATTCTTATCAACATGGGAGAGGGCAAATGCTGTTTATGTTTATAATTCTGCTTTATGCAAATATATATTTATTATTGGAAATCAATTAACAATACCAAACAATTTAAATATTATCCAGAAACCCTCACAGGTACTGCATTTAGCATAAAAAAAATGCTCAAATCATAACATGCAGGCAACAACAGCTGTCAGTGTGTCAGTGTGCTGACTTGACTATGACTTGCCCCAAACTGCATGTGATTATCATAAAGTGGGTATGTCTGTAAAGGGGAGACTCGTGTGTACCCATAGAACCCATTTTCATTCCCATATCTTGAGGTCAGAGGTCAAGGGACCCCTTTAAAAATGGCCATGCCAGCTTTTCCTCGCCAAAATTTAGAGTAAATTTGGAGCGTTATTAAACCTCCTTCCCGACAAGCTAATATGACGTGGTTGGTACCAATAGATTCCTTTCTAGTTTCATATGATGTCATCGTCACTCTTTAAAACTGAGCCAGCTAAGACCTTCGAAATATTGATTGTGTTAATGCATTAAACAGAATTTACGTTATTATGGCGTCGACTTTGACAGCCTTAAAATAAACATGAAAATAGCACATGCCAGGTGGCGGTGGAAATAGATTTTCCTCATATATATATAATAGATTTTCCTCCATTCTGTATCAATTCATATTCGCAGCTTTAAAAGCTACACATCAGAGGGTGACTTCACCTCAGAAAACTAGTTTTCTATTTCTGGAAGAAGACTAATTATAAAGCTCTGCCCCTGGGAAAGAAAAGCCCCTCTTGAAGGAGAGAGGGAGGCAGAGAGTCCATTCAGCACTGGCATCAGTGGAATATAAGTTTGTCTCTCTCTACTTCAGCGAGCAGCAGAGCAGAACCGAACAGATACAGTGCGCTCCGCTCATCTGTCCATCCCCGGCTCCTCGGGGAGGTATGGGAGGAATGGAGAGGGAGAGAGGGAGGGAGAGGGAGGGAGGGAGGGAGGGGGCTCAAAAGGAGAATTAAAAGGAGAATCAGTGCAGTATGGTGAGTCTCTCTGATTGGATAATGAATTGAATGATTATTAGAGCCCGGCTAGTAAAGTTACGCAGAAATCTCAGCTCGTCATCAGCCAATCAACACGCTCCCTCATCAACCAATCAAACCCCCACCCCGAGGGCTGCAGCGGGGGGAGGTTTCTATTTGCTCTTCCATCTGCCTATTTCTCTCTCTCTCCTATTCTCTTACAACACGCCATCCTGTCTTCGGTACAGCTGCCCTCATCTTTCTCCGTGGGAGACAGAGAATTCTCAAAGCCACAATTACCGCACAGAACTATCAATTTCCCCTTCAATTAACCCTGTGGGAAGAGAGGGGACGAGGGAGAGGAAGGAGAGAGCGGAGAAGGGGATGAGAGATTCAAATTTGGGATGAAGAGGGCCACCTCGGTCCCTCCCCCCCACACCCGTCCACGTCCTCCCCCCAGGGTGCAGTCATGTGTTTGGGCTGAGGAGGGAGAGAATTACACCTCCTCGGGATGAACTTGACCCCGCCACTGGAGGTCAAACAAGTTACTATACAGCACAGGCCCCCTATCCTCATTACCAGCAAATAGGCCCAGCCACTGCTCCACTAATGCAAACTGTATGTTAATAACCAGCCAGCGCAGAGCTGTCGAAAGCTAAGAGAGAGACGGACAGGGAGGCCGAGCGGCGAGGAGGAGGATGGAGGGAGAGAGAGAGAAAGGGTGAAGGGGAGAGGAGGGGGCGTGAGCCGGGAGTTGTGTTTCTTAGATCAGCGACTAAGGGCCTGCGCGCCGTAACAACGGACAACTGTGACGGCATGCCTGCTCTCTGCTCCCCTCTCCTCCTCTTCTTTGCTTTCCAACTTCCCTTCCCACCTCCTCCTCCTCCTCCTCCTCCCTCCACCCACTCTCTGAGCGAACCCCGGGGGGAGCCGCTCAAACCGAACCCAGCCTTCAGCAAACTTTCGCAGGCAAACTTTTCACAAAGCCCCCAGAAGCCGTACGCCTGCTTGACACCACGGAGCATGCCAGGGTTTCATTGGCACTCACCCTCCCTCCTGTCCTCTCTCTTTTTTTTTGTACTTTAGTCCTTCGTTCCTCCCTCAGAGTCCCCTCCCTCGTTTATGCCGACTACTTTCCGAGGCTAATGCACTGTTCCTGACTGACCTTTAGACAATGGAAACCTGCAGCAGCACAAGTTGCCGATTAGGGCTACAGGTTGCATACGGCGCTGACCTTCACTGGGCCAACGGGCATTGTGGTGTCTGCTAAGCCAACCACCCAATGGCTGCCTTTCAGCCTGGTAATAAATGCCCTCAGTCCTTGAAGAAAACATTCCTGTGTTTTCTCCATTACTTGCTGTTTGTTCTTCATAAGAAAGTCAGGCTTTTTGTTCCTCTGCATCTGTTGTGATTGTCAGAGAATCTGGCCGAGACCCGGTCTGTTTTTTTAGCACTGTGAGGCTCGATCGTTTCGTTCAGGGACGAGCAGGTGTGCTGACAAAACATTGCATTCACGTTTCACTACAATCACAAAATGGACTGAATGTAATTCTTTGAAAGAGCACGTAAAGTTTACAAACCTTAGAATTATTAGTGTGAAATAGTTCCCTGCCTCTATTACATGAAATTTGCTTGCAAAATATTGGAGAAAGAAGCAATTTTTAGTCCTTTAAACAGTCACTCTCGACAAATGCTGCTTCTCAGAGACTACTCAAAGCCACTGGTTGAACTTGCATTGAGTCTTGTCATTTCAGAATAAATGATTCCTATTGAAACGGGGCCTGAGGAGAGGTAGCAAACGTTGGAGGTAAACTGTGATGACAGCTTGGATGTAATGAAGAGGCTGAGGGAACACAGAGCCATGATAATTAGAGACAACAGGCATGACAAGGAGAGGAGGAGAGAGCACAGACGGGGGGGGGAGAGTAGATGGACAGGAGAAAGTGCAACAGAAGAAGAGGCGAGGAGGAGAGAGAGAGAGAGAGAGCGAGTGTTGAGTCCTTCACAGTGAGCGACTATCGGAGCTCCGACAGGGAAAAGAACACTTTCCGATCAACCACGGACCAGAAATGAAGGCAGCAGTGGTAACTGAAGGCACGCATGCTGTGTGTGTGTGTGTGTGTGTGTATGTGTGCTGTTATGAGTGACACGCAAACATCTTTCTCGATACATTAAAAAATATTAAAGTAAAATAAAACAGATTTTCTTTTTCGACGTCTCGTCATAAGTGGAAGGAGGAAAGAATGTCTGTGTTGAAAACATTGTGTTGTGCCTTTGTAGATACAGTGGAACAGTGAGAATGTGACAGCAGTATAGTCGAATGATGTTTTTTCTCTTTTAATCCAGGAAAAAAATGTTTTAATTAATTGTTGAAAGAAAAAATAAAGGCATTTTTTTTTCTTTATTTTAAAACTTCCATTGATGTATTGAAGTTGAAAATGAAAAACTATAGCACACGTAAAAGAAAAAAAAAACAATTAGAAAACTTTTTCTTTAATTAACATAAAATCTGATAAATATATATTTGTAGTATCATATACAGCCTGTTAGAACAATTTGAAAATTACCTTGGCTTGAACGGTGAGCCAAGAAGAATCTAAATACTCAAAGACTTCTCTCTTCACTTACTTTTATTCTTGTTTTTCCCCCTGACCAGCTCTCTGCCGGCAAACAACTAACGCTGCTTCAAAGGCCAACAGCCCACAACGCAAACACACACACACACACACACACACTCCTCTCTCCTCAGGAACATGAGAGCTGGCTCTAATTCACAGGCTGGTAAAGCTGTGGTGGACAGCAATCTTGATCTGGCAGGATTAGGCTACTTTTATTTCCCCGAGAGCCACGGGGAGGGAGGAGAGGGGAGGGGAGGGAGGTGAGTGTGTAGAGGGTGGAGGGGGGGACTAAAATCCTTCTACAAATGTCAAACAACGACCGGTGACCAAGGGGCCGCAGAGATACACACTCACATGCAAGCTCACACACTCATAAACACTCCTGGAAAAAAAAGCCCACAAAGAGAAGAGACTCATCACTCTCCGTCTCATCAGTCTGAGAAGAAGGGGGCAAGAAGGGAGCAAAGCAGGAGGAGGAGGAGGAGGAGGAGGAGGGAGCAAGGGAGGGAAGGAAGGAAGGAGGGAGGGAGTAAAAGAGGGAGGGAGTGAGGGGGGGGGTGGGGGGGGGATTACACAATTATTCAGATAACAGCTGGGTATAATCTAGTGGCAGATGTCTCTCGGTCAACAATGCCCACCACACACAGGCGTGCATGTGTATGCGCATACACACTAGTTTCAATGCCCAGCGAGCAAGCCACAAAACGGCCGCTGATGAACTTAACGCAGCTCTCTTATCTGCTCCGTCTGGGACAGATGAAACAATCTATAAAAATAATGACACAGAGCTTGTTTTTTTCCTCAATTATTAATTTAAAAAAAATAAAAAATACACACAGGTTTGGTAAAAGCGACGACCTGTTTGCTTTTCCTCCCGTCTGGAAAACAAAACCTAAAACCTGAGGAATTCTGTCCAAGGAGGAGAGAGGTGAAGGGTCACCGCTTGATTGACAGTTAATTGTAGTTGCACACACACACGCACACACACGTGAAGTGTACACACACACACATGCAGAGCAGCATCCCTCTCGTCTGTGAGCGATCTCCAAGACTCCCGATAGCGGCTCTAGCTTCCTCCCCCTCCTCTTCCCTCCCCTCTCTGAAAGGGCACTATAGAAGCCATAGAGTCCGCACCCCACTGGGCCAAGCCTGTACAGTCTCTTCACCTTGAGAGCCGCAGCAGGAGGAAGAAGAAGAAGAGGAGGAGGAGGACACAAGTTGACAAGACAGACACAAAGAGAGCATGTCCTCCTTTTTCTCCTTTTCTAAAGGGCCAGATCACATTCATCATATTTACTTTTGAAATTTCTTCCAGAAGTTTTTGGTAAAAACTTAACTCCCAAGTGAACAAAATCTACATGTGAGGTTACAGCGGAGGAAGGAAGGAAGGGCGGCGAGAGCGAGCCCTGTCAATCCGTCAACCCAGGCAGCCTATTGTGATTTGGTTTAACACTGGTTAACAGCTCGTCCTGTCAGGGGATGGATCATCCCACGGCGCCTCACATGCTAATAGCTTAAGTAGGCATCCCATGTCCCCCGGAACTAATACCATAAATACTAATACCATAAAAGAGCGGTGTGCGCCGCCAACGCTCCAGCCTCACTTTCGCCTGCGTTAGCCAACATCCCGATACTTTACGGATTAGAAAACATAATGAGATGCATTTAAATGGTTATTATACCTCCCCGGTCCAGGATGGTGAGGAACGGAGACAAGGGGAGATACTGCATTGCTAATTTCCTATCACCATATGTTAATGTAAAGTCAATCCTGGTTGAAGCAATTCAAACATGCTGATGGTGAAAAGATGCTTAAATAAATCTGATTAATGGTAGATCTGATAACCGCAGTCAAAAAAGACACATCAGGACCCAAAATGAAATCTGAATATGAGGTTTAATCAACTCATAAGAGAATAAAACCCTAACCCTAACCCCTAACCCTAACCTTGTGAATCTCAGCATTTTATAGGAGCGCTCATTCGTCCGCTCGGCAGATTTTTACCGCCGCAGCACCGCGGACAAACCGAGCACTCCAGAGCTGTGTGACGCTTCTCTACAGTCAGACGGTTTATGAAATGTGCAAAAAAATTGCGTGTGCGCGCGTCTGTCTGTCTGTGTGTGTATCCATAACATTCAGAGTCTCGCGCTCCGCAGCTGTCACCTACCCTTCACAGCCATCCTTTCAATACACATTAAAGCAGTGCTGCAGAAAGTTTAGTCACATTGTTGTTCTGAGCGAAGCTTTCCACTGATCTGCTCCCTCGGTTCCCCCCTCGCTCGATTGACGGCTGCCCTGTCAGTTTGTCGCGGCGCTTTAGAAAACACCAACGGCTCTCTGATGAAGTGCTTACAAAAGGTCATGGGGTGGAGGCGATGGAGAGGAGGGGAGCCGACTACTGAGGGAGAGAGAGGGAGGCAGGGGAAAAGGAAAGGGAGACGGGACGGAGTGAAGGAAAATCCATAACACAAATACAGCTGTCAGAAGCAATGCGGAGTTAGCAGGGGACACAACGACCGATGAGAAGCTTTTTCACGAAGATGCTCCAACACAACGGGCACTTATTTTTTTTCTGCTTCCGCCGTCCATCTCGGTGTTGCTCTACCTGGCTGTGCCACTGACCTAATGATACTGTGTGACTCTCTCTCTCTCTTTTTCTGTGTGTGAAATCAAACTTGATAGCTGCCTTACTTCACAATCTGTGCTCTCATCCCACCCCCTAGACTCCACAGCCCTCTCCTTCAGCTCCAGCCTCAGGTGCCAAGCGCACTCTGGAGAGGCAAGGCAAGGCAAGGCAGCTTTATTTGCAGAGCACATTTCAG
This sequence comes from Sebastes umbrosus, assembly GCF_015220745.1. Classification (NCBI taxonomy): domain Eukaryota; kingdom Metazoa; phylum Chordata; class Actinopteri; order Perciformes; family Sebastidae; genus Sebastes; species Sebastes umbrosus. The sequence goes on along the minus strand of NC_051269.1, from coordinate 30,365,195 downwards.
CAACAGGGCAATTCAAAGTGCTTTTACATAAACATTCAAGAACATTGCGACAAAGTGCAAAAAAGAACATTAAGACATAATTAAAACAGTTATAAAAACATTAAAGATTAGAAAATAAAAACAAGCTAAAAATAAAAGCTATAGGATAGAAGCTAAAATAGAATATAACACACAAGAGTAAAAGCTCTAGTGCAGTATATAAGATCATTATCTGGTTTAATAAAAGGCAGCAGCAGCAAACAGGAACATTTTAAGCTTTGATTAGAAATAACTCAGAGTTGGAGTTGGTCCTGCAGGTTTCTGGGAGCTTGTTCCAAATATTTGGTGCATAAAAACTGAACGCTGCTTCTTCTGCATGTTTAGTTGTGACTCTGGGGACACTAAGCAGACCTGATCCAGATGAACCTGAGAGGTCTGGACGGTTCATAACATAGCAGAAGATCAGAAATGTATTTTGGCCCTAAACCATTTAGTGCTTTGTAACCCAGCAGCAGTATTTTGAAATCAATTCTCTGAGAGACAGGGAGCCAGTGTAGGCTGATCTAATGCTTCCTCAGCTATAATGACCCACGCCTAAAACACCACTCGCACTTTTCCCCTCTCGCTTCTACCAGCTTTTCACTCATATGTTCTATCTCTCTCTCTGCGTCCCTCTCTTGCTTCCCTTCCCCCCCCCACCACCACCCACCACCTCCATGCCCATAGGAAACAGTCTCTTCCGCTCTGAGCTGTTGGGTCACTCCTTCCCACATCCATCAGCTGCTAATGGGCCGCTGCTCTGACTGTGGAGCTGGAGAAACATCTCTGAGCCTCCCAGCCATCCACCACACACACATATAGAAAAACTCATCTGGACATGTTAATGACCACGGGCTAAAACCATTGTGTCAAGCAAAAAAATGATTACCTTATCAATCAGAGAGGAGAAACATTTCTCACAGAATGAAGTTGGGATGGCGAGCGGGTGCCGCTGTCACCACATATGCATTGACAGCTCTTTCAAAAGACACAAAAGGCAAACAACTAGCTCTCTCTCTCACAGGTGGTCAACTTCCTAAAGACCGCTTAAAGACATCTTCCTCCATCCACCGCCTCCTGACCCGTCAAGAAAACACATCTCATCTTTGAAAAATGTGTGGGATTTATTATATGCACACACACACACACAGACAGACGCACACTCTCACACAAGTATTCAGCCCTCAACTTCTCCTAAATAACAGGTTCAATTAGAACCACATGTATAATCAGGCCTCAGTCTAAAGCAATGTGGCGGCACTTTCACTGTGCAGTCAATCACTTCAATACACAACCGGAGCACTCCCCCATGCACTCGCTGGCTGCCCATGAAGAATAACACCTTCATTTAATCCATTAATTTGTCAATTATATTTCATTAACATATTTTTAAAGAGGTAACAAGCTGTAATTGCCATATCGTAATGGTACTCAGTGATTACATATGGAGATGTGTAGATTTTCCATCTTTTTTATATCACAAGTTTTACTCCACAAAAATCTGAGATTTACAAAATTAAAATATGCTTAATTTTAACAAATAATTACACAGTTTGTTACAACCTATATAATATCTAATCCTGCACTGTTTCCACATTTAAAAAGCCCAAAATATGTTCAGCTCAATGCGCACACCCTGCAGTAACGGCAGCTTCAGGACCAACACTTGAAATAACTCCATTTAAAAACACGCTTTCCTGCACAGTAACATATTTTTTTTTTTGCTTTTCTCAAACCCCATCTAAAAGATATTGAAAATTTAACCATTTCATCTTTTTTTTTAAGCAGGTAAATGCACTAAGTGCTGCAATAGAAGTATCTATCACGGGTCAAATCCTACATGTATAGCAGAGTCGTATACGGTGTGCTCTTCAACATCACTTTGGAGCCAAAAGCCCACTCAGACTTGTGGGCTTGTGGGATAGCAGGAGGGCTTTAATGAGGAGAGAGCCAGAGATGGAGAGACGGACAGGCGAGCCATCAAAGCTACCGACGCACAGGACATTTAAAACTTCAAATACTGTCCATTTTCACTCGAGCAGGACAGGTGAATTGAGAAAAAAGCACTCTTGTGCACACACACTGCCGCACTCAGATATATACACTCTTTCACACACATACGTTCACACACGCTCATGCTGGAGCTAAGGACTCTCTGAGTGAGTTTATGGACTAACACAATCATGTTGCTGGCTTTTAATCCTGCTTGAAGGGGTTTTAAAGCGCATGAGATCCACAGACATTACTGCTAGACGCGTCTCATACATGTGCTTTGAGTCACACACACACTCACTATCAAGGCCGAGTTGAAAATCATCATTTAAGTAATGTGTCAGTAAGCATAACAGAAACAATTGTCTGGTGGAGAACAGAGTCTGAAACTGATAAAAATCAGCAGCACATGAGCGACTCTTACAAACAATGAAACAAAACAGGACATGGAAAAGACACAGCTGTCGAGAGGAGAGAGGGGGGAAAAAAAAGCAAAGAAGGAAAAAGTGTCGAGGCAAGTCAGATGAAAAGAGGTGGCAAACGCAGAGACACGGACGCACAATAGCCGACAGAGAGCAGAGAGAGTCAATCTGTCTCTGACACCTCTGGCTTCCTGCACACGTACACTCTCATTTTTACCCAAATAACTATACTTCTGTCTCTCAAATACTCTTTTGTGTCATTGTCTCCTATTATATTTACCATGAAAAGCCTGCCACTAATGTGATCAATGAGCAAAAGCACATCATAGAAACTTTACAGTGAGTTTAGGTGTTTAATGCTGCTGTTAAAATAGAAGAAGAAATTTAAAAAAAAGCTGCTCTATCCTTTAGCAGTCTCGCGGTTCTCCCTGAGCTCCATTGTAGGTTTATTTTGAAAGGGAAAAGCAGTCAGGTAATTTTAAATAAAAATGTAACAAATAACTAAATTGTGCTGTAATCTGTATTTTGTTGGACGACTCCAAACATCATTCTTTTATCTCAACAGAGAGAAAATGAAGCAGCCGAAAGGACATGTAGCTACAAGATTTATTAAAAAATAAAGTAAATTATTTTGTTTCTGTATTTGTGGGAAATCAATTCAGCAAAATTTAGCAGGCTGAAAAGAATTATCTGAGATGCATTGAGGGGTTGTTGAACAATTATTGTCACACTATCAAAATGGTTGCAAATAATTCAGCTTCTTATTTCTTTGCTAAAAATTAATAAATCTTAAAATTTAATTTTTTGCTGATTTGGCATGAGGCATTAATGTGCAGATTTTTTATGAAGGCTAATGTGTAATTCATCCAGGTGAAATAAACTTTTTTTTTTATTATTCTAATTGTGCATACACTTTACACCATGAGGCCTCCCAGCCACCACAAAAATACCTGCTTTCCTGTCTGACACCAGAAATGTGACAAGGTCATAAAACGTGATGAAGAGCTTTTTCATTCCCGCTGGATCTTCTATTAAAGTGCAATTAAAAGTGTGTCATCGCGTCGCGGAAATGCCAGCACAGAGGACTGGAGGAGGGGTGGAGGAGGTGGTGGAGGTGGAGGAGGGACACAACAGGAGAGAGAGAGGACACAGTAAATAAAATTAATTATGCCAAATGCCCCGGCGCCCATCAATCACGGGGCAATAATGCCCGTGTCAGGGTGCGAACCCACACGGCCTGGATGCTTTTCTCTCACTGACAGACAACTAACAGCAATTAATTGTCGTTTCATCTCTCGCTCCTGTTTTTGTCTGCAGCTTTCCATCACGGGGACCTGAGTCCAGCTGACATCTGCGGGAATGTGGAGGCTGATGATGGTTCAACATTTCATTTGATGAGTTTTTTTTATTTTAGGAGGGGAAATAGAAAAAAGAACAGCAACTTTTTTTTTTTTTACAATAAGTTGATGTTGCACATGTGAGATGCGCAATAGTTTTTAAAACTCTTTATCTCATTAAAAAAATGTTATTTAATTTTTTTTTTTATTCCTGGTAATAAGTTTTTCTTTTCCCCATGCAGGAAGAAAAGGATAATTTTTCCTTTGTGGTGCATGCAGGCCTGCTTTCAGGCGGTTTATGACTGCTAAAAAGAAAGGAAAAACCAGGGTCATGCAGAGGTTCTGGTTGCAGACTTCAACCCCCACAATTTCTAAATTTATAATATAAAGTCAGCTCTAAATATGCGGGCGTATTTTTATATATTTTAGCATCAAAAAGCAACAACACGTGTATTTCATTTCATGCAGTCTAATTTGTGAATTACTCAAATAGACGCATCATTGTTACAAAGCACTAATTATCACTGTCTATACAGATCAGATCCGTTTTAATAATCTAAGTTCAACTTTTTACTAAGCATGGACAACTTTTTTTTCCTCCACGCCCTGCTGCTGTTAAAACCTCCAGATGTTTATATTGATACTATTTGTAAAATAGAACAGAACGCAGTGAGGTCACAAAACGCGGTTCCAATTCCAAAAGTCAAAATGGGTTCGAAAAGAAACTATTGTCCTCTGACCTATTGATAAATGTCCACAAGTCTCTCTCTTAAAACAAGGAGTCTATTATCTTCAGTGAGGGGTATAAAACCATTTTATTTAATTTAAAAAAACGTTATTGTTTAATTATGAAAAAACAAAATGTAAAGACAGTACCGGCTGGGAGTTAAACAGGTATAAAGCAATGACAAAGCCTTTTACGCACACCGGTGTGGTGCGTCAAATTATCACCACATAACCAACGTCGGTGTTTATTATTAAATCCTTTAACAAGGGTTATTAACGGGCAACGTTTTTTTTTTTTTTGCCTCCATTCAAATCCGACATCTTAGTTATAGTGCAATAGAGGAACTTTTGAACGAGGACTTCAGACAATGACACTTTCTTTAAGCTCCTCTCTCACACCACACCAAACTATATGCTTTGATCAATTAGAAGAGGTCAAAATAAAAATGCCATTTAAATAAACTACAGCTTGTGACTGTGTGTGTAGAGTACAACACGTGTGAATGAAGCGACGAGACAGAAAGAAAGTTATTCCTGAACCGTTTTCTTGCTTATTGTAGAAATAGAAAAAGATGAAAGAGGATTTTAATACGTGGCTGATAATAAGTTTAGTTCAACTATCAGGTGAAAAAGAAAGTTCAAATGAAAAACATGGACGCAGAGAAGTGAGAAAGAGGAAAACTCAAGAGTGTCTATAATATAAAACGCTGTTTATATTTGACTTTTAGGAGTTTCACAAACAATGTGCATGAAAAAGTTTTTTTTTTGTTGGACTAATGTGTGTATCAGAGAGTTTCAATGGAAAACACAGAGCAAGGAGGAAAAGAGTGAGGAAGGTTATAATAAAAAAAAAAAGCGAGAGAGAGAGAGAGAGAGAGAGGTGAAGAAAGGAAAAAGTGTAGATAATGCATCAACCTGTTCTCTTGTTTCTCTGAAGAAGTCAACTTTCACGCCAGGTTGGTTGGTTGGACCATGTGGACAGCCAGCCTCAGCTTCTGCTCCTCAAACACCCGGCGCGTCCACTCTCTCTCTCGGCGACAAAGGAGGGGACGAAAAAGGCAACAACAAAAAAAAAAAAAAAATAATCAAAAATGGAAAAAAGAAACAAGAGAAAGGAGGAGAGAGAGAGACAAGAGAAAATCTAGGAATCTAAGACCGCAGGACCATTACTTTTTTAAAACGACAAAGCGGTGTGCTCGTTAGTCCTTTTTCCTTTTTCCCCCTTTTGTGTTGTGTGCGTCCTCTCTCCTCGGAGTGGCCCCTCTGGAGTGAAGTCAGAACAATACTGCCGCTAAAAACTCTCTGCACTGTTTGTGCGCAAGTTGCCGCGGCGGAAGAAAAGCGCGTCTTGTTTTGTTGCGTCTGCTTCTTCTTCTTCTTCTTCTTCTTCTTCCTCCTCTTCCTCTCTCGCTATCTCTCTCTCTTCAAGAGGGCTTATTCAACCTCTCCACCGGTCCGCACTTTTTGGCATCCCGTCTGTCTTGTTGCTTTTAGCTCGTTCGCTTGAAAATCAGAGGTTGAATCACCACCAGGGCTGTAACAGTGAGTGAGTGGACGAGTGTGTGAGTGTGTGTGTGTGTGTGTGTGTGTGTGTGTTGAGAGGGGGGACAGTTTTGCAGCGTTACCGTAATGCCTCTAAAAGCAAGGTGCGCGTTTTTCATCACTTGCCCCCTATATATCCTCCTGGGAACCGAGTAAAAAAAAAAGTCTTCCAATTACTTTTTTTGTGTGATTTCCTTCCTATTTAGGGTTAAAAAGAAAATCTTACAGTTTAGGCTTTTTGAACTTTATTTTTTATTTTACAGCATGTCCACTGTAGTAGTGGACTACAGGACTATTTCAGTGTGAAAAGACTAAACAAATGAACAGATTATGGCTGTAGAGTGATATTAAACCAAGAATACATTCAAATTGATAAAAAAAAACACACACTGGAAAGCCCATGATGTCCTCTTTACAATACACCAGGGGTTGATAGAGTAAGTCAAAAGAGTAAAAGGATATGCATGTGGACAAAATGTCCACTACAGAGGACACATGTCAATGGGCTGGGTCTCAGGAGGATATCCTCGCAGAGCAAAGTAATGCCTCTAAAAGCAGGTGCGCGTTTTTCATCACTTGCCCCCTATATACATATCCATCGCAAAGCAAAAGCCCTGGTGCACAATAGGAAAACAGCAGCCGGTGAGAGGTAGAGCCAGTGGCTGCTGGTGGAATTTTTTCTTGGTGACCAAAAACTGTTCTCAGATGCTTTTCTTAATTGATCAAATGCTGCACTTTACTGTCTTTTGATTGTTTTTATTATCCTTTTAATTTTTTTTTTTAACTTATACTTTTATATTCTTTTATTCGTTTTTAATCGTATGTACTTTGTGCTCTTTTATGTTGCTTTTATATATGTAAAGCACTTTGAATTGCCTTTGTGTATGAAATTTCCTATATAAAGACACTTGCCTTGCCTTGGTGGGGCTGTGCCACATCCAATACATTTCAGCAAACATCCAGGTATGATTTAATGCAAAAAAAAGTGAAGGTATCAAAAACACATTACTACTTTTCAGCTAAATACTTATTATAGTTATTAATTATTAAAATAATAAACAATTATTTTATTCCAACAGGAGCAGTAAAGAATGCTTAGAAAAACACAACAGTATAACATGTACTTAGTGGTGGATAGTAACTAAGTACATTTACTCAAGTACAATTTTGAGGTACTTGTACTTTACTTGAGTATTTCCATGTTCTAATATATTTTACTCCACTACATTGATTTAATAACTTTACAGATTCAGATTATTATTACAAAATATAATCCAGGAATAAATGATGTATTATTATAGATTAAACTACCCAGCAGTATATAAAGTCATTAAAATGAGCTCCACCTTAACCAGCTGCAACATTAAAGTGATGAACACATGAATGCATCAATAAGTATAATCCAATAATATACATTATTCTGCATAATATGTACTTTTATGTTTGGTACTTTAAAGCTGACGTAGGTGAGATTGGAGCAAATATGATTAAAGAAAGTTATTTTTATAAAACGGTCGCTATATCCTGACAGTAGTAGCCCATCCTTCTCTCTCTCTCTCTCTCTCTCTCTCTCTCTCTCTCTCTCTCTCTCTTCCAGTGTGTGTGTGTGTGTGTGTGTGTGTGTGTGTGTGTGTGTGTGTGGAAGGCACTGATCTTTTGACCTCTCTTTGCATCCCGGCTGAGTTGTGCTATTGTGGAGGCTGAGAGGAACAGATGTTAGCCTGCACAGAGTTTTGAGCTCAGAAACAAAAGAAAAATCATCCAAACTGAACTGTTAAACACTTTGATTTTTTTAACACTTACTAATTTAATATAGTTCTACATGTGTTGGTACTTTTTAAAAAACAAAGTATATTTTTCTAAATTTTTTGCTTTTGACAAATCTGTGATTCATCTTTTTGCATGGAAGCTTTTATCGATTCATGCCCAAAGAGATTTACGTGAAACCTAAAAAAAAAAAAATGCCACAAATAAAAAATAAATATAAAAAATCAGTTTAAGTGGGTTCACCCACTGTTTTACACCTACCTTGCAAATAGACAGTTATATTGTGATTGGACAATTTTTTACTGTCTGCCTATCTCACTACGTCCTTTATGTATTTTGGAAGCCTGACAACTCCTTTTGCAGAGTTATTACCACCTTTTTTTCCCCTCTCACCACCACATTCATTTACTAATTGACAGCATAATCAGCGTTGAGATTACTGTCTCTGATGAAATTTGGAAATTACATCATACCTGTCGCTGCAAAAAAAAAAAAGTGAGGGGGAAAAAAAAAGAGTGCCATAACTCATAAGAAGATCTTGGAATAATTTTGCTTTGACCATTAAATGGGATTCTGCCCTCCTGCCTTTTCTCTATCTAAGCTTTTACCATTGGAAAATGATGGCAGTCCATCACAGCACCACCCAACAATGGGCCACGGCTGCAGTAAATCACAACACATTCATTAGTACGATCAATACCACTAAAAATATGTGTGTCCGTGTGCAAATGTTTTGGGTGTGTGTTTGTGGAGCACCCATATATATGTATATTTTTTTTACTGACTCACCTCTCCTCTGAGACTGACAATTTTTTGCCAGGAACACTTTTCTTATAGATCTCCAGTAAATCTCCGGAGAAGTGACGGGTGCTAATGTGAGCAACTGGATGGTGATGAGTGATGCTTTTTTAAGTGGCTGTTATCATGAAGGTGCACTTTCAAGTTTGATCGACAAAACGAGAAGGTATTATTAAAAGAAAGTTTATAACTGAACCCCAGCAGGTGTGTATACGCTTACTTAAAGGGGCTGGATTCCAAATTCAGAGCATTAATAGAAAACATCTATTTGCTATGTGAAGATATAGAAGAATAATGTCTACCTGAGCAGAGAATGAAGTCTCTCTCCCTCTGTGTGTGTTGCAATCTGAGGATTTCTGTGCTTTGTTTACGTAGCCGGTCCGGCCGCATGTGCATGTTAGTTCATAAGAGTCCCAAGCTGTGTCTCAATTTGGATACTTCCGTTAGTACATTTCCATGTAGTACACGTTGCACACTATGTACTTACTTGCATAGTGTGTGAATTTCGACAAGGTAGTGTTGTCTCAAATTGCACACCGCTGTTGTGCACTCATTGGAAGCTCAGTAGATCAGCTGGTGAAATGGTGCCTTCAAATGGGGTCGTGTTTATCGTGTTCATGAGAAGAGTCCATATGAACGCCCCCCTCTTGTGGTATTCACAACAAGTGGAAAGTTTCTGAAAGCTCAGACTTCACGACTTGTGACGTGTTTGTTGACATTGTCGGAAATGGTGGAGGCCATGGAAGTTAATTTTTTGACGCATAATAAGTTAATATATTGTAATCTTAGTCATATATTGTTTGTCTCTGTAATTTCATAATATGTCTGAGGAAAATGTTGATATTTCCAACGGCCTCATCTTTTTCCTCTGTCATTATGCCTTTGCATTTCCTGCATTATGTTAACCACTTGATAGCTTGCTAAATTGTAAGCACCTCTGTGGCTTCTAGACGCCGACAGTAACGTTAATATTGCCGTTGCTTAACAGCGGTGTTCTCACGACTTAACCACCTGAACGCCATTTATGCATATAATGTACACAACTTCCCATGTTGCAAACATGAGCTCATGAGTTTCATTTGAAGGCCCCAGTAGTCAGTATAAAGTTTGTATAGTTCAGTGTTCTTTGTAAAAATCGCAACCGCTGTAGCTTCCTCGCCACCATTTTCACAAGTTTGAAATAGGCTGGTGGCCGTTGAGGGTGAGAAATGTCCAGCGTTACACACTCAACTTTTTGACCGTTTTGAGTACAAAATCCAGGTACTTAGATTGCACTGCATTTTACCATGCTTCTCAGTGTGGACACACAACTGCACTCTATTTTCGTGGCACATTACCACATAACCCCCCAGGTTAACACTGTTAGCTCTGTCAGCACTGTCGCCGTTGTTTGCGCTGTTTGTGCTGTTAGCTGCCAGCCGCCGGTTCAGCCGTCACTATGTTGAGAGCCTAGTAGAGGCAATCCCTCAATCATACGTAGATATGCTCTGAATTTGGAATTTAGCACCGTCAAAATCCAGACAGTGAAAAACAATTTGAATCCTGTAACTGAATATACAAGAGAAGCACAACAATAGAGAGCAAAGAGACTGAATCATCCTCGTGCTTGTTGTTGTGTAACTGTTGACATTTTTACTAAAGATATCAATCACCCCCGCCTGTTTGGAGAATCATGATTTGTTAGTTGTTGTTTGTCTGTTTGGGCTCATGGTTGCATAAAATAACACGATTAAACAGAGCACAGGAAACTCAGTAGAAATCTGTGTTCTGCCACAGCCTGAATCAAGCCGAGCCAGGCCGGGCTGAAGCGGGACAAGAAGTAAGAAACTGAATCAAAATAAGAGCTGGCTTGTACATCTTAAGTCAACACCTTCATTCTTGTTCTTGGTGAAAGGAGAAAAATGCTGCTTGGCCCTCTCACCCATCTCCTATTCCCATTTAGGAACCCTTCTCTCCCTGTTAATCAGGGGGAATAATTATCAAAGTGGACAGGTAATTAAATTAAAACATAAGTGGCTACATGAGCTGGGTTGGCTGTACTACAAGGTTTTCCCTGGCTTAATTAAAGAGAAATATGGGAGAGCTCACCCACGGTGTCAGAGCTGGAAAAAAAAGTAGAAAAAAAAAGCTGAATAACTCAATGTGATCCTTTAAACGCAGGATTTTGGATTGATAAAAAAAGGAGTAATTCTGGCCTGTGTGTGTGTATATGTGGGGGGAGAATTCCTCCTCACTGCTCATTCCTGAACGAATCAGCCCCGCAGACCACGTTGTTTGTTTGCGTGTGAGAGCAAAAGCACATGTGCGGCGGCCGGGCGTGAGGCGAGGGAGCGCAGAATGTGTGGTAGACGCATTAAAAAACGCCGAGCTTTAGCAGCCATCTGGGAATAATGTCGTAAAATAAAGCCACGATAAAATAAAAACTTACTGCAGTTGATGTTTACAAACAACCCCCACAAAATCCCCACAATGCCTTGAGAGGCAAACCCAAAGAGAGGCCTCAAACACACACACACACACACACACACACACACACAGATATACAAATAAACAGACCCAGAGCGGGAAAGCAGCGCAGAGACCAAAATTATCCAAACATTCACAAACACACTCAAATGTGCCCACACCCACTTTGGTACACATATGAGTGTGCATGTTTACAAATAAAGACAAAGTGGGAAGGCTGCATACACACGCTCGCATAAACAAACACACAAACACACCGCTGCCGCCTCTGTGGTTATGCAAAGACAACAGAAGACTGAAAAAGCTATCTCAGGGCTGGGTGTATTACAATAATAAATGACTGAGTGCGTTCACACAAAGCTTCTCTTTATCTCTAGTCGCACAGTACCTGTGAACAATGTGTGTGTGTGTGTGTGTGTGTGGGTGTGCGCAGACAGTGGCATCTGCATCAGTCTCTCAATATACTCTGATTGCTCGGAGGGTCACAGTCAATCAACACCTGCGTTCTATTAGCAGGTGTTTCATAAACATGTTTACTGTCACAGCTGCTCCGCATCACACAACCACACACACACTAAAAAAAGAGATGCTAAGGGTGTGTTTATCACTACTCTCTCCTTTTCTCGGCCTTTAGTTGGAAGGGAATAATTAGGGAGTCCTGGCCAAGTCGGCGGTGTACGTGTTAACAAGCTGTTTTAACACACACTTCTTCCCATATGCAAGGGACAGCCAAAGAGAGAGCCGGAGGAGAGAGGAATCTCGTTTTTTGCCTCAAGGACTCACTTCGTTTTGAAGCACTTGTGACCCAGAAGTCGAACCAGGAGGAAGGCTACAGCCCGGGATGGTGTTTGTGAATCCGACAGGTACTCACATCAATGAGGCTCCAAAACAAAAAAGTCAAGGCTGCCCGTGAAGAGTTAAAGAAATAACTGAGGGAAACCACTCATTCTCCAAAAAACATCCTTCTCTTTGAAAGAAAGTTGTCACCATAAAAAACTGACTTTCTTTACTTAAGAAAAGTAGGAAGTGTCTTTATGGATGGAGGATAATCCACCCAAGTAGTTGATGAATCAGAGATAGAGGGGGATTTCTATTTATTCTAACTTTCTTAGGAAAGTCAGTGTTGCTGTAATGAAACAGTTTTAAAATTGATTTGGATGTCGAGTTTTGGTTACCAGATGCAATGATGCATCAGAGAGCAATGGAAATTTATGTCTGCAAATGTGTGCCTGTTTTCTGATGTTTTGGCAGTAAAGTCATTGCATTACACCACATCTGAGGCGCTGAATGTACATACACATGCACGCATTCCCACACACACACACACACCATACAGTATGTTATGTTAGACACTGACACAAGGAAGGAGGAAAGGGAAGGAAGGGAATTGTTGACTCACGAAGAAGTCTGTGATTCACAGCAAAGACGGGAAATGGAGAGGATGGATGAGAGATGATGGGTAACTGTTACAATTACTTTTTTTAAACTTACATGTCATTATTTGTTACTTTTGATTTTTAATAATATGTGCATCCTTCGAAGTTTTGAATGCACATTGTTTTGTACAACTAACAATACATTTGTTACAGTTTTAGGATAAAACCTGAGCTTATTGTGTCTATTACCGGGTTAAAATAAACACATTTTAGTTTGAGTAAATAGGATTTCAATAATAATATAAAAATAGCATTAATACTAGTAAAACCAATGTAGGAATGTAACTAAGTACATTTACTCAAGTACTTTACTTGAGTACAATTTTGAGCTACTTGTAATTTGAGTATATTTATTTTATGCTACTTTATACTTCTGCTCCGCTATATTTTATATACGTTTTAGTCCACTACATTTATTAGTTACTTATTCAGTTTATTAATACAAAATATAAATTATAGGGAGACCTATTATGCTTTTGTGCTTTTCCCCTTTCATTCAGTGTGTTATATATATATATTTTTGTGCAAGTAAAAGGTCTGCAAAGTTACAGACAGAGGGTGAAAAGAGGTGTTGCTGCAGCCGGTATCAGAAAAGTAAAGAGTTTTTTTTTTTTAAAAACATGTTCTAGTAGAAACCCCAAATACAGGTATGAACCTGAAAATAAGCATAATAGGTCCTCTTTAACTATTAAATTATGATGCATTATTATAAATTAAGCTACCCAGCAGTATATAAAGTAATTATGATGAGCTCCAACTTTACCAGCTGCAACATTAAAGTGATGTATACATTAATGCATCAATAATTATACTCCATATATACTCTTCTGAAAAGGTCCATTCTGCAAAACTTTGACTTTTGGTACATTAAGTAAATTTTGATGCTAATACTTACATACTTTTATTTAAGTAGCATTTTGAATGCAGGACTTTTACTTGTAACAGAGTGTTTTACACGGTTGTATTTCTACTTTTACACAACCAAAAGATCTGAATACTTCTTCCACCACTGGTCAAAACAACCCTGGCACTGGGTCAAGTTAAACCAGTACTACGTGGGTGTGTACAGGGTCAATTTGGATTTTTAGTGTGTGCCACGGCATCTGTGACGCTACATGCAGCTCTAACAGCTCCAAAGCCAGACGTGACACAACTGTGCCACTCTTCATGCGTGTCTCTCCGTTTAGGTGTAACTTAATACAAGACATGTAGGAAACATCCCTGAAACTCTATCCCTTCATCTGCTCACGTGTAGGACATACAAGCATATGTCAAAAAGACACGCACAAGCGCACACACACACACACACACACACACACACACACACACACACACACACACACACACACACACACACACACACACACACACTCTCTCAGAGCTTTTCCAGTCCCTCCCTCGGTGCGATCTTGTATCAAAGCAAACAAATGACATGCTGTCTTCTCCTCTCTCCCCCCACTGTCTTTTTTGATGTGTGGTTGTGTAAAATGACACGCCGTATCTCTCCAGCTGACATTATCACTCGCCGGCGCGCTCACATCTTCCGGCCGCACGCCTTTCCCACAGGACTCCCTACAGCAGGGGTCTTTGTCTCCGAAAGCATCGCACACACACACATGGAAAGATGTGGAAAAGCCTCTATGATTTTACCTCTGCATTGTGTGCTGTCAGTGGAGGGATGGAGAGGAAGGAGAAGATAGGATTGGCTTTCTTTAGCAACCTTTTTGGTGTGTGTGTGTGTGTGTGTTTTTTTTTTTGGAGATGATGATGTGTGGCATTTCTCTGCAGAAGATTTTTTAACGCAGCAGAGAGAGATGTAACCCGGAGAGCTCTGTCACATTAGTGTGGCCATCAGCGTTAAGCTGACATATATAACAGCCTGGATACAATAACCAGCTCAAGACTCTATCATGCATGTGGCGATAGGTTGATAGATGGCAGAGAAAAAGTGTTTGTTTTAAAGGAATAAAATAGAAAAGTGAAAAAGAGAAAATGACAGTACAAATCTAATGTATGTGGCTTTTTTTTTTAAAGGCAAAACAGATTTATATTTATCAATACTGTAAGGCAGATGAAATACCAAAAGGTGCTAGAAATTTCAAAATGTCAAAGTGCAAAAAAAAGAAATTTAAAAAAAAAAGTAGAATTACCACCAAGTCAATGAAACTGCCACATAAATCTCCAACTCCTTGCTCTTTGACACTTTGTACTTCAAAAGAGATGCAATTGAACCACAAATACATTAAATGAAAGCATAACGCCTTTGACATTGAAAATATGTTATTTCCTTTCATTAATTTCAAACAAACCACAATCATTCAAGATGTGCATCGCAGGTTTTTTTTTTTTTAATCCTCTTGTGTTATCGAAAGCTCTCGTCAGTAAATGTTCAGAAAAGTTCACTCATTTGAGCTGAATAAAATAAAAACATTTAATGTCTGTAGTTTTCACAACCTTGGAGGCCAGTGAATGCAAAATGTTTTTTTTTTTTCCACATACGATGAATCTGGAATTCACTTTAACTGGTTAGGGACATTTAGCAGATCTGTTTGTGTATGTGAACTGTGGTTGTGAAAGGCTCAATGATTTCTTTTGACCTACAACATCTCAGTCCCCGAGACTATTCATCTCTTCTTCTTTAGCTCCTTTCGTCAGCTTAAAGAAAACACACCGGAACAAGAAGTAAATGTCAGTGATTTCACTAACAAGGATGCAGCGGAGGAGTGTTTAGAATATAACTCACTTTTGTTTTGTAGGAACGTCCTTGTGATTTGCTGTAAAAAGCATATTTCTCCAGCCGCTCAAATATGCATGCATTTATTCAGCTGTTCTGTTTGGATTGAAAGTGTAACAAAAACAAAAGCAAAAATGTACATCTGCATTGGGCATAAAACTGAAACAGAAAAAAAGGCATCACATTAATTGAAAATAGCTCATAGATTTATGTAATTGCTTAATGCTGATTTGTTTAGCGCTGCAACTCATGATTATTTATATTGTCGATTATTTTCTTGATTAATAGATCAGTTGTTTACTCTATAAAATGTCAGAAAATGATGAAAAATGTCGATTAGTGTTCCCCAAAGCCCAAGATGAGGTCCTCAAATGTCTCGTTTTGTCCACAACTCAAAGATATTCAGTTTTTCTGTCATAGAGGAATAAAGAAACCAGAAAATATTCACATTTAAGAAGCTGGAATCAGATAATATTCACTTTTTTTTTTCTTAAAAAATTACTCAAACTGATTAATCGATTATCAAAATAGTTGCCGATTCATTTAATAGTTGATAACTAATCAATTAATCATTGCAGCACTATATTTATATAAGGTTTATAAAGAGAATTTTAACTAAAATTAAAACACATTTTCAGTCAAAACAAAAACTTGTATTTTAAAAAGAATTTGGCAATAACACTCACGTCTGTGAAGGTTACAATTAAAGCATAGCAGCGTCTTAACAATTGCCGTTACACATCCAGTATGTGAAAAATGCACATTAGATTCTATCAGTCTTTCCTCATTACAGGTCAGTCTATGTGTGTGTGTGTGTGTGTGTGTGTGTGTGTGTGTGTGCGCGCGTGTGTGTGTGTGTGTGTGTGTGTGCACTGTGCAGATGACGATGAAGGGCATCAGAGGTCGTCAAATTGCCACGGTGCTTTTTGTCCTGTCAAACGCTCACGCGAGCTAGTCTTGAGTGAATTTCAATAATCATCCTGAAGGACTTTTCTTCTTGGGCCACATTCTGCTAAATGTATCTCTCTCCTTCTAATTCCCCTTCACAATGCGTCTGGCTCGGGCTACCCATCATGTCATTGGTCCCTTTTCTATTCCCCTGTGTTTGATTCTGACAAATACATGGATTATCGGCCAGGGGGATTTTTAAATATATGGCTAATGTGAGCTTTCATGCCTGTGCTTTAATCTGCTGAGTATTTAAAACCAATCTTAAGGACGGGAGAAAACGCAGAGGTCAGGCTTTTTTCCGCGCCCCCGTGCCGGAGAAAAAAGAGAGGGAGCGAGATTGGGAGAGGGAGAGTGAAAATGGAAGTGGGGAAAAGGGAAGTAAGAGAAAGACAATAATTTCCCTTCTATTTAAATTCTAACCAGGATTAACTGTGGAATCGCAGGTATCAAACCTCATACGGCGGCACGGCTAAAGAGAACTCCTTCAAAGAAAGGAAAAGTTGGAGTCCTCACTGTGGTTGTGATGGAAAGACAGAGAGAGAGAGAGAGAAAGATGCTGGGGTAGGGGTGCCTTTTCACTTATCTTGTGCCCTCCTATCCCAAGAAAATTGGACGTAAAATGAGAAAATATATCGCGCACTCTCTTTTACGGGGCAATGACACCGTACGGCGAGGGATAAAAGCTCCATCATGTGTCTGTCCGGTTGCTCCGCTGTCAGAGTGACATCCACTCATTTACAATTCAGACACTCTCTGCTCCTTATTACTGTCTTTCTTCCACCTTTTCTTTCATCTTTCGTCTCGTTTCTGTTCCTCTCCTGTCCTCTTGTCTCCTGTCCTCTCTTCCTCTTCCTCTCTTGTCATTTTGTGTACATATGAAAGGCAGACGGGGCCTTTGGCAGCCACTCAAACTGGGGTCGAGTGTGTGTGTGTGTGTGTGTGTGCGTCTGTGACGCTGCGTGTCGGGCTAAAGAGCAGAGGGTGATTTGCGGCATTACGTCTACAGCTTTAAACTGCATCAAGCAACTTGCAGACCTTTTTTTTATGACGGTAATATGAGGTACTTAACATATCACTGCCATAAAGTGCAACAGGCGCAGGGGTCGAGGAACTTGCACACACAGACACGCATACGTACGTTACCGAGGAGAGCCGATGGTGGAGTTGGAGACAGATGTATGTATAAGCCGGGTGAAGTTTTTATGGTGCGGAGTACTCATGCGTTTCACCCAGGATAGTAAAGTGGGCCAAGGCTGATATCATCTGATACACTTGTTTGCTCGCCAACCATACAATCACAATGCTGAGGAAGCATTCAAACTGCTATTTGAACATCAATGCTAGCATGCAAATAACATTCACCACCCCTTTTCACATCAGATAAGATAACCCACAATGCGGCGTCTGGTAGCGCAGCGATGTGTTTTGCATCCTAAGGCTACGCAGCGGTTACAAAACATCATAGCAAAGCCGCCTTTGGAAAAAAAAAAAAAAAAGCAGAAGAGGAAGAAGTTAGTGTACAGAATGTGAGTGTGTATGTGTGTGTGTGTGTGTGAAAGCACACAGAGACTTAATGGTGAGAGAGAAAGAGATGGAGAGAGGATTAGAGAGGGGAGTGGAAGGGTGAGGTGGCCCTTTAATTTGGAAAGTTTGATGTGAATGACGCACATCTGGCTCCCCAAGATGATGGATTCTGCTACACATGCAATATGGGAAAGTGATCCGTCCTTCGTTTCCTTTCTTCTATCTTCTCCCTCCTTATGCAGTTCCCCGATCCCTTACCTCAACCTTCCATATCATAAACACGCAACTACTTTTTCTCCCCCCCCCCCCCCCCCCCCCCCCCCCCCTCGCCTCTCGCTCACATCACTTCCTCCTTCCTGCTTCCCTGACTCCTTCAGTTGGTTGGAGGGTACTGAACTGCAGCACAGCCTCTCTCGGCCAGACGCTCTCCTCTGTTGCGTGAGAGAAAATCACAGCTCTCGAGACACATTTTCTCCCTCACTTCGGACTCTAATCTGATTTGCTGATTGACATTTCACAAGAACTGAAATTTGCTTGGAGAGAGCAAACCTCTCAGGGTCCAGCAGCGCCTGCAGCTGTACATGTGTGTCTGTGCGTAAATTAAAGGACCAGTGTGTAACAATTAGAGGGATCTATTGGCAGAAATGGAATGTAATATTAATAAGTATTTTTTCATTAGTGTATAATCACCTGAAAATAAGAATCTTTGTGTTTTCGTTACCTTAGAATGAGCTGTTTATATCTACATACACAGCGGGTCCTCGTTTCAACAGTAGCCCAGAACGGACAAAACCAAACTAGCTTTTCCTGCTTGGGCCGGAGTTGATGGCGTTACCTGCTCTCGTCGCCGCCCTCTCTCTCTCTTGCTTAACCGCTCACTTTCCAAGTACACACACACACTACGCACTGGCTCTGCTCCAAATGACACACGGGAGAGGCTTCAGTCAGTTACAATCTCCTCACCTCACTGCTACATACCGCCAGATACGACACACTGAATCTTTAAAGCAGTTGATGTGTGTCAGTTTTATATCCTTAGTAACATTTAGGTAGTATTAGGATGGTGTGTATGGGTGGTATATACTGATGTATGAGTAGCCTATTGAGTAACGTTATAGAACACTTTTTCAGTCTGACACCAAGGCCAGGCTCCAGGATGAAGTGACTGAGAAGGCTGTCAAAAATTGCAATGGGGCAATTTTTTTTTCATGAAATAAAATGAATTGATTTAACCATGCAACGACAAGAACATAAGGCTACTGTTTCAAAATCATAGAATACATTTATTAATCAAAGCACTCATAAGAACGTAGCACTATCAGAGCGCTAAATATATTTTGAATTCATGAACGATTCTCTTTCAAAATCAGCAGGGGGAGGCACATAGAAACAGCTGTTTGCGAAAAGTAAGCCTGCTACAAAACTAAACTAAGAAACCGTGTTCTGTTTTATCAATCTCCTCCGCTCTGTTTCAGTACTATGGACAGCACCGCACATACACACCATAGACTGTATATAAAGATGGACGACATGACAGCTCCCCAAAAGTGAAGACAAAACATCGTGATCGCCCCCTGGTGGCTGGCTGCAGTATCGGTCATAAGTCCCGCCTCCTCCATGTTAGCAGATGTGACATGGGTCAAACTAAAACGTTAAATACACACAAATAAGTTTTTCCCAAAGATGGTTTCTGTCATTTTAGGTAGTTGTCATTACGCTAATGTATGTTCAAGTGTTTAGTTTTCTGGGATATTTGGTTTTAATTAGTTATTTGATGCTATAAAAATGGGGTGAGACGCCATGATTGACAGCTGTGAGTCTCGCTCACTAACAAGCTGAGGCCGTGATCGGCTCATGATTGGTTCGGGCGGGTGACCTCGATTCCGCGGCTCCACCGCACGACCACTACTGCGCATACTCTGGCTCCAAATTACGTCAAAATCTCACGATGGCAGCAACCGTATTCCGGGATATTTTGGTTTCACTTTTAGAGACAGTGGGAGGAAGTGGAGACGCGTCGTCCATCTTTATATACAGTCTATGCTAGACACACAACAAACAGCGCTGTCCGTGGTTCCGAAACAACGTCGCTGATAAACAAAGCACGTTTGACATTTGGCTTGTTTAAAGTTTTGAGAAAAAACACAGATACAATTCAGGCTTTTATTCCTAAAATATTATATCAGATTCTAAAAGTTATCCTGGTTATGTTAGCAATAGTGTTTGCATTTGTCCTCCTTCCCAAGATATACTGCTTATGTCCACTAGTTGAAGTGATAATCCCTCTGGCAGCTGAGCTCAACTGTCTTTGATGTGTACAGCGTCTAAATGTGTTCTTCTTGAAGATGAGATGATAAGAGACACAGAAAATTGGAATAACATTTTATTTTGTGCAGGTTATTTAAGTTGCTTTTGTTTATTTTTGTGTTGCAGTAGAAGTGCTGCTGTGTTTGGGTGAATTTGCTCATATCTGGTTGAAATGAGGAAAATCAGCTTTTAGAATTTTCTTTCAGGTGAAGAGGTTTATTGTATGGAAGGTCTCTCGCTGTTCATTACTGTTCTTCATTGCAACACCAGGTGGGTGCAGGTGTCTCAGTGTGATCGGTGGATTGTTTCAGACGATCCGTCAATTTTTCTTCGTGTGTGTATGCGTGCAGGTGTGTGAGACAGAATGAGAGGTCGTTGTTTGTAACAAGTGGTGGAAGAAGTACTCAGATCATTTACTGAAGTAAAAGTAGCAATACCACAGCGTAGAAATACTCTGTTACAAGTAAAAGTCAAAGACAAAATATTACTTAAGTAACCGTACAAAAGTATAAGCATCAAAATACACTTAAAGCACCAAAAGTAAAAACATTTCAGAATTATGTATATTATATTATTGGGTTAGAATTATTGTTGCATTAATGTGTAAATCACTTTAATGTTGCAGCTGAGAAAGGTGGAGCTACTCTTAATGACTTTATATACTGTTGGGTAGCTTGTGAAGTCTGATCTTATTATTTTAATAATAATACATCATAACTTTTATGTTGATTATATTTTCTATTATTAGTAGTTTAGTTTCCACTATAAATGTAGTGGAGTAAAAAATACAATATTTGCCTCTGAACTGTGGTGGAGTAGAAGTATAAAGTAGCAGAAAATGGAAATACTCAAGTAAAGAACCTCATTACTGTAGTAGTCTTGAGTAATTGTACTTAGTTAGTTTCTAACACTGTTTGTACCACCTTGGCCATGTTTGTGCATATTAAGAAATAACATCCGACAGAGCCGGTAGTTCACAAATCATCAGGCATAAAGTCCTCTTCATAAGCGTTCTCTCTACGCAGATTTCAATGTAATTTAACTTTATGAACATGTTGACATTATGCCTGTGTGCTGGTAATTGCTAGGCATTTAAATTAAATTTATAATAGCTGCTGTTATCAGTTAATCAAAGCACACTCACATACAGTACATGTCATGAGGGAGAGAAGTAAACATGATTACACATGTTCAGGTGTACATTTAATTTCAGTGTGCACTGTTGTTGTGAGTTAAATCATATCGGTGGAAGAGCTTCTCTCTCGTCATCTGTGGATGTTTTTCAACCTATCTGTCTGACTTTCTAACTGTGCTGTTAAAACAAATTGTCACATTGGAGGAACGACTATTAGGAGCACCGTGTAAAACAGCTCTTATTACACACCATATTAATAAAATCATCAGCAGTTATATTTTCTATCTCAGAGCTCTGTCCATCCACCATTATTTTTGCACTGTTGGTAGGTCACGATATGTGACATATGTTATTCTATGAAAAGATTTATTTATCTGTTTTTAATAACCATATTTTTCTTGGATTCGGTTGAACGACTGTGTGAGAGTTACTTTTTGTTATGACAGGAGACCTGTTGACCTCTTGTTACTGTGTTGAGTAAACTAAACGGTCCTCCCTCTCAGGTTCAACGGGCCTCATGCAGAAACATTCACTTAAATTTCTCTCATATTTTCTCTTAATTTTCTGTTTAAAGAAAAAATAAAAGAAGTCAACTCCAGATGCACCAAACGTTCTTACCCATCCAAATCTTCTATGTGTGCTGAATGATGAATCCCACTTGATCATATATTGGAGGCGTGTGGCTGATAGGGCTGTCAACAAATGTCAAATGTATATTTGAATAGTAATATATTTAAATATTACACGGCTGTGTTGAATACTCAATTCTGATTGGTCCATCACGGCGTTCTGCGGTCTGTAATTTCTATAAAACAGTCTGTTGATATGTATAGTAGACCGTTGCTATGGGCGCAGCTCTGATGTCGGACTCTGGCGGACCGTTTGTGTGTCAAATTATTGATTTGTTATGTAAGTAGTTGTGTAATAAGCGGGATAATGTACAGCTATTGGGTCATTGTTATGAAAGAATCCCCTTCAGGGCGATGAGAGACCCCTCTGCTTCGGGGAGTCTTTCACGACTATGACCGGCTCACTGGTCATGATCCCTTACATATATATATTCTTTTTTTTTTTTTTTAAGTTATTTTTTGGTGGGCATTTTTCGCATTTTATTGACAGGACAGTTGATGTCTGCGCTCGAGATCAGACTTGGAAAGGGGGGAGAGAGAGAGAGAGAGTGGATGCGGAAAGGGCCACAGGCCGGATTTGAACCCGGGCCACCGCGGTCAGGACTGAGCCTTGTTACATGGGCGCTCGCTCTACCAACTGAGCTAACCAAGAGTCCCATATATATATTCTAATATATAGATTAATATTCGATTGTGAAAAAATATGTGCAAGCACTGAATGCAACGCATGACGGGAGTCTTTCGTTAATTGAAAATTAAATATAACGTTAGGTCAAGCTGAAAGAGGAATAGTTCATAAACAACTGTAATGATGGAGAGAACTCGGCTGCAGAGAGAGTGACGTTGTGTCCTAACAGTGAGCGTTACGTTACGTCATGTAAACAAACCACGTACCTGTTAGCTGTGCGCTCGAGATCAGACTGGAGACGTAACCACTTAAAAGATGGGTGATCTGCTGACGTTTGTATTTTTTATTTTTTACTGGATATAACATACTATGTAGCCAACAGCGACTAGGAAACTCGCAGGTGATCTCGCTCCAGCCAGATGCCACCTTATTTAGGTCTTTGTAGTGAAATGAGGAGGTATCGTATAACTCCTCATTCTAACTTCACGAATCAGCCATTCTTCGTCCATGGGGGGGCTTTCAAAATGAGTCCAATGGTTCGAAACTATGTGTTTTTAGAAGGAATATTTGAACGTCATTTTTGGGAAATTCTGACAGCCCTAGTGACCGATTGTTTATCATTAGCATAGTTAACGCCCCCTAAACAATATATAAGGGCAGGTGTTGTAAATACTGTGGCACATGCCCAAGAATTGAAGAGATTTCACCAAAAAAGGTTGTATGAAGAAGAACTCCAGCAGTAGTGAAAATGAGCTACTGTGAAATACACTTAAACAAAGTAAACATGTTTTTCCAGAGCGTCAGTACTGGTGTTACAGGAAAATCAAAAAAAGCATTATGTAATCTATCCAGAAGCTGAATGTACGCAACATCATCCAAGAGTTTTTATAGTTTTATTTGGGATCATTTGACCAGTAGTATTTCTTTAGCCCACAAATTTAATAATCCAATCATTATAATTACTCTAAAAAATATAATAATCTAAATGTGATCATATGACATTCATGTGCTTGTTTCCTTACGTTGGAAAAACAATTTGTGGACAGCGAAAACAACATGTTTTTTTTTTTTTACTTGGTAAGTGTGCTCTCGGCCACTCGTCAAATGTTCTCTTACATAAGAGAAGAGCAAAAATAGGAAAACAACAGTGAATCACAGAAATCAATGGGTACGAACAAAACAAGAACAAATCGTAGGAAGTGTGCTCTTATATGGCTTTCTGCATGAGGCCCAGTGTATCTGACCAGCCTCTAATTTCCTCCTGCAATCCATCTCACCACACGATCCTTTCTGACATCTCTACCCACACTACCATGATAATATTTGTTTTTTAAAACAATACAACACAATTCAATTCATCTGGAATCTCACGTTGATTCAATTCCAGTTCAAAAGGATGAGATACTTTTTTTTACTTATTTATAAATTTAAGTGCATTAGTTTTGAGTAACTATACTGTAGGTATTTCCTATTTTCTTTTTCGAGCACCGAATCGGATATGCCCAAGACAATGATGTCTACTACTACAACCTACGCTACCCACTATGAACACAATACAATGTTGGCAGTGATACACTGGGAAATGTGTTGGCTCGTCCCCAAGAAGGATTCATATTTCACTGAAATGCTGCCAACTCTGTATTGTTTCGCACAGCTCCTCAGTCAGTGTTATCCATCTGAATTAAACAATTAAAAATAACAAGAAGAGAAATGCAATATTTCAGCCTGTGCTTCAGTAACTGCCCTCAATTGCCAGAAGTTCAGGGCCAGTGTGGTTTGGAAGTAGCGTTATATAGTAAAGTCATATGTCGTTGTGTGTTTTGGAGACTGCAAATGAAATGTGAAGATTTGAGGAAGTACATGGTAGAGCTGTGTCTGAGTCACACACACTGAAACACACAAACACACCAGGCTGTTCTCATACACCGTTCATAGCTATACCTACCAAAGTAATGCACTGTAATTCGTATATATCCCATGAAGTCAATTCATATGTATTCCACGTAATCGTGAACCAGTAAGTATAAAGATCGACAAACGTAGATAGGAAGTCGGGGTGGATGTGTGGGTCAAAAAACACCAGACTTTCGACCCAGGAGACTGATGTTCGTACCCCGTGTGAAACCAGATGTCGACGTTGATTTATTTGTCAGGCAACTTCCGTATTTAAGTAACACCACTTCTGGAGTTATTTTAAGCCAAACCACGATATTTTCCTAAACCCTAACCAAGTAGTTTTATTGCCTAAACGTAACCAAGTTGTTTGCTGTGAAGACAGAAGTTTATTTTGAAAAAACGTTATGCATGTAACGAACAGAAATTGACATGTGTTGCTGGACATTTGTAGGAAAACGCACAAAAAATCTATTCGAAAAAGATATTATAGGAACCGTATGAGGATACGTGACACACACACACTAACATTAAAGGCACAGGAGAAAAGAGAAAGAGAGTTAACTGGAAAAATCGTTTTTTGACAGATATATAACGTTTTTGCTGAATTTCACACAAAATCTTGCTCAGGTTTGTGTTTGTGTAATCGACGTATCTTCATCTTCGCCATCAGTTTTCCAGTACATATTGGTAGTCTTTACACCCGTAGTGAACAGTGTAGGACACTCCTGACTGTGAGAAATAATGCCACACACAAATTAGACCAGACTGAGGGCAATAATCCCCCGTAGCCCCAAAGAACCCAGAAGAAGATGCTGCAGAAGAGGCCTTTCAGGGCATCACTAGGGAATATATGAAGTATCTGCTGATGCCAATGGGTCACTATGATTAAGCACAACACGCCGGGCTTCTTCAACATAATTTGAACATTAGGACGCTAGTTGCCATAAGCTGCGACTCATTTCCGTGTGTTTCCGGCCGTCTTGTTCTAATGCTGGCTGGTCTGCCCCGGGTGACGGAAACGAAGAAACATGGTGTGAAAGTGGCGAAAAAAAACACAAAACATTTCTTGAGAATTTTGCTAAAGAAAGGAAAAACTGTTATGTGACCTGTCAGAAGCAGTGCATCGTCCCATTTGTAACAGGATACACAATGGGAATGGAAAGGCGTTCAACCTTCACAAAATGTCTGCATAAGAAAGTTCCAATCAATAAATGTGCCATGACCTCCCAGGCCCTGGAGAGTTTTTCAATCTTGGCCACAATGATGGGCAACACACAAATATGCACACAGAAGTGCTTGTACATCTATGTCCGCACACTCTCTCACGCACTGAAAACAACTGGCCACCAACCCTGACAAACACGTTAGAGTGTGTGAGATTTACTATCAGTCCACATTTTTAGGAGCCTCCAAACCATAAGAAAGGGAGTATTGTGTATACCGTGTAGAGCGTGTGCTTGGCAGATAAATGTTTCTGAAAATGCATTGTATATACACCACGATTCATTCAGACATCTCTTCACAAGTGCAGTCAGGCTGGTGGGTGTACTTGAGCTGTGATCAAGCAAAAGCTTACAAATACACACAAGCTTTGTTCACGTACATGCACGGCAGCAAGTGCTCCAAAACTGTATAGGATGTTTTCCACTAAAGCGAGTAGAGGACAGTAAATTGTGAATTTGTAGTACGAGTGAACCAACAAAACCAAGGATCCACTCAAGGTTTCAAGTCATTTAATTTGGTAATCAAAGGAATTCAAAAGATGGTTGTCCAAACTAGGGCTGGGCGATATGGAGAAAATCAAATATCACAACTTAATACCTCAATATTGATATTGTGACGATATTGTAGGGCTGACTATAGGGCCGCAGCTAGCAATTACTTTCATTGTAGATTAATCTGGCGATTATATTCTCGATTGATCGATTAGTTGTTTATATCTATAAAATATCAGAAAATGGTGAAAATCGGTGTTTCCCAAAGCTCAAGATGACGTCCTCAAATGTCTTGTTTTGTCCACAACTCAAAGATATTCAGTTATAGAGGAGTAAAGAAACCAGAAAATATTCACATTTAAGAAGCTGGAATCAGAGAATTTTGACTATTTTCTTTAAAAAATACTCAAATTGATTAATCAATTATGAAAATAGTTGGCGATTAATTTAATAGTTGACTATTGGTGCTTTCACATAATATTTAGACAATGAGATTTCTGATAAATAATCGTTAGTAATGTGGATATAATGACACAAACATAAAAGGGGAGTACAGTAGAGCGTATATCACATGGTGAACTACATCATTTTAAAGTTGTTTTTTTTCTATTCTATGCATTAAATGATAGAAATGCCACTTGAACAGTAGTACCATCTATCATCTCCTCATCGAAGCCCACTAATGATGAAAAGCACCATACCAGCTGAGATGTTTTGAGAGCAAATCAGAGTTGTAAATGATTTTTATATTTTTATATAAATGATTTTTCATCATGTCCACTGTAACCTCTTGTACCTCTCCTCATCTTGTCCCACAGAGCTCTCCACCGGAGGAGATAGTGTGACATCCATAAGCTCCTCTGCCAATCTACAGAAGCCTGGCCTTGAAGTCAGCGTCCATTTGGCACTGCGTCCACACTAATGGACCTGTAAACATTAGGACCAACATGTCCACGCACACACACACAATTTCTCTGTTTGGCGCTCGCTCACTCCCACACCTGTGTCCAGATGATTATGGGGCCATAAGGTGCCCTCTGACTCCATCAGCACAAAGGTAATCGTGTCGCTCCAGAGAAGAATCACCAGGCCTTTTTCTGCTTTCTTACTCAAACATAATTCTCATCATTTGGCATTTTGACATCATATCTTCAGTCTCCTCCTCAGTCACCCCTACCACGGCTTTCTTTCTCTCTACCTGCCCAAAACATGGCCATAATAACTTTATTTTATTTTTCCTCCCTCGCTCCAATGCACAACATTCAACCCTTACCTCTCTATTCTCTTTTTAATGTCTTTTTTGTCCTCCTCTGCCTTTCTTCTTTCTTTTTTTTCTGACTTCCAAGGTCAGACAGGACAAACAATGCCACTGGTGTCTGTCTGAATGTGGCTCGCTACCCACCGCCACTGCCGCGGTTGCCCTGGCAACGCACTAACCATTAATTTTCAATTAAAGCAGACAAAGAGATGACAGCTCAGGGTCCATGGAAGATGTCAAGAAGCAGTATTAATATACGACAAGTGAGCATAATTGTGTGTCCATTTTCCTCAGCTCTCATCTATGCTATCAGTGAAATGTGAAAGCGGCAGATAATTTGAGGGTGTGGGAGACGCCGGCCACTGTTTTCTTTTAACCAAGACGCCTCTGATGTATCTCTCTGAGAAATATGGCATTCATCATTACCTTTATGAATATTTTGTCAGGGATGTTATTATTTTCATTATCACTCTATCACAAAGATGTTATTTCACTTGCGATCAAATGCTGACACACACACATACACACACACACACACACCTGTAAGCCGAATGTTGTACGAGGACACAGCGCTGACTGGATTTCATAGGTTGTTATTTGATTTCCATTATCCAGCCATTACGATGAGACCTCCAACTCATGCAAATGCGCGAGCGGCTCTCCATCTCTTTGTCTGGTTCTGCAGAACCAACAGTGTACGCATTAAGGCACAGACGCAAGTTCACACACACAAACACGTATTTATACACGTACGCGCGCGCACACACACGCAAGGCCGATGAAGACCTCGAACTTCACACAGAGCGGAGCCTTGGAAAGTACAGAGAAAAACATGAACGACAATTAAGTATCCGGCCTTACAAAATATGGGGAAATCTGTGGGAGGCAAAGATAGCTAGCGGCACAGGAGAAGAAAAGAGCATCAAACATTTGAGGAAAAAAAACAATGAAGAATACATAAATCGTAAAAAACAAAAACACGAATAAACACCCCAGGGGACACTTCGTAAACGCTATTTCAGATTTTGAGATGTGATTAAAGCTTGGGTCGGTAACATTGGAGAAATCGGCACGAGTACACTAGATTTTAAAAAATGATCCAACCTAAAAACCCAGCCCAGAGTTGCCAACTCTTTTCCAATGAAAGTAGCTATAGCAGCACTAGCTCCAGAAGTCCCTGAATCTAGCGAGAAAATCGCCAAGTCGGCAAAAGCCCATCCGTTCAGGCCTCCCTCCAAAGCCATTCCCCCAAAATTATCATTATGAACATAAACATATCATAATGAAAGTAAACATGGCTATTGTTAGTACTCACAGCTTTCAAGCTCGCAGCTTGTGGAAGACTCCGGTGATGCGCAATGAGTGCACGAGCAAAGTGCACGCAGGCAGGTAGACAGACCGGTAGATATATCCTTGGAGAGTGTCGATGTATAGTAACTCTTGTCCGGTATCTCTTTTATGTAATGTCACAACCTTGTTTGCACTGATTTTTGCTATTTATTTTAATTTCATTTTATTACTATTTTTCTTTTTTTTCTTTGTGAATTGTCCAATTTAACAAATGTAAAAATCAATAAATACATGTTCATAAGACAGGCAGGATGGCAGACAGCCACAGATAATAGATTTTTTTTATTTATTGATTGCTGTCGGGATGTAATGAGAAGTTCAACAAATATAACAAAAAAATATTCTAAAATACATTACCAACGCTAGCTCTAAATGACATTTAGCTTCTTTAACCTCTACCGTCTCTACCTGAATAAAGGCCAGCAGGGTTTACCTGGTTCTCACACGAAATCACAAACACATGCTTGTGAAACAAATCATACAATATCTGAGCAGACCACCACATTGGCACTGGGTCATACAGCGTGTGTGTGTGTGTGTGTGTGTGTGTGTGTATGTGTGTGTGTGTGGTGGCGTACAAACAGGTTACAGAGGAAGTGTGTCTGCCATAGCCGGGTTGAGTAATCTGTCATATGCCAGGCCAGATAAGGCCCAGCGTAGACGCTTTGTAACATAAGGTAAAACAGTGTGTAATGGAGGCTATTGTTGATTGTTTTCTGTGTGTGTGTGCTTGGTGTAAGTGTGTTTACGTGTATGTGAGTGAGAGTATATTTGGAGATAAGGTGAAAACGAAAGTCTGCCGACAGGAGAAGAAAATGATATATGAAGAGAAATTAAGCTGTTGAAGCTTGTTGGCCAGATCTCTGTAAGAACTGATCTTGGGGTTTTTTTTCTCCCACAATCCCTCTCTCCCTCACTCACTGTCTCCCCTCACCTCTTTCTATCCTCCCATAACAAAACCTCGCTTTTATCCTCACTCACCCCCACTTCTCTTTCATCCCCTGCCGTCGTCTCCCTCCCTCCCTCACTGCCCACTGCTGAGTGTGCCCCTTAAATCACACAGTCCCTAAACTGCCCCATAAAAGATGGCAGCTTCTCCCCTGCCTCCCCCCTCCTCTCCCCCTCTCCTCCCCTCTGTCTCCACACATTACTGCTTTAATTAAGGTAATTACTTTCAGAGTAGTACTAATCGGATCCTCTTCTCTCCTGGCGCACACGCACGCTCATGCACGCACACATAAGCAAGAACACAATTTACTCATACACATTTTTACTATCTTGGTGTTGTATATATACGTACATAATCCGTAGCCAGCGATGCCTGTGTGAACTCAACCTAATTTTAAAGTCTAAACCTGGACCATAAATAATGATAAAAGTCTAAGAAGATGCTTCCACACCTGTGATAAGCAGAAACATATCAATAATAAAATGTTCCACTGTAGATGAAAACCAAGCAGAGATGCCAACCCCCAGGTCTGCTGATCAACTGCACTCCTTCTTAAATACTATGAATTATTAAACACCTATTAGCTCCTTGGTACTGTACGTCTAATTAAAACATTCCTTTAGTATAATATTATTTGACTCGCACGCTTTAAGAGCTCTCCTTCCCCGCTCCGTCTCTTTTCAGCCATCAGACATCGTCTCTGCAACAGAAGTCTTGTAATATTTTTTGTGTTTCGCAGCAGATTTTTGCTGAACTTGTTATTGACTTCAACATGTGGAACCAGCTGAAATCTGGTAATGTGATCATGCAGAACAAAAACACTGAATCAAGACGCTGCTCATTCTGACACAAAAAATAACAGTCAGAGGGAAATATGAGAAACAGTGATTGTGTCGCTTGTCGGCAGACATTGGTTGATAGTCTAACTAATGTTTTGACAGCTTCATAAAAGGGAGAAAAAAAGAGGTCAGATTCTACAAACCGAACCCGCTCGCAGTTAGTTGTCTTTATTACTGTGTCAACAACAGACATGGAATATTAAATCTTGGGATCCTGAGGATTCATTCATGATCTAGCTGTTACACAATGTGAGCAGTGTGAGACTAAACGGCAATTCATACCTTCTGAGTGTCCACGAGGGTCCGCTCTGGTCTGCGTGATGTAAATGTCGTCATCCCCCCATGTCCGCGAGGGTCTGCGTAGACCCTATGTGGACGTCCAGCCTAAATTTAATGACCGCGCGGACTATGGATGTTAATAATTAACCATTTAACCAACATTCAAAATATTTACCGATTAACGCTATCAGTTAAGCGGTTAAAAGAAATATTAAAAATAACTCAGAACTCAGAGAAGCGGCTTGTCACTTAAAGGAGAATAGCTGGTCCACCTTAACAGTCCACCTTAAGAGAATCTGAGCCGGTGTTGCAAGATACAGGAAGTTGGCTCCCGTCTTGATTTGTAGCATTTATTCACCAACAAATAAACTGTACACACACTGCACTGTTACGTTCACAGCTATAACGCCACCGACAACCCCGCACTAACCGCCGCCACACACACGTGGCCCGCCGGACACTCGCTAACGTTACGTTGGCTGAAAGACTGTATGTGTGTGACAACGGCTAGCACAAAGCCACCAGCAACACTACAGCTGCGAACGCAGCACAAACACACACACACACTCGTTAATGTTACACCGGGCTGACAGAGTAACGTTACGCCAGGCAGACGCACTGCTGACAACCTCACACCTAAACTAAATGACCGCTGCATGTAATGCACTAATGTTGTCGGTTAACGGTTAATAATCGCTTAACGAGGGTCAGCTATTGGTTAGAAAAAAAAATCTAAATTAGCATCCGTAGCGGGGAATGTACACATAGCAAGTCCAACCAGTCCAGTTGGTGGTGTTACGTGCAGTATGTACCTGTAGCTTGTTTGCCAAGAAGAAGAAGATAACAAACTGGATGCTTGTTTTGAAGAGAGGTTGTGCGAGGAAATCCGCCGTTAGCCACATTTATACATTTAGTCTTTGAAGGAATACAAAGACGGACAAATGGCCTTGAACTCCTGGCAAACAACATCATGGTGCATTACTGTCACCAACGGGAACGGATTGTGGATCGGGAAATGCGCATGCGTGGAACGCCAGAACGCCGCGGACCCTCAATTGTCGTATAAGTGGAACGTCCGCGTGACCGGTACAAGTCTGCAGCTGTCCATAGACGCGGAACGCGGAAAGTATGTTGGAGGCTTAACGAAAGTCTCTGCTATCGACCCCAGTACGTAATGAACACGTACAGATTCATTGATCCACAGGTTTTGCTCCAGGCATCTTTTATTTCCACTGATGGAAGAGGAAGGAAGCAGACACCAACTGGCTGCTAAGTTTAATTCAGTCAGATCTGTGGATGTACAACTGGCCTGTCACAGGAGACTCGGGAGTCCTCTCCTCCCGCCACCATCCCCCTCTCTTCTTCCCCCAAAGGCACCTTGACTGATAATGAGAGAGGGAATGCAGGTACGGCTCAGACTCAGGGGGGTTTCAATTAACGCCCTGCAGATTAATAAAGAGTAATAAGGTACACTGCGTTTATGTGTGTGTGTGTGTGTGTGTGTGTGTGTGCGTGTGTTTTTTGCATGTGTTCATGTGTGGTGAAAAGACCCCTGTCGCTCAGCGTGACGGAGAGGACGGAAAAAGAAAAGGGCTGTGAAAAAGCAGTGGCAGACTGTGGTGTGGAAGACCCCTCGGAGCACAGTTCTGATTGGGTATTTGCCCAAGGATTTTTAATTGGTCATCTGCTTCGTGTCACCACAGTATGATTAACAGCAGGAGATCTTGGGGTCACTTTAATTGTATGTGCACAAAGACACATAAAACAAGGTGGAAAAGCTGAAGTGAGATCTTCAGATATAATAGAAAAAAAACAAACCTTGTTGCATACCAATAAAGTTAAAATCCTTAAGGTCAAAACCCAATTTTTAGATATTATTTATGTTCGACATTTTCTCAGCAATAGCCATTCAATGTATTTACATTCAATAATCACCTCTCTATAGAGTAGTTTTCATTGTTATTGGCGGCGTCCGCCATTCATGCTGGATTCAAATTGCCTACTTAAGCATGAGGGAATGATGCATGCGTGTAATCCAGCGTTACTGTTTCTAATTCTTTCTCATTGATGTCAGCCTCGCTGTTTACTGTTCGCTCTTCCATATCAGTGCTATATTAAGTCACTGCTAATGCAAACCAAACACTCCTAATACTTCAGCTTCACATTAAAAGCATTCAATTGGTGAAAACACAGTGTGTTTTTTTTTTTTTCTTCCTTTGAAGCAGTTTCAGGAAATGTAATGCATTTGTCACAGATTTTAGAGGCTGACCACAATCATTCATCTAAAATGTGACTACAAAACAAGAAAAAGGTCATAACGTTTTTTTGTTTTGTTTTTTACAGCGGGTGATTTTAAATATTGCTGGATATAACAGAACAAGGAGGAGCAGCAAGTTGCAGGTGACAGGCTGCACACCTCCAACTCAGCAAAGTAACCACCTATGATTTGTTTGGCTGCAGTGTAAACAGATCCACCGCTCTTCTGCTGGATTTCTAACAAAGTAGCTGCTCAAGGAGTGTTCATTGCCTCAAGAATTCTGGGACATGTAGTATTAAGAGAGAGGGTCACACTGTAAAGGACAGAGGGTGTCATATCCTGTACAGATTATAAAGCCCTCTGAGGCAAATTTTTGATTTGTGATTTTGGGCCATACAAATAAAAAAACAAATTGACTATTCAACTGAACTTGTTGTTACCACCAGTAACCACGAGAATTACAACTTTGAGCTTTTCATCTCCTTTTGGCCACTGTCTGGATATACTGAGTCAAACAGAAATGTATTAAAATTAGGGCTGTCAATAGATAAAAATATTTAATCAATGTGATTGTGCACAGTTATTCGCAATTAATCACACATTTTTTATCTGTTAAAAATGTACCTTAAAGGGAGATTTGTCTAGTATTTAATACTCTTATCAACATTGGAGTGGGCAAATATGCTTGCTTTATGCAAATGTATTTATTTATTAAAATTGGAAATCAATTAACAACACAAAACAATGACAAATATTGTACAGAAACCCTCACGGGTACTGCATTTAGCATAAGAAATATGCTCAAATCATCTCAATCCCATCTCAAGTCCAACAGGCAACAGCATCTGTCAGTGTGTCAGTGTGCTGACTTGACTAGTCCACTAAAGTGAGCAAAATTTAGCGTAAGATTGGAGCGTTATTTAGCATCTTTCATGACAAGCTAGTATGACATGGTTGGTACCAATGGATTTATTAGGTTTTTTTCTAGTTTCATATGATGCCAGTTTCTTCAATCTATCTTAAAACTGAGCCTGCTACAACCTAAAAAATTGCAAAATTTCTGATTGCATTAATGCGTAAAAATAATTTGCATTAACGCATTATTACCGCGTTAACTTTGACAGCCCTAATAGAGAAAATTGCCGTGAGGCTGAACACAAATTGAGGGTTACAAAACTTCCCTTTCAACTTGAAAGGCTGAAGGATCTCATGAAATATTTTAACTTCGAAGTTAAAAAAGCACGACTCCAGACGCCTCTTCGACAAACCCTTCCCTACTTTGTAGTGAGCCTTCAGTTGATAAATGTGAAGAGTTTTTAGCATTTTTCTCTAACAAGGTGTGTCGAATACAATTATGCCTCCCTTTTGAACTATCCCTGACCTTTGCTTCAAAACAACCTGCACCCTGCTAGCATTCAAGTCAGTCACTGCATTTCAGTCAGGTTTAGGACGGGTCACAGCACTGAGACAGCACTTCTTAGGGTTCTTATTGATATCCTTTTAGCAGCCGACAATGGCCAAACTTCTGTTTTATTGCTTTTAGATCTTACTGCAGCTTTTGATACAGTTGACCATGTGATTTCAATTGAACATCTTAAGTATTGGTTTGGCATTTCAGGGCCTGTTTTCGAGTGATTTTATTCCTGTTTTTCTAACAGGAAATTCTGTGTTGTGGTGACTTTAAATCCTCCTCCTCCCAATTATCCCATGGAGTGCCTCAAGGTTCAGTCCTTGGCCCTTTATTATTCTCCAGTTATATGCTACCTGCAGCAAGACTGCTCACAAAATCCAACAGAGGAGTCCCGTTTAGCATAACACCCGTTTTAGCATCTCTGCATTGGTTACTTGTACATTTTAGAATTGATTTTAAATTTTTGATGATTACTTTTATATAGAGCAGTCAATCGTTTAAAATAGTTAATCGTGATTAATCACAAATAAATCACAAATTTTTTATCTGGCTAAAATGTACCTTAACGGGAGATTTGTCAAGTGTTTAATACTCTTATCAACATAGGAGTGAACACATCTGCTTGCTTTATGCAAATGAATGTATATATTTATTACTGAAAATAAATTAACAACCCAAAACAATGACAAATAAAAACAAAAGATGCATTAACGCGTTATTATCACGTTAACTTTGACAGCCCTAATTACTAATTTCTCTTGCTTTTTATGTCTTTGTAAAGCACTTTGTAACTTGTCTTTGAAAAGTGCTATATAAATAAAGTTATTATTATTTTTGTAAATAAAAATATGAATCTTTCCTCTAGTGGTTCATATGCTAATGTTCTGAAATCTCCACCTCTGAGACTGCTGCCACCACACCAGAGTAGGCTGACAAAGTCTGTCTGTAATGCTCAAAGCATTTAAAAAATCTATTTGACGAAAAATAAATACACCTAACAATGACATTCACAACAGTAGTGTGAATAATCCACATAACTCACTGTACAGAGACATTGTTTCTGGGAAGACACATTGCTGCTGCCTTTTTCCCCTCCTTTGTATTGGGGCGGTGGTGGTGGTAGACGTTATCTCAAAACTGTGGCAAATAATAGCAAAACTCTCTGCATGGCTTAACACTATTAGGGAAATATGTTTTTTTGTAATTAGTGTGAATTGACCCTTTAAATAGAGAAGCCTGTCTGAGTGCGGGGTTATGATGTCGTGTTTGTCTGGTGACACTCCCTGTTGCATTTCCCATGGTGCCTCACAGATCCTAAATAAACACACGGCAAACAAACCCACACACACCCTGGTGCCTGTCACTAAAAACTATTTGTGTTCACAGTTGATTCATCTGAGCTCAACCGCTGAGTTTCACACTGACCTCCGCTTACCTTGTTCTATCACCTGCTCTTTCTTTTTGTCACCACCCTCTCTCTCTCTCTCTCTCTCTCTCTCTCTCTCTCTCTCTCTCTCTCTCTACAGTACAGTAAAGGAATGCATCTCCGTCTACAGTATATCAACCTCTCAATGTTGGATACATGCAGGCTGCGATTTGTGAAGAAATCCGAGGGGGGGATTTATTTGAAACATTTTTATCCATGACAATAAATCACAAACCACAGTGGGCCTGTAGACTATGAAGCCTGTTAGGCGATTTCTTGCAGCTGTTAAAGTTCACAATAATAGAATAATTGTGAACTTTAACAAAACTATTTGGGAACTTGAACTTACTGCATTTGCAGGAATATTTTAATCCATTTTTTTCTAATTTAATTCATCAAGTAGTGTGATATTTTCACTCTCTTGCCTGCTTGTCCTTTCCTCATGCGGACACATATATCCTTCCTCTTGTGTTAGCTTTCTGTTACCATCTCTTATGTTAACGGGTCGGCTTTGACCCATGTCTTAAATCAGCTGTAAAATACACTAAAAACAATTATCTATCATCCAATTTGTTTCTCATCTCTTGGTTACCTTCTTAGGCTTCCTTATCCATGAAAATATTGGTTTTAATATTTTTGGTGTGGGCCTCTGGGCCTTTTCTTTGTCAGTATACCCCTCGATTTCAATTTAAAAAATGGTAAAATGAACCTCAAGAGAATCATATAAATAAATAAAAGGTTGTTGTGTTACCTGACTATTACTGAGGGGTATTAGAACACATCTCTTAAATAAATTTGTTTTATTTATTTTTTCATTTTAATATTATTAACTGTAGTAACATCTATGGTGTTACGGGTCAATTTCGACCCATATATATTTACTTCAAGAAAAAGGCTAAAAAGTCTTTTTTTCAGCAATAGAACTTAAATACAAACACAAAATGTAAAGCAGAACAAGTCATAACACAAAATATAGATTTGCAAGGTCAAACAAACAATAACCAATCAAGCAAATCAAACCAATAGAAATCAATTACTAGTTCCAAAACTAATAAAAAACAAAATCAGAGTAAAAGTCTCTGTGTGCAAGAACTTGCATGTGTATGTGTGTGTGTTTAGATGCATGTGTGGCAAAAAGTGACACTTTTAGTGTGTTCTTTGCAGAGATATTTCTTGCAGTTGAAGCACAATACGTTTGTCTTTCTGTCCTTACTGCTTGGGCAGACCTGACACCTCTTTCTTTTAGAATCAGGTGGCCTGAGTGGGGTTGTGGCTGTGGCTGTTCTGGTTGGTGTTGAGGCAGGGCTGGCTGAGGAGGATGCTGGCGCGGATGCTCTTAATAATAATAATAATAATATATTAGATTTATATAGCGCTTTTTAGTAATCTCAAAGACGCTTTAACATAGTCGGGGGGGGAAAACTCTTTGTGTTGCTGATGGCGTGGACGGAGTGCTAGGTGAGCTCTGCAGCTGTCTGACCAAGGCTGCAGCGTCTGTCCCAGACATCCCTGATGGGGGCAAGCTTGTCAGATCTTGCTCTGGTATCTCTGTTGTCAAATCTGAGGACTCTTGATATCATTTGAAAGGTCTGAAGTGACATTGTTGCCCGGAAAATATTTCTGCCTGTCGATGCGTCCCAGAGACTATCAGTGGCCTCATTGCAGGATCTGTACACTCCAGCAATAAGAAGAACACCAATATAAGCATCCAGGTATTCCTCATCAATGTCTTTCCACATGTCGCCATGGACTTTTTTTTCCTTCAAGGTTTGTCATAGCAATGATGACTCTTTTTAGTGA
This sequence comes from Sebastes umbrosus, assembly GCF_015220745.1. NCBI lineage: Eukaryota > Metazoa > Chordata > Actinopteri > Perciformes > Sebastidae > Sebastes > Sebastes umbrosus. Next base: position 30,327,603 of record NC_051269.1, on the reverse strand, counting down.
CAATGGCATAAACAGCTCAAAACATGTCTTGATGTCACTGACTCTCGTCACAGCAAACCTTGTGATTCCAGGGGTCATTTTGATGACATTTGCAGCAGCTGCCCTGCCATGTACATGCCATGTTGAGGTACTGAGCTCCAACAGATCGTACCATTTTTGGACTTGAATCTTTCAGCGGGAGCAGCTTCACCACCGGTGACCTCCTTATCAGACTCATCAGATGTGTCTGTGTCTTCTGGATGATACTCCACATTGTCTTCCTCCTTTGTTTTTGTGCAGGTATACTGGATAACAAGGCAAAATGAGAATCCCCTAAAGCTCACATGATTGGGAGAGGAGCTGGCTGTCAGTGTGTTGGCTGACAGTGCACTTATGATTTCAGTTTTGGCTCTAATTATTGCTTTATAATCTTATTTTTATAACTGGGTCGAAACCGACCCTAACAACACAAAGGTCATAATTTCAACCAGAGCATTTTATAATTTAGTGAAAAAAAATGTTTTTGTTTTATTTTGTTGAAATAGAGGTTCCTGACAAAGTCAAAAAGCCTTGATGCAATAAACTAAATTTATGTGGTTCTTTTATGCATTCAAAACCTAAAACGGGTCGGTGCCGACCCTAACACAAGAGGAAGGATATAGGGGATGTGATCATACACAACAAAACAAAAGATTAAATGCTATTTTAACATGCCAGAATTAAATCCCCCTTTCAGTAACATGGATAGCGTCACTCGGCCAAGCACGCCAAATCACTTTATTTATAAACTTTAATATTAATAATCTCAAAATACAATAGCACAACATGCAGTCAACATACAAATAAATAGACTACAGTATATGTCCACTTGTAAGACTAAGAAAACAGTCTTCTTTGATGACGGACTTCTATCTTCTTTTTCTAATTTCCTGTCATCTGCGGCGTGTCGCCCATCTTTTAGCCACAAAAATGGGCTTGAGGAAGGGAGAATTCTTTCAGCTCCGTATAAGAAGCAAAATGATAGTTCATATACAAGTCTGCAATTGTTATCTGACCTTTATCCTTCTAGTGAGTAAATGTTGATATAAAAAATAATAATTCATCAGGGATATATGGACCAGATCGGGGGAAAATAGCACCCTGGATGCATGACTTACGCAGGCTAAAAGAAAAGAAACTCTGTCTTTTCAGCTCTTTCGCAATCTCTGATTGTGTTTGTGGTGTTTGCAAAAGCAGAGTTGCAGGTTTCATTCATTCACTGCTAACCCAGATTGACTATGCACCGTCAAACCTGGGAGCTTTTGTTTCAGCCACGTAGCATGCCCTGAATATCTCAAGCATGCAGGGTAAATATTTACAATAGCCAGAACTGGATTTGAGGTATGTTGTTACTGGTAGAAGAAAGGGCATTTGTTGTATTTATTGTATGTGTCTGGGTGTGAGCGTTTTTATGTGAACGTCTGTGTGTACTTATGAGGAACTCTACACAGTGTGCAGGCCTGCAGATCTGAAGCACAGATAACACCTGACATGTGTGGTGTGTGCGTGAGAAGGGCTTGTCTGTGTATGACTGTGGCATGTTCTAACCTTGATTTATGGTGTAGTGTGTTTCTTGCTCTGCTGTACGCCTGTGAGCGGGTGTCTAGGGGTGAAAAGGACGCCTTCAGGTACCCTGCGGCTTGTACATGTATGTGAAAACAAAGTCCAGGGCCCCTGGGACAAGCAGCTGCAAGAATGATTGAGTGACACATGGCTCCACCCTGATGCATTTCACACGGGCATATATAGGAATGAGGAATGCATCGAGGGCCGTTTAAATGTCAACAAATACCATAAAGCATTTGAACAAGAAAAGCTGCGAGGGAGATTAAAATAATAAAGGGCCGGCGCGCTGCTGAGGCATCTTTTGTAGAGCAAGTCGGTGCAGATGCATGCAGAGACAGCACCTGACAGACAGTTGGAAACTAGTCAAACAGAGACCAGATTACTGAGGGGATGGAACCATCGCCTCTGCTTTAGTGACGTCTAAATCATCACACTCAAAGAAAAGAAATAGAGACAGTCATAGAGAGAGAAAAAAAAAGTGGTGAAAAACAGAAGCTTTGACAACACGGAGGACGGAGCATGATAGGCCAGAGCGTGGAGGAGAGCGAATCAATCTCAAGGGCCTGTTGATTAGACATTCTACAGCCTTCTCCATCTTCGTTAGGCTTTAATTAATTCATAATACTGAAACAAATTACCTTTGCATGGATGAAAATTACACCTAAATGTGGCGTGGCAGTTTGGCATTTGGTGATTAAATTATCTCTGGAGATTGTGGGAGTTTGATAGAGCAGCGTTGTCTTGATGGAGTCGTGTAACATTATTAAGTTTGAAATAACAATCCTCTCATTTCCTACGTGGGGCCATTTGTAACAGAGGAGGAGAGAGGAGAGGTATAGAGAGGAGAGGAGAGGAGAGGAGAGGAGAGGTATAGAGAGGAAAGGAAGAGAGGAGGAGAGGAGAGGAGAGGAGAGGAGAGGAGAAGTATAGAGAGGAAAGGAAGAGAGGAGGAGAGGAGAGGAGAGGACAGGAGAGGAGAGGAGAGGTATAGAGAGGGAGGGAAAAGAGGAGGAGAGGAGAGGTATAGAGAGGAGAGGAGAGGAGAAGTATAGAGAGGAAAGGAAGAGAGGAGGAGAGGAGAGGAGAGGAGAAGTATAAAGAGGAAAGGAAGAGAGGAGGAGAGGAGAGGTATAAAGAAGAGTTGAAGAGAGGAGAGCTATAGAGAGGAAAGGAAGAGAGGAAGAGAGGAGAGGTGTAGAGAGGAGAGGAGACGAGACTTGACGAAAGGAGACAAGAAGTTACGAAAGGATACGAGATGAGACGAGAGGAAAGGAGAGGTATAGAGAGGAGAGGAGAGGAGACAAGAGAGAGGAAAGGAAGAGAGGAGGAGAGGAGAAGTTTAGAGAAGAAGAGAGGAGAGGAGAGGTATAGAGAAGAAAGGAAGAGAGGAGAGGAGAGGAGAGGAGACGAGACGTGACGAAAGGAGACGAGACGAGACGAGAGGAAAGGAGAAGTATAGAGAAGACAGGAGAGGAAAGGAGACAAGAGAGAGGAAAGGAAGAGAGGGGGAGAGGAGAAGTTTAGAGGAGAGGAGAGGAGAGGAGAGGTATAGAGAGGAAAGGAAGAGAGGAGAGGTATTGAGAGGAGAGGAGAGGAAAGGAGACAAGAGAGAGGAAAGGAAGAGAGGGGGAGAGGAGAAGTTTAGAGGAGAGGAGAGGAGAGGAGAGGAGAGGTATAGAGAGGAAAGGGAGAGAGGAGGAGAGGAGAGGTTTAGAGAAGAAAAAAGGAGAGGAGAGGTATAGAGAGGAAAGGAAGATAGGAGAGGTATAGAGAGGAGAGGAGACGAGACAAGACAAGAGAGAGGAAAGGAAGAGAGGATGAGAGGAGAGGTTTAGAGAAGAAAAGAGGAGAGGAGAGGTATAGAGAGGAAAGGAAGAGGAGAGGAGAGGTTTAGGGAAGAAGAGAGGAGAGGAGAGATATAGAGAGGAAAGGAAGAGAGGAGAGGAGAGGAGAAGAGAGGTATAGAGAGGAGAGGAGAGGAATCTGACCCTCCAACAACACAGAGAAGGTATTGTGTCTATTGAATCTTTCTACAAAAAGTCTGTAACATTTGAACTTGTTGGCTTTAGATAATAACGAAAACCTTTTATTTTACTTTTTAAAGAGGCTGAATAAATTGTGACACATACAGGTTTTTATTTAAATCCAGTTCTCACTGAAAACTGACTTATCACACAGAAAGAGCAGATAGTGCCCCATCAAACTCAAAGTGTGTGTCTTTATCAAAACCCACCTCATTGGCTTTGTTCACCAGACCAGCGGTGAGGGTGAATTCTCCACAGACAATGAAATATAATAATAGAAAAATACATACAATAAGAATACTTCTTCACGACAATACAATAAAACAGCCTTGGAGCGAGAAAGAAAGCAGGAGAGCTCAGCTTTGAAGAGTGATAACAGAGTTAAGGAAGAGAATGGCCAGGAGACTTTTCTTCTCTTTTTATAGGTTATAGATTATGGTAAGCAGATAGCCGCGCAGCTTTATCTTTGTCTGAGCTACTCCGTTGCTACTCGAGTTGGAGGCTTAAAAGAAGAAACGCAACAGCTCCTGTATAGTCTCATCCTGCCTTTGTCCAGGCCTGGATGCCAAGAAAACGATAGTCATCATGTGTAGATGCAGCCGATGCAACATTATATCTGTGCTGTCAAGACGCAATGTCCACGGGTTAGATAGTGCACACATTAAAGCTTTTATATACATCATGATGTACCGTATGTGAGAAAGTGACATAATTCAACCCGGTCTCCCACAAAATTACTAAACTTCATAACCAAAATACGTATTTTCTCCCGGATTACGTGTTGCAGTTTTAAACATGTGATTAAAGTAAGTAGGCCAGATTGGAGCAAATATGATTCAAAAAAGTTATTTTTATAAAACGGTCACTATATCGTGACAGTAGTGCATGAAACAGGTAACCTGAAAAAAATCAACACCTTTGTGTCCTCCGGTGCTCCTAACAGCATCTGCAAGATTTCATAGAGCGGAGGAAAACAAGCAGTAAGAACTGATCTGAAGTCTGCTGTCCTTCTGCTGTCTATGAGAGCCGGCTGTCAATCACTCGCGAACTCCGACCAAAAGGTCAAACTAGGCAGCGCTGATCAAATATGAATCAATATTCTGTTACTGTAATGCCTATTTCTCACCTCAAATGTTTTCAGAATTATCTTGTAGTGCACGGTTTAACTGTAAAATGAGAAAGTTTGTGAAGCCGCCGCCATTGTGAAATCTGGTGAAGGAAAGCCAAGTTCCAGTCACATGACTGGAGCACAGCCAATAGGAACGCTCTCTCTCTGAAATGACCTGTGATTGGCCAAAGTCTCCTTTCACGGACTAGATTTTCTAAAGCCTGAAAACAGAGCCAATAGGAGGTGCAGAAGTCTAGTTTTCTCTCAGAACACTTGAATTACAATATGCTGAAAGGTTATTATGGAAATCTTGCCCAATGATGCCAAAAATAAACTGCCTACTGCCACTTTAATGTTGTAAATTGAAAAAACAAAAAACAAAACAGAAACGCAACAAAACTACTTAATTAGGTTTAGGAAAAAAAACATCATGGTTTGGCTTAAAATAACTGTTTCCACAAGATACGAACAGCGGTTTCGGTTGCAGTTTGGAGCAAGTCATATTCAAGTCAGCACACTGACACACTGACAGCTGTTGTTGCCTGTTGGGCTGCAGTTTGCCATGTTATAATTTGAGCATATTATTTTTGCTAAATGCAGTACCTGTGAGGGTTTCTGGACAATATTTGTCATTGTTCTGTGTTGTTAATTGATTTCCAGTAATAAATATATACACACATATTTGCCCACTCCCATGTTGATAAGAATATTAAATACTTGACAAATCTCCCTTTAAGGTACATTTTGAACAAATAAAAAATGTGTGATTAATTTGCAATTAATAGCGATTAACTATGGACAATCAAGCGAGTAAATGCGATTCAATATTTTAATCGAGTGACAGCCCTACTTAATAGTCTCTCTTTACTAAACTGATGAAGAAGGCCAACGCAGCAACAGAGGCTTCATTTAGTGGCGCACAACCTAACGAAACACAAAAAGCCCTTCGCCTATGGCGGGATTGCAATAGAGGCGATGACTGCGGTGGTTGAAACGTTATCAAAGGACCATAAAAGTAAGACAGAAATGATATCTGCTATTGGCGAGGTACAACTTGGTGCTATCAGTAGCTCATGTCCTTTTTCATTTTTTCAAATTTAGCTCTCAGAGGGAAAACAGGTTGTAGACTCCTGATCTATAATCTGTCATCTATCTAAATAATCAAGTAAACAGAAAGGTAAAAATGGCGTCACCGATCTCACTAGCTTGAATATAAGGCATCAGTTTCATTCATGCCCTAAAGTTCAGCAAACAGTGTGATTGAGTAAATCACACTACAGCACACAAACAGAACAGTAAGCTGTTTGCTCACATACTGTGTCTGTGTGTATGCATGTACTGTACTGTACATGTGTTTGTGCACACAAGCACGTGTGTGTGTGTGTGTGTGTGTGTGTGTGTGTGTGTGTGTGTGTGTTTGTGCACAATATTCTTGTTTGCTCTCTCTCACTAAAGGCATTGTAGAGAAAAAACTCCTCCGCAGGCAATGGGAGCCTCCGTGTCAATTATCCTGCCCTGAACCTGCGATCTCCTCTCTTTTCTCCCTCTCTCCTCCCTGCCTCCCATCATCCTCAGCTCCTCTAATAGGCCCTCTCTCAGGATGATGAGAGGACATGCTCTCCTCTGATGGCAGCGCAGCACAGCTCACAATGCTCTGTGTCAGGGCAAGATTAAGACGGGGCAGAGGGAAAAACATTCCCATCAGACGAGTGCGTGTGTGTGTGTGTGTGTGTGTGTGTGTGTGTGTGTGTGTGCACTGACAGGTATTAGACTATCAGGTATTGTTGCTTCCTCAAAGAGAACATGCCAAACACGGGGGTGAGATACTAATAAACACAGACATGAATACAAGCCTCTTTACTACAAAGTGAGCGCGCACACACAGGAAGGATGAGCAGAGGAAGCGAGGGAGCACAGGAGAGAGCGAGAGAGAGAGAGAGAGAGAGAGAGAGAGACATAGAAAAAGAGAGAGAAAAGAGGGAGAGAGATGTATAAACTGTCAACACTGTCACGGAAAATGGCCCTCAAATTAAGCCGAGCGTGTGGTTCTACAAGGGACTCTGGGAAATTGCCTTTTATCGCTTCCCAAACAATGGGCCGTCTGACAGCGTTGCGTACGATAACGCACACACACACACACACACACATACACACACACACACACACACATGCACACACGTCTGACAGTGCTATGCCCGATAACTCAGCCAGCCGCTATTTACATTATTCCTCCAGCGAGCCTCCCTCTCTCGCACCCTCCCTCTGTCTTCTTCAGCGACTTTTACTGTCCTCGGCAGCCGCACGCTTTCATGTGGTTAATATCATGCAAAATAACAGCTTCTTATTTTCCTGCTATCCCCCCCCCCCCCCCCCACCCGCCCCGCCGCATCCCATCTTTAATGGGGGCTAAGCGCTGTAAGCTGGCTGAGCGCGAGGGCCTCTTATACACACACTACTGTGGTTATCTCTCCTCTCTGTTTATCATTGTTATTATTATTAATGCTCCGCCGTAACCGCAGAGCCCGAGACGAGAGGAGGGGAAGGAGAGAGGGATGAAGGAGGGGAGGAGGAAGAAGAGACGGGGCGGCGGAGGGTGGAAGGCAGCGCTCCTGTGATGTGATGCTTGTTAAATAAACTGCTATTTACCACCGTGACAGAGAGATTATTTACAAACACGCGCCATTACGCCGCCCCTCGCCCCTCCTCGCCGCCCCTCATCCTCCTCTGTTTCAGAGTCATCCGTTTGATGCTCCGTGAGGGCCACGCTGGTCGGAGGATTATGACTGGTGACAGTGTAATGAAATGCTCTTCCGCTGTACTGTATAAGGATGATAGAGGCCTGCAACATGTTGTTATCAGAGGGGATTTGTAATGCACTGAAGTTAAGGGATAATGAGGGAAGTGCTCATCAGAGCCAAAAAGCCACTGTAAACTGTAATCTCATACATGCACCATTCCAATAAAGCAATTTCTTGACGCGGTCCTCTTGATTCCTCAATCAAACCGTGCCACTCACTTAGCCAGCGGGCCGGAAACAAAGCCGTGTGGAGCCTGATCTGCTTTTCACGGGACTTTTTTAATGACATATAAACAGATTACTTTTCTATAAAAATATAAATGAACCATTAAATAATCTTAGAAGGTCGACTGGTTAAATGAGCAGCTTGACGCAAAAAGACAGACTGAGGCTATCCCAGGTAGAGTGAATGTAAATGAAAGTGCACTGCTGGCTTTTCAGCTTCAAGCTGAAATTCAGTTTGTAGACCTGCAGAGGCAAAGCACTGCTGTTGAGAATGTCATTGTTGGTCTTGGGATGTGCAAATTACTGCATTTGAGTGTCTCTATTAACAGATCAGCCGTGTCCATTAAAATAAAAACTTAAATTAGAAAAAAAAACATTGACGGTGTACTTTAATACAGGACTAGGACTTTTACCCATGACCCTCCAGCTGATCAATGACGTGTTGTTTGTCTGAACGTGGCCTTAGCTAGCCGGAATTGTGTGATCCTCCAGAAAATATCTTTTCTATAGTTGTGCAGTTGTCTGACAAAACACGAGGACACGTCAATGGCAACACCTGCGCCGTGTCATATGTTATATCAAAACAGAAAACAAGTGATCAGAGAGCTGGAGGAGACAGCGGATATATACCTGCAGGAGAACATCGGCCAGATTTGTGAGAAAGGTGTGTTTAATAAAAGGCACGACAATTTGTCAATCATTTTTAAAACAATTTGCCAATCTGTTGTGTCCCTAAGGTAACGGACTCCTTTGCATTACAACCCCCAAAGCCCACCATAAAAACACCATTAGATTAACTTAGTAACTTCACTTTATAACTCCAAAAACCCTGCAGTCATCTCACTCACACACACAGCAAACACACATAGTGGGTATGTCATTGCCACTTTACACATCGGAGACGCTCCGTTGGGAAGACAGAGAGACTCTCGAGGGACCACTACAACGTGCAAGAAGACGTTTGCCTGGTAGATGAAGGAAAGCTAGCATATGTACTACCAAGCCATTGTTTACACTGTTTATGCAGCTTATATACCACCTTTGGCTTTTCAATGTTTTATTTCAGTTTTCATAAAAAAAATTGTTAAAATGATTACATTTTGGCTGAAATGATAACTGAAGGTTTGCAGAAATAATGTATTTGTGTCTTGTTGGTTATGAAATACTGCTCCAGCAACCCTCATCCCAAAGGTATAGCTACTTTTTGTCATATCTGCTTTATTTTATCTGGCAATTTTTCATGACTTTGTCAATCAATTTGTTCCTAATGACTTCATATCATTGTTTTCTCTTTCTGTTTTAATTAGTGTTTTTTTTTAAAAAGACCAATGTATTGGGTCAAAAGAATTAATAAATGAATAAACTGATTGATGAATGTAATAAAGCTCTATTCATTCATTTTTTTCTAAGTGAAAAGTTTAACAGCATATTTGTGAACTATGTTACACAGCTAGCATGCTACCAATGTCAGCTAAATATACTGTCAAACCTTTTTTTTGGGAGGGGGGGAGGTAATCTGTATACCATACGGATTTACAGACACAAAACTAAACTGTGTGGAAATGAGGAATTAGCTACCAGCCTTTATTTAGACCCATATGTTTTCCGTCATAATCATTTCACAATCTTTGTTAATTTTGCATTGATAATTACGTTCAAATCACAGAAATAAAGTATTGGTTTGTTAAAACTAAGTAAGGGATAATGTACAGCTATCTTAAGAAATCAATAAATTGACACAAAAATGGTCAGCCAGAGTCCGACATCAGAACTGCGCCCATAGCAACGGTCTGTTATACAGAGCAATGGTCTGCTATAAAGAAATAACAGACCGGAGAACGCCGTGATTGATCAATCAGAACAGAGTATTTAATAAAGCTGTGTAATAAATGGAGGTAAAAGCCTGAAGAACATTTTTAAGAAATGTACATTGTTTGTTTGTTTGTGACTCTCGTGTAATAAAAGTGAACGTTTCCATTGTTAAAAATGATTACATGAGAGCACAAGTAGCCTGGCTAGCAATAAGCTACAGATGCCTTCGGCGGCCCTCCATCAGTCATGTGACCCTTGTCTTGCATCTCGTAGTGATCCCTCGAGTCTCCTGTGGAGGAGGAGAGGTGGGTGTCGGCCATTAGACCTTACTTAATATTCATCACCCCCTTCACCCACACCCATCCGCCCATTCAGAGGACGGAGAGAGGCTCCATTGAGATGTTTCTGTTTGAAAACTCCACCCCTAACAATATGCCTCCCATCCCTCCAAACTGCTCTGATGGTCTCCTCCCTTAGGGGTCCTTTAGAGAGGATGTGTGTGCATATGTGTGTGTGGGTGGGTGGGTGGGTGGGTGTGTGTGTGCGTGCGTGCGTGTGCATTACCTAGAAAGAGAGAGCAATACAGCCTCAAGGGCCTTTTCTTGACACTGGAGGGGATGAAATGAAGAGAGGAAGAAAGAGAGTGGAAGGGAGTGAAGGGAGGGGGTAAAGGGCAGTATGAAAAAAAACTGGGTGATTGGATGATGCTGACAGTTTTATGTGACCTCCGGGGTTGTGTGGCGCGCACGCACACTCATGCATACACACATATTATTACTGTGATACATATAAAAGCATCAGATATAATCCAAAGCACTTGCTGCTCGGAAATGCCTTTTTTTGTTTAAAAAAAAAAAAGTGTGTGTGTTTGTACGTGTGTGTGCGTGTGTGTTAGCAATAGGAATCCTGGGCTAACAGGACTATTCATATAGCCAGTGGCTTGTAACCTACACCTTGTGTGTAACCTGACCCTCAAGGGGTGAGGTGAAAGGAGAGAAGTCAGATCTCAAAATCGCTACACCCAAACCTTTGTGAAAGACACACACACATACACACAATGGCTCATTATCTTATGCGTGTGTCACCGTGGTTTTATGAGCTTTATAGAGGTCGTATTGACAGGAGAGCCTGAAGCAGACTGGTGTACAGTTCTTTACACTTCTTTGCTCTCCCGTCCCCGTCCTTCCCTTCCTTCCCTTCCTCCCCCCCTCCCTCCCTCCCTCCCTCCCTCCCCTGCTGAGTCCATTAAAGACCTGCAAGTTTATCAGACTTAATGTAGCGTTAGCATATACAGCTTTTGCCTGTACCACGCTCTCTATTCTCCCTATCTCTACCACTCACTGTGCATAAACCTCACTAATACTATCTCTGCCATTCACAGCGGATGGGCCCCGCTAACGATGCTAATTAGCAAGCGAACACAATGCACGCTTCATCTCCCCTCCCACCTGTCAGAAGTACACGCAGCACAGCCTCAAAAACCAGAGAAAATAACTTCCCTCTCTTCTCTCCCCCTCCTCCTCCCTCTCCTCCTTACCACCCTCACTCTTTTGCGTTAGCGCCGTTTTATGTTTTGTTTGGTTTTCGCTGAGAAAACTCCAGGAGAAACTTTGCTACCTGTGTCTTTGTGTGTGTGTGTGTGTGTGTGTGTGTGTGTGCGTGCCATTCTGTTTGATAAGAAAATGGAGAGAGGGTGGGAGGGGGAGCATGGAGGGTAGAGGAGAGAAACAAGAAGAGACCAAACAAACCAGGGACATGACAGACACGAGGCGAGGGGAGACGGAGAATATGAAAAGAGCCCCTACTGTTTACAGTTGTAACCTCTGTTCTCTGCCTCGTGCGAGTCTTTGACAGAGGACGGAAAGATTTACTGTAGAAGGGAAGAAAGAGAAATGGGGGGAGAGCAAGAAACGCAACACCAAAGGTAAAGACCGCTGGCCACCTAAACCCTACACCACACCCCTGTAACCATCTTTATCCCTCGGTCCACACCTTGAGGGCATTCCCCAGTTCACCGCTCACATGAAAAGAGTGAATGTAGCCTTTCTGATGCTAAATAGAGTGGTGTGTTTCTGCTCCCCAGAGGATGCAGAATCCCGTTCCATCAATTCAGCCAGCTGCCCACACACACAAGTGCTTGTTGAGTGTACGTGCGTGGGCTAATGTGTGTGTGTGTGTGTGTGTGTGTGAGCAGAACGTATTGTGTAAGTGGTAGTTAGAATGCGACAGCAAAAGCTGCTCTCTAAAATGGTACTCATATTCTGAAGGGCCTACAGGGTTTCAGTGGCGCTCGCTAACGAGGCATTCATACTGATCCATTACAGAGTACCACATGCACGCACACACACACACACACACACACACACGCACAATATTAAACCCACCCATGAATGATGTCCTTAGAGCAACACCAAAACAAAAACTTTATCAAATGTACGCTAAATTCAGACACTGCCACATGCTGTCATAGCTACCACGCTATACTGATTTTAAGCATTTTAAAACATTAACATTAATGGAAAATTTAATTTAAAACATAACTGACGGGAGGCCCGATAGCTCTGTTGGTATAGCAGGCGCCCATATAACAAGGCTGAGTGCTAACCGCGGTGATACGAATCCAACCTGCGGCTATTTCCGCATGTCGCCCCTCTCTCTCCCCCTTTCTAGACTATCCACTGTTCCATCAATAAAGGCTTGAAAATGCCAAAAAAAACAAAACATAACTGACAAATTGAGAACTATTACATATATAAAATATTTCCATAAATGTGTGACTTTTAGATGCTAAGCATGTGATCTCCACAGAGAGTAAAAACCCTTCAATTTTTAGCTCACTCATTCACTCACTATCAGCCACTCTGCCCCTAGTGGCCAATAGGAGGCATCACAACATCTGCAGACATCACAATGAATCAAGAACACGTGCTTGCTTCTCCTCTGTAATACTGCTGAACTATGTGGTTATGTTTTCCTTCTTATTCTTGTTTCAACAAAAAACTTTCAAGTCAGCCTCTGTAGTAAGTTCTGATGACTTCTGTTGAGTTTGTCAGCAGTTTTTCTCTCTCCAGTGAAAGATATTCAGCCAGAAAGAAAAGTGGATTATTAAAGGAGTCCTCCAGTAGTCAGGTAGAAGTCAAAGGTATAGCACTTTTTCACATACTGCTGATCTTTGTATATTAATCTAAAAGTCTGATAACATGATGTATAGTTTCTCTCAGAGTAGAATAAGGTCTTAGCCCCAGAGTATTAGAGTATTCAAAGTAGCTTAAGATGTGTAAACAGCTGATATTGATGTTACCATATATACATTTTTATAACTATTATTTTACCAAGTGTGCCAGGTGGGTGCGACGGAACACAAGCCTTAAGGCCCAGACACATCGAACCGACATCAAAGAACTAGCGGCGACGAAGGCCAACCATTGCGTCACCTGTGTCTTGGCCAAAAAGTTGCACTTGAACACACTGCAAAGACTACAAACAACAGCCGACTACCACGTACGTTCTCCACCTGCATGAAATGAAATAACTCTCCCTACCAGCAGGTCGCGGTAGTCTGTATTCGTCATTCAAAAAGGGAAAACGGAAGACCGAGGACTGCGGATATACAAGCCGTTGTTATGATACGTACATGTAATAAATCAGCATTTGCAGACCATTTTCACACCACGCTCACTCGCCACTTAGCTTGATTCCAGATGACGTTGTGAAAACGTGTATTGGAATGATCAGATAAGATGAAGATGAAAAATGAGAAGAGCCTTCTGTGTGTGATTCACCATGCTGAATCGGCCAAAAAGCATCCGACATGGGCAGACTACAGACAACCGTGCGGGACACATGCAAAGAAACAGGATGATAGTGGAGCATTTGAAGCAATATGATTTTAGAGATATGAAGAACTGAATGTATCCCTTCAGATTTCTCTATGGTCCAGAGTTAATAGAAGCTAGCAGGAAGGGCCCTTCAAAAATGTTTGAGGACCAACCAGGTTAAAGGATTCTTCAATGTCAACTATTGTTTGCAGGTATTAAATGTTGTGTTCTTGAATTTCTATTCTCCTTAGTTGTGGTATTTGACTGTGGATTGAGTACTATGTGACTATTGTGATGAAACCATTTAACCATCTACCTAATCTACATTTCTGCTTTTCATGGTCATGTAAATGCACATAAATATGTAGTCCCAGCATTTTAATTAAAAAATATATTAACAAAAATGTATATAATTTACACGATTTCACCGCTGCAGTTGGATGAGTGATCCAGAATTCCACCCTTTACCTCCTACAGTAAAACCCTCGAACTGACTGTAAGCAAAAGTAGCTGTACTTCATTTAGATCATTCACATAATATACAATTTAGGTTTGGCAAAATAATCCAATAACCACCAGTAGCTGTGTCGGATGTACAGTAAAATGCAAACACAAGCATTCGAAAGTGTTGCCCATGAGCATTTCTGAGATTTGACCAAACATTTAACAATGGATAACCTACAAAACAGTCCAGTACTAAAACATCGATATGCATGTGCATCAGTGATGATATGAATCAAACGGACTGTGTTATCTTTGTGTATTAGAAATGTGGACACGGTGCCAGAGGAGACAAAACAGACATTAAACTTTGCCGAGCACTTGTGTGCTGCAGCAGCTGTTGTATTCACTGTTATTCACACTGAATATTGAAGAGGACAAATTAGCTTTCTTTCAGATTTGGCAGAGATCTATCCTCCGACCTTGTGGATATTATGCAGCTGGTCGATTACAGTTATTTAGAGGGATTCATTTGCCTAGTTTTTACATGTCGCCATCAACTATGCAATCAATATACAAGAACATACAAAATGCATTCAAAGTGTCAACTGTAATTAACCATTCGCCATCAGTCACACTGTAGATTAACCACTGCCGTTACAAGCACACACTGCAAATCAAACACTGCATGAGTGACCATTACTCAGCACTTGGAAAAACTTCATAACTTCCATATATGTCTACCTGACCAACCACAAGCACATGCAGAATATTGTTTGGGCTAATTTTTCCTCCATGAGTGAATCCTCTTCTCGAAAAATAAAGGATCTCTGCATCTCTGGACCTCGCTGCTGCATGGCGCTGTTGTGTGTGTGTGTCAAACTCCGACAGAGAGCTGAGGACAGAAGCAGTCGCATTTGGCGCTTGGCAGGAGTTCATTTTGTACCCTGCAGGCATCGTACGGTACCTTCGGTACTTTAGAAAACAAGTACCGTCTCGTTTTTAGAATTTTGGCATCGACTTGGTACCGAAGTATCGGTTCTCGTGACATCCCTAGAGCAGACGTATGCATACGGACGTATGCGTACGGACGTATGCGTACGGACGTATGCGTACGGACGTATGTGCACGGACAACCCGAAAACATAGTGCCTCTGGCCACGCCTGTCTTCGGCGCGGAGGAATAAAAAAGGTAGAATGGTCACCAGGAAGTGGCAGAAGCTATTGTTGTCTGGTAGCAAAGTCCGTAAATACACATTAATTGTACAAAATATACCTAGACTTTTACCATCAAGGCAATTATGTACCACCTTCCTGACCTGTCTCTAGCTTACAATCACTCTCAATCGTCCCTTGAGAAGAAGACGCCGCTCCTTAGGCACAAAGCAGAATGCAGAGCTGACGCTGGCTAATACAACCACAGAATAAAATTGCAGAAATGTTACATTATGTATACAGTTTGATCATTTGGAGATTTTTTTTTTTTCAAAGAAACTCCTCAAGTCATAAACAACTTTCAGTGGGTACAATGAGACCAGCCCATTTCTGAGTTTCTAAATGCAGCACTGCAAAATTGTTCCACTCCTTTCATCACAAGGTCAAGTACTTTGAGTGCAAACAATGGCTACAGCCTCACAGCAAACTCATAAAGTAGCGCTGCGCACAGATTCTCTCTCTTTGTACTTCGTTATGGCGGAGTGTGTGTTTGTATGTGTGTGTGTGTGAGAGAGAGAGAGAGACTGTGCTCTTTGTGTCTGTATCTTTGTGTCTCTCTCTATCCTTTTAAGACATTGATTTCTCCTTACGACGGACAGAAGGCTCTAAAAGGGGACAAAGATGGAGTGATGAATGGCTGCTGTCCTCAAGAGGGATGCTTGTTTTCTCGTCTCTCTTTGATGAGGTCACAGACAAGACACTGGGTCACAGGTCATGGAGCCGTATAGATTGACATCAAAAAAACACAAAAAAAACTCACTTTACTCTGCTCTGTAGGTCTCCAGCTGCAATTACCTATAAATTGTTGCCACTAACCATGTCAACCTTCACATAAACTCTAATTTACTCACATACACGGTCACAGTATATACACACATCTACACACAGAGGCAGGCAAACGCACATACTGTACGCATGCACGTACACAGAAGCAGCTTATAAGGAAGGAAAAAGTTGGCATCGAGCGGAGTTCCACAACACAATGTACCGTCTGACTGTGCATACTGTTGTATACTGTATATCCTAGAAATCCCCACATATCAGTGTGTGTGTATGTGTTTGTGTGTGTGCATCCAGGGGTCAGAGGTCAGTGAGTGAGGGGCTGGGGAATGCTCATGGAGCACACAACCAAATTCCAGCTAAACAAAGCTCTATCTGTGTTTTCTACAACAAGGAGGCTTTGGGACATACTGAAAGGTGAAAACATTGGCCTCTCTCTGGATGACTGCATGTCGGATGCATGTTCCTCTCTCCGGTCCTCTTTCTTTTAGGGCGCTTTCACAATCCGTAGTCTGTTTGGCTAGTCCGAATCAGAGCGAAATTAATACTTTTACTTTGTTTTCTAATATAATCTGGTTCGGTTTCACAGTGCACAGATTAAAACAGATCAAAGTTTCACTTGGAAACGGTCCGAGACCACCTCTCGCAAGTGGTCTCTGACTGGTTGTTTTGGTCGGCACCAGAGTACGGTTACTGCGTTCACAACTGCCCAAACGAACCGCACCAGAGTTCAATTAAAACGGACTATATGTTGGCTTGTGAAAGCGCCCTTAGAAATGTTTATTGGCATACAGTTGTTCCAAAAACACAGTTGTTTCCTCTTCTCGTTCACTGGGGAGAAATATTTAATTTGAATTCTTTTTTTTTATGCATCGACCTTTTCCCATTTTCCTTCCACCTCAGTCTATGCGTCTGCCTCATTGCAAGCTTGTTAGTATTAGGGCAGTAGGGTGTTTATGAGCTGTCTGTGTGTGCATGCATTCGTGTAAGCATGTGTGTGTGTGCGGTGTGTTTGTGTGTGAAGTGTTTGGGTACATATGTGTGTGTGTGTGTGTGTGTGTGTGTGTGTGTGTGGCCTTGCTGTGGAACGCAGAGGTCAAGAGGAGCTGACCTCCCCTGAGGCCTGAATCTGGTGAGAAGGGGGAGGAGAGAGGTGAGACCCTTAGACACACAGACGCACAAACAAACACATTCATACACACTCAAGCTTTAAAGGAGGTTTTTTTTTCTACAACTTGGGTTGTATTTTTGCAGTTTAGGCCATTGTTTCTATTGGTTGTGATGTTTTACTGAGGATAATTAGTGTAGATACAAAGTCACTGTATACCTGCAGCTACACTAGAGCAGCAGTCAGACATGTTTCCGTTGTTAAAGCATAGATGTATTTAATTTTAACTTCCTAAAATGATTACCCATGCTGCTCATTAAGCTTGATCATCTTTGTTCTGAAATGAGTTTTTCAAATAATAGTTATAGATGATGAATTGTTATCCAACCTGTTGCTTGCCCTATAGTGAACATGGTTTTAAAGCTGTGTCAAGAGGTTGCACTACATCTCCAGATCTTAGCAATCAAATAGAAAAATGTAAACATTATCATAACTGATAGGACCCAAAGATGTCACAAGAACAGATACCTCGGTACCATGTCAAAGCCAAAATTCTGAAAACGTGACGGTGCTCGATTTTCTACAGTACCGCAGGTACCGTCAGGGCTTGAGACCGTCAACCTGGGAACAACAGAATATGTGTGTGGGACGCAGTGAACTCACTATCACACCCTATTTATTTCGCTGATAATGCTACATTGTGAACAACAAAGCAGTATTGAAATCAGCAGGACGAGAGCTAGTTAACGTTAGCTGTTAGCAGCTGGTGGGCAACTAACGTCATTCATTATGATGCATTTAAGCTCTATTCAGTAAAAATGAGTGTTGCATGAAGGTAAATTATAACGTTATCATGATGTGTTCAAATGTAATCTTGTAAAATGAACTTTTTGGCATGAAACTTGAATAAATAAAGTTGTTTTTGAAGGAGATGTTTTCAATGCAAAATAGATATTAGAGAGAGAATTATGACCTGTTTAACTTTCTAACATTAGCTAAAAGTGTTACTGTTTTGTTTTGTTTTTTACCATGGTATCAAATTGGGTATCGAGAATTGTGGAAATTCACTGACATTGGTATCGACTACTAAATCGTGTCATCCCTAATAGGACCAAAGGCCAGACTACTAAACTAAGACAAAAACAACCCTCCAAATACATAGAATCATGCAGCACAAACAGACATGTTATGCAGGCACACACACACACACACACACGCACACGCACACACACACACACACACACACACACACACACACACACACACACACACAAGCACATTCACACCTGCTCTCCCCTTCTTCTCCCTGTTATTGAACTGCTTTTATTCTCTTGGCCTTACATTTTTTTCTGCCCCCTCTGCTCCCCTACACTCTTGTCTTTCAGACTAAACAAATGTAACTTGGCTGGGAAAGCGCTCCGAATCCAGATGCTGTCTCTCTCTCACTCCCTCATCCTTCACTACCCGTCCTGCACACCCACCACCCCTTCGCTGACCTTTGCCCCGCCACCCTCCCACCCTCTCTGGCAGACTAGGAGTGCTGCAGCACCTCTCCCCTCTCTCATTCAACAACACTCATTCATCCCCCCTCCCCGCCATGAAAGTTGAGGGTTGCTCTTCTTCTCTGGTCAATACACTCTTCTCTTTTAGGGGCTGGCCATTGCTTAACCACTGCACATTTAGATAACTCTGTTGTCCTCACTTTTACAAAACCTCTGGAAAAGAAAGCAGGACAATGGATGAGGGAGTGACCTAAGCTAAGAGGGACCCTGTCAGGCTGGCACACCTCTCCTGTCCTTCTGCGTTTTATCACTTCAATGAAATACTTGAGAATTCAGAGAGGCTATTGTGTGTTTTTAAAATGTCAGATTATGACCCGAGTATATCATTTTGGATCGCATACCGACAAATCACGCTAGACGGAGTCCGGAAAGTCCACAAATACATACAGTACTGCACACACATGCAGGATTAGTGATGACAGGGCCCACCATGAGGGTACATGTGAGGGATCTAGCGTTCGTTTCTAACTGGGAAGTGTGGCTTTTCAAACAGGAGTGGGCCCACCACAGGACAGAGAGAGAGAGAGAGACACACACACAGACAGACAGACAGAGAGAGAGAACTTTTAAGCCCTGTGGTTATATTTCCCTGGAGCCTACCCCAGCTTTACAACTCCATTAACTGCTCTAGTGCAGATTTTAGCCCGCTTCGGCCCAGATTTGTTCTGAAATAAATCAGAAATGGGGGAAAGGAAAGTCCAAAATGTGGGTCCCTGAGCACCTTTGGTATAATTCCTTCCACCGGCCAAGTTGAGGGAGCCAAATATTAGTACGACTACACGTCCCTCTCCCCACAGCCAAAGCAGGGCCACCCCGAGACGCAGGACTGCCCGACTGACCTTCCCTTTTAAGACCTTAACTTCTTCCTCTTCACCCACTCCTTGAATTTAGCACCAGCAGCTTGTGTGTATGGTTTCTGTGTGTTCTGCATGTGTGTGTGTGTGTGTGTGTGTGTGCGTAGGGGTCTCCAGTGATTCCCTGAACCCCGCAGCCAGTCTCATTTCAGCGCTTTTCTAAACATCACCTCTCAAAGCTCATTCCCGAATAAAAGACAACATGGAAAGAAAAACAGGACAGCAGCAGAAAAAGGAGGAAATGTTATTTAAAAGGTACCAGACCGCAGCATTTTCCACTGATATTATATACTCCCTGCCCAATCCAAAATATATACGGGCCGCAGGCCAAGAATGTAAAAATAAAACACATAGACTCAACATCTGGAGCAAACTGAACAAAACCCTCATTTAATCTGCCCTGAATACGGCATTCTACCGTTCTACCTCTGGCCTGTCTCACACACTGACACACACACACTCACTCATAGCCATGCACATACACACACACTCGTTGTCACATGTGCACACCGACTGTCCACGGGCCTGTAGACACGCAGAAATATGGGGCTTAAAACAGCTTTTATATGCACAAAGACAAGCCACCCACAGAAAGCTGAAACAGCTGATCATCATTCAACACAGTTTCATAAAAAACACACTTCGATCATAATTCGTCTGAATATTTAGAGGCATTTAGAAAAGAGAGGATGAGAGAGAGGGGAAGTTTAAACCCACCTGTTTTTATTAGGGCTGGGATGATTTACTTATCACCCGATTCAATACTTGGGTGTCCATTCGATATGTATTGAGAAGTATTGTGATTCAATATTACGATTTATTGCGATTTTTGTTAACTTTTTAAACACTAGACCATGGGAAAAAGTTGAATCATACACTTCTAGGGACTTTTACTTTAGTTTATATCTAAATTGATACAATAAAAATGTTTGATTTTCAGAATGTATGTAGAGAAATGCCCTGAAGTCAAATATATCAGTCATTGTCAAGAATTACAGAGCAATGTGTTTTTATAGCACCACAACTATTCAGAAATGTAGCTATTTCAAGGTATGAATATGGGACATTTACTTGGAAATATTTATAAATTTACACAGTAAAAATGCTTGATTTTGTGTCTGTATGTAGTCAGAGATGCCCTGAAGTCAAATACGTCTATCAGTCATTGTCAGGAATTATTTATTAACTTTTTCCAGCAACCCAAAAATTAAGAATAAAGACATTTCCCTCACAATTTGGTGTAATTTTCTTTTTAATTTATAAGGGATATTTAACATTTTTATAATTCTGGTGAATATGATCCAATCAATCTTATTTTTATATATGTATTTTGTATATACCCTTTGTTAACACCTTATTTTGGAAAACAGATGTAGTCACACGTGTATACTCCTGCTAACTCCACCAAGTCCGTCGCTAGCTCTTACCGTCAGCTCTGTTCTCTTTATACATCCATGATCAGCTCCATCGGGGCCATTTGAATGCATTTAACATAAATGTCAGTATATGGGTGCTCTGCAGTTGCAGCGTCGGCCAATTTGACAACAGAGATGAGAGTGACGGGTGGCTTGACCGCACTTTACCGCAATATGATAACATTTCTTGTCCATGACAGAGTTAGCATGCAGCTTTAGTCATGATGTCTAGCTCTGCTTTTCCTGCAATGTGTGAAACCCAAAGTGTTTCCATACTTTACTGTATATGTAGTGTTTACCACTCTGGGTTTAATATGTGAGGCTGCAGGTCGTATCACCGCGGACCTTCCGTCGTTTTCTACTTTCTCGCTTCAGCTTTGTTTTTCTTGAAATGGATATGACATCACGTTAGTCAGACTACAACAATAAAAGCGCTAACTTCCTTCTACCTCCTCATAGACTCAAATGAAGCAATTATATCGATTTGGGCTTTAAAAAAATCGATTACAAAATTGTAAAAAGAATTCTGCAATACAAAGGTGAAACCCACCCCTGGGTTTTATGCACACTAGACACCAAGATTTGAATGAGTTCGGAAAAAGTTATATAAATATGTTGTTTCTACTCTTGGCTGAGGTGAAACAATAGCAAATCCATAAACAGACAATACAACAAAGGCTGATGGAAACGGATTTTTCAAGTAAACAACAACTCCTTCTATTATTTCCATCAGTGGCATCAGTGTATGGCTGCAACCCAGCGTCATATTCCCCTGCTCCAACAGAAAGATGATACAAATAAAATAAAAATAGTGGCAGAGCAGACAAATTAATTCATGAAAATAACATAAATGCCATATTAGATGGAAAGCGGCAATGAAATGCCCCGACGTACCAGAGGTACAGAAGAGCTTCTGGTGCTCTTTTAATTATGTGCCCTTGTTACACCCTCTTGAGAATATAACAGCACTGGTTCGTAGATTTTTTTGGAAATTCGCTTAAAATTTAAACAACATTTGGTTGGAAACATAACCAGAGAGAAAGGAGAGGAAAAAGCACGAGAGAGGAAGGAGAAACGGAGTGCATGTGTGTTCGACTGTGCTTATTTTTCTTTACTTATAAGGATCAAATGTCCTCACAGGGATATTTTGCCACTCCTTATTAATTTGGGGTTAGGATTTCAGTTTAGTGTTAAGATAAAGATTAGTTTAGGGTTTGCTTTTATGGAGTGAATGCAGTCAGTAAAGTCATTCTTAAGTGTATTTTATATGTGTGTGTCTGTACGTGTGTGGGTCAGCGTCCTCTCAGGAGTTCCTGCTGCCGGCCGACCTGGCAGTAGCTGGCTAAGAGCTGAAGAGCGGGCTAAGAGCTGTGTAAGTTGTGGGTTTGATTCCTGCCCAGGCCAGGTGGAGGGTGCCAGGCACAGCAAACCACTGGGTACTGCACCTCTGCCAAGACCATGTACCACTCTCATAAAATACATTAACCTCTTCAGCTCCACGGACCTTTCACTGGCACCATCCACTTTACAAATGCATCTTGTGCAGCGGAGCTTTAGTAAAACCCACAGAAGCTCATTTTATATTCTAGTCAAGTTTAAAAAAGTTTCCAAAGATACCAGATAAGTCAAACACTGTCGGGGGTATAAAATGATGCAACAGAAAAAGAACATTTCCATGCAGCTGTAAAATATATTTAAGCTCACGATAGGTTGTGCTGTGTTGTGATTATATTACAGCTATGGGGCGTTGTTCGGCCCAACTCGATGGTCATCAATATGGCAATGTGAAAGTAATAGACGCATTACAATTTAAATAGTTTTTTATTAATAAATAATAATGGCTCTCCTGTCTGCACATACCGAGGCGGTATGACCGGAGAGGGCAGCCCTAGATAAGATATTAAATTGTTTCAACCTTTGATTACAGACCTGGATGAGTGGTAACGCTTGGTATATCTGTTTTTCCTTTTTGCCCATACACAGAACAGCAAACAGAGTAAAGGTAGAATAATGACAGTGATCCTACTATTCATGTCGAACTCCACAAATGCACACACAAACATTAAAGTACACACAGGGAGAACAAGAGAGACGATAGCGAGAGAGCCCGAGAGTCTGCTCACACAGATAGAACTGTCAAGCTTCGTCAGGTTTACAAGCACCAAGAGGTGTGTGCGTATGTGCATATGAATGTGTGTGTGTGTGTGTGTACGTGTGTGTGTGTGTGTGTGTTGTCTCTGTGAGCATCTGATAACCTATAACCTGTAAACTCAATCCAGCTCTGCAGTGACAGCAGAACACAGAAGCACATCAAAACCAGACCTCAATGACAGCTGTTTTTATCCATCGCAGGCCTCCTATCAATCACACACACACTAGTTATAGAGATTGATATTTAGTAACTATGAGTCGCATTTAACTCAACCCTGATTCATCAAACCTGAAATAATACATTTCTTTACTGACAGTCGTTCTGTTCTGATCAGTGGTCATGCGGGGCCTTTGCGGTGCACAGCTCTGTGTGCGCACACACTTTCGGTTACACCGCCTTCCTTTTAGATGAGCAGAGCACCATCTGTGAGTGGACGGCATGTACTGTATCACATTTTTCTGATCTATCTAAGCGCTTAGGGACTTATAAATGTTTCATCGGTTGCACAACAATGATTGATGCATGTTTTCAACTCCTTTGTAAATGAACAACGTTCAGGAATGCTTTTTGTTTTACATGATTTGTGAAAGTTGTGTAAAACCTCTGAGCAATTAAGCAACACCATGTTCGCTCCAATAAAGGAGTAAATCTTTTAATCTGTTATGGAGGAGTAGCAAAGGTTTGCTTTAGAGCTGCATTTCCATTAATAATTCATATTTAGTAGGGGTGTAAACCACAACGTTTCATACAATATTATATTGATTCTTTGAAC
Source organism: Sebastes umbrosus (assembly GCF_015220745.1). Classification (NCBI taxonomy): domain Eukaryota; kingdom Metazoa; phylum Chordata; class Actinopteri; order Perciformes; family Sebastidae; genus Sebastes; species Sebastes umbrosus. Next base: position 30,303,936 of record NC_051269.1, on the reverse strand, counting down.
AACGATACGATATTTGTTCATATCAAAGTCTGCCAAGATACGATTTCGATTCAATTCAATTCAGGGGCCTACGATGATATGAAATTATATCATATGTCCAAGTTATATTTATATAAACTCACAAAAATAACAACTAAAATATGATTTGACGATTTCATTACTGGACTTCTACAGACATACATGAAAAACAATTTCAAACATTTTTTTAATTAAATAATAACAGGACCAGAAATTGTGACGCAGATGTGCCATGGGAGTTTTAAAAAAAAAACATATCTTAGAGTAGAGGAGCTATGATGATGGTTGTTACATTTCTTGAATACAGCTATATTTTCTGTTGTATGCACGCAACTGAGCAGGGGCAAAGAATTAAAAAAATCCTTGATCCTTCTTTTGATTTCGGCGGTCGAGATCGGACGACAATTTCAATCGAGTTCTGATTTAGAATGGAAATCGTGACACCCCGAGTTTGTACCCACTTCATGTAATTAAACTCTAATTAATCTTTTGTCAATTCTTACTTTGAACAAATCTGTCATGTTTAGGTTTCCTTCGTATCATCCGGCCTTTCTTCACAACAAGTAAATGAAAAAAACACAATCAGTGCAGAGATTGAAATACAGTATATTACTGCATAATTCACAAGTAGTGTCCCACGGGTCGAGCTTATAACTAACACTCTGCTAGGCCTTTAAAAGACTCTCTGTCTTTCTGCTCCATACCCTGCTGCTGCTTTAAATCTCTTCCTACATATCTATTTCAAGTTAGATAGATCTTCACCATCTCTCTCTCTATCTCTCTCTCCGTCTCTCTCTCCTGTCCACCCCTCCTCCTCTTCCTCCTCCTCCGGCTTCAGTTAATTCATGAACAGCATCATGATTGAATATTAATAATTCACATCAGCTCTCCCTGATGACTCATTACAACCCTTCAAATGGAGCGGGAGGGAGACGGGCATACACAGATGAAAATATATGAAAGCACACACACACACACACACACACACACACACACACACACACACACACACAGATATATAAACTAAAGGTATAATCCAAACAGAAGTTTTTACTAACTTCCATTTAAAAGTCTGATATTGAATCCCAGACAAACATGACCACACACATGCATTCACACATAATAATTGCTTATTTGAACTAGCTAAGGTTGGGGTGTTGGTGTGAGGGCCGTGGCACGGTGAAGCGGAGAGAAACGCAAAGCTGACTGGAGCAGAATTATTAAAGGGCCTTTTTGACAGTTTAACAAAAAGTGGAAGAGTAGTGCATAAAATGTAACCTTCCCATTCAGAGCCAAAACAAAAACATAGAAATCGACTTCATTGTATCCGCGTGTCTGTGGGATTGGGTGCAGGCTTGTATGTGTGCATGTAATGTATGAGGATGACATCTTGAGAGTGTCAAGGTAAACTTAGTGAGTATTGGTCACTGAATGACAAGCATGTTATTAAGCCAATTATTAAATATGCAAGGAGAATATTCACATTAAATCAAGCGACCTTCAAGACCTTGCGAAGTTGTCATTGCAGTGACTGAAGAGGACTCAATAGAAAAACGTAAGACTCGTTTGGGTAATGATTCTTTTCTAACAATTTTTCTCTTTGAGTGGAGGGAAAAATGAATGTGTGTGTGTGTTTGTGTAACAACATACATCACATAATGACAACAATCAGATTTTACCTTTACTTTCCTCTAATAAAAAAAAACTAATTTTACAGGCTCCCAAAAAAACTAAAGAAGCTCCGCAGAGGAGGCCATGCTTTGAATCACTCACACAAAAACACCCTCACACTGTTGCACAACCATTTAGCCCCATTAGTGGAAAGCAGAGTTGAACACCTTGCAGACTGCGAGGTGTGTGTCGATCGATGGAGGTTAAACCCAGGGTTCAAATATAAACAGCAGGATAAGTCACAATCAATAGCTCCTATCCCCTGGCAACTGGTCAATACTTCCACACCCCGACCCGGTCAAAGGAGAGAGAGAAAGAGAGAGACACACACAGTGAGTCTCTATGTGCCTGTTTTGCGATAAGGATGTTAATTAATATATACACAGTCACACACACACACACACATTGCCTTGAGTTGATAACCTGTTAGCAGAGCTGTGGTAACTCAATAGACAGCCGCTCTGATGAAAAAAAAAAAAACACAACGGTTCCTATTGATTTTTCTTGCCGTGCCAGAATACCTTACACTGCTTACTCACTTTAACAAACGTCTACTGTCAACCACAATACAAACGAATATGACTCACACGCATACACGTGTATAGGCCTACGTCAAGGGTTACTCTATCAAGGCAATTCCTGCTTATGATGTGAATCCCTGGCTGCGGTTGAAAAGTCAAAAAATGACATCCTAATGTTTTCTCCTAACCACTTTTCCTTGACCTCGAAGGAGAACGTCATGAGGTCAAGGAAAGATGTGAAGGAGAGTTCATATTAGGAAAAGACAACCACGGTGTTAAGAGAATCCGACTGCTCTTACACTAGGCTCCGGGTCTGCTGTGGTGAAACTACAATGTGACGAAGATGGACTACAAAAGGCGCTGCTTCCCCCCCACCGTGGGTTCTTAAATATCTCCTTCAGTGACAGGCTGCTTCACCCGTGGTGTCTGAACGAGAGATACTGCAGTCCTTCTGCTGCTGTAATACTTTATATCAACATGTACGTGGACAACCAGTGAAAAATATCACTTCATTACCAAGGTTGGAATTGAAATTAAAAAAAGGAATAGTCTATAGGCTACCACAAAAATTGCATATGATAAATCATTTTTTTTTGCGTTACGGAGAAGGAGTAGAACCATTAAATGTATATTTCTTCCTACTCCCTTTCGGACGTAATATTTATTAATGTTGAGTTTTTGTTTGCTATATGTTTACTGTTCATTATATTTGTTATTCTTGTTTTGTTTTTTACTTATTTGTGATTTGTTCGACATGAATAAATAGAAATAAAGTGAAACGAAATCACTGTTGACTCATATTTATCAACAAGAATCCCAATTGACTGTATGAAAATATTGTGCAAGATAGGCATATCGTTTGTTTTCATGAACGGCTGAATGGTGTGTCGCTTTAAAAGTTACGGCCGCAAGGAATTGTGGGGCGGCAATATCTCCTTTCCATTCGCAAAGGATGGTCCAGTGTATCCTATGCTAAAGGAGATAAGAATGGTAAGCATTGAAGCATCTTTCCTCAGCATTTAGAGAATCCGAAAAGTCCTCATCATGGCTGCTACTTAGGTACCTCTGGATCATTTCACTCTGTTAGGAACCTTCTTAAGCAAACAAGATTTTTCGACCCCGCCATGTTACAGAAAGTATTTCTTATTTGCTGTACGCATTCCTTGTCCTTCTACCTTTATATTGCTTTTTCAAGCCAGAAACCACACCTCTACAGTAGCGGACCCAAAGTGCAAGGCAAAGAATATTATTCCTTGTGTAAGCGTGCACGTGTTGATGCTGTGTGTGTGTGTGTCCGTCTCAGTGTTAAGCCGTAGAGGAGATGGACTCCATATGCAGAGTGTTTTCACAGCCCTGAAGGAAATCATGACCATAGCAGAAAACCCACCAGCTATTTCACTAAGGTCTCATTTGTCTGTGTCTTTGTGTGCGTGCATCTTGGGCGAGGGCACGGTGAGTGTGTGTGTGCGTGTGTGTGGGCATGTGTGCGTTATTTGTGTAAGCCTGTGTGTGTTCCTCATGTGATTTTTTTTTTTGTTTCTGCACTGGCACGCACAGCGTATCACACCCACCTCTCTGCGACCAGCACAAAATAAAAATATACCTTACTTCCCGTTTGCACGCAAGTCCAAGGGTTGGGATGTGTGTGCAAGGCAAGCATGTGTGCGTGTGTGTGTTTGTGTATATGCTTCCAAGGGTGATGAGTGGGCGTTGGCAGTGTGTCTTTGGCGTGTAACTGCTCAAAATAAGGGCTCTCAACTCCAGAATAAAGGCCATTATGAGGGCATAAATGTGGCCACACACACACTTAACAATTATTAATCTGTGTTCATATATTTTTAAGGCTAAATTCAATTAGCGATGAAGATGTGAATTAGGGTTTCATCTGAGTCTGAGACTAAGATGACATATTAACTATTGGGCTATTAAAACACCCATCAATCAGACTGGGAAAGGGAGGAAGAAGACGTTGATGAGAGAAGGTGATCACTTGTTTCAGAGTCGCTCACCTTCCTTTTGTTCTTTGCACAACTTTGTCCCAGCTATCGGAAGCAGGCATCGTGGGAGAGCGTCCTCGTTCGGTTCTCAGTCTCGCCTCGGCGTAGAAAACGCAATCCACCGCCATTCCCACCTAGACACGAGACCAGAGGAGATTGGTTGATTGTTTCTAAAGCGGGCTTTATCACTGCAATAAAGTTGGGAGCCGGGAGTTATCAGTGATGGCGGGGCCAGCTAATACAGCTCAGCCTGAGCCAGGCTAATCATTTACAGCAGCGATCTAAGCAGGGCACACGGCTCTATTAGCCCACTAGCATCATAAGCCTGATTAGCGAGCGCTTCCTCGTTTGTCGCCTGTCTGTCTGTTTGCTTGTCTGTCTGACGGTGGACAATGAGGCTTTGGGAGAAGAAGGTTTCTGAGGGATGCATAGATTGTGAGACAGCAGCCAAGAAGAGAGAGTGGATGAAGTGCAAGGACGAGACATGAAGAGATGGGGCAGCGGGCCAGTGTTGGGACATTCATGATTAAGGGTGCAGGTCCGTTGGGGTACAATGAGTTTAAAAAGTGTACAGATGTGGAGGACAGGTGTGAGATATGAACTTGTCGGAGTGCCAGAAGGAAAAAAAAAAAAACAGGCATCAGTGATTACCTAAAGAGCCATAGACTCAGGAGACAGCCGGTCTTTATGATAGAATCAATAACCATTCATGGCCGGCTGCTCTGGAACCAGCGTTTTTTCCTCTAACGCACACAGATCAATACAGGTGATTATCAGAGTTAACCCCTCACTCTCTGACTCTGATCTTTAGTCTCCGGACAGCGAGACGTGTAGCTCGATATCTTTAGATAACGAGCTGAAGATTAAAACACATACGGCCGGGCGAAGTATCGACATTACAGCCAAAAGATGTTGGATACTGTACTCATAAAGTGTAGAATAACAGAATCAAATTGAAAATACTTTTTCCCACTGACACACCAAGTCACACAATGACTCTCACTAAAATTGATTTCAGTTCTGTTCTCCTGCACTTTTTATTATCTTCTTTCGAAACGTTAATAATCCAGCACACTGCCAATGGCAGCACAGAAAGTAATGAAATGAGTAATTCCTCGGCATTTTTTAGGACCTCTGCAACATTTGTGTGTGGTATTGTGTGTTTTGTATGATGATGCCCTTCTTGCCCTTGGTTGACTCGATGTCTAAGGTCAACCCCTCTCTCTCATTAGTCCTGACCCTCCGCAACCTCCTCTCATCTCCGGTGACTTACGGGTCAAACCAAACACACTAATTATGGAGAAATGGAGGTGCAGAGCGTTAATGTTTGTGAGCCGCAGAGAGGCAAACAATAATTAGAGCCGGGGTAAACAGTAGGCTGTGACACTGTGTCATAATTCAGCCTTTCTCACCTAATATTTACCATAATGCACGATGCTACGAGAGGCCCTCTATAAGGCAGCAGAAACTCTGGATGCTTTGGCTACCTAACAACAGGTGGGCGGGGGTGTGAAACTGTCTTTATTGACACATTAAAATGCTTGCACACAAACAGACACGTGCACGAAACAAGCCGCTGCACTGTCAGACTTCTAATTCCCCGTGCAAACTGTCTGCCCTGTGTCTGCCTTATGGACATTTATACGTGTCCAACAGCGCACATCAGAAAACATCTGATTCTCTTTATCACCACTGCTTCTATTTCACACTGATCCAAAATAGACATACTTGGAGAAACACAAACAGATGCACACAAGCGCACACACATACACACACAATCTACCTCTGATCCAAAATACCTCCAGAACAAACAGAAAACAATTCCAGGCATTTTTTTTTTCTCTCTCTCAGCGAGAGCTCAGCCGCCAGCCAATAACACCAGGCAGAATGGGTTACATGGCAGAATGGAGTGAAAGTAATAGCAATGGGCCTAACCTAATATTACAACCACACTGAGTGCATGTGTGTGTGTGCACAAATATGTACATTCATGCCTGTTCAATATGCTTCTTAAACCCCCGATGGCATATCATTGAGTGACATGCGGAGAAACAGAAATATGAGGAGAAAAATAATAGAGAATGACAGAAGTTTTGCAATTCAAAGCCACTCGAAAACAATGTATATTCTGACACAGTATGGTGCCGCTAAACAAAAGCGTATGGTTGGCAGCAGAGAGAGGAAAAAAGAGAGGTAAGGAGAGAGAGAGGAAGACAGAGAGGGGCTAAGATAACGAACCATTAAACTTGGCACTGCTGTCCAAAATCCTGAGGAGAGAGAGATAGAGCATCTTTAAACACTGTCATTTGACTTTGAACAAAGTGACTTTTGAAGTGAAAGAAGCCGTTTCCCCCTTTTTCCTTTTTTCCTTTTTTCCCTTCCCTCCACATTTTAATGCTCCCTGCTCTATCATGTAAATCCCCATTCAAATTAGTTGGGCATTAGAGCCCTCAGCAGTAATGTCAGAGAGACTGAATGAGATGGGGGACTTAAGCACCTAACGAACAATGAAATTCCCAAGCCTTGGGACAGGACAATTAAGAAGCAGGCTTAGCCAATGATGAAAATTTATTGCTATCTAATACATATTTCTATTTTCTGAACACTAACCAATTTGAATGTGATTAAGGGGGGTGGGGCGCTTCATTAAAGAGACGCTGGCTCTCAGAGGTCGCTGGGAGAGGAGCCTTTTGATGTTAAATTACAAATACGGAGGAGAAAGGCACTGCCATTGTCTTTTTGGGGTCCACGTATTGTTTTCTGTGGTTCCCCTTAAACGGGTTAGTTAACCCCTCGCTGTCCAGGAGAGATGCTAATATGACGGGCCTGGGGGAGCGAGAGGAGGGGGGCAGGAATGGAGAGGGCTTTTTAGTGGGATAATAGACAAAATAAATGCCTTAGCGTTTATTCCTTTCATCAGAATGAAAGCATCCATCCATTCATTGTTTCCTCCTTTTTTCCTTGTGCATCAGTCTGTCTGTGGGCCGCGCTCACAGTGGGTGTCTTTGGCTCCGTCAGAGCCACTTGCACAGGAAGCGCCAGAGAAAGGGAAAAAGAACAGAAGGAGTAAAACTAACAAGCCCATTAGAAAACAATTCAATTCATAGCAGAGTCACAGTTACGCTGCCAATAAATTCTAAGTGTTATTCAAACTTGCCGAGATGTATTTTTTTTTATTTCAGAGCCTCAGATGTGATATGGAGTGACAGATATTTTATTTATTTATGTATTTTTTTTTTTTTGCCAGATCTCATCCTGTTAAAATGACACAATTTGAGTTATGGATTTGTAATTGTCTGTCCTGTATGTCGGTGCTATAGTTCTGACACCTGTCCATTTAAACAACCACATGATCTTTCTCAGATAATAAAATCAAGTATGCTCTGGCCCACACTGCACTCGGTGTTTTCTGTCCAAACCAGTGACGGGAGGGTGCTGGTGGTCCGTTACTGGGCCAGCAGGAGTAAGAGGAGAACTCCAGCACAAAAAAAACGTCCAAGCTGAGAGCCAAGGCATCAGCGTCACGTCGTTTTCAGCCAGATATGAAGCTCTGGGAATGGCTTACCAGAATACTCAGATGGGGGGGGGAGGACAACGCATCTTTTGTTATTTAACTGTCCTGCTCGGAGAGAAGGACCATAATTCGGGTCGGAGAGGAGAGCAGCAAACTGTGCATATATCTTCTCCCCTGCAACACGCGCCAGGGCCAGATTAATTTGCGTTAATGGATGCGTTCTCAGGCCTAGTTTGGAGGGGATAAAGGACATTTTCATTAACTTTCTTTATATTTAATGTTCAATTAGTTGCGGGTATAACTGGACCATAATCAGATGGAAATATGGGCAGGAATTAATGCCCCGGCAGGAAGAAAGAAAGACCAAGGGATTGGTATGCACCCAATGCGAGCTGTGTGTAAATGTGTGTGTCTGTATGAGGGCATGTGTGTGTGTGCGCTTGTCTTCATGAGACTTGATGCTCAGCATGCATAGTATTACAGTACAAAAAAGTATTAAATCTCATAAATATATTTATAGAGATTAGTTGAGATATTTACATGAATACACAAATATGTGCTGTTGTGTCAGGAGCGATGCCGGCGGGGGAAAGAGAGAGAGAGAGAGAGAGAGAGAGAGAGAACGGAGGAGGTTTACAACGGCATAAAGAGAAAATGAATGACACGGAAAATAGAAAAATCAAACGCTTTATTGTGTGGGAGAGGCATGCTTTTATCATCCTGATAGGCAGTGTTTAGTGTCGTGTGTATGTGTGTGTGTGTGTCTGTGACTGATGCGGCGTGTTGTGTTGCATGTCACGCTGAATGATAGGATTACTCATTTTCCCCTTAGCAGAACACAAATCACTCTTTTATCCGCCATCATTGAATCTTTCCAGGGTTAAGTGTTTATGTTCACAGCTTCTCACCGCGCACTGTGTGTGTGTGTGTGTGTGTGTTTGTCTCTTTTGCGCATTTTGTTTGTGTGTTCAGCAGAATATTCCTCCAACCTTCAACAGCAAAGTGAAATGGCAGAAACTAAATGACTGCTAAAAAAAAACGTCTCACTTGTCTACAGAACTGAGGTGTGTGTGGGTGCATGTCTTTCTATCACACACACACACACACACACACCAAAACTAAGTAGTTTACAGGCTGAGCTGTGGAAACAAACAGAAAAGAGTTGAAGAAATGAGGAGAAAAAAAAGCAGAAAAAGAAAAGAAAGCGCTACATACATGTGTGTGGGTGTGACTATTCATGTGTGTGTTTGGGGGTTGTGGGGTGAGATATGAGGTCACTGTCTGGGGATTCATGGCCTGGAGTCCTGCAGACTATGAAGACGATGACGGCAACTTATTCTTCTCATGAAAAGATCATGCGAAGGATTTTCAGTCCTACTGCTTCCTGTCGAGGCCGCTGGTGGCTGAATAGAGACCTTGACGTGCAGATTTTTATTCTACCTTGTGCACTCCAACACTGTGATTCCTGTCTGAAGGTGGTTTAAGTGGAGGTTGTGACGGGGACATTTACTTTTTGATACTACTTTGTGTCCTTAGCTGCCCGTATTGTGGTCTCAACCCGCTTTGCTGACACCGTCTCCCTCTCTTTCTGCCGATCACACCCTCACACAAACATGAACACACACACCAGAAGCTAGTTTTGTGCAGGTTAGTGTTAAAGTGAAGGCAGCTACATTATATTCAGACTAGGGCTGGGTGATATGGCCGAAATCTTCTATCACCACAGAGGTAATTTAATTTCTCAATAACGATATATTGTATATCACAATATAACATGTTTTCTGTTAATTCAATAAATAAATAATAGGGCTGTCAAAGTTAATGCGATAATAACGATCATCGCGAAGGAGGCTAAAGAACGCTCCAAACTTGCGTTAAATTTTGGCGAGGAAAAACTGGCGTGGCCATTTTCAAAGGGGTCCCTTGACCTCTGACCTCAAGACAGGTGAATGATAATGGGTTCTATGGGTACCCACGAGTCTCCCCTTTACAGACATGCCAACTTTATGATAATCACATGCAGTTTGTGGCAAGTCATAGTCAAGTCAGCACACTGACACACTGACACTTGGGCTTGAATTTGCCATGTTACGATTCGAGCATATCTGCTTTATGCTAAATGCAGTACCTGTGAGGGTTTCTGGACAATATCTGTCATGGTTTTGAGTTGTTAATTGACTTCCAATAATAAATATATACATACATTTGCACAAAGCAAGCTCATTTGCCCACTACCATGTAGATAAGAGTATTGAATACTTGACAAATCTCCCTTTAAGGTTAATTTTGAACAGATAAAAAAATGTGTGATTAATTTGCGATTAATCGCGAACAATCATGCGATTAATCGCGATCAAATATTTTAATCGATTGACCGTAATAAATAGGCTATATGATATAACCAAATGGTAAAGCCTATTTTTGTATATTCCTGTGTGGATTAAATACTTGACAAATGAAAAGGACTGAGTTTTTTTCTCATTTTAACAACTTGAGTGCGAAATGGACATAATAGTTTTAAAAGAATACCATGTAACATTTCAGGGGATCTACAGTATTAGCAGAAATGGAATATAATATTCATATCTATTTTTTTATTAGTGTATTATCACCTGAAACTACACTCACGTTACCGCAGTCTTGGAAGGGGAGGAGTGAGCAGAGGGGTATTTAGTTGGTTGCAATCTGCAACCACACCACTAGATGCCACCAAATCCTACCCACTGCACCTTTAAGCAGGGATGTCACGGTGAGGAAATGTTCCCGCCGGTTAATAAACTTGTGACAACACTGGACATTTTACAAGAAAAGATGACGGTCAATATATGCAGAGCTTACTTTGATCTTTAACATTGGATGGCTGTGTGTCTGACCTCTCCTGACCGCTGCAGGGCCGCAGGTTTAGCAGATTTATACCCGGCGCCGCGCACACCGGCAGTAACTGCTCCATCCTCTTCACTGAGATTGCCTCATTAACGTTATGGTTCCCTTATAGCATTTGGTTTATATCCAAAATATTGCCAAATAGGCGATTTTGCTTTTTGCTTTTACACCAAATCCTCCATCATCGTTCTCTGTCAACTCTCTCTCGTCCCATGTCTGTGAAATCTGACTCTTGCGACTCCGTATGGAGCAGACACTTTCACTTTCAGTTTGTAGCGTCTGTTCTCCGACTATGTTTTGATAACACGGTGCTGATACGCGAAAAAGAACCAAATGGGTTTTATCACTATAAAAAAAAGCAAAACGACAGTGGGGGCGGGGGGCAAATAATGTAATCGTGTGTGGTCGAACACTGTGTAACACCGGTAACACAGAATACCGCGGCAAGCCTACTTCGAGGCAGCTACAGTATATTCAGACACTATGCGTAACCACAGTAGGCACAGTAATTGTGGGACTTCGTACACAGTGAAAGTAGTCTGCAGTGAGATCGGGTCATGAGGACGGCAAGGGATCATCTGTCAAGGTCGCACTTGATCGTTTTTTTGTTTTTTGTTATCAGATCGCAGATGTTTAAATGTTCAATCTTTCATGAATAGTAACAGCCACGAAGAGAATCATTCCTTCTGCCGCGTTCTCACAATTTCATATTTTAAAAAACACAGCTTCAAGACATCAACCACAGTCTATTAATTTATTTTCTAAACCCATTCAGTGAGTGGAATACTTTCTAGTTTGACAAGGACAGCAGTGGGATGATTTATCTTCTAGAGAGAGAGAGAGAGGGAGAACAGATAGTGGAAGCAAGACACCAACACACTGCGCCCGCAAACTGCTTGTATGCAACGTGCTCCACTTTTGAATTAATTGAATCAACATATAAAAAAAAAAGAATTCTGATAACAGTATGTGTATTTCATTAGTCCTTCATGTCTGTGCCACAATAAACTAGTTATAGCTTCAAATAATCTTTAGTCATAGTCAATGAAATTTCTTGCCATAGTGAATGGAAAGTGGATTTACAAACCCAATGTCCCCTCTGCTTGTATTGGCGTCAGTGTTTGTGCACTCCATCCAAGTGAATTCCTTTCCTACTTTCAAACAATTTCATGCTCCAATTCCAAAGGCTTCAAAGATAACGGAGAGGGGAGTTGGGGGGGGGGGGGGGACATGGAGGAAAATTCTGATCATTTGGTTAAGATTCCCTCTGAGTTCATTAGCTGCCCGCATTAATTAAAAACAAACAGGATAAATTGACCACAAATGGAATTTTGGGTGAAATCTTGTCAGCAATCCAATAAAGACGTGGGAAAAAAAATATCATTTCAATTACAGTGTAAGCTGTCTAAAGCTGGGGTCAGATCTGCCCCTCTCCATTGAACTTCAGGGCTTCCCAGGCTCTGTCTTGGTGAGAGCATCCAGGGACTTGAACACAGACGATTACTGAGGTAATTTGGCTGAAAGCCCACTTGAATTGGCCCAGACCCTCGATACTATCAGCTTCACAATTAACCAACAAAAACAGATAACCTCCAAATCTCTGCAAGCCGTTGCAGCTATAATAGCTCACCAGTCTTGCCCAACACACACTGCACACACACACACACACACACACACGCACGCACACATACTGTACATATACAGATACAGTACAGAGGCACACACTCGTGAAGTTACACACAAATGCTGGCGCAAAAACCCAAATACACTGCAGGGATTTCTGTCCAATTAACATGCATGCAAAGCAATTTAGAACCCAACAAGATGTTTTTGTCTGACTGCTCCGGGGTAATTTAGCACTTCTGTTTCCACACAAGCCTGCCATGAAGGGAGGGGAGCAAGAAGCGAAGAGGGGTTAGAAAAGTGGAATGGATTTCTTGATTAAAACTGGCCTTTTTCCCCCCTCTCTCTGCGTACAGAGGCGTGAGGCTGCGGCTACACACACGCAGCAAACATGCAGCGAATCCATATGGCCTAATACAGAGCCTCAGCATCATTGTTAATTTCCTTTGTTAGCCGTCTGCTCCCATGGCCGATTTAATTTGTGGTGGTGTTTTAGCGAGCGCTGGGTCGGAATTGAATTAACAGACATTCGTCCGCTCGTACATTTCCTCTGTGTCCGACCCGATGTGTGTGTCAGTTTTACATATTGTTCAATAATTGGACTTAGATTACTGTTGATGTGAATGCATGATCACACTGATGCCTCTCTGCAACAGACGTCTGGTGGATGGTTAGCTGCATGACGTGGTTTCTGTAAGAGCTCGGCATTCATACTTAAATTATTTCTCAGAAACATGCAGTGAAAGAGGGATGTTTAGGATGTTTGATGCTTTTATCTTTTATTTGGCATCACTGTCACTCACTCAAACTGGGGCTGCACAATTAATCAAATATTAATATCGATCACAATTTTGGCTACCAACAATTAAATGAACATGATCGACGGCGATATGTAAGGGATAATGTACAGCGAGCGGGTTTTTGAAGGGGTTTCTTTCACAACAGTGACCCGCTAGCTGAACATTATCCGGCTTATTACACGGCCACTTACTGAAGAAATCAACAATTTAGCACAAAAACAGTCCGCCAAAGTCTGGCATCAGAACTGCGTCCATAGCAACGGTATCTTATACATAGCAACGGTCTGCTATAAAGAAATAACAGACCGTAGAACGCCGTGATTGACCAATCCGAAACGAGTATTCAACAACGCTGTGTATTAATGTCGTTTAAAATACAAAGAAGAAGATTATTTTAAGTCTTCTTTTAATGCAAAGAGTTGTTAATTAGCAGGAGTGTAGCACAACGTGAAAATGAAAGCAGCGCTCTGTTGATTTAAATGTGAAAGTGCAATAAAAGTATTTTGTCCCTAAAATCAATGAATAATCGTGATTTCAATATTGATCAATTGTGATTATCATTTTGACCATAATCGTGCAGCCCTAACTCAAACACCTCCATCTGTCTCTGTATCTCTCACACACACACACACTCGTATCAGACAGTGTTGGGTAACTCCCCTTCTCCGTGGCGAGGTAATTGTTAATAAAAGAGCAGTAAACAGATGGAAGTGATGGAACATCGGAATGAAGAGATATTAGAAAAACACATAAGACAAATGCTGTGAAAAAGAACAACATATCTGGGCCTCCCACCTTCACAACTCCCTCCTCCTCACCCTTTCTTCACGTAATTAAACCTATAGTCACTTTCAATTAGCTAGCCTTTCTCCCCGTGCACGCCTTTATGCAAAAATTAATTAGTCAATTAGCCAATTAACATGTGAGCAGGTCTTTGTGTTAACGAGGCTTTTACAAGCTGTGGCAACCCGGCAGTAATGGCAGACAGGCAATAGACGCCATGGGACTAGTTTACACCACACCGATTCCACACGGCCGGGCTGCTGGCACACAATCCTGGGGCACATGCACACACTCACACACACACACACACTTTAATTTACTCTGCTGCAAACCCTTAACTCATACTCCACGCAGCAGATGGACTTGCTTGCTTATTTTACCCCAGTTCGGTGATTAGATGTCTTTCATTAGGTGAATCAAGTATGTTGGGACCGGACTGGAGTGAGGCCAGCAGTCCCTGTAGACTCCTAATGTTGCTGCGTTGAGGCCCACCGCCGCACACTGTTCCCGCTAAAAGTGCTGGCCCTTCCTCTATTAGGCCCAGACCACAAATCACCGCAGTTTATTTTTACTGTGCATTGTACACAGACACACATCTCCCTCCCCGAGTCACATAATACGCATGCCCTTTCTTTCTCACTCTCACACACATGGACAGAAACGGACGCGCACGGTCCGGTTGTATCAGCGTGCGTCTGTTCTGTGTCTGTGTATAGGAGACAGCAGTAATGGCTCCTGCTTCAAATAAACAGAGAGCAGAGAAGCCTCCCATCCCTGCTTCCCTCTGACCTAAATCACGGCTGGACGGACACCCCACTTCCTCACGCTGGACGTTCTCAAGAAGACTAGCGCTTCACTACCAGATCTGTGTGTGTGTGTGAGTGTGCGTGTGAATAAGTGAGAGGGCGAGCGCGACAGAGAGCCAGAGAGCCAGAGAGCCAGAGAGCCAGAGAGCGTTTTGATATATTCCACATGTTGCTCGCAAAACCCAGACACAACAACTCCTCGGCATACGGAGGAGTGTTATGAAAAAGAGAGGAGACGGAGAGAAGTTTCTGCTGCTGAGGAGAGGGAGTTATCGTGGGTATGAACCGGTGGGGGTGGGGTAGAAACAACACCCCGTGCTTTTAGGAGAGAGAAAAAGAGGAAAAGTGTGAGCTGCTGAGAGTTTTAGTGTGCCGAGGTAGATTAGGAGAGAGGGAGGGCACAGAAGAAGAAAAAGAGAGGTCACGGAGGGTTCACGTAAAAAAGAGCTCTCTGATCACCAAAACAGCTCCCAAAAAAAGAACCTGTCATTTTAGGCTCAACGCACAAATACACACCTACGCACACACACACACATTTTGTGCTGGTAGCGGAGATCTCTCTGTCAGTACAGAGTGCCTGGCCTCCTTGAGAACGTTTATTTTCCCGTTCCGTCAATCTAAACAATCCCTTAAAAGGGATCGCAGATGTTTATAGGCCTTCACAGAACAAATGCTGCCTTTCTGAGCTGCAGATACACACACACACACAAGCATGCAAATATACACACACACACACACACACACACACAAACACACACTCCCCCCAGCGGAAGAAACAGAGGCAAGTGCTTGTAATGAAGACACACGCTATGAAGGAGAAAGGCAGAGGACGGGACCAAAGTAAGCAGCAGCCACAGCTTAGTGTCACTGACATAACAAACACTCCACATGCTATTTCACGTGTCCTATTTTAAGACTCACAGTTTTAGTGCAACATACAGGTGATGATTTATACTTCAGGGCAAAAGATACACAGAACACCATTTATTTTTTCAACCTGATCAGATAAACAAGAGCAAATAGAGAACTCTTAGCAGAGGAGGAGGAGGAGGAGGAGGAGGAGGAAGAAGAAGAAGGAGGAGGAGGAGGAGAACAGAAGGCTGTGTGTCTATGTGTGTTTGAAGAAGAAGAACAAGAAGAACAAGAAGACGAAGACGAAGAAGACGAAGAAGAAGATGATGAAGACGACAAAGACGAAGACAAAGAAGAAGAAGAACGGAAGGCTGTGTGTCTGTGTGTGTTTGAAGAAGAAAAACTAGTAGAAGAAGACAAAGACAAAGACAAAGAAGAAGATGAAGAAGAAAAAGAAGAAGATGAAGACGAAGAAGAAGAAGAAGAAGAAGAAGAAGAAGAAAAAGATGAAGATGAAGACGAAGAAGAACAAAAGAAGAAGAAAAAGAAAAAGAAAAAGAAGAAGAAGAAAAAGATGAAGAAGAAGAAGATGAAGAAGAAAAAGAAGAAGATGAAGATGAAGATGAAGATGAAGAAGAAGAAGAAGAAAAGATGTCTGTGTGTCTGTGTGTCTGTTTGCCTGTTTTTTTTTTTTTTAAAGGCTTGTTAAAAAGGCTGCCCGCTCTGCCTGGGCTCTAAAGCCACTCAGACAAGCAGTGTTTTAGTGTAAACACACACAGTGGTTTTCCCCTTACATGGCCATGTGCTGCCAAACTGTGTTTGTGTGTGTGCATGTGTGTTGGGGATGGGTGATTATGGTCATTATTAACCTGCTCCGTGTGTGTGTGCGTGTGCGTGCGTGTGTGTGTGTGTGTGTGTGTGTGTGTGTGTGTGTGTGTGTGTGTGTGTGTGTGTGTGTGTGTGTGCGTGTGTGTGTGTGTGTGTGTGTGTGCGTGTGTGTGCGTGTGTGCGTGTGTGTGTGTACTGGACTGAGCTCATGTTCCAGAACAATGTTGTTTATACAGTGCCAGGTATTTCATGTCACTGACACTGCGCCAGTCTAAAGGGCACATCTTTCATCTCCCACACCGCGGTACTCTCTCTGTGGTTTAGGTTTATTCACACCCGAAAAATACCCATTTAGCAGAAGAAGGGGACGAGTAAATGGGAACGTTTGAAGAGGAGCTTCGGCGGCTCTCGTCAGCTTTGAAGGACAATGCTGTATCTTCTGGCGCCAGTGGTCAAATAATTTCCAAATTGGTGACTTAAAAAAACTTTATCGCGGACTCTTTGTGATTGCTGTGACACTTTCCCGTTAGTTCATTAGTTCTATCTGAGGCCATATATGGCAAATAAATGAAGTTTGAGTGTTTTTATAGCCTTAGGACAGTGCGGTCTCCTATCAGAGGATAATGTGTCTTTATGATAGTGACTATTATAACTTTGGGCAGTCAGGCAGGGACACAGGGGAGTGTGAGGGGTTGGGGGTGTTGGAGGGGGGGTCCCCGAAGTCTTGGTAATGAAGCTCGATCCATCTCTCCTCTTTCACACACACATGCATATGCACACACTCAAATTGGCCAACTCTAAAGGCTCTGAGGGCACCGAACACTGTGATTACGACCGGCTGGCCATGAAAAATTAACAGGTTTATCTCTTTCCCTTCTCTCTCTCTCTCTCTTTCTCTCTCTCCTCTGTGTCTCTCTGCCCCTCTCTTTATGGTAGTTACTCTTTGTACGCCCCCATCCCCCTGTTCTGTCCATCTCCGTTCGTCTCTACCTCCAGCCCAGCGATACTTTTCCAATTTTCCTTCAGTGTCTCCCACTGAGCCCAGGGGAGGACTGGGGGAGAATGGAGCTGTGATTAAGTTGATACATTCGAGATAATAAAAGCAGAATGGCTATCATTCTCTCCTCTCTCTTGTACGCAAGAGCGCTTAAGCCCCTCCACCACCACACCCCACACGCCCCTTCTCTGTCTCTGCTCTGGGCAGTTTGGACACTGATAGACGAACCATATGTAAGGACAATGGATGGGAGACTGTGCGAGGAAGAGAGGGGAAACGCCGCAGATACGTAGAGACGACTTCCTTCTCGTCTCATTGCTTGATATCGTGCTTTACTGCAGCACCGTTCCACTTGGCGGTGTCACACATGTTAGAGTCAGCAGGAGATACGCTCAACTTCTGCTATCAGCTTCTGTCTGTTTTATTCTCTGCTTTTAGTCCTTGTTCCTATATGGAGTTAGATCAGTCTCAATATTAACTAATGCACACAGAAGGATTCACAAATGTATTTTGTGATTTATATATAAATGACTATTTTTCACTGCACACAAAAACAGTTATTGTATATAAATGTAAAAAAAATCTACATAAAAAAATAGGGTTCGCAAATATATTTCTGATGCACATGAAAATATCTCCTGTTTTAAAGAAATGTAATAGAAATCCACAAATATATGTGTTTGAAAGTATTTGCAATTTTCATCAAAAAACACATTTGGATATTGTTACATTTATATACAAACTGTTGAACCTGAATTTACAAACTGCTTGTCATGTGTGAACTTCACTGCATTTGTGTGTGGGTTTTATGAGACTCCCCTGTTGCGCATCGATCCACAAATGCAATATTTTCAACAGGGAATTATCTGTAGCCAATCAGATGTCTCCCTCCTTATCAGCCAATCACACGAGCGTGTCCCCAAGGGGGTATAATTTACGTCATGCAAAGGTGGTGGGGTGAACGCGGAAAATAGTAGCTACATGGAGGACAGATAGCTCTGGCGAAGTGGTCCAAACATTTGATTTGTGCACCCCAGCTAAGTGTCGAAACAATCAAACGTGGGCAGATACGTCTGTAAAGATCCCCAAAATAATCCAAAGGGATACAGCAACTGGATTGAATTTTTCATCAACAATTGTTAAGGAAAGACCAGCGGCACCCCGCGTGTTGCTATTTGACAGCTGGCTAACATTTTCGTTGTAGTTTCAGTCAAAGTTGAGGGTAGCAGCACTATAGCAGTCAGGGCAGAGACACAATATCATCTGGCAAACAAACACATAACTAACGTTAGCCAGCTGTCACATCACTGATCTATCAAACTAATACAGGCTAGTCATGTCTCCTCTGACAAAATAGTTAATTGTAACATCGACACTGCAACCCAAGGTATTGATTCCTCATGGCAGCTTTAGCTAGCAAATTAGCTACTTGCCAATTTAACTTTGTTAATGTCAAGTAGCAACACGCTGGGTGCCGGCGTTCTTTCCTTAAACGTCATGGATGAAACCTTCAATCCAGTTGAAGGTTCCAGCTGTATCCCTTTGGTATATTCTGGGGATCTTTACAGACGTATCTGCCCACGTTTGATTGTTTCAACACTTACCTGCGGTGCACAGGTCAAAAGTTTGAACCACTTCGCCAGAGCTATTTGTCCTCTATGCACATCCATGTAGCTACTATTTTCCGCGTTCACTCCACCCCCTGTGCATGACGTAAATCATGCACGTAAATCTGATTGGCTACATGTAATTCCCTGTTGAACAAAATGCATTTGTGGATTGACGGACGTCAAGGGAGTCTCAAAAAACCCACACACATACAGTATGCAGTGAAGTTCACACATGACGAAAAAATGGCAAATACTTATAAATACATACATTTGTGGATTTCTAATACATTTATTTAAAACAGGATATATTTGTATGTGCATCAGAAATATATTTGGTGTTTTTGTGTGCAGTGAAAAATATTTTTGTGGAGGGAGTCATTTATATATAAATCACAAAATGCATTTGTGAATCCTCCAGTGTGCATTTATTAATATTGAGACTGATCTGAACCCATATTGTTCTGCTTCGCAATCTCTGTGTGTCTGTGTCTGTATTCTGTGTATGTGTGTTTGTCATCAGTTCCCACATTGTTGACACCGTTAACCTGTCTAATGGCAGCAGTCAGAGGCGTTTATTCCAGCACCTCAGGTGTAATAAGTGCCTTGTTGACACTGTGCTGACTGTGAGCTCAAACAGGCTTTTAAGGATGAAAAAAGTGCAAATTGAGACACAAATACTTGTAATAATGTTAAAAAATAACAGATTAAGTCTTGCACATTTCTGTCACTACTGTCTCACGCTGTCCTGCTTTCTAAAGTAGGGCTAATTATCATTAGGAATTGTTTGTGCGACAGTGCCAATACAAAACAGACAACTTTTTTTTCGAAACCTTGCTTTCAGGAATATACATGTTTTTATATTTTGGTTTGATTTAGAGCTTTAGAAATTAATCGGCAACTATTTTGATAATTGATTTATCGATTTGAGCAACTTTTTTAAGTCAAAATTCTCTGGTTCCAGCTTCTTAAATGTGAATATTTTCTGGTTTCTTTACTCCTCTATGACAGCAAACTGAATATCTTTGAGTTGTGGACAAAACAAGACATTTGAGGACGTCATCTTGGGCTTTGCTGAAACATTTTTCACCATTTTCTGACATTTTAGAGACCAAACAACTAATCAATTAATCGAGAAAATAATCCACAGATTAATCAACAATGAAAATAATCGTTAGTTGCAGCCCTAGTGTGATACCCAGTCCTTGGTATCAGTGTTTTAAACAGCGCTAAAAAAGCCTCAGTATTTACACCATTAGATTTACATGAACACTGTTAAAAGTGTGCTTTTATATAACATAAACAGACATCTGACACTAACAGAAAGCATGAGGACCTCTTGAATTTCACCCAGACTATCCACAAACCTCCAGAACATACAGTAAATATTTATAAATATAGTACACAAGCATGGAGGGTTTTTTATATTTTTGACACACACATACCTCTAAACACACTTATACTAGGCCCACAATTACAAAATGTACCTCTAATTGTAACAGTATGTCACATAGGGGTGGGGGATAAATCGATACAGCATAGTATCGCAACATTTTGCGTGGTAATATTAAATCAATACACAGACGTTAAGTATTGATCTTTTATTATGTAAACTATTAACTTCTGCTGATATTCTGTCTTTCAAAGCTAGAGTGAAGATACTGGTATCATATAGAAACTATAAAAACCTAAAGAATCAACTGGTACCAACCATGTCATGTTATCTTGTTGGGAAGAACGCTACATTGTGGCGAGGAAACACTGCCATGGCCATTTTCAAAGGGGTCCCTTGACCTCTGACCTCAAGATATGTGAATGAAATCTCTGAGATGAACAGAGAAAAGACTGTATTCTTGTTACATAAAACAGATGTTGACAAAACTTTGCAGTTGAAAAAAGTTAATAAATTGCAATATATCTTGTCGCAACATGTTTTAAATCGCAATAAGATCGTATCATGACTTAAGTATTGTGATAATATCGTATCGTGGGGCCTCTGGTGATTCCCACCCCTAATGTCACATAGAATCTCTCAGTGACCTCGTCATTTACAGTGGTTTCCTTCAGCAAAGACAGAAACCATATATTAATGTACTCATCTCACTGTCCGCAATGGGAAGATCTCCTAAATATTGACATGCTGAGACTTTAATGGCAGAAGAACCGGCCTTGACGCTGCCACAAATGCACACACACACACACACACACTCGAAAGGGTCCGGTAAAAACAGTCCGAGGGGGAAACGGACAGTCGAGTGCTCTTCTGCCAACGGAACACTTTGTTCCTCCAGAACGTAAACATACTGATTTATCTCAACAGCTCTCTTCAAACACGGCCGCTTCTCTTCCTCTCCTCCTCTCTTCTACAACCTCTCTTTCTCTCCAGCTCAATGCCCTGCTGCACCCCGCTGCCCTCTCTCACTTTGGGAACTTGTGATGTCTGTGTTAACGCTCACAAACACAGGCGGCCCTGATTGCCTCTCTCTCTCTCTCTCTCTCTCTCTCTCTCTCTCTTTCTCTCTCTCTCTCTCTCTACCTCACGTCAGTACCATTCCCATGCAAAAAGGAGCTTGCCCTCTCAAACACTCGTCACATCGGCCCCTGCACAAAGTGGAGAGACGCTGAGAGCAGCTTTGGAATAAAATAACAAATCAAGCCCTACACACTAAAGATGACCAGCCTCTTTAGCCAGCATGCACTCGTGCTGCCCTTTTCCCTTCCCCTTCGTCCCTTTTACAGTTTGGCTAAATACACGCCACCTTCTTTCTCTGCTTCCTTTTCTCTTTCTTCTCTCTCTCAGGATACAAGTTTGATGGCTTGCACTGATTCCGACGTCACAGGCAGACTGACAGTTGACATTCTCTCTTCTTTAAAAACCTGTCCTGCTCCTTTATTTCCCTCGCTCTGCTCAGATTGCCAGACTATTGTCAGAGGTATAGCACTGGGGGGCAGGGATGGGAGGGAGGGAGGGAGAGATAGCAGCTTTCATAGTCTTCTGATCGTGTGATTTCCGGGTGTTGGGGTGAGCAGGAAGGGAGGTAGAGCAAAAGTGAAAGCAGAAAAGTGTATGGAAAGAATGGAAGAGACAAAAAGTGAGATAGAGCAGAGGTGGATAATAGGTGTCACTTGATCCAAGTCTTCTTCCTGTTTAGGGCTGCTACACTAATAAAAACAGATGCTGAATACAACACGGGTTCATAATCAGAAAATGTAAGGAGAACACCAGAGACAGTCTACTCATACTTGCCAACCCTCACAATTTTCTTGGTAGACTCACGTTTTTCATTGCCCTCTCCTGGTTTCCTCCCGGGGTCACAATTCTCCCGATTTATGACAAATGTGCACACCTTTTTTCCTTTTCCTTATCTCAACCTGTTTCTGGCGCTGTAGAACGTGTTTAAGCCCTACTGTTTCCATCCGGACAATAATACAGCTACACTAAATGTTGTGTCCTGGCGGAAGAGAGCTGCTTGCAACCGCTCGCTACACAACAGTTTGCGCTGCGCTCGCCGCTGGGTTCACATTACACCACGCAGCGCCCGAAGTTGGGCTTTGCTCGACGCAGGGAAAAGCCTTCGTGGCGCGGCGCAGGCCATTGGAAAATGGGTTTCAGACCGCAGTGGTGCAATTGTCGTGTGCCTGAAATGGCCTTCAGTGAGTGAGAGACGGAAAGGGAAATGGAGAGTACTAAGAGAAAGAAATATTCAAGCAAGGGTTCACGCTAGAGGGGCGAATTATTCAGTTTTCTTTCCTGAGAATTAAATGTAAAATGTATTAATTTGTTGCAGTGCACTTATTTCTATTTTCATTCTTTAAAAGTCACCACAATGCAGGAAACAAAGTCTTTGAACCTTTAATCTTTTTTGGGTAGGACCCACAGGCCTCCGCTTTGGTTTAGAAATCCTCCCTATTTTTGAGGTCTCAAGGTTGGCAGGTATGAGCCTCCAACTGTTACCTTCTCTGCACATTGTTTACATCTCTTATCACTTCCTCTGCTCTTTTTTTTTTGCCTCCCACGTCTCACAAGGAACAAATTCCACAGCAAAAGACACTTGTAATTGAGTTTGTCCATGTGGAAAAACAATACAAGCCAGAAAAATACTTAATGCCTGGTATTTTGTATACATGTCAGATCG
Organism: Sebastes umbrosus; assembly: GCF_015220745.1. NCBI lineage: Eukaryota > Metazoa > Chordata > Actinopteri > Perciformes > Sebastidae > Sebastes > Sebastes umbrosus. The sequence goes on along the minus strand of NC_051269.1, from coordinate 30,280,900 downwards.
CATGAGTGTAAGTTTAAATTGGGACCGTTTGTGCATTGTGTGTGAAAAAGAGGGAGAAGAGCTGAGTAGAGAGGAGGCAAGGAGACAGAGATGAAGTGGCACGCTGCTTCAACGCTCTACACATGGACAGGAAACGCTTGTTCAGTTCTTCAGATGACAGACTATCTATGACTGTGTTATCTATATTATCTATGAGAATCTATCATCTATGGCAATCTGTGTGTGGAAAAAAAGAAGAAGAGGACATACTTCATTGATCCCCGAGGGGAAATTAAAAATGTTCACGCTGTTGTTATTTTTACACATTAAACACTCACAGGCCCGAAATACACACACATGCACAAACAGGACATACACACATGCATTAATGGAGATTAGACTTTTTACTCTGACAGTTCTAGTTACTAGTTATTGTGCAGATCAAGATTTTACATTCAAAACATATGATTATCTAAAAAATATGACTGGTTATTAGAGGTTAAAATATTTAACAGCATGGCTGGATTAACATGTTAGGTGACCCCTGGGGCAAAGGTTTGTTGTTGGGCTCTGGAGCCAGAGCAGGGTCACAAAGATTATGTAATGCAGGACCATGGACTGTATAGAAGAAGCGGACGTAGCATCAGGGTCTGAAAAGTGAAGTGCGTGTAATGTCGAGCTGCGTGTAGTGTCGAGGACACATGCAGACACTTTCTCAAAGTCTCCACCACCTCATTTACTTTAGTTTAGTCGGTTGTCAGCTGGGTGTCTGTCCGGTGTAACGATACTTTGTCTGCCCGGCGTAACTTTAGCGAGTGTCCGACAGACTGTGTGTGTGACGGCGGTGAATGTGGGGTTGTCGGTGGCGTTATAGCTGTGAACGTAGCTGTAGCAGACAGTGTGTGTACAGTTTATTTGTCGGTGAATAAATGCTACAACTCCTCAAGACCCCGAGCCAACTTCCTGTATCTGCAACGCCGCCTCAGACTCTCTTAAGGTGGGCTGTTAAGGTGGACCCTCTTTTCTCCTTAAACTGACAAGCCGCTCCTCTGAGTTTTGCTCAGCTTTTTAATTGATTATTAATATTTCTTTTAAGCGTTTAACCGACAGCATTAATCGGTTAAAATTTCAGTTAACGGTTAAACAGTTAATTACTAACATCCCTAGTGGAAATTAAACGTTGCGCCAAGTTAAAGCTGGCTTACAAAATGGATTTCCACTCTAATGAACTATTATATAATAAACATAACAGACACAACAGCATTTAAAAGAAAAAAAGAAGCTTTGTTTCATCTTTCGCTGCAAGAGCGCCGCCATGTTGCAGTACTCAAGCAAAGTTGGTTAGCTCTGCTGCCATTTATACTGTATAGCGCCTTTCTAGTCTTCCGTCCACTTAAAACACTACATGTCAGCATTCACCCATTAACACACTCTCATGCACTGATGGCAGAGGCTGCTATGCAAGGTGCCAACCTGCCCATCAGGATCTAATCTAAATATTCACACACCGATGGCACAGCCTTCGGGAGCAATTTGGGGTTAAGTATCTCGCCCGAGGACGCTTCGACATGTGGACTGGAGGAGCCGGGGATCAAACCGCCGACCTTCCGATTGGTGGACGACCCGCTCTACCACTGAGCCACTGTCTAATGACAGCAGCATTTAAAATAAATGAAATGAAACATTTGTTAGTTAGCAGAAACAATACAGGAAGTGTCCCCTATACCAAAGACGTTACAAAATCCTACAACCAACTTGAAGCTCATAATGCTTTATGTGATAAAATAGGCAACATCAGAGGTTGGTATATAGACTACAAATGTGGGATGAGTGGAATAAATCACTAAAAGAAAAAGAAACAGTTCTACTTTGTTTTGTCATTTGGTTGGTAAAATAAAATGTAACCCTAATAAGAGAAGACGGTATGGTTAAGTATCTGAGACAGTAGGAGAACATGAATATTATTTTTGCTGAATAAAAACAAGCACAGTGGAGGTTGAAGGTTCAAATCAATGGCAGCAGAAAACCTATTTTTTTTTTCTGAAGAGGCGTCTCCCCTCTCAAGCCCTCCTCACCCCCCCTTTTTCCTCTATCTGCCACTCGTCCGTCTGTGTGATGTGTTTAAGCCAATCCCATAATAAAGGATGCGGCCATACATATTCATGATAGAAATCTAGTAATTAGTAAACCCCCTCATGCACACACATACACACACACACGCGGGCTTCATGCATATGTATGTCCTTGGCAAACAAAGGCAGTGGCAGCATGGGGCATTCTCTATTAACACACACATCCACGTGTGATGGCACAGATAGCAGCCCTGCCACTCACACACACATGCACATGTGCAAAACACATCTATGTGCATGTACACAGGCATACATGCTCTTATTAACACACACACACACACACACACTGAGAGATGGCAAGGTTGAGAGGGGAGGGGTTTCCCTCTCTCATCAATAGAGAACCTATAATTTCCTCCAGCTTGAAAAATAGCCTTAAACACCGACTCAGATCTGCACCGACTCCCAACTACTCACTCATTCATTGTCTAACACACACACACAGACGGCCCTGCATCACTATTGCATCACATTTAACAAAAGCAAGGGAGGCATATTTAAGAGTCCAAACCCTTGTGGGATGCTGCTTCCTCAACTCCCATCTCTCTGCAAAACACCCCTACACTCACACACACACAATCACCCACGTCCTGAATGTTATCTCTCACGGAACAAAAACAGCTGAATGCAAGTGAGAACTGGAACAATCAATGCAAAATGATTGCGTCATGTGAAGTGTGTCTGTTGCTTTGAACCTAAAGGGGTTGGGGGGTTTAGCTTTTGTGGAACAGGGGTTTTATGCCATCTGACATCCTGAGCCTTCCTGCGGAGAAGTTTCGATCCAGTTTTTGCTGAATTAGATGATACAAAGACGAGGGAGACAGGCGAGGTGAGGAATGAGTTATAGGTGACAACAAGCTCACGGAGAGAGGATTTGACAAACTGACAGTGAGAGAGGGGGGGGGGGGTTGTGAGGAGAGTGAAGTGATACTTGTGATGCAACATTTCTCACTAAGAAACTCCCTTTTTTAGACTATTTCTTTACTATCCCAAGGTAACCAAGCCCCCCCGTTGATCACGATTTTCGTAGTGGCCAAACGGCTGTACTACAACGTCCATGTCCGTCACGAGATGCCTATGGGCCCAAAAGCACTTTTTCCCACAGACTTACATTGGAAAAGAGACGTCTGTAACTCAGCGGATCATTTTTTTTTAGGTGAATGAACTTCCCAGTATGAACACTTGAATAGCCCTTATTTAAATCATTAGGTGCTAAAAGTTGTAAAATGTACTAATAGCCGAATCCAGAGTTATTTCCCTTCCTCTGTTCATGTGAATGACACCCAGAGGCTGAGTTAGCAAGCCGTGGCGACAGCATGACGTTGTGACCCCGTGACCGAGCCATGTGACTGAGCGGACACTACTGCGCCTGTTCCATGGGCTCAATGGATGCGGAAGATCGCTGGAAGATCCAGGCACTTTTCCAGTGGCATCATGCGCCACTGAGCAACTTTCATAGGAATGAATGGGGCCCCGCCTCCAACGCTGTATCCGGTTCTCTTAATACATCCATGGACATAACTGTTTGACTTCCTGTTATACTTGAGGGTCTCAATAGCGAGGCGGAGTCCCTCCCCTTCCGGTGGACCACCATGGGACCTTATTTAGGAAAATATATGTGTGGTAGTTAACAGCAAGAGACAAATATTTTAGTGTTGGTGACGTAAATTGTGCAAGACGAGAGATATCATTCACCGAACAGTTTCACACAAAAGTAAATAATACTACAACAAAACTATGACAAATTGCGATTTTCTTGACTTGCAAAATGATGTTATAAATTGAAAAACATCATATGTGTGATTGATGGTACAATTTAAACAGGAATATAAAAATATATGTCTCTCACCGTTGACTACCGTACATATTTGTTTTAAATAAAGTCCCATGGGGGACACCGGAAGAGGAGGGACTTCACCTCTCTATACACCTGCGCTTGTCACTGTAAGTATGTATGTATTACTCTCATGGTCGCACGAGACCAAGAGATTGTGAGATTGAATATACCTGCAAATTTCCCTGAAAATCAAGAAAAGTGGAACTAATGCGTCTATGTCAGAAATTAAATCTGCATCTATCACAGAAAAAACATTACTAGTATAATCTGAAAACAAAATAAAACTTTTAAAAATCTGTGTATTTTAGCATGATGTTTGCTTTAGTGGAGACGCATTTATGGCTACAGCTGAGGTAAATATACACAAGTGGTACAAAACACAAGTTAAAAATACAAGGTTTGGTTCAGTTTCAGCGACCTGGTGAAAGAGAGGCCACGGAGCAAAAACAATGCCAAACTTATTCCATCGTTGCCGAAAGAAAGAAGATGGCAGCAGGGAGCGGAAAAAGAAAAAGGAAAGTAGGTCAGAGGGACTGCAGTGCTGCTGCACACCAGAGACAAATGGATTATTTCTTCACTTTGCGAAGGAAAAAAAGACAGGACAGTGATGAATGAATTACAGTAAATTAATTAAAACATCTGGCATGGACTCTTCTCTAAATTTTGAAATGTGACTTCTTTTTTTTCTCTGTAGGAGTACAAAGACGTTCCAGTCACTCACTCCTGTTTTTTTGTTTTTTTACTTTATGAAGCAATGCATGGTGTACATGGAATTAATGTAGAGCTATAACCTGGAATACATCTGTCACTCATAATGCTTATTTTATAATGTGTGGTTTAACGCTGCCAACACTTTTGTACTCACATATACTTTACACATTTATAACTTTCAGCAATTTTAATTTCCTTACTCTCAAGGTCATAAAACCTGCTCTCCTCAGGAAGGACAAAGCTGTCACTAAGATTATTAAACATAAAAGGCAAATTTTGCCGGGCCACAGACAATAGAGCTATCTGCGCTCAGGTAGCCACAGTCCTGTGAAACTATTTGAACAGCACCACCAGCTGAGAGAGCTCTCTGTCTGTATTATCACATCCTCAAATGTACGCACACACGCACGCGTTCGCACACAGAGAAACGGCCTAACGCTTCCTGAACAGGCTCATCTGAAGTTGTAATGGGTCAGGTATAAAGGGCTTTTTTGTGTGCATGTCAATCAGAGAAGTATGAAAGCCTATGAGCTTGCAGAGAAAATGAGAGGTTTGCCACAAAGAAACATTCAGCCGCCTAAAATAATACCGCTCAACGGCCATTCAGAGACTCTCTCACTTTAGCATATGAATCATAGTGAATAATCAAGTTTCTATCAGGAGGGAAAGGCCTTTAAATTAGATGGCAGCAGCGCAGAGAGGTGCAAAACAGAATAAATAAGTAGCGATAAAGATCTGATGTTGCCGTGTTCAGGTATTTGCTAGCTTTTTATTCTGTCCAATGTGGTTTATTAAATGTTAATACACCTGCAGCACGTTCTGCTGGTGCAAAGTCATTGATCTCAGACACATTTAGAAGAAGTCTTGAATGTGGGACACATCTCTTTACACAAGTAGAGGGGTCAGAAAGCCCCTCTCCCCAACACCGGACACACCCCCATAGAGTTAAGTTTGAGGTAAATAACGCCGGAGGAAGCAGGAGAGAGAAAGAGATGTGAGAGAGGAGGAGGAGAAGGAGGAGCAGGAAACGAACTAAACTCTAGTAAACTGCACCTGCAGGGATCTCCTCCTGTGTATAATGAGATTGTTTAATGAGTGCACACTGCTTAACGCCTCCGTGTGTGTGTGTGTCTGCATGTGTGTGTGTGTGTGATAATTGAATAGAGACACAGTCTTCATTCCAGCCCCCAGCGCCCACACAGGCAAAATAACTCATGAATACATTTTGTGTGTCCGTTGCACATTGCTGTGGCTCAAGTTGCTCTCTCCTGTTCCTGGCGATGGGTACATAGAGTGCCCATTGACAAACTGGGGGAATAATATTGCAGTTAAGTGGTCTAATAAAAAACGGGAAATATGAATAATTAAAACATATTACTTAATCTAAATGCAGGTGGAGTATAGCTCTGTGGCGGCGGAGGCCTAAATAAGCCACTCAGAGCTGAGTGAGAATAAGCCAGTACGTTGTGGGAGTACTACGGGGCTTCCTGTAGGCTTAAACACAACCACACGGTGTGTGTCTGTGTTACAGACAATGCAAAACAGGATAAAACAGGAAAATGCCAGACAATGAACAAATACAATTAATAGTGGGACAGTGTAATGAGATGTTTATTGCATGGAAGAGACCAGGACGTGAAGAAACGGGGATGTGAGAGAGGGATAAACGGTGAGAGGGAGGGAGGGGGGGGAGGTGGTCTAAGAGATGAGCAGCTCAATTTATCAAACCCCTTTGCTGGGGGAGACTAATTAATTTGTTTGTGTGATTGCTTTTCCACACGGTGCACATATACATGTTCGCCAACACGCACAGAAACGCACACACGCACCACTGTCACATAACCAACCTGACAGACCTTAGCACACACACACACACACTGGCAAAGAGCACAGATCTCTTTCTTTATCTTTCTCCGTCTCTCTATTTAATATCTGGTTTCCCCTCACTATCTCACTCCTCACTTCCGTGTCTTTTGTTCGGTTTTCCTCTTGTTAATACGCATGTTTCCACGCCAAATTAAGCTCTCAAATAAGGCTGGCCAATATGACGATATATATCGTCAAAACAATATAAAAATGTCTATCATATCTATTTTTCTCTATCGTTTCTATCACGATATAGGCTAGGCCTATATTTATTTATTTATTTCTCTATTATTTCACTTAAAATTGTAATGTTCATTTGCACTCTGAAAATGAGAAAATACTCAGTACTTTTCATTTGTAAAGTATTTAATTCACACAGGAGTATATTAAGATATGCTTTACCATGTAGTTATTTCATATAGACTATTTATTGATTTATCAGAAAACATGATATATCGTGATATGAATAGTTATCGAGATATGAAATGACCTATATCGGGATAGAATATTTTGACCATATTGCCCAGCCCTAGTTTCAAGTGGTCTCTGTCTCTGCTCTCCCTCGCTGTATGCGCCAGAAGTTTGTTGAGTAAACTGCACTGAGGTGATTTTTTTATTGTGCTTAGTGACAAAATCAGAGCCGATCAAAACAGAAACATCGAGCCCCTTCCCTCACATAATATCTGCTTTAAGACAGAAGAAGCACGAGGGGGAAGACGACGACAGGTGAGTCTTTTGTTTGGTTCACTGCTGAACATTGATTTCACAAAATTAAATTCATAATTTGACTGACTGAATAATTAAAAACCAAAATCCCAGACAGAGATAGAAATGACGATCGTGGCATTGAACAGTATTTACATGCACAAAAATAACCAAATTTCTGTGAATGACCAGAAAAGCAAATATAGTTTGATTAAGGCCTTTAACAACCTGGCCCAGCAACCTCAGTGTAATCACCCTTTGATTCACTTAAATAACAGAAATAAGCTGTAGTGTTCCCCACTCTTACACCGAAAACACCCCAGACTGTATATAAGAAGTGGACATAGTCACTGTGATGTCACCCATTGGTTTGTGGACTGCCGTTTTGAAGCCTCGAGTTCGGCATTTTGGCCGATCGCCATCTTGGTAATTGGCCATCGCCATGTTGTTGTTTTTTGCAACCAGAAGTGACACGAAAGGGTGGAGCTAAGTACAACCAAATGCTAAATAAGACATTTTTAGACAACAGAAAAGGTTATAATTAACTTTCATGAACTGAAAACACACTGTGAAAGGGTTAAAGTTCAAAGACGAAAACATGGACAACTCCCAGACCGGACAACGCCGTGGTAGCGGCCTGTCAATCAAAAGGTAGCCACGCTCTGAAGCATACCCTGCTCTATGGTCTATTTGACTCTAAATGGGACCATAATTTACTAAATGAACATCATGCTGTATTGAAGAAGACTTGAAACTAGCGATTAAGACCATAAACTCATGTTTACAATGTTTACTGAAGCAATCAATCAAGTGATAAGTAGGGTCATTTTCTCATAGACTTCTATACAATCAGACTTCTTTTTGCAACCAAAGGAGTCGCCCCCTGCTGGCTATTAGAAAGAATGCAAGTTTAAGGCAATTCAGCATTGGCTTCACTTCTCAGACCCGGTAGTTGCCCACTGTGCTCGCTGCAATAATTAGATTTTTCTGCATACAGGAGGCGTGTTCATGTGTTTCAGGTGGGAAGAAATTATTTTAGTTTTTACTGCACTGATCAGGAGAAGCCCTCCAAATGTCGTTGTACCATGTATAATGACAATAAAGCTTTCTATTCTATAACACATACAGTGTACATATAAGATTTCATACCTGAAATTTCCAAATTTGTGGCAGTGCAGGTACTCAATGAGCAATTTTCAGAGTAGCGCGAGTCTTTGGCTGCATCAGAGAGTATCCATCAGTTTTTTTGCCTGCCAGGGACACAAATGGTTTCCAGAAATAAAATAGGACACCTGCCATGTTTTACACACAAGCCCTGTATCAACTACTTGCTGTAGTAAGGTTGGTAATTTTAGTTTCATGACAGATTTAGCTAATGTTATATTGTGCACCGAATTACTTTAATTTCATTATTTCATATTTAGTTAGTTATATTTAGTTACTTTGATAGTTATTCTTCTGTTGCCGGAAGTCAGCCCAGTACGAGCATAAGACAGTCAGGATATACAACAAAGCCGACGCTCATCCATTACTGTTCTTTTACTGTGTTTACAGTGTAATAAATGTACCTGGCACCTGGATGGAAAAAACAGTGTCTTCATTCAGTGTGTGGTGTCATAAGCTACGTCTGAAATCATTATAAACTTAAAGAAACACAGCTATTGCACCACTGGTGAATCGCATTGGTGAATCCCTATGGCAACAAAACTAAGTTTTACTTGCTGACTCTGCTCTCTAAGCTACTACAATACAAATGCAACTTAGCACCTTTTAGGTAGTAGTTAACTAGATGCTAATATTGGCTTTCCCCTAACTAACATTTTTCTTATAGTTAACATTAAGGTAATGTTTTTTAAGTTAGCAGTAACGTTGGCTCAGCTATCTTTGAGCAACAATGGTCCTACCATATTTTTGTGGTAAATATTGATGCTACTTCCTTGGTAATTAGTTTGCTTTTAAGCTAACATTTCATGCCTATCAAACTATATGGCTGGATACTAACATTAGGTTAACAAAATCATCATTTACTACTACCATGATCATCCTTACTGCAGTGAAGTAACATCCCTTTCATGCCTGATGGAGCTACTGGCAGTAGTGGTGGTAATGGAAAGCTTAGTGAGATGGCATGTCCAGTCAGGTTGTAGGCGGGCTGCTTATCATGCTTCAAACCTGTCTGCAGGCACACAAACAGGAATTTCATTAACAGCAATCATTCTGGAGGAGGGCATAGAGGGGGCATTTTAAAACACCTGCACAGATCAGGATGTGCCTCATATGTATATTAGTAGGCACACATAGTATAGGCTTTTTTTTTCACAGCGGATATTTTTGAGTTGTCAAGAGTAGAAAAAGCCCAGGTGTTACCACTAACATTAACGATGGCTCTGTTCTGTTCAAGTGCCCCAGTAAGTCATAACAGTGTGACAGTGAGCCAACATGCACAATCCCAGAACCATGAAACCAAAGCAGCTAAATGGAAATCAGACATCATTAATTTTTATTATCAACACCTGTGCTTTTCCAACTGTGCCATCTCAAAATGTCTTCTGTGAAAAAAAGGCGTGTGGAAAGTGCATTTTGAAACACTCAAATGGATCACTATGTGCTTCATATGCATGTATCAGTCTGCATTTCTGTGTAGAAACACATATTGATGTTCTTTTTACATTTTGTAGATTATATGTGTGTGTGTGTGTGTGTGTGTGTGCGTGTGTGTGTGTATGTTTATTGTGGGGTAAGGTATTTAATGTTATCTGTATTGCAGTATGATTATAAAAATCAATACTGGCAATGGCCTTGACAATTTGTTTTTTCCCACCTGAAAGCTTGTTACAATAATTATACTCACTAATTACACCTAGATCCGTATATATTTGTGTCACCTGTTGCTGCCAGTGATTTTACCCACATTTCTTGTGTTAAATGCTGCTATAGCCTACTTGTTATAATAATAATAATTATTATTGTTATTATTATTATTATTATTATTATTATTATTATTATTATTATTATTATTATTATTATAATAATAATAATAATAATAATAATAATAATATAATAATAATAACAATAACATAAAAATAAATAAGTAAATTAATCAATTAAGCCTACTTGTTGTTCTTTTAAATAAATAAATGGTAATTGAATAAATGTTGTTAAGTTAAATAACTACATAAATAATAATAATAGTATTAAGGAAAAGTTAAAGTAAATAGTAATAATATAAAAACAAATAATAATAATAATAATAATAATAATAATAATAATAATAATAATAACCCAACAATAAATAAGTAAATTAATCAATTAAGCTGACTTGTTCTTCTTATCAAAATTGTCCACTTTGCATTCGGTTCACTCAAAGAGCTCTGTGGCATATGTGCGGTGAAACCACTGAAAGAAACCAAATAATATTGTATGCGTCATAAGAAAAATGCAATTTGAAAAACCTAAGGGTACTCTGATAATGAAGTTATGACAAGAAAGAAAACCTATATGAGAATTGCAAAAATTGAAGAATGAAATATTGTCCTACTCTGGTTTTGAATAAATGATTAGAGTGCATGTGTGTCCAGGCGTCTGGTGCCAAAATGAAGCACAGCTGTCTACTGCGAGATGAGCCTAAAACCAACTAGTCTGAGCAAAGGAGAGAGATCAACTAATATATCAGAGTCAGCCAGGTCAAGGCTTCAATAGAGACTAACTATGTAGGTCGCTGAACACCCACCAGACTCTGAAACCACCCAACCACCCATCAAGCATAACACACAATAACCAGCTACCCTCCACCTCCACACCCCCTTAATCCTTTGCAGGTGACTGCTGTGTCTGCTAGTTGGGGAGGAAGAGCCATAGCGAGGAAGCTTATTCAAAACAGGAGAGGGTGAGAAAGTGTTTTAAGGGAAAACTGAATGTGCAGAAGCTGAGCCACAGATTTCAGTTTTGTAGTGAATGATGATAACGATCACCGTGTGGTGACATACCAATGTGGTGACATAGTATCACACCAATGAATGGTATTAAACTACATACTGGCATGTGGTTTAATATTTTGTATGAGCTGCAGCTGAGCAAGTGTGTGTTTGTGATAAATTGAGTTGGCTGTGGGCATAATCTGTACTATGGGTTCATTGTCACATTAGATTTAATAGTATTCTGCTTTAGCAGGTATATCAAATGCTGTTGTTTATAGTGACAGGTGTTGATGATTCATGACTTTTTCCTCATCCCTGACCCGTTCAGTCAGGACATAAAGTATCTAAATAAAGTGCTGGTCTTAAACTATCAACATATCCTACTATAACGTTTCATACGATATCTTACAAAAACGTTTTCCTACGAATGTCCAGCAACATGTGATGAATGTCTAGCAGCAAGTGTCAATTTCTGCTTGTTACATGCATACAGTCTTTTCAAGATAAATTTCCGTCTCCAAAGGAAACAACTTGGTTAGGTTTAGGAAACAAAACTACTTAGTTAGGTTTAGGAAAACATCGTGGTTTCGGTTAAAATAACTACGGAACTGGCGTTTCTTAAGTACGAAAGTTACGTGACAAATAAGTCAACGTTTAGGTTAAAATAACTACGGAAGTGGCGTAACTTAAGTACAGAAGTTATGTGACAAATAAATCAACGTTGACTTCTGATTTCACACGGGATACGAACACCGGTCTCCTGGTCGAAAGTCCGGTGTTTTATTTATACTTCCTGGTTCATGATAACAAGGATTACATACAAATTGATTTTGTAGGAAACATACGAATTACAGTGCCTTACTTTTCGTAGGTATAGATACGATAGATAGATATAGATATGAGACCAGCCTGAATTTATTGAAATGCTGAGCATTTAAAGCAGAGTTAGCAGCAGTGTTGGTTGGTTTGTTTGAATCTGTCTTTAACACTGTCACACACATGTTTATGGGTGATAAATGAAGCGTGAGTGTTAACACACTCTTGGCAAGCCTGGGCAATGTTGCAAACACTAAAATACAGAGAGGAAAGACACAAATATGCACATGTGCTTGCACCTGTCTGGACAAACCTGGTGGGTTGATGTGTGTTGGCCTCTGGTCACAGTTTAATTAAACGGCACATCACTATGTTGCACGCACAGTGTAATACAGCGAAGACAAATTGGCTTTCTCTCTAGTTATTTGACTCTCTCTCTCTCTCTCTATATATATATATATATACAGTGTATATATAAAGAGAAGCCTTTATCCCTCTCTCCACTGTTTCCTGTTTCTGTCTTTCACTAGCTCGGTTCCTGTTTTTCTGTGGTTCCTTATGCTCTTTATCTCTCTCTCTCTGTTTGTTGTCTTTCTCACACACACACATGCACAGAACTAACATGCTAAATCATGCAACCTAAGTTGCAACCAAAGTTTCTCCTCGTTCTCTCCTCTTCCTCCAGTGTTATTAGGATTTCCTGCAGAGCAGAGCAGTGTGTCTTCCACTGCTGGGTTGGAACTGCAGGAGTCACACTGGAAAGCTAAAGCCTCCAGCCTCCACTCCACTTTAGATGGGCCACTTTTTTATCCTGACCTTCAGGATGCTCAGAGAAAGGATAGGTCACAGCTCACAGAGGGCTGGGAACTAGTCGATGTGAAACAAGTCACTGTATGTACGTATTTACGATGCCAAAAACACAGTGCCAAGACTGCAGTGCCCATCAGATGTGGAGAAGTGTAGCTTAATGAAAGCAGAGACTTTATCTCACATACAAACATACACCCACACAACTCGCTATCTCTTTACTGGTCAGACCAGCAAAAAAGGTGTCTGGATCACTTGGCTCACAGCCACAAACAAACTGAGCGGTAACACACACAATCAACATCACACACCTCTGGCCACTGGTGCCTGGGTGAACCGGAGGGGCAATAATTGAAAGTTGGCTCGCTTCAGAGAGCATGACACAAAACCAAGAGGGGATCCGAGAGCATTTTCGCACTGTTTTTATGCGGGAGTTAGTAGGTACTTGGGATAGGTCAGAGGGGGTGTCTGGCCCTGCCCAGTGGCTGGCCAGGCTCAGGGGTGGGGTGAAGGCAGAGAGGAGGTGGGGGGGGGGGGGGCAGGGAGAGGGTTAAGTCCTGGCTGCCATGGCTAATGCCTCAATCTTCTTGCCCCCCTCGCTACAACAACACGGGATCAACAAAGACAGGATCAACAAAGCTCCAGCCAAAATCCTCCGACGCACTGACACAGAAAATTCCCAGTCCTCCCCAGGCCGCACAGGGAACAGCAAACACACACTTACACGCACACACACACATACACATATCTCCGACTGCTTAGGGAACAACAAACAAAGGCGGTAAATACAGCTGCAGACGGCTGGGCAGATAACAGCCAATCCCTATCCCCAACTTGTTCTGTGGCTCAGTGGCTACTGACTGCCCTCTGCAGCTCGCTGCCTTGGCCATGCCTTCTACACAGCACAAACACCTGCTGCTTAATGCTTCAACTCACTCAATCACAGCAAACTTTCTCTTCTCCTGGTCGTGTAAAACTTCTCTCCGTTTGTAGCTTTTTTTTCTCCATGATTTTTTAGTGTGGTTTCTAACTTGTGTGCAGCTGTATAATTTCATTGTCATTCATTCAGTTAGGAATAATGCCATAATAATACTTCTTTTTTTGCTAACAGACAGTTAAACTAATACTAGGGCTGTCAATTGATTAAAATATTTAATTGTAATTAATCACATTATTGTCTGTAATTAATCCCAATTAATCGCAAATTAATTACACATTTTTTATCTGTTCAAAATGTACCTTAAAGGGAGATTTGTCAAGTATTTAATACTCTTATCAACATGGGAGTGGTCAAATGAGCTTGCTTTATGCAAATATATGTATATATGTATTATTGGAAATCAATTAACAACACAAAACAATGACAATTATTGTCCAGAAACCCTCACAGGTACTACATTTAGCATAAAAAAATGTGCTCAAATCATAACATGGCAAACTGCAGCCCAACAGGCAACAACAGCTGTCAGTGTGTCAGTGTGCTGACTTCACTATGACTTGCCCAAAACTGCATGTGATTATCATAAAGTGGGCATGTCGTGGGTACCCATAGAACTCATTTTCGTTCACATATCTTGAGGTCAAAGGTCAAGGGACCTTATAAATAACGGCCATGGCAAAATTTTGGAGTGTTACCAATAGATTCCTTAGGTTTTCTAGTTTCATATGATACGTTAACGCGTTATTATCGCGTTAACTTTGACAACCCTAATAAATACACACTCACACTGACAAGTGCATGAATGTACTTGTCAGTATATTCAAACTCTTATACAATCACACTGACACACAGAAAAAGGCCAAACAGGCCTGTGTGTCAGTGGAGTAGACAGAGCCAGACGTTGCTGTGTTTTTGCACAGCAACGTCTGGATGGAAAGATGGAGAGATTCCCTGCAAAGGAAGAGATAGAGAGAAAGCAAGAGTCAGAGAGTGATAGAGAGAGAGAGAGAGAGAGAGAGAGAGAGAGAGAGAGAGAGAGAGAGGGAGGGAGGGAGGGAGGTGGGAGGTTCGGCAGCCCTGCATGCAGAGGGGTGTTTGATGTAATCCAGGAAGTTAGTTCAGTAACTCCATCCCTCCGTCCCTCCGTCTTAGTGAAGGACAGGAGAAGGAGGGATGAAGGAGGCCCTTGTCTGGAGAGCCAGGGGTTTTCCACATCTGTCCTCCGCATTGTAGCCAGCCTCTCTAAACAGCCCAGGAGTCTGTTATGGCTGGGGGAGGCACACACACACACACACACATACTCACACACACACAGCAGCTATGTCTGAGTGAGCCTTGTGGAACGCTTTAACACTGATTGCAGTTAAGCGTTAAATCATCCATACTAAAGTTACCAGCGAGAGAAAACACATCAGGACACAATTCATAGCTGGAGCGATGTCTGTGTTTGGTGCACGTGTGTGTGTGTTTATGAAACGCCAGTCACGCAACACTGCCCTGCCTGCTGAAGGGATCCTTGTCTTTCTTTTTTCTCCCTTCCCTCCTTTTTTCCCCCTCTGGAATGCTCTCTAACACGCACTCAGCTTTTTTTTTTTTCTTCAGGAAATATGACAGGTTGCCCCCCTAACGCCTCTCCACACCGTACCACCAACAACCCAAACCCTTCGGCTGTAACCTGGCAACTCTTTCATACTTTCAGTGGGTAGGTGCCACATAAACAGAGATGAGCACATTCAGCAACACGTCCTCCAGCATAACTCATGCACTAGGCTCTACAGTCAGGCCCGAGGCATGAGCTGCAGGGAAGGAGGACTCATTCCTATCTGCTCATTTGTGCCCCTTGTGGTTATAAAGGAGAATGACTATAAATACTGAGTTGAAATGGGATTAGATTCAGGTCAACATATGCTCCAAATTCTCGCACAGAATAATAAATAAAGTTTCAGGCAAAGAAAGTAATAAGAACCCAACTTCTGCAATTTCAACACAAAGTTACACATAACAAGCACGCCTTATTTTAGGCTGTCATAACCAAAAGGTTATTAAATGGTCAAGTACGTCGCACAATGCCGGGGCTTTTATTTCTTACCTAGAATTTCCTCTGAGTCAGTTTCTTAGCAAAGCAGTCACTCAACATTATTTCTTCCATTCTCTCCATTTCAACCATTTTATGCTCATCTCAGCAGGCCGACATGTCATTGTAGTGGGCGTTTGACAGTCAAACACATTTCAATGTAATTGCCACCTCATAACGTCATAATTACCATAGACGCTACAGCACTCACTTCTGAGAGGCTTGACAATAATGGGAAAGCTGTAATGATAGGTGTGTATCATGGGAGCACACACACACATAGACGTGCACACGCACAGGCCAAAACAGCATTGTTCCCACATGTCTACCCTGGCCCTGGCCCTGCTTTTTTTTCTTTCTTTTTTTTTGCCATCTCTCTTCATGTAGATATCTCCCATTTAATTCAATTAAAACTTTTAAACAACCTAATTGGAAACAACTGCCTGGAAAAATTAAATTACATAAACAAAACTATTCGGACAGATTACGTCTAATATTAGGCATCTGGGCCTTATTAGGCTCCAGTAATAACAGCAGCAGCACACGGGGAGGACAGGGGAGCGAGACATTTTCTGCTGTATTAGCTTTGACTGGCCACGCAACCAGAAGGTGGGTTGGTGTGTGTGTGTCTGTGTGTGTCTGTGCACCTCACAACAGAGCAGTGTTTATTTATCCTCTATTAGAGCAGGAGCAGACATTAAACCCAAACAGCCCTGAGTAGTGCTCCCCCCCTCCGTCAATTCTTTCTTCCCTCCCTCTGGCCCGATTAAGAACATATGGAAATGGGGCGCGCTAAAGGTGAAAGAGAGGGGAGGGGGGCGCCCTGTGAAGTACACATATGTGAAGAAGTGTCAGCAACTACAGTATGTATATGCCTTCCTTGATGCTCTAGTAGAGCTTAAAAAAATCTGTTTCTTCTCTCTTATAGCTGTCGTAGGAATGTATTCGCTAATGCACTTACACGGTACACCTGTACATCATCAGTTTCGTCTGCAACCCTGCCATACAAGGTGTTCCTGTATGCTGACTTTCAGTAAGCAATGGGTGGGCTGAGCGCTTTACAGTGGCAGGTAGTGACTTGTATGTGGAACCATCAGGGCTGGAGACGTGGTCTAACGCCGGCCCGCACTTTTAAGAGCCGCCGCTGCAGCTGTTGTCAAGGTCAACTCTCTCTCTTAAACCCTCTCTCTCTCAAACTTTCTCTCTGATCTCCAGCTGACCCTCAAACTGCCTCTCGCTGTCTCTCTTCCTCTTTCTCACTCTCTCACTCCCCTGCTGTGGTTTCAGCCCATGTCATCACATCAGAGTCGACAGCTCTAATCACTGTGCAGAGCGGACGGGCTGTAAAACATGGCAGGGACTGACAGCAGGGCTCAACACACGCACCTTTCATCTTCCTTTACCGGCACACAGACTCTCACATATACATACACACATAACAAACACACACGTGCTTGTGTACACAGTGCAAAATGCGTGCGCGCACAAACACACAAGTTCAAGGAGACCTCGTGTTTCGGCGGTCCCTCTCGGGTGTGTTGTAGTCATGGTTTCCCGCCTGTGTTCTTCCGTAACCCCAAACACGGCGTTGCTCCAGGAGGAGGTGGGAAGGGGAGGAGGAAAAAGGAGGATCTGTCAATCAATGTCTGATCCACCTAATCCTCAGGTAAGACGGGAGCTTTACGACGGAAGACTGTCGCAGGCCAGACAGAAAAAAAACACACACGAACATCTGACCCTAGACAGCGACTCACATCTTCTTTACGATCTGAATTAATTTCATGTGTCACTGGCAAAGATAGGTGTCTGTTGTTTGGACCTATTCAAGGTCTTATCAGAAACAAATCTGATGCCCAGCAGGCAGACTAAATGTAATATGCTTAACTGCAGTAAGTAAGTAAGTTAAAAAAGGTGCACACACACCAATAAAAACTAACAAGGTTATCTACATTGACATTGACTATTTCTGTCCATTTTGAACCTTTAAAAAAGCAGATGCTAAGTTGTTGTTAGAGTATTAGTGTGTGCCTTTATGCATGCGAACACACATCCACAATTTGAGTAACAAAAAGCAGCGAGTCCTTTGTCAGGATGCACAATTGGTCTCTTTGAGGGGCTGGTTTAAACAGCTTCAATTTGCACTGTAAAATAAGTCAAAGCTGAATTTAAAAAAAAAAAAAAAAGCCTTTTCAATGTTTATCTTTAGAGAGAAGGTTTTAAAGGAGCGCAATCAAAAATGTTTGGGTATTTATGAGTTGTGCCATTCAAAGCAAGCAAATTTTGAGTTATATAGGTATTCAAATTATTTTTTAAGCTCGGTGGAGGAGAAAGGACCAGTGCCTCTCAAGGTTGGTCTGATTGTAGTTGAAGTGGATTGGTGTCCTTGCACTGTCCAGTCCTTGTATTCTCTCTAGTGTTTGTGAAGCTGTAAGTGTGTGCGAGTGCGTGGCGGTTTGTGTGTGTGTGTGTGTGTGTGTGTGCATGCCCATGCATGTGCTTGCATGCATGTACACATTTTAACAGTTTTATTGACAGACACTGTGCTCACAATACAAAAGAAGTCTGAATTCCAAGTCTGGAATTCATTAAGGACACTTTAGCATTCAGCAAGACAACAAGATCAAATACTGAATACAGGTTGAAGGCTTTAAAAGTTTAAACAGTTTTACTCAAACTCAGTTCGACACATAATAAAATATTCCAGCTAACTCCTAATTAAAAGAGGCAGCTATTATTTTGTCGCAAGCACAAATAAATCACGGCATACCAACTTCTGCACAACATTATTCAAAAAAAAAAATGTTCACAAATACAAAAGGTAACTGTGGACAAAGAATTGAACTGGTTAAAAAAAAAAAAAAAACTTAAATTGTTTGTCCTTGAGCATTATTTGAGTACAGAATAACATTGATACATTCCCTCCAAAATATAGCCATGAGGAAAGATTGAGATCTTAAAACCACCTGAGCACCGGAGAGAATTTCACCAGCCTTTAGTCACTGAAAATACATCACAACCTCTATTCAATGACTACAATGTTGATAGTGTGTCGGGTACTTGGAAGGAGGAGCAAGGCTACTGATAGAATGACATTAACTGACAGCAACAACACGTTTTACTTCACCACAAGCATCCATTATCCAATTAAAACATATTGATTAAAGGTGCAGTGGGTAGAAATGGAGGAAATATTATTTAAAAAAATATTTTTTTATAGAACGGTCACTATATCCTGACAGTAGTGCATGTGACAGGTAATCTGAAAAAAATCATGTGCCTCTGTGTCCTACGGTGCTCCTAATGGCATCTGCGAGGTTTCACAGACCGAAGGAAAACAACCAATCAGAGCCGAGCTGGAGCCTGCCGTCTCTGAGCAGCTGTCAATCACTCGCGAACTCCGATAAAACGGTCAAACCAGGCAGCGCTGATCGAATATGAATAAATATTCTGTTACTGTAATGCCTATTTCTCGCCTCAAATGTTTTCAGAAACATCTTGTAGTGTACTGTTTAGCTGTAAATTGAGAAAGTTTGTGACCCGGCAGCCATGTTGAGATCAGTTGAGAAAATACCAAGCACCGCCCACCAGCCAGAGCAAACTTTCTTAATTTTACAGCTAAACTGTACACTACGAGATGATTCTGAAAACTTTTTATGAACGAAATAAGCATTACAATAACAGAATATTGATTCATATTTGATCAGCGCTGCCTAGTTTGACCATTTATTCGGAGTTCACGAGTGATTGACAGCTGCCTCTGTTGAATGAACAGCCAATAGGAACTCTCTCTGAAATGACCTGTGATTGGCCAAAGTCTCCCGTCACAGGCTAGATTTTTTAAAGTCTGAAAACAGAGCCATGTGGGAGGTGCAGAAGTTTAGTTATCTCTCAGAACACTTGAATTACAATATGCTGAAAGGTTATTATGGAATTTTTGCCCAAAAATATTCTGCCTTCTGCAGGTTTAAGAGGAAAAAGATAATGACGAGTGAGTTTTATACATCTGGTAAAAAAAAATTTAATATACCTCCAGTGAGTAAGAACCATAACAACTCTCCTGTAATGCAATGCACATAGGGGACAGTTTAAGTGATGCGCGTATCCTTTTCAATGTCGCCCTAAGGGTTCAGCGGGTGAGAGGGTGGAGCTGTGTGTTTGGTGTGTGTGTGTGTGTGTGTGTGTGTCAGGAAACAGGATGGCTTCAGAAGATTTATCACTGCTTGATCAGGTTGCGAGTGAGTTACTGCTGTTACCCCCCTCCTCCCAACCTCCCCCCTCCACTGCCCAGGGGCCAGGGTGGTATATCAGCCTCTATGACACATGCACACGCGCACACACACACACACGCATGTACGCACACATAGCGGTAGGCAGTATATCAGCGTGTGTGTGACAGGCTCTGTGTGTGTCTCTCCCCATCATCTGGCCATTAGACAGTAATGGCTGGGAGAGGAGAGTAGGGTTTCCCTGTGGGCTCAATACAACAGCATTTATTACACACAACAGAAGCACCATCCTGGCCCTGCCACTCACCGGAGAGACAGAGGAGGAAGAGGAGGGAGGGAGGGAGAAAAAAAACAGGCAGCGATAAAGGGGAGGGAGCGTAGGGGATAGGTAGCGTGTCAGGAGTTCAGGGGAACTTTGTCTACTCTCTTGTTTAGGTGTTTATCCACATCTGGATGCTGCTTGTGCGGTTGAAGAGAGTAACATTTGACACAAAGAAATAACACAATACCCCTTGCTCAAAAGACTTTTCTTTCCACAGCAGACATTTTTACTTGTCCCAGTAGGAAAAGTACAGTGTTACTTATTACATTAACAATGGCCCTGTTCTATTCGAGCATCCTAGTAAGCCATGACAGTGTGACAGTGAGCCACAGTGCACAATACCAGGACCATGACACCGAAGCTGCTAAATGAAAATAGAAGTCAGCCATCATTCAGATTTTATTATCTACACACACTAATGCTCTTCCTATTGTGACATATGTCCATGAAAAAGGCCTATTCAATACACCCAGGGGAGTTGCTAATGTCACTTTTAGCAAACTTAGAATAGATAAGATATTGCGGTGTAAATTACCTAACTGTGCAAGTTTGCTGACTTTTTGTCTCTTCCGTTGCACTCCTCTTGCACTAGGCTTTAACATGCCACGGTTAAACATTTCAATGGTTTTATTGTAAAATTAGAATAAGAAGTAAACACATCGTACCTCACAGAGAGATATGTCTGTTGTTTTCTTCATGTGGTCTTATTCCACTAGCTCTCAGTCAGGTCGCTAAATGATGATGTTGTTAAAGGGACACGTCAACATTTTGGGAAATATTCTTATTTGCTTTCTTTCAGAGAGTAAGATTATGAGATTGATCATGTCCGTGCATTAAGTACAGAGTTGGAGTCAGGACGTGGTTAGACTGTATATAAAAAGTGGACATAGTCAGCGTGACGGCACCCATTGGTTTATGGACTGCCATTTGAATCCTTGAGTTCGCCATTTTGGCCGTCACCATCTTTCTTTTGGCCGTCGCCATCTTGGCTTCTTGCAACCACAAGTGATACGAGAGAGCAGAGCAAAGTACAACCGAACACTGAATAAGACATTTTTAGGAAACCAAAAAAAGCTATAATTAGCTTTCGTGAACTGAACACACACTGTGAAAGGGTTAAAGTTGTAAGACGAAAACATGGACAACTCCCAGACTGGACAACGCCGTGGTAGCGACCTGTCAATCACAAGGTAGCCACGCTCTAAAGCATCCCCTGCTTTATGGTCTATTTGACTCTAAATGGGACCATCATTTACTAAATGAACATCATGCTGTATTGAAGAAGACTTGAAACTAGCGATTGAGACCATAAACTCATGTTTACAATGTTTACTGAGGTAATAAATCAAGTGAGAAGTAGGCTCATTTTCTCATAGACTTCTATACAATCAGACTATTTTTGCAACCAGAGGAGTCGCCTCCTGCTGGCTATTTGAAAAAATACAAGTTTAATGCACTTCAGCTTCACTTTTCAGAACCGGAGGTTGCCTACTGGGTTAGCCGAGCTTAGCCTGCAGATTGGAGGCTCTGTTCAGACTACCAATTCTTATAAAGCTATTTCATTTACACAGTGTATCCTAGTATCTTGTCAACTCTCCTCAACATATTATTTAGTCAGCTTTGGAGGTGTTGGTGGCCATATGTTTCACGCCAGGCTAGCCGTTTCCCCCTGTGGTCTTAATGCTAAGCTAGGCTAACAACATCCTGTCTCCAGCTCTGTACTTGACATACAGATGATATTGATCTTCTCATCTCACTTTCAAAAGAAATCAAATAAGCTCATGTCCCAAATTGTTGAACTCGTCCGTTAAAGCAACTGACTGAAGACAATCTTGTGAAATTAAGGAAAATTCAAAATGCCATTATGCTGCATTTGACCACTGTACAGAAAAGTTGCATACTGTAGTTCAGCAAGGGCAATGAGGGGGAACACTGAAGATGAACGGTTACACAAAAGGAGAGCTTTAAACAAAACTATTTGAAATAATGGAACGTAGCGAATGTGATGACAGATAATAAATTCCTTCCCGTGCTCCTGATACCGCTCAGGTTCCCCTGAGCGAGCCTCCTCTGTCACCCCCAACAGCAGGATTAAGAGGCGTGAAAAAGAAGGGTTTCACATGCGGGACACAGGGATGTACATCATGTTAGCGTCGCACAAAACATGTGCGAATGGGCTGTAATTCCCCAGTTTAAGTCCCTTATTTCCATTTTGTCATGTCTGAGCGCCTGTCATGCTTTTGAACAAACATTGACATAATTAAAATGCAAATGCAGTTTGGTGGTGGAGGAGACAGAGAGAGATCTCTAAGCTGATATGCACACAGATACAGAAGCACAGAAGAAGAAACACACACACGCGCAAACCCTTACAGACAACACACACGAGCAGGAACTCTGCGTGTCGATATAGAAAACGTTGATAAAGGTTCAGGACAAATTTGCTGTTTGAGCAGAAAACTATTGAGGAGCGTGTAAGTGGGGTTTTTTGTGCTGATCCTCTGAGTGTACTGTTGTGTATGTCTGTATGTGTATGTATGTACATACGCACACACAAAGGGCTCCGTGGGTTTCGGGCTCCCCAGCCCCTAGCCTTTATTAAGAGCAGTTGTTTGATGAGAAAAGGAGCCGGCCTTCACTCCAGGGCCCGGCAGAAGCCTGGGGAGTGGGTAAGTGGGTTAACCCAGAGGCCCAGACAAAGCCTGAGGAATGGATAAGTGGGTCACCCGCCCTCAACTGAACACTCAAAGGATCCACTCTGACTCCTCTCCCTTTTATTATTAGAGCTGGTCTAATGTGTGAAGGGACCTCAGGAAGGAACACAGCACTCATCTCTGCATGAGCGACTGAGCTTGTGTGTACGGGTATGTGCATGCATGTGTGTACGCGTTCTGGCGACAAGAGCACAGAAAATGCAGTGGTCCTTGAAGATGCTGAGAAATTAGAAGTGCCAAGTTCAAGGCGGCTACACGGCAACGTAGAGCTGCTATAGTGTGAACGACACAGAAGAAACTGATACAGAAGGAGAGTGGCATCTTATGTGAAGGATCCTTACGCCTCGGCCACCTTGGGGCCAGGCATGTTATGGTAAAGAAAGCCCATTATGTCAGTCAGTCCAGACATAGCCGAAACACTTGTAATATATTTTTGAGCATGGTATTTCTTTAGTTATAGTTCTTTAAGTGTTGTCAGAACAAGAAGATGAAGAAGTCCCTGTCGGGCCTAAATGTGTTATACAAGTAGCAAACTCGTTAAAGGAATAACTGCGTGAGAAAAAGAGCGTGTGTGTGTGTGGCGGTGAGTATGAAGTTAGCAGTGACGTTACAGCTGTGAATGTAGCAGTGCAGAGTGTGTACAGTTTATTTGTCAGTGAATAAATGTTACAACTCCTCAAGACCCAAGCCAAGTTCCTGTATCTTGCCAGCCACCTGCTGATTAATGTGAAGGGGGTTAGCCCTGAAGTTCGTAACAACTTTGGCCGAGGCTCACTTGAGGTAAACTGACCTTAAAGGTGGACCAGCTATTCTCATTTTAGTGACAAGCTGCTCCTCTGAGTTTTGCTGAGCAAACAAAAAAAAGTGATGTGGGAGACAAACCTGCGCCAGTAAAAGCTCCAAGCGTGTGGTGAGAAAATAGGACCCTGAATACATCACATTTGGATTCCTAATGGCAGGCAGTGATGCTGAGCCGAAAGCACGGTGTGTTGAATGTGGTGAAATCCTTCGAAGCTCCAGAGACACTTAAAACAAAGCACCCGGGATTTCCTCAGGAAAAGGGACAGGCTTCAGACACAACAAAAAGTCATCACAACATCAACAAGTCAGTCAAAAGCAACTTTGGAAGCTAGCTATATGGTTGCTGCTCGTGTAGCTCATAGCAAGAAACCCTTTACGATGCACTGTGGATATGTGCTGAGAGTGGGGAGGCATCTGCAACCAAAATCCAGTTAGGGCTGAAACTAACGATCATTTTCACTGTCAATTAATCTGTTGATTATTTTCTCAATTAATTGATTAGTAGTTTGGTCTATAAAATGTCAGAAAAATGGTGAAAAATGTCAATCAGTGTTTCCCAAAGCCCAAAATGACGTCCTCAAATGTCTTGTTTGTCCACAACTCAAAGATATTTAGTTTACTATCATAGAGGAGTAAAGAAACTATTCACATTTAAGAAGCTGGAATCAGAGAACTTTTACTCTTTTTTTCTTTTTTTTTAATTACTCAGACCCATTAATCGATTATCAAAATAGTTGGCTATTAATCGATTATCGGTTTCATCTCTAAATTCAGTCACCACTCTCCCAAGCATCTCACTGAGGGTACCCAGAATATGTATTTTGGTCATTACAGCTGACAGTAGCATAATAGTTAGTAGTTAATAAATAGTTTTAATTTTTTTTCTCCTTTTTTTGTCATTTTATATTTTTTTTCTAATTTATTGGGGAAGGCAGTCCTCTGAAATTTTTTAACACTAGTTTACTAATGAGAAATGTTGCTGTGTTTGAAAGGAAGTATAAAACTTAGTATAAACTTATTAAAAAAAGCTAAAAACAAACAAGTCAAAATAGAAACCTATAAGAGTTATGGTAATAATGTGAATATGATGAAAACACAAATGCTTTTCAGTCATAACTGTCCTCTGAACGTCATGATAATATTTGACAAAAATAGTTTTTTACATTTTTACTTTTCTTTTTTATGTAAAACATTTGGGGACAAAATCTATAAGATACAGTAATTTATAAAAAAATGTAAAGAATTTCTCCATTGGTATTTACTTCAGATTTAAGCGCCACCTATGGTTTGCTTATGGCCACTGCTGTTACTATCCAATAGTGCATTATCTCAAAAGCAGCAGACACCAGTGCAAATATTGTGCTATGTATAACACATCCAGGAAGTAAAGCTTAACTACTGTACAGTGCAGAGACTTCACCACAACATGGTGCAGCACGGTGCACAATACACACACACACACACACACACACACACACACACACACACACAGAAGCACATACTTCAGTGGGGAGATCAGCAGGAGGATCAAGTGTAAAGTCTCCTGTGTCATGGAAAGGCCTTTGATGAAGAAGAACACAAACAGGGAAACCACACCAACATAAAACACACACACACACACACGCGCGCGCACACACACACACACACACACACACACACACACACACACACACACACAGACCAATTGACTAATTTCCTCCGAACTGTAATTATGTTCTCACCACAGACTCAATAAGATTTACTTTTATTCATCTGGTTTTTCATTTATTCATCTGGTAGCATCTAGTTTCCTGTCATTTGTTCGGCGTTGCAAGATTAATGAATGACTTTTCCTCCACTAATTTTGAGTGACATCCAACATGCATACACACACACACACACACACACACACACACACACACACACACACGCATAGACAGAGTTCCCACATAAACAAACAGAGTGGGTCTTTGTATTCTGCTGCACATCACCACAACACAGATCAACAGTCCCTGAGGTAACGGCCAAAATAAAGATCTCATTACTTTACTCTCTCTCTCTCCCCCTCTCTCTCCATGGCTTGTCAGCTGCCAGACCCTGACGTCTCCTTTCATGTTG
Organism: Sebastes umbrosus; assembly: GCF_015220745.1. Classification (NCBI taxonomy): domain Eukaryota; kingdom Metazoa; phylum Chordata; class Actinopteri; order Perciformes; family Sebastidae; genus Sebastes; species Sebastes umbrosus. The sequence goes on along the minus strand of NC_051269.1, from coordinate 30,254,959 downwards.
GCCAGGCCTCTGAGAGGAGCTGAGAGATGCTGAGAGGCGCAGAGAGCCTCCCAGGGCTTTGAGCAGCGTTTGATTCCTGCTAGATAATAGCTGGTTCACTGTCAGCCCCGGGATGATCAGTTAAATCCTTAATCACTGCCTGTCCACTTGCATGACAGTTATTTTAGGGCTCTTTTCTGGACCTTCTCGTCTCCCTTTCCAGCTCTCCCTCCCTCCCGTGAAAAGTAATCCCACAACAGAGGCAACAGAAAACAGCGTGCTGCGGACAGGTTTAGGGATGGAGGGATAGCAGGACAGAGGGGGTTGGAGGCAGCTTCATACCTGCAGAGAGTATATAGGTGGTTTATAATATGTTAGGTGGCTATTAGGATGGGACGATTCACCTATCTCCCGATTCAACACTATCACGATACTTAGGTGCCGATTCAAAGTATTGCGATTCCATATTACAATATATTGTGATTTTTCTTAACTTTTTTTAACACTAGACCATGGAAAAAAAAGTTAAATCCTTTTACACTTTTATGGACATTTACCATGGAAAATATCTAAATTAATATAGTAAAAACCTGGACATAGTCGCACGTGTATATTTCCTCCAACTTCGCCAAGTCCGTCGCTTGATCTCCCGTCAGCTCCGTTCTCTTTATACATCCATGATCAGCTCCATCAGAGCCGTTTGAATGCATTTAACATAAATGTCAGTATAAAGGTGCTCTACAGTTGTAGCGTCGGCCGATTTGACCACAGAGATGAGAGTGAGGGTTGGCTTGACCTCAATACGATAACGTTTCCTGTCCAGAGTTAGCATGCAGCTTTAGTCATGATGTCTAGCTCTGCTTTTCCTGGCAATGTGTGAAACCCAAAGTGTTTCCATACTTTACTGTATGTGTAGTGTTTACCACTTTGGATTAAATATGTGAGGGTGCAGGTCATATCCACACAGACCCTCCGCCGTTTTCTACTTTCTCGTTTCGGCTCACTGCGGTTTGTTTTGGTTGACGGATACGGAACTGATATGACGTCACGTTACTCAGACTACAACAATAAAAGCGGTAACTTCCTTCTACCTCCGCATAGACTCAAATGAAGCAAATATATTGATTCTGGCATTAAAGAATCAATTTCAAAATCGTAAAAAAAAAATAATAATAATCTCAATACATGGGTGAATCGACTGCAGCTCATTCTTTCTGCATGGAGAGGGTAAAAGAAGAACAGAGACAGGTGAAGGCAGACAGGGTTGGCACCAAAAGTGGAAACAGAGTGAAGACAAGACCAAACTGAGAGGAACTTGTCTTTGACCTGTCAGCATGAAGACAAAAAGAAGGAGGACCCGCTCTCCTCCTCCTCCACTCTACTGTACCTGCCTGTTTTTAAAGGACATTCAAAGCCGGGCAGAGAGACAGTGAAGGCGTCGTCTGTCAGCCTGTCCTGTAACGGTGTCACGGGGCTGAGCGGTGCGGGGAGATGAGCGTTCGATGTTCATGTCCAATCCAGGGCCTTGATCAAGGCTGCTCCACAGCCAGGTGCTGCCACTATACTGACAGCCTCACCTCCACCCCCACACCCCTCTGTCTGGAGGATGGAGGGCATTTCACTTTGACAAAGACAGGAGTTTGGGGGTCGGGGTAGGGTTGGTGGGGGATACTTGGATTGCAGTTTGACTACAGAGGAATCACAGAAAGTTTTGGACAGCCTGGACATTGACGTCATTGAGTGTGTGCTATATTATCAGATCTTTGAAGTTCTCATCACCTCAAAGGCAGAGCTGCAGGGTTACAGTTTTACTGTACTTGAAGATACAGACTACTGTTTCATTGCTCTCTATCTCGGTTTCCTCCCGGGGTCACAATTCCTCCGTATTTCTCCAGATTTATTGCACACCTGATGTTGTTTCCTGCTTGCGACACAACGCTGGGTTCAGTGCACACAGTGCACATTGCCCAAAAGTTGGGTTTTGCTCGACGCAGCAAAAAGCCGTCATGGCAGGACGCGAGCCATTGGAAATAATGAGTTTCAGAGCGCAGTGGTGCCGTTGTCGTGTTGTGTCTGAAAGGGCCTTCAGTGAGTGAGAGACGGAGAGAGAAATGGAGAGTACTAAAGAAATACTCAAGCAAGGGCAAAAAATGAATGAATGAATGAAAACCTAGAAATATTAGTTTATGTTAGAGATTCACTCAAGTTCACACCAGAGCGGCAAATTATACTTTATTCTTTCCTCAGAATTAAAGGTAAAATTAAAAATAGGTCTTTTTCACATAAAAATGCTGTTGAGGTGCAGTTATTGTTTTGCTATTGTCATTCTTTATTAGTCACCAGAATCTAGAGCTATTTTCGAATACCATTTTTTGGGGCTTTGAAGGTTCAGTGAGTATATTAGACGGTATTCAAAGCTTTGCTTCGAAGCGGCACGGCACAGCAGGCTGACATGTTGTGGGATTATATTCCTTATTTCATGGGCTTTTTTGGGATTCAAACGTATTATTATATACCTACAGTATATATAAACAAAAACAAAAGAACGAAGCATTCAAATACTGATTTTGAGGTTGAATACCATGGCAACGGTCAAAGCTTCGAAGCACTCAGGTCAGCCCTACCAGAATGCAGTAAACAAAGATTTTGGTTTCCAAATCCTCCCTATTTTTGAGGTCTCAAGGTTGGCAAGTATGGCTAAAAATAAGTCAGATGGAATAAGGAACACGAGCGGTCAAATGTTCATATGTGTTTTGAACTAAAAACCCCAGATTAGCCAGAGTTATTTTATTGAGGAGACAAAGACAAACAGTCAAATGAATACCTCAACTGACAGCTGTCAGACAGCGGACAGTTATGTCTCAAACTGCAAAAAACTACATCCTGATAAAATAGTTTGATGTTTCCTCTCATCTATCACTCTCTTTCTCCCTCTCCTTTTCTCATGTGCACCACTGTGTGTACAGAATGAAGGTATTGTGGCTACGCTGTAAAAGGCAGACCGCACTTCATTGCCTCATTTCCACGAGTCTCGACCTTTGACCCCTTGATTCTGACTGGCGGCACTTTGCTGTAAGTCACAGGGAGCCTTTCAGCCAATAGAATCAGAGCGCAGCTGGAGGTCGGAGGGTCACAGACGCACCATGTATGGAATTCCATAGAGCCGTAGAGGTCAGAGGTCACACTCAATCACAGTCAACACAGAGCAAAGAATCAAGAGGCTCCTAGAGCCACAACACAACAACGACAGGGAGAAAGAGACAGAGGAGGACAAATGAAACAGAAGGAGAAGAATAATTAAATGATCATTTAATGATATTTGTTCTGCCATACTTTTCCCATTGATGTTACTCCTAAATCACTAAGATAGGCATAGTAGTCTGTCAGTCAGTCAGTGATTTAGACCATAAGCTGACTGAACAGGTGACCCTTTCTTCCTCTGAGGATACTTCTTTCTCAGTTCGTGGCCCTGATTCCCATGAACTCTTTGCAACTTCAAAAATCATTTACATTTTTGAGAAATTGTTCTCAGCCGGCACGTTTGTTCAACACAGGAAGCTGTCTGGTCACAAGTGTAGAACACTAGCTCACCTTTGTTTAGTGCTTATATCTCAATGGACGGCTTCCATTACCTTCCTTGGAGAAAACAAGTGCGTACAGTTGCTCCTGAGCACAGTTTGCCAGAACATTGCTTTAAACATTAGCGAGCTCAGTGGTGCCTGCTAGTGCAAACGGTAGAGGATGAGGAGAACATGCTGGCATAGCTGATGAATTTAAAAGAAGGCAAGTTGTTGTGGACAAAACAAAAGTGTATAACTGTTGTTGAGTATTAATGTGTCTGAGTTGTGGGATTGTTGTTATGGTGACAATGATAATGAGTGTAGTATCAGCCTAATTCATGTCCTATATGTCTACTGTAGCTGCATTATATGGTAAAAAATGTTTTTAAATATATGAAATGTCTATATATTTTGGTAACACTTAGTGGTATGGTGGTAACACCATTTATTACATGTTTATACATTGCTTATAAATACTAGATAGTTCAAATAAAGTGTTGCCAATATTCTTAGCATATTATTACTTATTAATTGGGACCACGTTTTTTTCACACACACAAAAAAAATCATGACTTGTAGGGCTGCTCAAAAATCATAATCATGATTATTCAACACGATTACTCATGGACTTTGGAAACATCATGCATTTAGAAAGAACATTTTGTAGCCTACATTTAAAAAGTTTAATGCATCAATCTGGTGCACTTTGAGACCTACATTAAGAGGCTAGATCTATGAAGAATGTTGTGCTCTAGTAAACAATTTAATCATAAACACATTAGTTGTATAGATATGAATGGTGAGGACACGGCAAAAAAGTCACATCCACAAAGCATGATAAACGAGACAGGGTCTGTGTTTCAAAACGGGACAGGTGGGTTGCCGACATCGCCACACTGAGGACAGTTCGCCCTGGTTGACAGTCGCACCGGGAACAGGGAGCTTCGTCCCTCCATGCAGGGAGAGAGGGCACAGCAGGAGCACTGAAAGGTGCGAGGTCTGGGCAAGGTGTGCGGTAAAGCGCCACCTTCCCCCCCTGGGCCTTTCCAAGCCGACCTGTAGCCGGTCACGGTGCACCACCGCGGAGGAAATATGCCAGAGGAGGGCCAGCCAGCGCTGGGGAGAGTTCCCACGAGGAGATCCTCCAACACCGAGCGGCTGTCCCTGACCCACCGAGTGGGATGAAAGCACACCGCTTTAAAGAAAAGTTTTTTTTTCTGGTTTCTATCATAAGACAAAACGAGAGCGTCATTGCGAAACGGAATGCAGCACAACTATTAGATGCCAAAATCATAATTGATATTCGATTAATTGCACAGCCCTTGCAGTATTCTTCCTCACTGCTATAAGACCTGCAGCTGAACAAGTGGGTGTTTGTGCTCCGCGGTGAAATCGTAGTCCCACTAACAGGTGTGTTCTCACCATAGCATTGTTTACGATGATTGTATTAGGGGCAGTAGGTGTTTGGCTGTGTGTGTAATGTGTCCCAGGAGTTTTCTCTCACCGCTTGCCCATCAGGTCAGTAGCCCCTCTGTGACTCTCACATACAAATAAAGCACTATGTGTCTGACAGAGTGCTCTATGAGTTTGAAAGGTGTGAGTGTGTGTGCGTGTGTGTGTGGTGTATACATGTGTGTCTGAGTCTGTGAAGGGTCCCAGAGGTGCCCTAGCTGCCTAAGCCACTTCTGCAGATCTGTTGAAAGATCATCAAGAGACTTTTTCTCAATCTATGGGTGTGAGGGTGTGTGTGCGTGTGTGCGTGTGTGCATGTGTGTGTGTGTGTGTGTGTGTGTGTGTGTGTGTGTGTGTGTGTTGTCTCTATGGAAGCATGCTGGCTGCGTCTGCTGCTTAACACTCACTTTCATCACGCACACGCTCAGAAGTGACAGTCCCTGTCTCTACAAAGGGATTTAGAATATCACCAAGAGACCTGCCATCTCTTTCTCACTCTCTCTCACACACACACACACACACACACACACTCACAAACATGTGGAAATACCAGCACAAAGCTTGCTACAAAGGGATTCATGATGTCACCCAGAGACGTAACTTAGTTCCACATTATATCCCATTATTCCTCCTAATGAATCTTAAAACAAGATAGTGGCTGTTAAATTGCTCTCCTCTTCCATCTTCTCCTCACCTCTCCTCATCTCCATTCCCTGTCATCCCTGGCAAATCTCCCCTCTACATCCCACCCCCTATTGACACGTATCCCCAGAACGCACATGCAAACACCGGGCCCACAAAGGCCTAAGCGCCTAAGCTAACAACCGATACACAAAAACACAACAACAAAGCAGTTGTTGTCAGGTTGTTAAGTCCCTGCCACTGTTTCCAAGGGTCGGGGAGACGGCAAGCAGACAGAAAAGAGGGAGAACAGGATGAGATGGGCTTTGGAGAATAAAAGACGGCTAATCCCTGCATTTGGATATGAGAAACGCAGGCCCGCAGGAGAACGCATCAAAGCCGGCGCTAAATTAGCCTACATACAGAGAGCGAGAGGAGGAGAGAAGAGACGGAGTGAGAGAGAGGCCGCTGATTTGAGACAGTGTGAGAGGAGCAGGGAGAGCTAGTCTCCTAGGGCCCAGATTAGCAACACACACTCATTATTCTCCGGCGTTGCTGTTGCACACACAAACACACATGCACACCCACAGCCATGCACACAGATTAGAAACATACACTCATTATTCTGTCTCAGTGGGACGCTAAACCCTAAAATCCAGCACGCTTGCTGGGAGCACTTGCACAGAGGCTGGCTAACGGAGTAACGGGGCCCAACGCTGCCTTTGTAGCGGTGCATCGTTAGCCACGCCGGGCGATAGCACCTCACAGAGGGTGTGTAAGTGCACGAGGGGTTTGTGTAGATGTGTGTGTGTGTGTGTGTGTGTGTGTGTGTATGTGTCAGGGAAGGGCTGACGAAAGCAGGCAATTAGGACTAGAGGAGTGTGCTGGTTCATTCAGCTCCACAAGTGGAACCATCCAAAGCACATTAAATAAGGAAGTTAGGCAGAGAGATAGTGTAGGTTAGGACGCCTCTTTGTGTGTGTCTGTGTGTGTGTGTGTGTCTGTGTGTGTGTGTGTGTGTGTGTGTGTGTGTGTGTGGGAGAGAGAGAGGGGTAGAGGGAGGGTGGGACAGAAAAGCTGGTCCGCAACATGAAGATTGAGCAAAGAAGAAGATGCAAAGAGCAAAAAAAACCTTTCAAATTCTTGATTAGGCTGAACAAGTGGTGGGAAGCTTCTCTCCGTGTGAACGGTACAAAATAACAGAGAGAATACAGCTAAACAGGGTATTTTGCAATATCTGTATGCAATTATAGCAACATTAAGAGCTAGATAAACTATTTTATGCTTTCAATTTAATCATAAACACATAGATAATATCAGGGGGAATGAGCATGCACTGTGTAACTTCTTCAAATCTCTCCTACAATGACATGCAGTAAAGGCTTAGCTGGCTGGATGAGAAAACAGAGAGGTCATACCTGTGCGCACACAACAGCTGCTTCCATCAATACCCAATTACATCAGTCTAGAAAAACTCTGTGCAGAAATGATTTTGCTGTAGAGCACAACTTGTTGCAGCCTATTTCAATTTAATAAGCACGCTAGCCTCAGGGTTTATTAGCATTAATGTGTGACTGACAATGTTTTCGTCGTGATTACTTTCTGTCTGAATCCTTATAGCTCCTCTCCAAGTGAAGCAGGATGCTCTCTTTTTTTAACTAAACCATAAGAATGGGATTCACTTAATTAGCAGTGCGTGGTGTCATTGTACTGTGGCATGGCTCTGAATGATCTCATTGAGCAAAGTGTGACATACTTAAAGCACCTGATCTATTTGTGGAATTTTAAGAGAACATTTGAATGCCATAGTTTCACAGCTAACAAATTTATTTAGCATAATTCTGATCGTACAACACTTGATGAATCTTTTCTTCAATCTGAGCACTGAGTGCTCTTTTCTCTGTCATTAGAGCAATCTGACATATTTCAGATGTTTCTCATATCTTGTTATTTCAGTGCTTTGCCTCAGTTCAAGAGAAAACATATCAATGTTTAAAGGGATAGTTTGGATGTTTTGAAGAGAGGTTGTATGAGGTACTTATCCATAATCAGTGTATTACCTACAGCAGATGATGGTCGGCGTGCCCCCAGTTTGGAGAAGCAGACATGAGTTACCGCACAAAGCAAAATAATATACTGCTGTGGACGGGGCCGGTTGCAAAACGTATTTTAGCCGCCTAAAAGAAAGGCTCAACTAAAAAATTCAATATCAGTTTAATTGTACGCAATATTTACAATATTTTTTCCACTTTACCTTGCCGTCAGACAGCCCTTTCTGACGGGGAACTGAAGCCGTTGTAAACATCTATGCTCTCGCCAAAGCCACCAGACTCCATTGACGAAAACTGTAATTTTTAGGGCTGTCAAAGTTAGCGCAATAATAACGCATTAACGCAAATTTGATTTAACGCCACTCATTTCTTTAACGCATTAAAGCAACTTGCAATTTTTAGGTGGTAGCGGGCTCAGTTTTAAAGGTAGAGTGAAGATACTGGCATCATACAAAACTAGAATCCATTGGTATCAACCAATTCATACTAGCTTATCGTGAAGGAGGCTAAATAATGCTCCAAACTTACGCAAAATTTTGGCGATGGCCATTTTCAAAGAGGTCCCTTGACCTCTGACCTCAAGATATGTGAATGAAAATGGGTTCTATGGGTACCCACGAGTCACTTTACTCACTTATGATAATCACATGCAGTTTGGGGAAATGCATAGTCAAGTCAGCACACTGACACACTCACAGCTGTTGTTGCCTGTTGGGCTGCAGTTTGCCATGTTATGATTTGAGCATTTTTTTTATGCTAAATGCAGTACCTGTGAGGGTTTCTGGACAATATTTGTCATTGTTTTGTGTTGTTACTGCATTGTTGCGCCTCGATCATTTTGTTCTTCTTTAAAATGCCAATAAAGATGTTACTGTAACAACAAATGATCAACATGCTGCAGATTCAATAGACTTTTCTGTACATATTGTGTTGTAATATTCAAAAACATCTTGTTTATTTGAGAAAAAAGCTATCTGCAATTATAACTTAATTAACATGGAAAATAAACCGCAAATTGAGTTTTTATTATTTATCATGAATTTCCATGTAATTCCTGACCTATGATAATTTTAATCCCCTGCTTTATCTCTCTCCTTCTCCTTCCTCTTCCTCATCTCCTTTATCTTCTTCTTCTTCTCCTCAGAGGGTAGTGGTCCATGCTGAAAGCTGCCATGTTACCTAGCAGGTTGTTCAGCCTCCCTCCCTCAGTCAGGCATGTACAGACACACACACACACACATATGCGCACACACAGTAGCAATTATGGCAATCAGCAAGCCGACCCAATTAGTGTTTCCTGCTTGTTAAGCCCTAGGGGTTGGCTGCCCGACCACCTCACTTTGCATAACTTAATCTGCAATGACAGGGTGTGACACCCAGACTTCTGACCCTACCAGCAGCTTGTGTGTGTGTGTGTGTTCGTCTGTGAGTGTATGTGCGAGACCCTACTAGTTGTCCAACCCATGTGTGGTTACAATTTACATTCACCAAATTGCTCCCAGGCTGAGCCAGCCTCAGCGCGGCCTGTGAGCTGTGGATCCAGGGGAGAAGCACTCTATCTGGGAGTGATTCTGGAGCTGCCTCCTCTCTCCTGTGGGTTTCTCCTCTGTCTGAGCTGGTTAAAGGCTGATGGACAACTCTGTTAATATGCAGCTTGTGAGCAGAGGCAAAACATGGTCTTTTCCTGCGGTCCACGATACACATCAGCTGCACACAAACACAAGCACAGTCGCACTCATCCACTGTGTGAAGGTAGAGACTTAAGAAAAACTCCTACTGCCAGCTCCTCTAAGCAAGTGCCACGATAGTAAAATTTGTTTCATGGTCAAACACTTGTGCTGCTATGAAGTGTACCAGAGGCCCTCCCCTTCTCGGTGAGTGGTTGCCCCGTGACACATGTTGCTAGGCATTAAACCTGACAGAAACCATGGTTACTGAACACAAAAGAACTATTGTGGAGGTGTGTTTGATCTCAGTTTGTGTGTGCGTGTGTGTGTTTGAACTCAGTGTGAACTGCATGGAGTCTGCGGAAGCTTTCTGCGAGGGGAACAAAAGCACAGCGGAGTGTGCGAGTGTGGCCATCACCCTGATTGCCGAGCGAAGGAAGCAAAACAACAACTTATATCTCCTTCAGCTCTCCGAGTTTCTCTCCTCGCCCCTCTTTTTTTTTTTTTAATTCTCTGTTTTGCTTCCTTTCGTGCCTTGACTAATTGTTTTTTGTTGTTTTTTTTTCACTTCTTCTTGAGTTCAAAACTGGCAGAAGCGAGGAAAGCGTAGCGGGGTGTGTTTTGTACGAGTATCTCTCCGGTGCCTATTCCATTAAAGGCAGACTGATAAACAGGCTAGGATAATTAAAGGGGAGTGATAAATAGTGCTGCCTTAATTAAAGGGGAGTGATGAGGACACGTGTCGAAATGTTTTGTTAGCGGGCCGACGGACAGATGAAGGAGGAGAGTAATTGCTTTGGATTAATTATTTGGATACGGGCGGCGAGAGGGTACACACATCTCTTGAGGGCTCTTTCAGGATGGAGGGATGGAGAGGAGGGGGAGATGAGGAAGAGGGGAGGCTGGTTTCAAGGAAAGATTCACTGGCATCCATCTCTCTTCAAGCCAAGAACAGCACAAACATGAACATCATCCATGAGGCAGAGAAAGGGGAGAAAATCTGAATTTAAGTCATGCATTACTTTGGTATTTTCATCTTTATTCATCTTGGGAAAGTTGTCTGAGTGAGTCTTTTCAGCAACGCCTTGCTTCACATTTATACAAGCACACGCTTTCACACCTGGAAGCTGCCCAGTACAACCACATGCTTCAACTGGTGTCTACCGAGCAGCGGTCAGAAGTGAATCGCCTCAGCAGTTATTGACGGAGTAAGGTCATTATTATTTTACTTTTCTCTGGATTTGGAAAATCTAACTGTCAAGTCTGTGTCTCTGCGGTCCGGGTTAAACTTTCAATCACAATTGCTGCAATCAAGTTCAAAATGTTCAGGGTAATTGTAGTGTTTGGATAGGACAACTTAATACACAACATAATAGCTCATAACACAGCATTTAATGCAAGCTGTGAAAGCTATAGCCGGACCGATGCAGGATTTTTGAGGCCGATACCAATACTGATATTTGAGTTTTAAAAAATCAGATACATCAGCTGATATTAATATTCTTTACACGACACATAACATAAATAAACATTTTTGATAAGGTTCCACAAATTACTTTTTTAACAATTGCGACAAAGAGATGTACTGGGCAGGACATTTTATGGTTGAAGAACAGACTTCACACTACTCGAATGGTGATACTGTTTCTAAACATATCTTTGGTATTTCTGTACGTCATTTGTTTGTCATCATCTATCGGCCTGTCCCATTTCAAAGCATACTCTTGTGCCACTCTCCTTTAAAACATGTAGCTTTAAATAGACGTGACATCACTATAAGGGTAAGTAAATACACACCATTTGTACTTTGGAAAGCTTAATTATTCTATTTATAAGATGGTACATTTTACTATGTCCATCCATTTATGCATCTCATACGAGATAAGTCTCATTATCAGTATATGAATGTGCATGTAAATGTGATATGATTGAACTTCCTACAGAATTTCCAGAGCGTGTTTTCTATGATATGAATGTGAAACGACAAACACCAACTAAAAACTATAGTACATAAAAATCAGTCACTATATCCCCAATTCAACCTGTAAAATAAGTTGTCATTACAGAAATCATATATATCTTTGTTAATCATGCTGTTGTACTCCTGTTTTCTGTATGAGGTGTATATTCATTTTAATATTATTTATTTGTCATCATATTTCTCATTTTTTAACATTTATTTTATTACTCGTAACTCATATAGATTTATTTTTTCATATATATTTGCCTTTATCTAATTTTGTTACTATTATGTCAAAAAATATTTTACTGTATAAAATATACATCACTACTCTGACATTACCTGTTCTTATTATTTCCTATAATGTTAAATCAAATCTGAATACTGCATTTTTGCTTATATGATATAGCACATTATACAATAAGAATGTCACGAGAGCCGATACTTCCTTACCAAGTCGGTGCTAAAATTTTGAAATCGTGAACATACTCGTTTACCATCAGGGCTCTTGACTAACAACGTCCCAGGGACGATAGAAAATGTGTTTGGGACGCAGTAAACTCACTATCCGTGTCCAGGGGACGCACCCCAGTTTTTCCCTGATAGTGCTAAATTGTGAACAACGAATCTGTGTTGAAATCAGCAGGTTGAGAGCGAGTTAACGTTTTATAGTGGTACCAAATTGGTATCCAGAATCGTGGAATTTCACTGGTATTGGTATCAACGACTACATTTCTGGTATCGTGACATCCCTACTTTATAACCAGCATCCCTCTGGACCTCTTTGATTACCCTTGCCTTTTAAGATTCATACTGTTATTGGTTATTATGGTTATTACATTTGTCTTTGCCAAGTTTCAGAGGCAAATACTTTACAATGAGGCAAACATCAGCAACCACCTAAAAACTTGTGTTTAACTTGTGTTTTCAAATTATTACAAGGCATCAGTTACTGAACAAATGTAGTCACAGCACATTAAAAAAACATCGGTTAAGTACAAATTACAGCTCGCAGAGATGGACTAAGCCGGAATTGTCCAACGTATGATGCACTATGAGGGACAACTCAAGGGAGACCTTTGCTGTAATCGACAGTTGAGCTTCTTATAACAGTTTCCAAAACAAAAACGACAGTGGGCAAAAAAAATTCCGATTCTGTCAGAAGCAGTGACCCTAGCACAAATGATGCTGAGTCATGCAGTAATGATGACACTGACATGATGGAGATGATGAGAACAACGATAGAAGAAAAGTGACAATACTTCCTCCCCTCATAACAATGGTGATGTGACAAAGTGCTCCTAAACCAGTATAATCCTCCTATCACTATTAAATAAAAGTATTTAAAAAACAACACACTGGTCCAGTCAGCTTTTCATGTCATGGTAGGTAAACGCTTACATCTTTAGCAGTAGTCAAATGCAGATCACAATGTATATGACACCCGATGAAAACACCTTAACTGAATACATATTTATTTGCTTAGAGATGGAAATTAAGACATATCATGGAAATTTAGCATCAAATCATTCATACAGTAATATGAATGCTTTGGGGAGATTATGTTTAGGTCTAAAGGTTTAGACAAATAAGGATCTATTAATGTTCATTTTACATGCTGTTTTCGATGCTCTTTCCTACTTGTTAAACTGTTTTGTGTTTCTTTTTCCCTTTTGCTTTATATACAACATAAAATACAATCTCTGAAAGGTTATTCCTAAAATCTGTTGTTATTTCTGTGTGCAATTTGTCCATGTGCACACTCAAAGCTCCAGCTCTCCTAACCAAGCCCAGAAGTCAAGCATGCGTGACCTCTTCTCTCAGCAGTGTGTGCGTGCATCCCATTGAAAGGCTTGACTTCACCATTTCCTTTTTAGCAGCGGCAGCCGGGGCACTAACGCCTAAAATGTACAGCACATACACACACAGTTCACCACGCATACGCTCACACACAAAGCGTCACCTCTCCACCTCCAGACTCTCTCTCTCTGTGTGTATGTGTGTGTGTGTGTGTGTGTGTAAAGCTAGTGTGTGAGCAGGTAGAACCATCTGTGGTGTAGATCACAGCCAGATGTCCCGGGCTCCGCCACCAGCCAGATCACCTTACATAAATACTTTACCATGTGAGGGATTCATTTAGCCATATTAATTGACGGTAAACTTGCCCTGGAACGAAGGCCCCAGACTCCTGCACACACACACACACACACACACACACACACACACCCACACACACACAGGGCTGCATCACAGGTGGGTTCCTTCACTCACAGGAGCAGCGAGTGGGTAACCGGTGGTAACCGGACTCTGATCAAAAGGAAGATTGACATAAATAAAGAGCCTGCAGGAATGCATTGTGCAAACAAAATATGAGCTGGGCCCCAAAACATTCCCTGGAGGGGAGGGCTGAGGAGGAGGAGGAGGAGGAGGAGGAAGAGAAGAGAGGGGGCAGCTGAGTAGTTTTCTCTTTTATTCCCTCTTGTACTCAACTCTCCTGTCTTTCATTCTGGTACTTCCAGACATGTGTGTCAGTTAGGGCTGTCAATCGATTCAAATATTTAATCGTGATTAATCTAATTTTTTATCTGTTCAAAATGTATCTTAAAGGGAGATTTGTCAAGAATTTCGTACTCTTATCAACATGGGAGTGGGCAAATATTCTCGCTTTATGCAAATGTATTTATCTATTTATAACTTGAAATCAATTAACCATAAAACACAATGACAAATTTTGGCCAGAAACCCTCACAGGTACTGCGTTTAGCACAAAAAATATGCTCAAATCATAACATGGCAAACTCAAGCCCAACATGTAACAACAGCTGTCAGTGTGTCAGTGTATCAGTGTGTCGAAAATGGCCATGCCAGTTTTCCCTCGCCAAAATGTAGCGCAAGTTCGGAGCGTTATTTAACCTCTTTCACGACAAGCTAGCATTACATGGTTGGTACCGATGGATTCCTTATGTTTTTTTAGTTTCATATGATACCAGTTTCTTCACTCAAGCTTTAAAACACACCCCGACAACCTCCAAAATATCAATTGGGTTTAAAGAAATTAGTGTTAATGCGTTATTATGGCATTAACTTTGACAGCTCTAGTGTGAGTATTCAGAGACAGATAGATTAAAAACAAGAGCAAGCCAGTTGAAAAAAGCAGGAAAAAAGGAGAGGATGGTAGACGTGGTAGAAGTTTTTGTTTTTTGGCAGGAGCAGGCCCATCAAATTTAAACTGGAGAGGTTAAAACCAATGCACTTCAGGGCATAGCGGACTGGGTTTCGCCCCTCTAGTGACAGTCTTGTGTTTTGCCACCTATTGTTGTCACTTCTAAACAGGACCAAACCTTCTTTAGCGGGGGAGTGATATTTAATCCCTGCTTACTGAACCTTTGATATGGTAGCCTTCACCCATGGGCCTCTATGGTTTGTGTACACACACACACACACACACATATATATGCACACACAACAAAAACCTGTCTGGGGAACTTCCATGTAGCTTCTGGTGTCTGTTTGTATCCATGTAAGGCTTTAAATCCAGAGGGGAAAACAAAGTGGCATAGCCCACGTAGACGTACACACACACAGTACTGTACACATGGCGCGTAACACTACCATAAGAGGAGTTTACAGCTGGCACTGCAGGGTCACTTCAACCAGCACTGGGACATTTTTAGGTTTTCTTTCCAAAACAGAACCGGAGACTGTATCACTAAAAAGAGTGTTGCTAAAATCAGCCGCCTACGCACACAAACAGAAACACACAGACAGAGAGAGAGAGAGACATTACCGTTTACTTTAAACAAAACTTAGTGCAAGTGTTCTCTCCTGGGTCACAGGATAATGAGTATTAAAATAAACTTTTTGGTTTACAATTGCTATGTGCATGTTTCAGTGAGCACTGTATAAGTGCTTGTTTCTCAGTTTTTTCTGTGTTTGTTTCCACGTCCCAAAGCATCCGGGACCAGTTGATGAGGAGAAGAGAGACATAATGGAAGGAGGGAACGGATAAAAGGCAAAACAACAATAGAGAGATCACAACATCTCCCCCGACAGTAGGTTGCAACCTCAGCTCTGTGGGGAAAACACACACTAACACGCTCGCTTTCAACCGCGCAGCAGAGATATTGCGCTCTCAGTGGGGACTGAGAGGGACCCGTTGAGTGCCTGAAATCTAACTGTATGTTTGTGTTTTGGGGATTTGTGTGTGTGCGCCCCACAGCAAGGTATCCCATCCCTCCAGGTGGGGTGAGGGTGTTGAGGGGCAGGGGGAGACGGCGGATCCCGCTGGCAACGCTCTGGGAGGAACCGCAGGGTGCTGCTGTTCCCACGGAAATCAAGGAGGCAGAGGACAGGTGAGGAAAGAGAGACAGAGAGAGAGAGAGAGAGGGAGACAGAGAGAGAGAGAGAGACAGAGGAAAATATAGAATAAGATGTAAGGCAAGGAGAAGAGGTGGAGCTGGGATTCCTCCTCTCCTTCACCTCTTCCCTCTGCGCAGGCCGCTCATGGAAGAAAAACAACTTTGATGGAGAAGGAGAAAGCAAAAGGCAGGAAAGGGCCGAATGAAAGGAAAGAAAAACAAGGAAAGGTAAATCTAATTACAGAGGCCAGATATGGCAGCAACGTTAGTTAACGCTGAGACAATAAACACCGCTCCCATGCAACCACATGTGTGTGTATGTGTGTGTGTGTGTTTTCATGTGAGTGATAGGGACCAGAGGAGGGCAACAGGGAAAGACGAGCCGATGTTTGTTTGTACATGGCTGTTTCTCAGGCCCTTGACACTGGCATTCCAGAGCCACACACACACACTAAACACGCACGCACGCACGCACGCACGCACGCACGCACGCACGCACGCACGCACGCACGCACACGCTGACATTTCATGATCAGTGGAGGTCAGGATCCCAGCACACACCCTGTGGCTGACTTAAGTCCCCGCTGCTGCACATAGACACACGAATATATCAATAAAACACAAACTCTCACACACACACACACACACACACACTCACATACACACACACACAACCTTATTTCTTGAATGACTTTTACCGAGAGCGTTTGTAGCTCATAGTGACCATGAGAAATCTATGAGATCCTGCCAACACGCTGGCCTTGACATGCAGCAGAGAGCGAGAAGGTCTGAGGGGTTTGAATTGATGTTGCACTGGTTGGAATCACAGAGCTGAAGTGAGGAAGTGAGTCAATGCTGTCCTCACATATTACAGCTCAACTGGTAATACACATTTCTCTATACTGAGAACTTATGCAAAACTGTTCTCTTCACCAACATGCAGCTCAGCACAACGGTTAATATAACACCCAAAATGCACGGATGCAACCAAACCACTCAACTCTCGTACCAGAACACTGACAACATTTATCTCCCAACAGTAGGGCTGCCAATTGAATCAAATGTTTAATCACGATTAATCCCATGATTGTCCATGATTTATCGCCATTAATTGCACATTTTTTATCTGTTCAAAATGTGCCTTAAAGGGAGATTTGTCAAGTATTTAATACTCTTATCAACATTGGAGTGGGCAAATGTTTGCTTAATGCAAATGTATGTATATATTTATAACTGGAAAACATTTAACAATACAAAATGCATTTAGCATATAAAATATGCTCAAATCATAACATGACAAACTGCAGCCCAACAGACAACAACAGCTGTCAGTGTGTCAGTGTGCTGACTTGACTATGACTTGCCCCAAACTTCATGTGATTATCATAAAGTGGGCATGTCTGTAAAGGGGAGACTCGTGGGTACCCATAGAACCCATTTACATTCACATATCTTGAGGTCAGAGGTCAAGGGACCCCTTTAAAAATGGCCATGACTAGAGCATTATTTAGCCTCCTTCGTGACAAGCTAGCATGACACACTAGTCATACTACCAGAATCTTCACCTTAGCTTTAAAACTGCGCCCGCTACAACCTCCGAAAGATCAATTGCGTTAATGCGTTAAAGAAATGAGTGGCCTTAAAACAAACTTATTTGAACACATTATTATCACGTTAACTTTGACGGCCCTAACATTGACTCTTTTTGCATGCCTGATCCATCCCTGGCAATCTTCTGCAGATGTGTCCAGATGTTCATTACGTCAAAGAGGGACATCTGATCATATGACTGGTGGTCATAAACTTTCCACCTCTCTATGGGATTGAGGAATAGAGAGTAAAGTGGAAGGAGGAGTGACACCATCCTGGGATGAGCTGTAAACCACTCTGTGTTTCGAAGACAAGGTTGAAACAGCACATTGTCCCATTCAGTTATAACATGCTCTCATAGAGGTCATCAAGGAATGAAAATAAGCTCTCAGTGTCCCAATTAGGATTTTGTTTTTTTTCATTTTAGATCTAGATGTAGTAGAATGTAACGGCTCTGATTCCAGCTTCTTAAATGTGAATAATTTCTGGTTTCTTATATGACAGTAAACTGAATATCTATAAAACATTTGAGGACGTCATCTTGGGCTTTGGGAAACTTTGTTTAAAAAAGGCCTATTAAACATGATTCTTTTCTCTTAAAGCACTTCACTTTGTGACTTTTCCTTTAAAATGAAAAAGCACACAGTTATTTCTATAAATTGTCTTTTACCAAATCATATCAGTGATAAAGTTAAAATGGAAAAATATGAATGTGTTGCGTTTGCATTTCGATTAAGTGGTGCTCCTAAAATTGTAAGTAGGGAGCACCAATGCTCCTAGTGGAAAAAGTTAGTCTGGAGCCCTGTGTAGCAAATTGCAGTCTAATTCACAGCAATTTAGTGTTATGTATTTGGTGGCGGTTGAGTTTGAGTGAGAAAACAGTTCATGGATTTTGAAAGATGTGGTCACTGAATGCATTTTGTGTCAAGGCAATGGAAAGTGATCCACGGTTTTGATTTCTGTTGTGCCGACTGTGTGGCGTGAACTCGTTATTGATAAATGTGTGTTGAAGATTAAAGTATAAAACTGTAATTAACATTCCTTTAAAACATGACATTTCCCATCTGTGCCCACTATGACTGCACAATGCCGTATGTCATCTGCTTCTCTCCCGCTCACACTCATTCCTCCCTTTAATGCTCGCATGTGTTCACAGCAGGTCTTACTCAATAACACCTGCCCGCTTTGTGAGTGTGTGCGTGCATGCATGCATGCGTATGTGTGTCAGACACAGGGACCCCCGGTCTAACCTAAACACTTGTGAGAGGAGCTTTTTATACAGCCAGACATTCAAAACAAACCTCAGCCACTATCTGTCTATGTAGACGAGTGAGACGTTTTAAAAAGGTGCTTTTACCGCACATCAGAAATTGAATGCTTCAGAGACTTGGTGATCCAGTCTGCACACACACACACACACACAAACACACAGTCCATCCAACCCTGGTACCCCATCCAGGAGGTCAGAACAAGGAGGGGGAGGTGGGTAACATACCGTTGTATTAGTGCACTTTTACCGTGGATGAGGAATGGCCATAAAAGGTAAAACCATCCTGCTCGGACCTGCTTACTGTAAACAAGCAGAGAGGAAAATGGAGCGGGTGAGAGATGCCGTCTGGAGAGGTGCAGAAAATGAAGAAAGCAGCGAGGAGGAGGAGGAGAGGGAGGGTGAAGGGTGGCAGAGGACTGGGGAGGCCACAGTTTCAGATTTTGTTTGCTTCGTAGATAAAGATATTGTTGAAGGGACTAATAAAGCTACATTTCGATAAAGTTGTCTCAAAACTGTTACATTTTTTAACAATCAATTAACTATTCATTTCTCCACTGTTCATACAGTACATGCCATTTTCCACCACATATCTTCAATCAACCTATACACAGCAAAATGTAGCAAGACTATCCCTCACATTTCCCCCCTAACTTTTATTTCCTGTTACATACAAATTTAATTTAAAAAGAAAACTGTTACAGAAATGTTAAAAACAAGAAACAAATAAACAAAAAAACAAATACCTTTCATCTCTTACAAGGTATTACTCTTATATTTTTATTTAAACATGCAAGACAAGATTCTTTGTATTACTTTATATTAGATAATGTAAAAGTGGTTTCCAGGTTTATTAATAGGCTCTCAATTTGCCTCTCAATGAAACCCCGTCTCCTACATATCCCATCCCATACAACTAAACTGCATTCTCAATTATGTTTTGAGGGACACATATTTTCTCCCCGATTACGATCACAGTTTTAAACACTTTTAAACATGTGGTTAACGTTGTAAATTGAAACAAAACAAAATTAAAAACACAACAAAACTACTTTGTTAGGTTTAGCCAAAAACATCATTAAAATTAAAGCATAAATGAACGTTGACTTTTAGTTTGTCTGCTATCTGTCTTCTTGTCTCCCCTTTGTCACGGGACAATAACAGCGGTCTCCTGGGGGAAAGTCCTGTGTTTGTTTGACCCATCCATCCACCGCCCCTCCTGCCCAACCGTAGTGGACTTCCCACTTGTTGTACTCGTTATTATACCACGTAACTTTCAATAACGTTATTATACCAAGTAACTTTCATTAACAGTCGCTCGATATATTGCGTCACCTGCTCTGCGTGTCGCTCGTTGTACTACACGTCACGTTAGGACTATCATTACAAACGTATTTGTGATACATAAAACACGAACATAATCCGCTACAATAGTGTGATATTAAAATTGCCCTTGGTCCCCACAAGCACAGTTAATGATTTCATATACAGAAAGTTTAGTCATGGTTGTCATTGTCATTTTTCAGTTATTTTATTGTAGGATTATTTTCTTCATCCCCTCTATGGGGATTTTAATACTGCATTATGAATGAATTAAGTTTTGTTATTGTGTCATGCATGAAACCATGCACAGGCCGCTTACAAGACACCACAAATTCATATGAAGCCACATCCTCTGTTGCTGCGTTTACATTTTCTAAGAATACTACAAAAAAAAGATCAGATTTTCAGAACTTCACTGTCTAAAACTAAATTCATAGATCACTGATAGAAACATTTACTGTATATTATTGGAGAAATAAAAGTAAAGACTATTTTAATTAATTCTTTAATTAATTAAAATAATATTTTGTATATATTTTCTCCCACAACTAATCATTAAACTAACATTACTCATCCTACAATCTCATTTCAAGACAACGCTAGCGGTCTTCTCTCTGGCAACACATGTACGACTTTGGTGTCCATGTTGTCGTTAATTAATGCACCAAAAAATCCTGTCTTTCACACATTCCTTTAAGATTGCTCTTTTCTCTGCAGGTAGTGCGTGAGTGTGTCTGCGTCTGTGTGTGCATACGAGTGTTGATTAAATGTGTCTGGTGTGGAGGGCGTCAGCTGCAGCTTCAGGTTTCTACAACAACACCTTCCAGTTCTTGACCGGAGCACTTAGCCCAAACCATGGAGAACAAAAAATAAAGATGTGTCCACCCTTTAATGTCCTCACTGAGAAAAAAAGCAACAGACTTTATTTCGTTTTTGCATTTTTTATGTCTTTGGGGCAATTATAACCACAATCAATGTTTTTTAATACAGGCCTCTACCAAACGGTTGAGATGTCGCTTCATTGCAAAAGGAAAATATAAACCATGTACTGTTAATGTGCAGTAATAGGTTAATATACCAACATACAGTATGTCAATTTGTTACCATGGAATTAGTAGTATTACCAATACTAATATTATTTCCATGTATTTATTCTAGATATTTACCATATTTACAGTGGGCTACTTAGAAAACATCGCAGAAATGGTGGATAAGAATTGTTTTTCATCAAAAATATAATGGAATAACATTAAATATATGATATTAACAAATTATATAAACTACAGTGGTTTTTTATTTAATAAAAATATAAATTTATTATCTTAGCATCACTACTTTTACCAGTAAATGGCAATTCAACCGTTTGGTAGCGCAAGTTTTTAGAGAGTAAAAATCATATCTATTAAATTATTTCAGCATATCTATAATGGAATAATATTAAATTTATCAAATTCACAAGTTTTTTTATTTCAAAGCAAATGGTCAATTTAAAGTACATTACTAGCTTTACCCATAAAAAGACAATTGAACCGTTTGGTAGAGCATGTTTTTAGAAAATTATTTGAACCTTATTAGACTTTTTTGTATCAAGTTACATAATTCTGTTCAGTAAGACCTCTGAAACTATATGTCGAAAAAAACATGCCTACCTTTAAACATTTGACCAGAGTCGTCAAGTATGGAGTGACTTTTTTGTTGCTCACTTTCCGTAAAGAGGCGGACTGAAAAGGCATGCTATTTAAAGACACAGCGACATCTAGTGGATTTTTTTAGCATAACATACCTAAACCGAGTGGTAGAGAGGCTCAAACAGGTTGAGTTAAGCTCAACACATTTTTCAATAACATAAAGTGACTCAAAATGTGCTCTACCAAACGGGTCGAGCAGAACATTAAAGGGTCAATTTTAATTTTTTCTCTCACTCAGAAATACACCCTCTCTCTCACACGCACACACCAAATAATATCTAACGTAATATCTGAATATCACAGACCTTTCTAACAGAAACACTATTCACCACAGCACTAATTGTCCTTTACGTCTCAGTCTGTTCTACCTGATATCACGCCAAATAGTGTCCACCACAAGTTAGCGTGTCAGTGTCACGTTTTGCCTCGAACAGATGTGAATATTACACGTCCGTATTAACGTGCAGTACCAGCAGGGGGCAACAAAGCCACAGACTTAGGATCAGGCAACAAAACCACTTAGTTAAGTTAAGGGAAAACATCATGGTCACTGACTTAGGGTTAGGCAAGAAAAACACTAGGGATGCACCGATACCGGATCTGATATCGGGCCGATACTGACTCAAATTGCTGAATTCACAAAGTTTATGTTATGTTATCTATGTATCGGTATCGGGACTGAAAAAGTCAGATCCATGCATCCCTAAAAAAAACTTAGTTTGGGTAAGGGAAAACCTCACGATTGGGCTTAAAATAAGTGCGTAAACTAAGTAAAACATGTCCGGAAACAACGTAACATCAGTGCGGAAACCTTTTTTCATTACAAAACGTTGTTTGTTGGACCCATCCACCTCCCCAGTCGCCTACCATAAGTGGTCTTTCTAACTTTTTATACTACGCCACTAGCTCGGAGCTTTGTACAGAGTACGGAAAACATGTGACTTCATAACACTGCACCTTCATGCAGCCGTGTAATATTCATGCCTCGGCGAGGCAAAGCATGACACTGACGGGTCTATTAAACTGGGCTGACCTGTTTGTGTTTGCTCCTGCAACTACTTTTATATTGTTTTCCAAAAACCATAATGAAGAGTGTTGTGACAAGAAATCTATCAACACCTGAACTGGAGTATGTTTTTACTTCTGTTGAGAGACAGAAAGACAGGTTGACTCAGGGTGAGGTGGGATTGTGGGGTGTAAATCTGTGCCTTTGTTCAGCCTCCTAATTCACTTCACAGGCACAATTTCACCAATTTCCCCTCTTTGAATACAAATGAATAGATAGAAAGATAAATAAATAACTCACCCTTCTAATAGTTAAATTGCATTGACCAAAAGCATTAGAATTTAGAGGAGTAATAGCTTTTAGGCTTGTTTTGTTTTTTTTCATCATGGTTTTTTCGCAGTTGAAAAGGCCTGGGCAAGAAATTTGTATATGCACACACACGCACACACACACAGGTTGGCCAGGGGCAACGTAACAATGCAAAGTGGAAAAACATGAGTCGGGCTGTTGAGCGTGAAAAAAAAGCTATCTCCAAATGAATAGAGTAAACCACAGCAAATGAAGAGATGCATCAAGGTGGAGGGGAATGAATGAGAGATGAATGGAAGCAAAAGGGTGAAACAGGGAGAGGCTGATTTGCGTAATCCCATCGTGGAAATTGACTTTTAAATGCAATATTCAATTTCTGCACTCCTGGAAGCGAGAGAGGGAGAGAGCCCGGCTTTTTTGGTTAATAATAATAACAAAATAATGTACTTGAGACATAAAAGCAAATAGAGAAATGAGAATAGGCGAGCTTTGGAGGGGAGAGACACATTTCTGTAGCACATAAACAAAGTGCGACGGCCTTCGCTAACAAGGCTGAGAGAATTAGTTCCACCTTGGCCTTTCGGGTTTCACAATCAGAGGCGGAAAAACTCTCTGGATTTCAACAGGAGTACAACAGTCACCACAGATATGCAGAATGGATGAATATAACCAATTCATACAGAGTTGCTCTGTGTGTTTGACTGGCCGTCCAAAGCTAAAAGCTCTGCCAATATCAGCAAACAGGAAGGTGTGTGGAATAATTCTTTTCAAGGTGATATAAAGGTTTGGGTGGATCAGTCCAAAAAATGTCTCTGAGCTGACCAATAATTGCTTATAAAACATAACCAGCTACTGAAAGTTAAACATAATCAGACTCAGATTACTAATGTACCTTTCTAAACACTCACTGATTATTGTTTAAATAGTGTGTGTGTGTAGTTCAGTATAGTTCCTGGTGTTGGACAGTTGTTATAGTTTAATAATTCAGTTTGTTAATGTTTATTTATATAATCCGTCATAGCTAAAGACCACAAAATATCTTAATGTAGTAATGAGGGGGTGTCAGCGGTAATGTCCGCAGCTTACCGATCAGTAGAACAGAAAGGAACTGAAGAGAATGCTACTCCCATTATAATGCTTCAGACGGGGCCAACTGCACCTATCCACACATTGTGAAATGGTCGCAGTTTTAAACACGTGGTTAACGGTGTGAACTGAAACAAAACTACTTTGTTAGGTTTAGGAAAAGGTCATAGTTTGGGTTAAAATACGTTAAAATTAAGTTCAATTAGGTCATCATGTCTCCTGGGTGAAAGTTTGTTATCCTTCCACCCCGACCTCCTCCCTACACAAACTTTGTCGCTCTTTATACATCACCTAACTTCCTCCTTACTTCGTGTCATAATTACTACGGCCTCTAGAGGTCACCGCCTACCAACCTCCATGCTGTGATCCAGCTTACCAATAGATGATAACGGCCTACTGAGCCAATTAGGAGATGGAGGAGGGCCATACCACCTCAAATTAGGGTTGCACAATATATCGTTTCAGCATCGACATTGCAATGTGCCCACCCGCAATGGTCACATCGCAGGAAGTGCAATGTCAGCAACCTAAATCAAACAAGTATGCTACAACTTTTTTGCTGCTTGATACAAAAGGTTCTCATTTTCCACGACTATTTCAGTGTTTCCCATTAATTACGTAGAATTTAGGTAGGCCTGCCTCTGTTTCATAATGAAATAAGAATATTTTTACACTTCTCAACGGGTGCACGAGGTCTGCGTCGATGTCGGCATCCCACCCGACCCGTCTTGAAACACGGACCCTGTCTCATTTACCATGCTTTGTGGGTGTGACTTTTTTGCCGTGTCATCACTATTCATATCAATGTGTTTGTTATGATGAAATTGTACAAGAGCACAAAATTGTTTATCTAGCCTCTTAATTTTGCTCTCAAAGTGCACCAGATTGATGCATTTAACTTCAAAATGTAGCCTATAAAATTTAGGGTGAATGTATTGTTTTCTTTTCATATCGCAATATATATATATATATTTATTTATATATATATATATATATCACAGAAAAAACATATTGCAATGTCAGTAATATCGTGCAGTCCTACCTCAAATCTAATCTCCCAATGACAACTGATAACGGCCGCTTATTGACCTTAGTGTCTGTACAGATAAAAACGTCCAGAGTTCATGTAAACAGAGTTTTCAAATGCATATGACACTATCAGTAGAGTAGGAGTCTCCATCATCAGCATGTCGGCTCTCAGCATATATTAAAAAAAGACGACAAAAAGAAAAAATCAATATATTTCTGGGGGCAAGTTAAAGGTAATGAGGTCAGAGATGCTAAAAGAGGTTAGCAAGCTATTGTCCCTTTAGGGCTCAATTCAGATGGGAGCACTTCACTGCTTGACTATTACAGGACTTTTACTTATAGTAATAATTTGAATTATTTCCACATACTGTGAATAAATTTGCAGTTATAAAATTAGTTATAGAAGTGATTCAACCTAAAGTCAGTCAATAAAAGCTTTAACAACTGCTGTTCATATGTAGTCTACCACAGGTGGAAAAGTCAACCACACAGGTGATAGTGTGTTTTATATTCCCAGCAGCAACAGCAGAAGATGAACCGGGTAGTTTGTTTAGCTTAACAGGAATAGAAGAGATAAAAAAATGGCACCTACAGAAACAAAAAAACATGAAACCTACTGAAGCTCCAAAACAAGAAAAACAAAAGCATTGAAACATTTTTATTTTCTTCCAAAAAGTGCAGAGCAAAAAAACATCCACAGCAATGAGTGCTTCCTGTAGCAATAAAGATGTCATAAAAAGCAAATTAGAAAGGAGCTCTTAGATTACCACTTAAAACTGCAGTATGTGCCTATTTTACATATAAAAACACAACTTCACAATGTCAACTGCAGATTTATTGTTTATGAAAAACAATAAATCTGCAGTGTCATCATGCAGAAACCTACTTACGGTCACGTGGGAAAGAGTTCTTAGCTGGGAAAAATAGCATTTTGACACAAAAACATACACACTTTGACCAAAATTTAAATGTTTGGATTTGAATGCATAAGGAATACCACTGGGAAGCTACAGAATGATGTAAGAACCTAAATAAAACTCAAAAATAATGGACCCGCCCCTCTTTAGTAAAAAGAAAAAAAACGTTATTTTGCACACAATGTTTTCATAACTTTCATGTGAAATTGCACATTGCGTTTATCTTGCTTATATGCATATTTACTTTTGTATATTTTTACTTATTACACTGACCAAGTTCTCAACAAACACTTGTTCTATGTTTGTTATTTTGGGGAACAAAAAAATCAGGTTCTCTAACTTTTGGAAAGCTGCAATAATGTAATTACATCCCTTTGTACAGAGCAGCAGCACTCTGAACTCCTCTCAACTGCTCCATTTTACTTCTGTATAAAATAGATACTGGTAACAACAAACACAACATGTGAACGGTCGGTCAGCTGGGCACATGTCTACTGGAGAGGAGATCCGGAGGAGATGATATTAACCTCTGCCTCTCTGCTCTCGAGGTTAAACTGACTGTCAGGCGGTCAGCTTCACACTCCGGCCAGCCGGAGGTTTAGAGTCTGCCCAGAACAACAGCGAATTGAACTGTGGTACAAATATGAATTTGGCAATGACTAAATTTAGGAGACAAGGTAATTGCTTTATTAAGTATTATCGTCACTGTCCAGTGAAGTTCAGGTCTCTCCAAGTATGGTGATTCTTGTGTTTTCAATAAACTTGAAGGATTACACGCTCTTTTATGTCATAAGAAATCCCCCTAGCACTAAGGCTCATAGAAATCCTTTCAAAACACAATGGATTATCACAAAAATGCATTATTAAGTTTGAAACAAGCCTGTTTTCTTAGTTCCTAAAAGTTTATGGGTGATATACTGTACAGGGTTTCCAGCCCGACAGCCTGTTTCACATAAACAGACAAGGCCTCGATCGCTGAGGTTTCCTTTATTTACAACAATAAGTGCTGTTGACAGTGTCAAATCAACTTGGCAGCAAAGATTCCTGCTGTTTGCCTTTATCATTTGATGAATTCATGTTAGTTAAAAGGTACAGTGTGAAGTATTTGGCAACATCTAGTGGTGTGGTTGCAGATTGCAACCAACTGAGTACCCCTCCGCTCACTCCTCCGTTTCCAAGACTGTGGTAACATGAGCTGCCGAGGGCAAAATCGTGGTAACGCCGTTCGCCTCGCTCAGAGGCCATCCTTACCATAATAACACTAGGAGCAACAGAAGCAGGGTCTGAAATGAACACCCGCCAAACGCCAAATGCAGGTAGATTTTCCGTTTGGGCAATAAATCTCAGAAGGCTATTTTTTACACAAATAACGTCATATACCATATATTAGCCTACAGTATACCCAGTGAAATGTCAGGAAGGTATTGAAAAATAGATACCACCCAAGCCTAGTAGTCAGGCTTAAATTGATAAACCGTCAATATATTTAGATTATTTTGCTCTGGCCTCTTCTCTTTCAGTTTGTATTCAACATAATACCTGATTATTTCGATGAAATGTACTGAAACAAATGTATATGTGACACAAAAAGGCAACTTATTATTTTGGCCAGTAAAAAATATTCTTGGCCGATATTTTTTTCATCTCCCACTCCCCTTGGCCAGTGAGCCAAAAAGTTAAGCCATCCTTACCATAATAACACTACATTAGGAGCAACAGAAGTCAGACGACTGCGGCTCACGTTATCGCAGTTTTACAAGCGTGTCGGAGAACTACGATGGACTTCAGGTACATAAAAACACTTAAAGGCTCTCTCTAGAGCCAGTGTTTGGTTTGTCCGTTCTGGGCTGCTGTAGAAACACGGCGGAGCAACATGACGGACTCCTTGAAGAGGACCCGCTCCCTATGTAGATATGAAGGGCTCATGCTAAACTAACGAAAACACAAGTCTTAGGCCTTGTCTACATGTATACAGATATTTTTAAAAACAGATATTTTCCCCTCCGTTAAAAAAATAAAAAATCTGTCCACCTAACCTTCGTTATATGTATTTTATTACCACCCTTCTCACTCCCTTTCCTTCAGCTTCATTACTTCATTACTTCATCACAGTCTGTTCTGTAACAGTTATTGTTGGTAGGGGGCTGGGATTCATCAACTGTCTCTTTACATGTATAGATGACGAAAGGGAGGTCATTCAGGTTTATGTCCATAGCCCTTCTGAGTCCTCCGAACCTCTCTACCAGTTTTTTTAATCTACTCTTTAGAAGGCGTTTTCAAAAATATCCGTTTTTGTGACCCAAAACTCTGTTTGTGTGTGGACGAGAGGCCAAAACGTAGAGGAAAATAGCCGTTTTTAAAAATATCTGTATACGTGTGGACAGGGCTTTAGTTTCAGGTGATTAAACACTAATGAAAACATAGTTATGAATATTATATTCCATTGCTGCTAATGCTACACACTGTACCTTTAGAGGAATATTTAAAGGCACGCACAGTTTGTATCATGGACATGTACCCATCAGAGTCTTTAGAAATAAAGTTTTAAAGGTGAGTTGTGATGTGATGCATCATTCAGGTATTGACATACGTTCAGTGATGTTTTTATGATACTTGTATGAACTATGAGCTACTTGAGTGGTTCTGTACTTGTGTATCATGTTAAGATGAAATCCTCAGCGTGGCACAGAATTTATTTTCTTAAGAAAAAACATTTGATTCAATAGTTTTGATTCAGTTGAAAGAATGTTTCATTATGCAGTTATCCAATCCATGTCCCAAGGGCATGTTGTCAATTCAATCTTGACAGTAATGGATATCAAAGGGTGTTACATCGGTGGGTGGATTTTATTCATGTCTCGAAGTTAATTAGACATTTCTTGGAATTTAACTTAGAAAGAAAGGTGCATCTCTATGAATAAACTGTTTTGAAACAAATGTAATTTGAATAGATGGCCTGCTGAAAGATGTGGCAGCAGAGTTAACACTTAAACACAGGTGCACACTACGCATCACACACACACACATGCACACACAAGTCCCATAGCTCTAGATGTAATCAGTGTGTTTATATTAAGTGTCAAGAAACCTGGGTTGCTCTGAACAAAAAGCACTGGGTGAAATGAGGAATGCCAAGACAACGCACTAAATGGCGTAGACGTCGTCATCCGTCTCTGAACTACACGCACACGCAGTTGTCCGCCGCCGACCCGCTGACGAGGACTGATAGAGTGAACGGAGACGGGGACAGAGGAGTCAAACAAAGGAGTGAAATATGAAGACAGGAGGAAACAGAGAGCCAAAATAAGAGAGGAGGAAGCAGAGGGATGGAGCACAGGATGAAGCTGACAGATATTAAAACAGCCAGAACACACCGAGAGAGCTTTCCCTTCCTGAGAGCTAATATACAGAGATTAGTGGGGGGTGGGAGAGAGAGACGGAGGGAGAACGCCTTTCTTAAGTCTTAAAAAAACTGCACAAAAAAAAGACAAACTTCTTTAAACCCTAAACCGGCTTTATCGGTCCTTATTCGTCTCTCTTTCAAATTTTCAAAACCAATTTCTTATATTAAAAACTTCTTCTGCCTTTTAAAACAGTGAAAACACATGATTTACTGACTGTTGAGTACATTTTAGGATGATACTGCTGCTATTAAAATAGGCAAACATATAAATCATCGCACTGCTATTGCAGTAAAATCCCTTTTTAAGCTGCTGTGAAAATAAGGCCTCTTTCACCCTACTACCTCCAGCCAACAAATAAAGGTGTAATTGATGTGCAGAGAGTTGCCAGTTAGAGGTTGTTTTATGTCTCGGCGGGATGGTCATGGCAGTGAAACCTCGCTGACTCTTTTCGCCAGTTGTGTAAGCCTCGCGGGGTAAATTTGAGACAAGCTGAAAATGTGTCTTTTTTTCTCCCCACTGTGTAGCTCACTGCACACTGTCACACACATCCACGGATCGCATATACACAAGCGCAAACCCCAAAAACACATACGCAACCCCAACCTCCTCCAGTATGTGTGGGTATGGGGGGGAAGGAAAGTGGGGGAAACTAATATTTCTCTTGAGAGAGATTGATGTGATCTGTTCAGCACTTCATTGTTTGAGGACGATTTGAGCGAACAGCCTGTTCTCAGCAGACCTGGTGTGTATATGTGTGTGTGTGTGAGTGTGTGTGTGTGTGTGAGTCAACAGCAGACCATGAGCATTAAGGAAAGAAATTGCTCTATTATTTTAGCGACTGCAACAAATCAGTTGGTTCACCTTTGTCCCTCTCAATTGTTGGAGCGAACATGGACAAACTCAGCCAGCACACGCGGGACTGGCTGCTTGTTCGTGCACTGCATAAGCCCAGCCGAGTGAATAGACCCTTTCACATCCACAGATAAAGGGATGAAGGGTAATAAAATGTGTATACTTTATTCGCTAATACACTTGAGCTGTTCTTTCATGCGATTCACCCAAGCCGTCTCCGAGGGAACCGGCAACACGCTCACACTCACAATGTATTATCAGGCTGACGGCATAAATACGACAGAAAAACTTTAGTCAGAGTGTTGCTTGAAATGTTTACCTAGAGTGCTGCCATTATGTAATCATACCAGACGTCCTCTGTCTAATCAGAACTGGCCACTCACCCAGGCAGCGGTTTGAGAACGCTAACAAGAAAACTTGTCCTGCATATACTGCTCTGTGACTCTGCTGCAAAATGCTCTTTTTGCAATGTAAAAATCCTCTTTAATTAACAGCTAATAGAATAATTAGTAAAATGTAACAATGTCTACAGGTGTGGTGCACTAATGGTATAGTAGTAAGAGTATAAAAAATAGTGGTTTGAATTATGATAATTATAGAATATTATGATTACTGAAGCTCAGGGTGGAAGGCCTGCTGTGAATCAGATTGCAATGATTGGGTACTGCAAGGCTAAAGCTGAAAACACACAGGCGCCGCAGTGCCACATCATTTAGACGACAGTAGCTCAGTCCGTGGGGACTTTGCTTGGGAATCGGAGGGTCCTCGGTTCAAGTCTACGCATGGAGCAGATGCTTTCACTGTCAGTTTAAAGCGTCCGTCGTCCAAATATCTATTGTTAACATGCCCCTGATACACCAAAATGAACTAAATGGGTTTTATTTCTGTAAAAAAAAAAGCAAAACGACGGTGGGGGCGGTGGGAACGTAATATAATCGGTGTGTACCCGACCACTGTGTAACACCGGTAATACCGACTACCGCGACAAGCCTAGTGTGTATGTATAATTTCCCCTCGAGGAACAATAAAGTGTCAAAATGTCTTCTTCTTCGTCATATGACGCGCCCCTAGCACCAATAGGAAGCGCTGCAGCGTGTCTTGAGTCTTTTTTACACTGCATTAGCTTTAAATCATGTGTGGACACCCAGGCACACTCACTCTCCATGCAACAAACACAAACTTATGGCTAATTATTATGCAGAATGAAATTATTGGACCATTTCGTCCCGTTGCCTTGAATGCCTTCGTTGGGTTGGTTAGGTTTAGGCATAAGGAGTGAGATTAGTTAGGTTTAGGGTAAGAATATCTAGGTAAGCTATTCAGAGGCAGAGTAGGGCGGGTCATGCCTTCACTATGGTAGGAAAAAAAAATGCGACCCAATGACTAAGTTTGCATAATAATTAGCCATGTGCTTCTCTCCGGGTTAACGGGCTGTCGGGACATTTTTCGGACTATAGCTCGGGATATTTCTCGACCTCAACAACTAGTCTCTCCTCGTCCATTCATTGACACGCACCAGAGACAGCGACAGCAAGAGGAGGTGGAAGAAATGAAAGAGGGAGGCTGTTTTTGCACAATTGAACAAGTCCGCCACCGGTTAATCGGAGTATGCACGGCCGCATGTAAAAATTAGTGGAATATTCATTTTCATTAGGCATATAAAAAGCTTAGTAGGAATATTGTCTTTTTCAGAATAAGGGCAAAAACCTGATTATTTGTGCATGTAAACGTATTCAATGTTTGTAATGATCTGTAGACGT
This sequence comes from Sebastes umbrosus, assembly GCF_015220745.1. Lineage (NCBI taxonomy): Eukaryota > Metazoa > Chordata > Actinopteri > Perciformes > Sebastidae > Sebastes > Sebastes umbrosus. The sequence goes on along the minus strand of NC_051269.1, from coordinate 30,223,080 downwards.
AAATCAGGAATGGGTTTAATACGCTGAGCTTTCCCAGCTACTGTGAGAGGAAATACCCAGGAGAGGTTCTCATCAGGCCAGCTGGCTTGTTTGGCAGGTTCAGCTCTTAATTTCAGACAGAAAACCATGAAGCACGCTGGCCAAGCCACCTCTCTGCTGTGACATTCAGGTGGCTCAACATGAAAGCGGCTTGATGAATAGGTATCATGGGAGAGTAGAGAGAGAGGGAGCACACATTGTGCAAAGAGAGGTCGACAGGACAGGTCAGTGAGTCGTACCTGTGCAAACCAGCGGGCAGTCACACTAGCACCCACTCCTGTGAATGGTCCCTTTCCAGCATCTCATTCACTTCAAATGATAATGAAAAAATCCTGAATTTATTTCCAGTGACAATGCCATTTTGTCTCAAGCTAGCAGCTCAAATATTTCTTGATGAGTACCTTTGTGTTATTATAGCAAAATCATCCTATTTTTATAATTTTAGCTTATAAAATGGTTTGTAGTTTACTTGTTGTATCACTCAACAGCTTGGGCTAACTAATGCTTCAAAGACATCACATCTGTTTTGCTGTGTTAGTTGGACTGAATTCAAATGAGACAGATGTTCAGGCAGAGTCAAACATGATTCTGGCTTGACAATCAAGAGTGTTTAGATGTTCAAAGATAAGTAGAGATAAAGTGTAAGGCCATGCTTATGCACACTGCATAATCCACTGGTAGATTGCAATTGTATGACGCTCTGTGAGATGTATTTTAAGACGGCACCTTTGCCTGGTGATTTTATGTGCTAGTCAAAGAATATCTGAAATTCTCCCAAATGGCATGTAACATTAATTTGCAAGGAATTAAAACACAAATGCAAAAACGAAATCAAAAAATGTTAACAAAATAAGCAGGTAAGAGATAGTCACATCCCCAGGATAGAAATGAGCACTGCTCTGCATAGAGGATGTATTTAGTTTGTTGTTTCTTTTGTTTTGCCCCTTTTGTTTCATCTCTTCGTGTAACAAAAGGATGTCTTTATCTTTGTCTTTTATTTTATCACTGCTCATTGTGTGTGATCACAGTGGCACAGCAGTCAAATCTGCTGCTAGGATTGGGATCAAAAACCTGCTCATTCTTTGGTCTCTGTGGCAAAACAACGACCGGAAGGGACAACAACATATCAAAGCTTTATTAATTAACAACAAAAGAATACTAAAGAGAGCATTGTGGTTTTTACAAATCAGTAACCAAGACATGTGAAGTGAATAAAGAGTTGTCTTTAAGGTGGTATGCAAAGAAAAGCAGCTGGCAAGCCAAAGCTGCTGATATAGTAAATAATACAGCAAATGTGTGTGTGTGAATTAGGGCTGTCAAAGTTAACGCGATAATAACGTGTTAATGCCAAATTGTTTTAATGCCAGTTTGTGTTAATGCCAATTTGTGTTAACGCCGCAACTTGCAATTTTTAGGTTGTAGCGGGCTCAGTTAAATCTAGAGTGTAGATACTGGCATCATATGAAACCATAAAAACCTAAGGAATCAATTAGTACTAATCATGTCATACTAGCTTGTCGAGAAGGAGGTTAAATAACGCTCCAAACTTACGCTACATTTTGGCGAGGAAAAACTGACATGGCCATTTTCAAAGGGGTCTCTTGACCTCTGACCTCAAGATATGTGAATGAAAATGGGTTTTATGGGTACCCACGAGTCTCCCCTTTACAGACATGCCCACTTTATGATAATCACATGCAGTTTGGGGCAAGTCATAGTCAAGTCAGCACACTGACACACTGACAGCTGTTGTTGTCTGTTGGGCTTGAGTTTGCCATGTTATGATTTCAGCATATTTGTTATGCTAAATGCAGTACCTGTGAGGGTTTCTGGACAATATTTGTCATTGTTTTGTGTTATTAATTGATTTCCAATAATAAATATATACATATATTTGCATTAAGCAAACATTTACCCACTCCCGTGTTGATAAGAGTATTAAATACTTGACAAATCTCCCTTTAAGGTACATTTTGAACAGATAAAAAATGTGATTAATTTGCAATTAATTGTGATTAACTATGGACAATCATGCGATTAATCACGATTAAATATTTTAATCAATTGACAGGTCCAGGGTGAAAGTTTGTGACCGATCAGGTTGCATTTCTACAGCAGTGGAACAGATTTTGGCAAACCAGCTTTGTCTATAGTAATCAAGATATTCCTCTATGAGGAGCAGAGGAGCTGGTGTAATTGTTTTCTATCTCTGTTTTGACATTAAGACAAGGGGTTGGTGATTTATTTTTTATTTGAATACGCCTGTTGTCAAATACCATTAATAAATCAACGATGTATGTTTTAACTGGTCTCTTCTGTTTATGAATGCTACTGTTGATATAAGTACGCGATGACACTGTTTTGATAGTCAAATCTAAATAAAATGCATTATTCTGTCATTATCATTTCACTCTCTGCTCAAGTACTTCAACATCCTGAGGCCAAATTGCAACAGAAACGTCATTTAACTGCACTAAACAGAACTGACACCAGATTTGTTAGCACTTTGAAAGAATTTTAAAATACGATGTGTCACTTTCCGTCATTGCCTTCACGAAATGCGCTTACGACGCCTCATAATGCCTCATGAGCGGCACGTCAGGCGAAGTGTTGGTACTTTGTTCTTTTCCTAGACGCGTCACGATAATGAGAAGCGTCAGATTCCATCAAGCAGAAGAGGACAGGTCCACATTACAGATGCATACATCACTGCTCTCATTTCAATGTAATAACACCTGTCGGGCCTGATGAGGGGGGAGCTATGATGGCTTAGTCTGAGAGAAACCGACACACACACACACACACACACACACACAGTCACACATATGTATATATACACACACGCACAAAATAATCAAATCAACAAAACACATGTAACAAGCGATAGGAGCCACTGAAGAGCAAACCTACAGCACAAACCTACAGCAGTTTAAGCTGCACACCAGAACATACACGCAATAGATTAGGTTTGAGAAAATTAGTGTCTTCCATCTCCATTATGGTTGTGCAGTCTGTGAAGACGTGTGAAGCTTCTTCTATATCAGGTGGAAACTTACTCTCTGATGTCATTATGTCCTGCTTATATCCTGCGACAACCACCAGTTCATTAGATAGAGCTAGGTAAAACTAATGTAGTCTAATGCAACCGCCATTAAATAAATCCAGCCTTCATGAGGATCATAATCTTCTGTTTTTGTTGAGGTGTTGTCAGACCTCTCGTCGTCACTTTTCGGTCGCAGTGAACACGTGCTTAATGTAGTGAATTAGACAAAAACACTTGCTTAGGTGCAGGCAACAAAACCACTTAGTTAGGTTTAGGAAAAAACATGGTTGGGCTTAAAATGACTACGTTTGTACAGTGAAAATGACACAAAACGTTGCTAATAGGGGGACACGAACGAATAGCTGATTGTAACGTGACGCATGGGACACGAACAGCGGTCTCCTGGATGAAAGCCTCGTGCTTGTTGGACCCATCCACCTCCCCTCCCACCCACCTACCTGTTGTGTCTCTTTTTGCTTTTAAAACTATGTCACCACCACACTCCCTGCGCACTTTCCCTGAAGTTTTACATTGTGGCTAATATGGGAAGCTTGGTGCGTCTCATGCCTTTAAGTATGCCTCATGTATCTAACGCCAACGGCCGTGACAAAGCCTCGGTATTTGACGCCCTGGGAATGAGAACGGGCTGACTTTATTAGTTTGTGGTGCTTTTGAATTGTATTGCATTATTCTCTCTACTCTCATTGATATAAATGCTTTGGACATATGCAACATAATTTACAGTAACCACAAATTACAAAATAACCATAAAGTTCAATCAACAACATCTCTCTAAAATGGGTCCAAACAAAAAGATGAACATTATAACTTTCATGAAAGCAGGATTTATTGAATTAGACTGAATTTGTTTTAGCTATAGGTGTATATAATAAACCAAATAATGAAAGAAACAATGAACATAGATACATGACTTAGCATACAAAAATACAGAATTACAGAGCTTAGGCTATACTCTGATATATACAGGTATACTCTGATTGAAGTACAGGAACAGATCAGTACTGAACATTTAAAAGACTGAACAGTAAAAACAATCACAGACCTAAAGGTTTACACCAATTGCATGTATCAAATACATGACTTACACACTCTTATCTATATGAATGACCTACAAAAATGTACCAACAGTACAAGGCCTACAATATAACTACTGTAAGCTCACTGCTCAATATACAGCACAGCATACAACAAACAAGACAGAAGAAATTCTCACAAGCAACTAGCAGCAGTTTCTGCACAGGCTCATTCACAAATCACCATCACCATCAACAGGTGACACCAATAAAAGCAAAACTGGTGTAATTCACAATCATTCAAAGCCCTGCAGGCCCAGAGCCTGCGACTGTCTGTGTGTAGAGAGACACAGAGAGGCACAGCAAGCAAATACACTCACGTTATTTGACGTCGAAGTCTGTTGTCCTGTCTTTCATGGAGATGAATTATCCATAGTGTCCCACTGCATGTGTTCATGGTGGTCATTTTGGTAGTTGACAGAACTCCTTCGCTGCTAGCTAACTCTTAAAAACACTGAAGCTAATGAGCTAATATCGTTAGCAGCACTGGAACACAAGCTAACGCTCCCGGTTGTTTCATTGTTAACTTATAGCTTGTTGTTGGTATATAAGGCCACAGGCTTCACAGTTCACTTCAGTTTCTTTTCTAACGACTTGTCTCTTTTATACCTAACTAGTTTTAATTCAAAAGACTGCCGACTTCACCTGTCTTCACTCTGGGAGGCTGCAATGTCTAAACTTATGACATTGTTCTGGCTAGAAGGCCCCGACACACCAAGCTAACGGCCGGCCGTTGGACAGTTCAGATCAGTGGGCGAACACTGAACATCATCAAATAAGGAAGACCAAAAACATCTAGATGAAATGACAGGAACATAATAACTGTGTGTGTTCCTAATATTATTTTAGTAAGGACACTTTCTGGTATACTGTAGCATCGGAAACAATAGCATACTCCTTTGGTTTTACAGGCATTTTGAATTTATCAAGAAATTCTTTATAAGATCATAAATAACCATTTTTTTAATTGGCCAACTGTCACTAATCCATCATTTAAAGGGACTGTCTGTAAGAATCAGAAATGCTTGTTAACAGCGACACCTGTGGCCGTTAAGTCAACGAAAGGCAGCGGCAGGCTCGCGCTTGTGCTCGCTCTACATCAGGGGTGCCCAATACGTCGATCGCGATCTACCGGTCGATCGCAAAGGTAGTGCGGGTAGATCGCATGGCATTAAAAAAAAAAAAAATTAAAAAAAATTAAAATATAGACGTCAGTTTATCAGAGCAGATTGAGAACTGTCTGTCAGAGTTTGACAGACGCTTTCAAGACTTTGTTTTACTGGAGCCAGTCGCTACATTCATGTGCTACCCTTTTCGGGAAGATGCTGAGGCTGATTCACTCGCATCAAAAATTGCAACACTGTTTCACCTGAACTCATCTGGAGTGGAGGATGATATTTTGACACTACAAGCTGACATTCAGCTTAAGTCCAGGGCTCATGGACAGTTCTGGAACTTACTCACAGAGGAAAAGTACCTCAACATGAGGAAATGTGCTACCTCCTTGACTGCATTATTCGGCTCCACTTATTTATGCAAGTCAGCCTTTTCCCACATGAAGATTATTAAGTCCAAATACCGTTTCACCTTGACTGATGATCATTTGGAAGTGTGCTTGAGGCTGGCTATCAGCAGCTACTGTCCGGACTATGCATCCCTGGCTGATTCCATTCAGTGCAAGTCATCAGAGTAAGGTAATGACAAAAAATGTACAGAGTTATATTGTACAATATGGGTTCATGCAGTTATGCAAGGTACACCAACATATATTGTACATATAAAGAATACTCAATATATTTATAAATAAATATATGTTTTGCATTTTTATAGTAGGTAGATCATTTTGACTTGGTCATTTTATAAGTAGCTCGCATGCTGAAAAAGTGTGTGCACCCCTGCTCTACATAGACATGAACGAGCACCGCTCAAAACAGTGAGGTGACACACGTCAGCTAAAACCACAATATCACTCTATATTTCAGCTGCTTGGCAGTAATGTTAGCTGACCAGACGAAAGTCTCTCCATGAATCAATGCTGATCATAGTGTTGGCTTTTCCTGCTTCAGCCTCCCGACCGCGGCCGGAGGGAACAGGGGAGACACCAGAGTTTTGGTCGGAGACGATAACGTTTCTCGCTGCGGAGCCCCGTCACTTCACAAGACACGGGAAACCTCTGTTGGTCTGGAGGAGCTGCAGCAGTTATTTCTGCACAAACGTCCACTCTACATTCACTAGATATTCTCAGAGCTAAACATCTCTTCTGCAATGTATGGTGTGCACGCATGCAAGTGAGGTGGAGCGAAATAGCGAGAACGAGCACGGCGTGTGAGTGAAGGCAAGCAGGCAGAGGAGCAGAGTACGGCAGAGACTCCGGTCCTGGAGACCAAAGCTACGGTCTCCCCCGCGTCCTCCGACTGCGGCCAATACTGTTTTGCAAGACGGGCTTCACTAGATATAACTTTGCGGTTTTGGTGCTTCCGTGTAGTTTGTGTTGGAGTCTGAGTCTGAACAGCGTAGACACACGCGAGTGCGCATGGGACACCGACCCGGATTGATTTATACGTGTAAGAAATTACAAACAGTCCCTCTAACCATGTGTGATATAGTCCTATTTTTATATTGAATGTCCTTATTGTTCCACATAAAGTACCTATTGGGGGGCGAAAAGTTATGTTCATAAGCTAATAACCATGCTGTCAGTGCCTGCCAATGAAAATTTGTTACCTTAAATAGGCCCCCAATTACTACTGCGCGGAGCTGCCATCACAACAGGAAAAAAAACATTAATTTAAGCTGGGACACTTAAATCACAGTTGCGTTTCAAAATGCAACATAACCGACAGAAGCACGCTGTGAAAAGCAAATAAAAAAGCCTAGAAGTCTGGTCAACACCACTTATCCAGTGAGTAATACTTTGGTTTGCCCTTCCATGTATTTCCAACACTGGAAATTAACTTAAATGTCTCTAGTTTTTTTTTCACAAACAAGGAAATGTAGTGAAATAAGACTCCAACAAGTTAATGGCAAGTTTAATAATGTGCACACATTTCCAGTGGCAGCGGCTGTCTGCGCCATGTGTTTAAAAAATCATCAAAGTCAAAATCAATGGAACAAACTCCTACAAAAATATAACACATATATACTTCATTATTAAGAGATCGGATCTTGCTGTGGTGAGTTGAAGTGAGGTAAATGGAATAAAACAGGGTTGGTTTGCTAATGGACTTCGTACTGTGGCACGTTGGTTCGTATTAGTCAGTCACTTCTTGCTGCTGTCAGGTTTTAAGCTCTTAACCAGGCTGTACACACCAGGAAACAAAAACCCCCTCCAGAAACATCAGAAACCAGTAAAGTGTGTGCAGTACTCTAGCAGAGTAATACATGCACACTCACACCTTACACACACATTCACACACACTCATATACACAGCAGAAGCAGTAGAACAAGGCATTACCATAAATTCATTAGAGTGGTTGGGCAGTATTTATAAACATGTAGAGATGCTGTTTACAATGTCTGACTGGATGGATTACACTTCTACACAGACAAGTGAAGGAAACACTCCCAATATACACACTGTTTACTCTGAGGGGGAGAGAGAGGAGAGAGAGAGAGAAAGGGGTTTGAGTACATCGCTCCACGAGGTCCCTGAGTGGCATGTTTTACAGAGCGAAATAAACATCCAATAAAATAAACACCACTCGGCTGAGCTCTCCTGCCATGTTCTGTACCGGGACGGCACAGAGAGACTTCTGTGTGCATCTGCCAACGCTACATGTGGGCATGTACCTGTATGTATGCATGTGTGTCCACAGGTGTGAGAGGAGAGGAGAGGAGAGGAGAGGAGAGGATCAATGCATGTAGAGAGGATGATTTTAAATACATGATACACACATTTAGAAAAAGACACATGCTCCAACATTGTTGTCAGATAGAAATGACAGAAATTAAAAGAGTTTTTGTTGCCCCTGCCATGGTAGCACAAAAAAAAAATATTTTTTTTTATTTACTTATTTATCTATTAAGGGGAAAATGCAATTGATATCCTTGTGGATGTGGATATGTTGTTGGATTAGTCCTGTCTGCAACAGAAATCGATCGAAAATACAGCAGCTCCTTGGTCTGAGAAGTGAAGCCAATGCTGAAGTGCCTTAAACTTGCATTCTTTCTAACAGCCAGTAGGGGGCGACTCCTCTGGTTGCAAAAAGAAGTCTGATTGTATAGAAGTCTATAAGAAAATGACCCTACTTCTCACTTGATTTATTACCTCAGTAAACATTGCAAACATGAGTTTATGGTCTCAATCGCTAGTTTCAAGTCTTCTTCAATACAGCATGATGTTCATTTAGTAAATTATGGTCCCATTTAAAGTCAAATAGACCATAAAGCAGGGTATGCTTTAGGGCGTGGCTACCTTGTGATTGACAGGTCGCTACCACGGCGTTGTCCGGTCTGGGAGTTGTAGGTGTTTTCCTCTTAGAACTTTAACCCTTTCACAGTGTGTTTTTAGTTCATGAAAGTTCATTGTAACATTTTGTTCGCCTAAAAATGTCTTATTTAGCGTTCGGTTGTACTTAGCTCCTCTCTCTCGTGTCACTTCTGGTTGCAAAAAACCAAGATGGCGACGGCCAAAATCCCAAACCGGAGGCTTCAAAACAGCAGTCCACAAACTAATGGATGACGTTGTGACTACATCCACTCATTATAACCGGGCGTAGTAACTTCCTGGAGACTACGCTGGTTGCCATGCAACCTCACGGTGCAACAAGACTCCAGGAAGTTACTCTTCCCAGCCAGGACATGACACCACAATGTACTGATTTTACACTTTTGTACGGATTAAACAAACAAGATATAAAAGATTATTTTTAGATAATTTAGATAAGATTTTGTTATCTTTGGACAGAGCCAAAGCAGTTTTCTCCCTGCTTCCAGTCTGTTTGTGCTAAGCTGAGGTAACCAGCTGCTGGCTGTAGCTTCATATTTACTGCACAGACATGAGATTGCATCCATCTTGGCAAGAAAGAGAATAAGCATATTTCCCAAAATGTTGAGCTATTCCTTTAGACTCATTCAGATGGAAGCTTTCATCATAAAATATTTTTTTTATTCACTGATTTTTATAACTTTATATCTTTACAACTTATCCATGTTGATTGATTAATCCATTCAAGGCTACATAAATAGTATGCAACTTCTTCTATGGTTTGTATTTCCCTTTTAAGGCCCCATGTTTTTTCCAAACAATACTGAAATACAACCGTTTTATTTGGCGGTTCTGGCCTTGACACCGGGTGCAATAAACCATAGGAGTGCAAAGGGAGGCAGAAATGATCTTCAGAATCGGTGATAAGGGTGTTGATGGAGCAAAAAAAAGACAAAGAGATTTGGAGATTTGGAGACGAGAGGATGAATTTATTGCTCTGTGGAGAAGAGTATATAGAGGAGATGTGAGGAGGAGGACGAAGGGGGGAGGGATGGAGGAGAGGGAAATCAGACAGGTTGGACTATGAGAGCACACACAGACGCACTCTGTTTAATGTCTCGCTGACATTTCTGCTCTCCATCTCCTCCCCACCGACCCTCGCTCGCTGGAGACGAACGGGCAGAGAGGAAAAGCCAAAGGGAGAGAGATAGAGAGAGAGAGCGGAGAAAGAGCACAGACGAGAGTCTGGGAGGAGACGCAACGCTTTGCCTGTACTTCACTCAAGGTCACGAGCCCCAGACAAAGTCAAGGGTCAGGGTTCACGGGAGGGCCAGCCAATCAGAGGGTGAGCAAGTCTGGGAGGGATCTGGTTTCACTGCCAAAGGAGGCTCCCCCTGACGATCCTGCTCCTTGCTCCGCCGTCTTTTGTGCTTCCGCGTCTTCCTCATTGACCATCTTTTTTTTTGTCTTTTTAATAATGCTGTGTCATATTTTCTCTCTCTTTCGGTTTCCATGCACACGGCTCTGTCTTTCATCCTTGTATATGTCTTGCCCTTGTTATGAAGCCGTGGATGCGTTACAATGTGAGAAAACTGAGCAGCGCACTTGGAGTTTCTGCAGGGCAGTTTAGAGGCTACCTAATAGTTCACTCCCCGAGTCCTTGAGTAAATTCCTTCTGGATTCCGTCACTCCATTAACCCGTGCAGTCAGGGCTGTGTGTGTGTGTGTGTGTGCATCATTGAGGCTTTCGTTCACTGTCACTGCTCTGTGTCTGGTGCTCATTTCATTGCTCTAAACCAAACCATCTGTGTGTTCAATGGCTGGAATGTTCCCCACACAAATACACACACACACACACACACACACACATACAATGCTGTACATCCACACCTCCCATCCATTGACCCAGCCCTAAATGGTGGTGTCCATATCAACAGATGAAAGATGTTATAGCTACCAGCTTTCCTTGCTGACCCTCATATTTATACATTATAGCTCAGTCAGCTACTTAGTTTGCAGAGCAGTGGGAGTACTATATGGTGTTCACCTGGGTCCTCAAACATCCACAATGAGACAGATAAAAATCATCACCTCTGCCCTTTTATCGCCCCGTTACTTGGCGATAGAGCATTTCTCCCCTGCTTACTGTTTAGACAGTCCCAGAGCGGCGGTGTGACCGGGCCAGTTGGCTGGAGCTACAGGGACAACAGGCAGCAGTGTGTAGACTCCTGGCCAGGCCTGAGAACACTTCACTAACCTGATCAGCACCAAGACAAATAGAGGGGTGATTGCTTCCCCGTGGCCCATCTGGCTTCTCTTAAAGCGGCGGGAGGGGAGAAACAGGGGTGGGCGTATGTGTGTGTGTGTGTGCTTTTTAAAGGCTGCCACTTTACATAGGGTAGTTCAAACACACCGCTGACTCGCCGACCAATTACAGCCAATCGGTGCTGTCGGCCCGGCTGCTTTCGCCCGTCAATAAAAACATTTTGGTTGGGACTCGCTCAGGCCTCTCTGGACCGCAGCCCGGGCCCGAACAAAACGGCTCACTCGGAGTTTTGACATTCCAAAACGGAAGCGGCAGAATTCCAGCGCCGGGGAATAAAGATCGTTGTAATTTAACAGCGGAAACCAGAGGGGCGAGTTTAGTCCTGGGGAAGGTGAAGAGGGAAACCACGTAGGTGTGAGTGGGTGTGTATGGTCACAGGTGGGAATGGTTTCCATACAGTAGGTGTTCGGCTCCCTTATGTCCTCGGAGTTATTTTAAGTGCTGCAGAGTGATAACTTAAAGCTGAACCGCTCAGGACCACCTCAGTTCTAGTGAGACAGACTGAAACTGAACTGATGAACCAAGATGCTTCAAGCTCAAGGCCAACGTTGGGTCAAAGTTGGAGCTGCTCCATGGCTGACTGCTGCCCACACCGCCACCTGCTGGCCACCACAAGAACGACATCCCAAATAAACATTAATATCCCAGACAGTTCAAGAGCATTCGCTGAAACACATGTTTATTCTAATAATAGTCGCTTTTGAACATGCGTCTGCCGCTTTTCTCTCCCTGCTCTCTGTCTCCTCCTTTCTATTTCTCTTTCTTTAAGTTAATAGTAAACAGAGATGCTGCGGGCTGGGAGCCGTCCAAACAGCAGGACAATAATAACTGTTTGTTGTCACCACGGATACACACTTTCATTGCCAACACACACTGGAGCATCTGGCTCCTGTTAACTGTATCTAAGCATCTCACAAACTTATGATAAATGTGTGTGTGGGTGTGTGTGTGTGTGTGTGTGTGTGTGTAGTGTACACATTTGCCTACAAATCAAACAGATCGCTGGCTGACAACTCTCAAACCTAAGAATCCTCCGCCTCCCTCAAACACACACCCGCACATACACACCCTGGTTTAAATATGGAAATGAATGGACACGTACCCTATAGGAGAGAGACCTTCACGCTCTCACCACCTGCAAATTACAACACAGCACTTAAAGAGTTAAGATGGTGTTCTTTCAGTTCAGTGTGTGTGTGTGTGTGTGTGTGTGTGTGTGAGTGAGTTTGCGTATGCACACGCGTGTGCATAGGCTAAGGAATGCCCTTCCCAGTTAGGGAGCAGGGGCCCAGGCTAGGGGCTTTAGAGAGGGGCCCAGTGTGTGTGTGTGTGTGTGTGTGTGTGTGTGTGTGTGTGTGTGTGTGTGAGCCAGTGGGAGCTTAGCAAGGGGCCCTGTGTTTTGTTCTGTTCCACATCAATGGGACGTCAAGCCGGGTTTGGGCCTGACAGCACCCGGATTAAAGGTTTTCTACCAGACTCTCTCTACCCCTCCCCTCAACACACACACATATACACACACACACACACACACACACTCACAAACACACAAACACACACACACAATGGGCTGAAAGAACACAGTCTTAACTCTTGGAGTACTAAATTGTAATTTGCAGGTGGCTACAGGCAGCAGGACAGGCCCTCCCAATAATGAGAAGCGGGGTTAAGAAAAGCATGTGTCTGCGAGTGTGCGTGTGCACGTGGGCACACGGGCACAACCTAAATCTTACGAGACATCGCTACACTAATAAAAAACACGGCAGCGTTTTGTTTAAACTGTTGTTATTAATCTCCCAGCTGACTTTTTCCCTGCTCCAGAAGCCGCTCATTCATACATAATTTGATTTAGGATGCACAAAGAATACATCTGTAGTTGAATAAGTCTCATTAATAAAACAAAGACTCGGGAATTAAATCAGATAAACAGGGTCGAAGAGAGAAACAGCATGCGTGCAAGTATGTTTTTTCAACTAGATGCTGGAAAGGCTGGCAGGTGCGGCCTTCACAGAGTCTCGTATCAGTTAAAAGATATAGAAAATGTACAGAGGGTGGATGTAAGGCAAGCAGACAGTGTGGAAATATAGAGGAAATATCTAAGAATGATGCATGCAAGAAATATAAAAGCACCACATAAAGGCCAAGCGAACACAAGGATATTTTACAAAACAAGCACCATGAAAAGAAAAGCAAAGAGAGGCCAAACACTTTTAACTCAGTGTGTGTGTGTGGATGCTTTTGTGTGTGTGTCTGGGCAGTGACTGTCATCAGTAACGTGATATTCATGTACTAAAGCAAAAACACGATCTGTTAATCACATACACTCAATACGCACACACATTTATATGTTATAGCACCATTAAATCTCACACACACGTGCACGAATACACACAAATTTACAACTTCGGTCTCTCCAGTGTCTACTGAGTTCACAAAGCCAACAAGAGCGATGATGCTTCAGCTTTGGCTATTCAGAGCTTTTGTCATCCAATATGAAACATCTCTACCTAAGAATAGTTCATAATATCAGTTCTATCAAAATTGCCGTTGGTATGCATTTAAAAATTAGACATAACACACTGACACTGACCTGATTCACAGGTCCACAATTGGTCGGATTTTACAGTGGATATTAAAAAAAGCGTAGAGGTTCTTTCTGGCTGTCTAAATTCTCGCTGCACCGAGGAAGATAAAAGCCAATAAACTAAATTCAGGGTTTTCATGGTTACCAGCCAAATTCGGGTTAAATCAGAGGTTAAAACGTAGCGGACTTTCTCTTCCATTATGTTAACAGGTGTTTAAATTTTGTATAGTCCTGCCTAATTTCATCTCTTGATACAACTTCTGGAATATTTGCCAATATAAAACATGCTGCTTTGATATACACAGTCTGTGTGCGTCACACAAAGATGGCACTTCAAGCAACTTTGTAAGCTCTGCTAGGGGCAGTGAGATGGAGGTGGGAAAAAAAAAAGCAGAAGCCTCTCAGTACTCCGCCTAAGAAGCTGCAGCTTTTGCTTTTTTTCCCAGGTGGCTTTGCAAGATCCAGCGGTTCATGCCTCAACCGGACACTCGGCTGACAATAAACACGTTTGATGCTGGCTGCTGTTGGGGCTATAAAGTTCCCACTAAACCCCCATGGTCTGGGCGTTGGGGAACACATCCACGCCGACCGCCTCGGATCCCCCCATGACTTAATTAGTGCTCTCTGATTCCCCGCATTAGTTTACAGTATGGGAACAACTTTTATCCTTAACTGTAATCAGCTTGCCCAGAAGAATAGAGCACAATAAGAAGCCTGTTTGAAGTTTTCTTTGTGTTATCTCGAGCACTTCAACAGAAGCCTCAGAGTATAACGCCGGGCCAGTAGGCAGCCCAGTTGTTGAAAACCTGCACCGTTGGCACCTGCAGTTCTGTTTCCCCAGACTATGCATGGTAAAGCAATTGTTTTTATTATCCTTTAATTATAAAGCTAATGTTCTCAAGCTCATGGGCTCATTAGCTCCTAGAGGACATGTTGTTTTTTTGTGCAGCTAAGTGATCACATTACATATTCGATTGATTTAGTAGAATTATTTAAGAATTCGAGCAGCCTGTCTCATGAAAGTTTCCTCTCCTGATTAAAGGGATTATTCCCAAAGTGAATAAATTCAGCCATTTATTACCGTTTGCCCTCCTCACCCACTGAAAAAAGGTTTTTGTGAAGAATTCTTGAGGTGTCATTAATATGCATAATCAGGCAAAGCTGGACATTAGCCTAGCCTTTTAGGTCTATTATCAGGAGATGACCATGACAGACTGCACAGCTTTTATGAACCTCCTTATATTTCTTATAAGATATTCTGTTCCCTCTGACGATCAAGGTGACCGCTAATTTGATGGCAATCCTCTTCGTCTGTCCTAGCAGCAAGTGTAATAATGACAATCTACTCGGAGTATTTAAATGCAAAATTATTTATGGGAAAAGGAAAGTAGTTCAATCTTTTATAAAATGACCGGCCTCTCTATAAAATAAACTGGAATAGGACGTTTTTTTTGCTCTAAGTGAAATAAAAAATGTACTGACCACACAATTTTTCTTTATTAGTATCCAGATTCTGTTGATTTTTAATTTGACCAATAAGAAATAAATGTGTCCTTGAGGGCTTTCTGTCATGCCAGAAATAAAAAGCACAACTATTAGTGACATAGCAAATATAAATATACATTTCTTTCTGTCATTATTCTGATATGTTTCTTTGACACTGAGGTGTTGTATCTAGCAGATCGTCTAAGTTATAGTCCTCATTAATGGTACAACTGCTCCATCTAGTGTCAGGGAGGCAAAGTAACTGTAGCTGTGTACAGGCCCTGAACTAAGACAATGGTAGAAAACACAATTAATAGCATTTTTTTTCAATGGGAAACCAGCTGTTTTCATCTGTTTACTGATAACCAGTTGCTTATTAATTTGTTTAGAGAGCAGAGTATTTATGAATTTTGCTTAATGAGCCTTAAAAGTACAATCCATTGTCCAAATGTAAGAATTTATTTATTTAACCTATATCTAGTTTACAACTAAACGTATTAATGTTTTCTGGTTTGTTTGGGGGTAATTTTGTCAACACTGCAGCAAAACAGGGGAATGTTTTTTAATCATGATCAACTGGAAAACACACAAAATGCTTATTTCATGATCAGTGAAATATGCATGTAAATAAATATTCATGATATCCAAAGATTAGACTTTTAATGTGGCAGCTCTGACAGATTCAGGACTGTAAATATGCGTATATTTCCAACCTTTATTTGATAGATAGTGGTATTACCCTCTCCTGACATGTTTAAAAATATTTTAAAATCGTTTTTTACATAACAATATACAGTAGTTGTTTTTAACAAGTACCATAATTTTCCTTTGATTATTTTAGCCTCTGATTCCTGTATGTTTTGTGTCTGTTGTTGTGTTTTGGTATGATTTTCATTGTGATGTTATTTGTTGCTGTTTGTACTCGTACATGAAACTTATTACTTGCTGCTCATCTTGACCAGGACCACCTGGCAGAAGAGAGGACCTTTCTGGTTAAATAATAATAATAATAATAATAATAATAATGATAATGATAATGATAATAATAATATTACTGATAATAATAATAGTAATAATAATAATAATAATAATAATAATAATAATAATAAATTATTTAAATATTACATTGTCTTTTGCTATTTGTGTTCTGCAAGACTTACTGGAGTAGGTGGTGAATGTTTTCTTGATATGAGAATATTGGTATTGTTTATTAAAGATTATTATATTTTATTTTGACTTTCAGTTGTTGAGCTGTCAGCAGTGAATATTTAATTATCATGACTGAAGTATCATAACCACTTAATCTCAAGTCAATTTCACAAGTTTATTTTCCAAATCAACAATAAACAGAAACCACATTTTTGATATATGTTATATCTTGTTATGTTTTTGTTCATTTCATTATTCACCTACTCCCCTCCTCATTTATTTCAATATTCATTTAATTCTTGCTGGTTGGTTGGAATCTCATAATCACTTTACATAGCCTATTATATTTTTGCCTGCTATGGTTTTCTGTAGTCTATGTGGACATATTTCTATATTTATCAGTAGGTTAATTCCTCTATTTGCAATCATGGAAAAGTCCTTCTTCTGCTCTTGACCATCTTGAGCAGAGGACTGAGATGTTTGGGCTTATGTAACCATGACAACCGGAGTTTCCACCTTAATCACTGTGCCCTGACTTACAGGAAAATCAACGGCTGCCATGATTTAGTTCCTATTATTTAATCATAGTTATATCAGAACATCATCTTTTTGTTTCCTTACAGATCACCATAGTGGTGACGGGAACCTACAACAGCTGAATGTGTGACGTTTAAGAGCAGCTGTGTTTACAGGAGAGGAGGAATAACACATTCAGGCAAATACATCCAACTAAATAAAAAGAACAGTAAAGTGTGGATGTAATGTAATGTGAAGGGGAGACCAGTCTTTTCTCAATATACACATATTTGGAAAATGATAAATAGATTATGTATTAATAGTGTCATTGCAGCTGCCGTCCAACAGAGAGCACCAGAGTTTTCCCTCTGAGATTTAACACCAGAGCATCAGAGGGTTTACTGCTTACTGCAGGTCTGAGTTAGTTATTAACTACAGCAACTGGATTACTGTAGTTAAAGTCTCTGCACAAGAGAATTATACTTATTTTAGGCAGACTCTCAGGACTGTGTGTGTGTTCATTTTATGCTTGATTGATATCGTCCTCACTCTCCTGTTAGTTTAGTTTCACCTCTTGAACTCTTCAGCTCATCACTTGACACTTTACCTTTATTTACCTTTATTGATGTTTCTGCAACTACGGTCACTTTTGACTCTCCTAAATTAAAAATGAAAAAAAAATTGACCTCTATAAATTTTAATTTAACCATCAGAGTATGTAATACATTTAAACTCTAAATTACATATAGCATACATCATTACGATTTTAATCTGTAACATGTTTATTTTTTATGGTTTTCATCACTTGATCTTATACTAAATGTCCTTACTGCAACATTACAATAATGTTAATTTTATACATTTTGCGTTTTTTAATTTCTATAATATTATAAAGACTTCATTTCCAAAAGGGGATTTCTTGATTTTCACTACACGCTGAAAGATTTAGACAGTAACCATAGATATCAGTCTTATACAAAAAAATATATATAAAATATATTAAAGAATATCTTGTTTTTTATGACAGGTATTGCAATTCTACTGTCTAAAATGCATATTTTAACATAAATCCAAAATTTCATTGCTGGGACTTAAAAATGCCCGTCGTTGCAGAAACATCCATTTATACTTTACATACTGTTTTACAAACTGTTACACCTCCGAGTGTGTGTATATATGTATATATATATATATATATATATATGTTTATTATTACTTCCCTATACATACTACATTACTCATTGCTCCTCGGTATATTTTTAGTACTTCTCATTATTACATACTACATTCCTCTTTACACCTCTGTGTACATATATTACTTCTTCTCATGCATATACATACTACATCCTGTTTACAGTCATTTTTCCATCTGAAATAGTGTCTTCAACTTAATTACAATTTACATTTACATTAATATTTTATATTTACTTATGTTTTATTTAAGCCCTATGTTTTAACTGCACTATGATGCCTGCCTTAGATTATCATTTTGCTTTTACTTGTGTGATTTCTCCTTTTATATAAACATATTTTATGAGCATTTTTGAAGGAACCTGAGACCAAAGCTTTTCATTGCCAATGACTGCTTTGCTGGAATTGACAAATGATAAACAAAGAACCTTGAACCTGTAAAGGCAGGTCAAATTATACCTTTAGCTAGCACAAAGAGTAATGAAGATTAACATAATTCCAGCACAACTCCATCCAACTTCAATCTGAGGAGAGCTCTAATCAGCCTTTACTGAAAACACCTGTGGCAGATGTGCAAAGCCTTTATACTTTGAGTGAAACTGTTTTGTTTCTTTTAAATCTTTAAAAGCCTGTTTTTACTTATGACTTTCATTCGGCTTAAACAGATCCATTTGACATCAATTCTGTCATGTTATTGTAACTCAGCATCCCAGAACTGAAGGATTTATTATTTGCAAGGATCAGACAAAACTGGTTATTTTTTAATGTGGAAAGATTTTTGAATTATCTTTATTTAATTACATACTTGAGGGTTTTCTTTCATCGAGAAATACGCTCTCTTTGTTTTACTTATTCCTGAGGCACGAATTATTTGAGTGGTAGAGTAGTGATGCCATCACAGGAAAAGCACAGGTGTACTGAATAACATTAACTGAATTCCATGCCGGCTCACAACGACATTTAAATGGAACAAGGTCGTCATTAAAGGTGTTATTAGTTGCACCTGTGCTTACTGACGAGCCACACTGCCATGTTTGCTTATCATTCTGACATTTAAAAAAAAAATAATGCTGAGCAGAGCCCTGCATTATCTGTTCCTAACTGGAGGACATCTGTGAGTGTCACCTGGCAGCTGCTTCTAGAAAACAGATGCTCACCTGCCCCCTCCTAGCTGCTATACGTCCCCGGCACACACACCTGTCCACCATTTACACACAGATCACTCAAACAGCTGCCATACTAGCTCCATACCTGTCTGCCTGGTTTCCTGCTCAGCTCAAAGCCAGTCTATGTGACGCTACTAGCACTAACTCTTTTGCTTTTATCATGGAAAATGCCATCAGGCCGAATTCAGCCTTAAAAAACAAATTAAAAAACAAGATAAAATTAAACAAATTAAAAAAAATTACAAAGTGGTTCACAGTAAGATAAACCAGTGATTCCCATATTTCTGGCCGATGACCCTCTAAAGCAGTGGCTCCCAAACTTCTTCCCTTGGAGGACCAAAACTGCAATTTAATGGTGAGCCACGAGACAAAAGCAAACACCTATTGTATTGTTTTGTATTGTTAAGATGCACAATAGTACTAAGATCCCAAGTTTCCTTAATTGAAGTGCCCTTTGTCCGTGTGCCACTCTCTCTGCCTCTCCTTTTTTTTCTTACCTCCCTCACGCAAAACTGACTTCCTGCGCAAAGTGTCACTCTGCCCACCTATGCCCTCCGTTCAGGTCTTTACTGTACACTTATCCTGTTTATATCTTAAATAATAATAAAAATTTTAAAAAATTACAATTTCATTTAGTTTCTTTCACAGAAATCAATGAAATGCTGAGATATAGACCAACTGTATAAAATGTTTAAAAAGTTTAAAACGTTGTCTTACACCCTTTAAAATCAAGAAGTCCTGGCGACCCCCAGTGAGGCTTTTTGTGACCCCTAGTGGGTGTCGGGACCACCAGGTTGGGAACAAGTGAATTGGGGTGATTTTACCTTCAAAACCAGTTGTAGTCTGATTCCATCTCGATCACCCGTTATACTGTACTTTCAGTTTCACTCTGAATATGAGCTGATTCAATTTTTGAGCATGTTGGTATGTTGTGCTCTTTGAAAACAGCACATTATTCATCATTATGTCACATACTTTTGTTGACCGATTCCCAGCTACAAGATCCTGTTTCCCTGTTTTGTTTGTTTGTGTAACCAAGGGTTGGGGTGACAGAGCGGGATCTATCAGACTTGTATTAGCATGTTGTTTTATAAGCCGAGTCTCTGCCTGATTAACCAGCTTGACTGTCACTGACGCAGCATATTGGATTTAATTTTTCCTTTTGTTGTCTAGGCAACCATGCAATGAGTGCATAAATTCTTATAATCTGCTACACCCTGCTACACATTCATTCAAAGTCTTGTGAACAAAATGTCTTTTATTTTGGGAGTGTTTCTCCTCTGGGTTCTTGTAGGAGTCTATTTCCCTTTTATAGGAGTGTTGAAGCAGAGTCAGTTGAAGCAGCGTGTGATTTCAGGTGAAAGAACATCCAAACCACAGTTGTTCCTGATTCTGACCTTTGGATTACTGTCGGGGAAGTCTGTGAGGAAGTTCTTGAATTTCACAGAAGACCACAGGCTGATACGGCTCATGAGGTGGTGTAAGATAAAACACAAATATAGAGCTCATGTTGTGTGGGCGTGATTTGTAGTTTGGGCGGTTGCTACAATTACATGTGAAAACAGGGCGAGCCACAACTATTTGTTTTATGATTTTTTTTCCCTTGCCATCTCTACCTAAATTGCCCTGTACATGTCCCAACAACAGCAGAGAATTCTTGAGAAGGAAGTATGTAAAAACAAATTAGCAAACTTCAGTCATCCTTCCAAAAAAGGATAGTTTTCTTGGGGAGGTTCCCAACCTCACAATGCACAGAGCTACAGATCAGGAAACTTGTGACAGAAAAGCCAGATTGCGGATTAAAGACAAATTGTTTTTTTCCCTACGTCTCTCCACATTTTATACAAATTCTATTCTGGCTAACCATCTCCTCAAGTCAAAATTCAACTCGTGAATTTTCAGTGCATCCACAAAGAATCTGCCCTTACATTATGAACCTGTTCCCCTCCAAAACAAAAGAATCTTCCTTAAACCGTGTACGAGTGCAGGACGGCTCACAAATATTCAGCTAAATGTCAGTCTCCTCTGTGGAAAAGTTGTTGTTGAATATTATAAATCTGCATAGTGCGTGAAACGAAAGACCCGATTCCGATGCACAGACAGAATTAATAAACCACAGCAACTGTAGGTCAGAGAGAGTAGATCCAGACAAACCGCCTCCTATTTGTTGGTAACAGTGAACACAAAGTGATAGGGGCTCAAAATATAATTAGCAGGAGGATTATCCAGTTTCATACAGGTTCAAAGTGCTTCACAGATGGCTGACAAGCTGAAAGTAAGACAGAACAAATGTGAACCGTGAAAACAGAAAAGACAAAAACAATTCAATAATTTAACAATGAGATAATTTGAAACCAATAACATGATCAAAATTTAATAAAATAGAAAACTGTAATATTAGTAATAGTAGTAAAACAGTGTGAAGTAAAAACTAGATTAATAAAATAACAATAAAATAAAACAAATTAAATACAATAAAACAAATGAATAATAAAATAATAAAATATAATACAATTATACAAATCAAATATAATAAAATAGGTGATTAATAAAATAACAATAAAATATAATACAATCTAAGTGAATAAAATAATCAAATAATCAAAGGCCTGGCTGAATAGGTAGGTTTTAAGTTTATGTTTGAGACTTGTGGAATTTTTCTAATTCAGTCTAAGGATAGAGGGTGACATCCTGTATGTGAAGCCCTCTGAGACAAACGTGTAATTTGCGGCTATAAATAAAACCGAAGCGACTGTTTGATTAATTTATTATCAGTCTTGGCAGTCATCTGTTCACAGTAAATTAGAGAGAACTCAGGGTCACGTGTCGATGATGGATGTGACAACTTCACAACAGCAACGTTTTCTCTCATTCACATAACAGGATCTTGTGTGTACCAGTGTGATGAAGAGTAATTAAAATAAGATGAAAATATATAAATATGATTTGTGTGATCTTGAGTGTGTGGGTCATGTAATGCCAATTTTGTTGAGAACTTTTCTGTGAAGCCCCTGCAATCCCATCATGTCACATATTGCCGCTTTGTCACGCCCCTTGGCGTCACTTTAGGTTTAGGCAACAAAACCACTATAGTTAGGTTTAGGAAAGAACTACATGGTTGGGCTTAAAACTACTGTGTTGTAAAGTGAAAATGAAACTGAACGTTGTGAACACGGGAGACAAACAGCGGTCCCCTGGATGAAAGCCCTGTGTTTTAAATGCCACATCACCACAGCACACCACACGCCCTGGGAATGAGAACAGGCTGGATGTCTGGATAAGCAGCAGATATGGGGATGGAAGCTAACGTGGATCTAAATTAGAAAAAAATTAAGTAAAAAAAAATAGACAACGGGGCATTTAAGATATTTTGAAAAAAAAAAAGTTTATTAATTTAACAAGCATACAAAACAACAAATCATTTTTTCAAACTACCAATGCAGTTTCAGTGCAATTCCAAAATATACATTTTTTTTCAGCAGGGCATGTTAATCAAAGTTATTCACGTCAGAAACAGCCATTTAAATATGTTTTTCTTTTGATTATCATGACAATTGTCCTAGCCAGAGGAAGCTCGCAAGTGATACCTTCTTGAGGTAAAACCGTACACATCCAATCTTTAACGTACAAAACAATGCACTACATCACAAATGAAATATTAAATACCTGAACAAAAACATAAGTACTGTAGCACAATACAAACCAATGCATTTGTAAACAAAGCTTGTAAACAAAAAAGGAAGTATGTGGTTATAGATATTTGGTTTGTGGATTTTAATAAATACTGAGCTGATGAAACTGTATCCTATCAGTTTACCACATATACAGTATTTGATGTGCAAGTGTAGCAGACTGTCAGTTATAACTTTAAGGTGAAAATCTGGACAAAGTTTTCCTCCTTTATGTTTATTTTTATTCCACAACTAAAGACTACAGCATAGATAAACACAGAGGCCGGTTAAAAAGACCTACTTCCTTTATCCTTTTCCTTCAGGTAAGAAGTGACATTCTCTGTTTGCCGACAACGCGGGCAAATCTCATTCACTCACAGAAGGGCTGTTACTTTAAGACAGGATCATAGTATCAGCAGGGCACAGCAGTGAAACAATAACAAGAGCAGAAGGATGGCACCGCCAAAAAAGGACTGACTTGAGTTAAGTCCCTCGTGACTGGAGGATGTTGAAGCTTGTGTCAACAGACTGGGGAGACGGCCGGGTCAGTTGGTGATGACCAACTAACTCACAGCATCAACCTCGAGTCCAACAGTTTAACAAAGGGTCATTGTCAGCAATCACAGCATCAGTAAGGCCAATAGAATAGTGAGGGTCAAGAGTTTTATGGTCAGCTCTACTGACTTGAGCTTAACTTCACAACAAATACGTAAAAATGTGAAATTCTATTCAATAAGGTGGTCCAAAATGACATAACTGTCATTTTTTTAGAGGGGTCCATAAGTTCAATATGTTCCATGACTCTAGAGCGGCAACGTTTAATCGATTAGTTGTCAACTATCAAATTAACCAGCAACTATTTTGGTAATCGGTTTGACAATTTTTTTTTTTTTTTAAAGTAAAAGTTCTCTGATCTCAGCTTCCATTTTCTGGTTTCTTTACTCCTCTATGACAGTAAACGGAATATATTTGAGTTATGGACAAAACAAGACATTTGAGGACGTCATCTTGGGCTTTGGGAAACACTGATCGTCATTTTTCACCATGTTTTTGATGTTTTATAAACCAAAACGACTAATTGATTAATCGAGAAAATAATTGACATATTAATCAACAATGAAAATAATCGTTAGTTACAGCCCTAGATGATTCTTTGGAGTCGTGTTCTCTTCAGGTGCTACAATTATGCTGCTACATGAAACTGAACAGTAATGTAACAGAAACAGATCATGGACACAGAAATCCATTTAGAACTTTTCATAATTTTTGCTTAATGAGCCACATTGAAAGTTATGGAGTGTTGCAAAAGTGCACCTCTCCCATTCTAGCTTTCCTATATCGTCAATCTGGGAACGTATTACTTGATTTGAGCTCTTGTCAAAAAAACTAAACTTTAAAATCCAGCTGCTCCAGGCCTTTGTGGAAGCACACCCTTAGTATGCATAAGTTAGTATGTTAGTATCAGATACTGCTACAGTCAGATTCATCTGGGTGTTAAGCACATACTGCTGCTGTCAAGTGTGTAACAAACACTGTGTTAGCATATCAAAACGAATCACTGATAGAATGTCAGATCGTAAGGTCACCTAAATCAAATATGCCCTTTAAAAAGCAAGGAACTTTTCATTCAACCATTGTGCTATTTCTCCAATACACAGGGTTCAAAAAGCACTCCAACTTTCAGTCAGCACCCAGCCACACAGAGCGAATATAAGCCTTTAAGACATAACTCTTATGGGAGTTTTTTTGCTTATTACAGCATATTCAATGTACAGATTATAACTGCCATTAAAAAGAAGGTAGGCGAATTGTGGTCATCTTATCGGAAAGTTGTACTGAACGTAAACGGCGTGAAAAAGCACAGCATTCGCTGACAAGTTCCACTGATTTATCACACCACACCCCCGACTTCTCATGAGGCCGATCAAAACCATGAGCTCAGTGATGAAACGTAGAATGCACTAGATTAAGGAGTCTAGTCGTTTGTTATTTTCAGTCTACTTCAGCCACGTGTTTTACAGTAGCCCATGCAAATATACAAAGAAGAGAAAAAGAGAGTAAAGAATGTGTGTGACATTGTGTGCGTCTGTGCTTTTAACAGTGAAAAGTGATGGGGGGGAAAGGCATGGTCACAGGTCACAAGTGTGATTCAACACTAAATTACATAGGGCCAAAAACCTTTGCTGCACTAATTCTCTGTGGGTTCTAACTTTGGGCCATGTTGTGTTTCTGGCCACACCCCCATCAGTGATCTCACAGCAGGTGTTCTCCATCAACTGTCAAAGGCAAAACACCTGCTGTGACATCACTGATTGGGTTTTTGCCAGGTGTTCACCATGGTTTCAGTTTTCAACCCATGCAGAGCAGTACAGCAGCACTTTTCTGCCCTATCTGATTCAGTATTAAATTACCCTTTAAAGCGTCTCTTTTCTCTCTCATCTCAAGCATGGTTTGTACACTCTTCTAGCTCCACTTCAAATGTTGGCATCCCAGGTCTCTCACATTGTCCATTTCCCTCTCTACCTGATACACTCCTCCTCTGATGGGCTTTCCGATTCTTCGTTCTCGCTGTCGTCCAGTTCGGGAAGATCTCCCCACAGGAGCAGGTTCAGACCTGCAGACACAGTGGAGGGTGACAAAAGTTTATGAAACACATTCAACAGAGGGAAACTGCAAAGAATTTTTTATCAAGGGGAGCTTATACTGACCTGTCGCATCCAGTCTGTTGAGAGTAGATACAGCATCGCTGTTGAACATCCAGAAATGGCCGTTGTTACAGGAGAGCAGGCAGGGTTTACAGGGGGCCACAACATGGTAGCCCACAGCATTACCGCTGGGAGAGGGAATAAAGAAGAAACGTGTGTCAGCACTTTACTGGGGGCACTTCTGAAAAGCGCCAACTCCACTAGCGGGGGTCTATTATCTAACAGATGTTTGTTTTTGCCCTGTGTACAACAACAACAAAGGCCTGGGAATACAAAAGAGGCTCCATAAAGCCTCACTGTAGCACCAAACACTCCTTTAGGGAAAGATCAGAAAAAAATGCCAAATTTCATGTGAAGAGAGCTGAAACGATTAGTTGACAGTTATCGTCATCCTCTACATAAAATTTATGGGAATTGAGAATTGCTTGAGGAAACTTTTCAGCTTCTCAAATATGATAATTCGCTGCCGTTTTCAGTTTTATATCATTGTATATTAAATATCTTTGGATTTTAAACTGTTGGCCAGAAAAGACAAAACATATGAAGATATCACCTTGAACTCTGGGAATTGCAATGGACATTTTTCACAATTGTCTGATGTTTAATAGACCAACAGATAAATCAGGACAAGAATCATCATATATAATAGACAATGAAAACAGTTGCAGCTCCACATGTTTATGAGAAACAGCTACATGAGTAGGACCCACTTGTTTGCTGTGCTAACTGTGCTTTTTATCAACATCTCACATTAGCAGATGGTCTTCCTAAAGCAAACCCTGTAGGCTATGGAAGAGCTTTACTTACCACTTGAGACATGCGATGTCTCTCAGTTTGCATTTGCAGCTTTCAGTAGAGTAGCAGCTGGCCACAAAGTCAACAGTTCTTGGGGGAGGGAGCGTGTAATGAGAAACAAACATAACCATGAAAGGTTGAAACACACACATTCATTTCACATCTTCATACAACAGATAATAATGCACAATACTCACTTCTAACAGTCTCTTCTGCACTATATTCACTTTTTTTAATAGTCGTGTATCACAGCTGTTACCCTGCACTATATTCAGTCTTAACAATTCTCTTCATCTCCTTGTATTTTTATATCTGGTATATTTTTTTGTACTTTGTACTACTAACTTTTTTACTGCCTTTTTACTAACATGTTTTGCACTATGGAACTGTGATGCTGGAAACTTGAATTTCCCTCAGGATAAATAAAGTTACTATCCATCTATCCATCTATCCATCTATCTATCTATCAAACACTGTTAATCATAGTTTGGGGTTTCCCCTATGAGCAACAAATGATCAGTTAGATATCAATTAGCTGTGGATTGCTTAGATAAGATAAGATGACCTTTATTAATCCCCGTAGGGAAATTCAGGTGTCAACATCAGCAACATCAGCAACATCAGCAAACAGAGTGAAACAGGGGAGAGGTAAAGGTATACAAAAATTATAAAAACAATAATAGAGATATAAAAGATACAGAGTGAATGGGTGAACATTGGATTGTTTAAGACACTTTCCAAGTAGAAACACCAAATATTCTCTGGCTTCAGCTTATCAAATATGATAATTTGCTGCTTTTCTCAGTTTTATATCATTGGAAATTGAATTTTTGGGGGTTTTAGACTGTTGGCCAGACAAGACCTTGAGCTCTGGGAAATTGCAATGGACATTTTCACTATTGTCTGATGTTTAATAAACAAAGTGACTAAGAATCATCACATAAACAGACAATGAAAACAGTTGCAGCTCTACATGTTTATGAGAAACAGCTACATGGGTAGGATCTACCTGTTTGCTGTGCTAACTGTGGTTGGCTGTGCTTTTTATTAAATACATAAAATAAAATAAATAAAACATTAATTTATTGACAGCCCGTCAATAAATACATGTAGTATGTACAATAAATAAATGTAATATGTACATATGTGCAGTCTATAAAGTGGTATATAGGATGTATATATATGCTTCAAGTACATCTTGTCCTGGGCAACAACATCAGACATAAACAAAGGCTAGCAGCATTGCTAACTTTATATTTACCACTACTAACTTTTTTTACTGCCTTTTTACTAACATGTTTTGCACTATGGAACTGTGATGCTGGAAACTTGAATCAATAAAGTTACTATCTATCTATCTATCTATCTATCTATCTACCTACCTTTCCATCTATCTATCTATCTATCTACCTATCTATCTATCTACCTACCTATCTATCTATCTACCTACCTTTCCATCTATCTATCTATCTATCTACCTATCTACCTATCTATCTATCTATCTACCTATCTATCTATCTATCTACCTACCTACCTACCTACATTTCCATCTATCTATCTATCTATCTACCTATCTACCTATCTATCTATCTATCTACCTACCTACCTACATTTCCATCTATCTATCTATCTATCTATCTATCTAACAAACACTGTTAATCATAGTTTGGGGTTTTCCCAGTGAGCAACAAATGATCAGTTAGATCTCAGTCAGCTGTGGATTGCTTCAAGTACATCTTGTCCTGGGCAACAACATCAGACATCAGACATAAACAAAGGCTAGCAAGCATGCATTGCTAACTAGATTATCACTTACCTATTGGGAGGTATATCAGTGGAAAAGAGCTCAACCTCGGTGTCTGCAAGAAGCACAGCTTTCATGCCTCTCGTGCACAGCAGGCTGTCACAGAAGATGCAGTTCACCTGAGTCACACACTTGTTTTTGAAATTAGCGTTCGATGTAGACATTGTTGTCCTGCTTTAAGTGGACCAGCTCTCTCTCGCTCTTTCTGCTCCCAGACAGCAGAACAACAACAATCAGGTGATCGATGATTAACACACTATCCGGGGTAATAATACTCGTTTTCACGTCGTCAAAGCGTCGATGCTACTGGCACTAACGTCCTTGTTGCAGACGTTAGCCTTTTTCCTAGCGAGTAAACGGAAGCTAACGTTTGTTAAACAAACACACGGAATATATCTATTCCCTCGAAACTATTTCTATATAAAACTAAATATTTCGATGTATTGTTGTTAAATACACACGATATCGGCGATGTAAATAGCCTGTTTTTTACACGACTGGCTCAGCATCCATTGGGATGTAGTTAACAGCTAACTAAATAGCTGTCAGCTTTGTTTACAACTTCCTGGTATTTAACGGCACTTCCTGAAACTATCTTTAAAAGACCCAACATCTGCCTCTGATTGGCTACACTCCATAGTAACCGACACGCCATTGGCCACCCTTCATCATCAAAGTCGGGATTTGATTGGCCATAAATGATTATCGAAACGCCCACTTTTAAAAATACTGAAAGCTGATTGGTGCGCTTGTACGTCAATCAAATTCCTCTGGACTAATGTAGTGTGGGAAGTGTAGCTTTTTTTTTTTCTCTTCTTTTTTTTAAATATTTTTTAGCATTTTTTTTAGCATCTTTTTCTTTTTTTATTATTTCGAATTGACAGTATACATAGTAACAGCAGAAAACATTAAAAACATTTACATACAAAACAAGGATAGCGAAAACATAAACAAAGAGCTGTGCCAAACATAAAAGGACAACAGAAATGAAACGAAACCAACATAAAATAATAAAAAAAAAACACATTAAAAAAATAAATAAATAAATAATAATTAAAAAAAAGACCACGCGAGTGTATGACAATAATTTCACTTAAAAACTTTAAAGATATTGCATACATTCGTTGTTTTCATTGCTTTTTTGTTTTGTGAGGAAGAAATTGTTGACAGATATAATTCCATTTATTTCATAAATACAAAGAAATTAGGCTTTTTTTTGGTAAATTTACACTTGTGAATGTCGAACTTCGTGAGAATTAAAATTAAATTAATAAGAAAAAATGCATTACTGTCTTTGTCACTGTAATCATAGCAACCAGATATACTATTTCTAAAGTACAGTGCAAAATCGGAGAAAATGTTAACTAGTATAAAGTTATTGACATCTTTCCACAATTCACATGTATATTTACAGGACCAGAATAAATGAGAGCAAGTTTCAGGATGTGAACAATTTACATCTATGTCACTCTTTAACTTTTGTAAGAAATGTTTCACTGGATAGAATCTTTTCATTATCAGTCTTGGCAGTCATCTGTACACAGTAAATTAGAGAGAACTCAGGGTCACGTGTCGATGACGGATGTGACAAACCAAGTACAACTTCCCAACAGCAATGTTTTGAGCGTTTTCTCTCATTCAACACATCTCTAGGACAAAGGAGGACGGTCTGCAGGACAGATAATAATGCATATAGTGCACTTTAGACTAAGCTACTGGAGTTACCCTGCACTATACTCATTTTTAACAGTCTCTTCTGCACTTTTTAATAGTCGTGTATCACAGCTGTTACCCTGCACTATATTCAGTTTTAACAGTTTCTTCATCTCCTTGTATTTTTATATCTGGTATATTTTTTTGTACTTTGTACTTTGCACTACTAACTTCTTTACTGCCTTTTTACAAACATGTTTTGCACTATGGAACTGTGATGCTGGAAAGTTGAATTTCCCTCGGGATCAATAAAGTTACTATCTATCTATCTATCTATCTATCTATCTATCTATCTATCTATCTATCTATCTATCTATCTCTCATTCACATAACAGGATCTTGTGTGTACCAGTGTGATGAAGAGTAACTAAAATAAAATGAAAATACATAAATAGGATTAGTGTGAACTTGAGTGTGTGAGTCATGTGATGCCAATTTTGTTGAGAACTGTATTTAACTGCACTTCCTGAAACTATCTTTAAAAGACCCAACACCTGCCTCTGATTGGCTACACTCCATAGTAACCACACGCCATTGGCCACCCTTCATCACAAAGTCGATATTTAATTGGCCGTAAAAGATCATCGAAACGCCCACTTTCAAACAATCCTGAAAGCTGATTGGTGCGCTTGCACGTCAATCAAATTCCGTTGGACCAATCACGGTGTGGGAAGTGTTGCTCTTGTCCTATAAAATAAGGCGGGGCTGTGCAGAGAAGAGTTGATGCATTTACACACCCAGGAGGAGCATGGCGTTTCTTAAATAAGAGAGCTTAAATTACACTATTTTAGGTTAGAAATTGTTGTCGTCGAAATACAAGACATAGTTAATGCTTTTCCCAGTTTGTCAAACAATATAATCACTCGGCATAGTTAGTTAGAGAGTTATGGAATTGTTTGCTATCAAGCTAATGTTAGAGTTTTTGGGTAGTTAACTTACATCCCCAGCTAACTACACATAAAGAGCAGTTTTGTTTATAATACAGTATCATAAGGACATAAGAAGACACCTTGTCTCTCTGAAAGGATATATGAGGTGACTATTAAACCCACTTTTGCTCACTTTAACCACCCTGGAATACATTATCCTCACATTGCAACTGGTATATATATATGTATATATAGAGAGAGAAAAATATTGCCTTTTTTGCACCTATGTGACTTGTTACATGCAGTTAAGGGCTAGTGTGCAACAAATGTGGTTTATGCACCCAAATGAATACTATCCATGTGTGCATCCATGCCTTGCCATTATCCTCACATTGCAACTGGTATATAAGCTATATATATATATAGAGAGAAATATTGCTTTTTTCCCCCTATGTGACTTGCAGTGCAAGTTAAGGGCTAGTGTGCAACACATGTGGTTTATGCACCCAAATGAATACTATCCATGCCTGTCCATTATCCTCACATTGCAACTGATATATATATATATATATATATAGATATAGATATAGATATAGATATATATATATATAGAGAGAGAGAGAGAGAGAGAGAGAAATATTGCTTTTTTTTATTCCTATGTGACTTGTTACAGTTAAGGGCTAGTATGCAACAAATGTGGTTTATGCACCCAAATGAATACTATCCATGCCTGTCCATTATCCTCACATTGCAACTGGTATATATATATATATATATATATATATATATATATATATATATATAGAGAGAGAGAGAGAGAGAGAGAGAAATATTGTTTTTTTTTTTTTTTTATTCCTATGTGACTTGTTACAGTTCAGGGCTAGTATGCAACAAATGTGGTTTATGCACCCAAATGAATACTATCCATGTGTGCATCCATGCTTGTCCTGCGCACTCCCTCCATCTCCACTGGGTTCCTCCTCCTCTCTCTCACTTCAGGAGGGGGTGAAGAGGAGAGCAGTTTAGTTTAGACAGACAGGCGGACTGAGCAGCTCTGCGAGACCCGCTCAGGGCAAATCTGAAAGAAAAAAAACAAACTTTTGGCAGTGCTGACTGACAAGCTATCACTGTTTGTTCTGTAAGAAGGGAATGAATCTGCTTCCACTTGAAGTTATTTGCACCATAACCGGTTTTGAGGAGGCGGTGGTGAGGCGCGGCGGATGGGAACATTCAGCAGCAGCAGCAGCGCCAAACTCACAATGCGCCCGGAGTGAACAGAGGCAGGGAGACAATACAGATCCGCGGGCACACTGACTGAGGAGCTGCAAACTCTCATCTGGCCTCTTTTTTCTTCTTTTCAAAACCTCTTCCAGAGTGGCATCCTTCCCTCTCTTCCCCACAAGTCTACGCCTGATTTTGTGATTGATTGAGACACTACGAGGACAAGTGGTTTGATCTCCAAACTCAGCCATGACGTCTCCGGCCAAATTCCGAAAGGACAAGGAGATAGTGGCCGAATATGAGACTCAAGTTAAAGGTAAAAACTTTACTTTTTCATATGTTAATATACAACACAAGCTAAAGAAATGTGAAATCTGTGCTTTCTTTACTATATGGGACTTGGCTGACTGCATGGTTTTCTGTTTCCCCTCTTACCTCTCCTATCAAGCGTAAAGGGTATATATACACGCTTGTATTTCACCCACTATTCATGATTGTCATTATGCAGACGTGTTTGATCAATAATATATCAATAATTGCAACCATAACTAGAACATCATGTGTCTTCAAGCGTGTGATCGCACACAGATGGCCAACAAAGACAGGAAAAAAAAAAAAAAAACCGCTCAGAAATCAGTGTTGTTATCCAGATGTGGTCTCTATATGATCTCTAAAGAATATGTGAAGGTGATGTATGTGTGTGTATGTATGTATGTGTGTTGTATAGGCTACCCAGAGGGCTGGGGTTTCGACATGGAACAAGGCAGGGCGTTTTCTCTCCCTCGCTGTCTCCTGCGTGTCTGTAATGCTGCTGCTGGTGTGCACTATGGTCCCTTCATGCTGCAAATGTGTGTGTTTGTGTGTGTGCATGGCTTTAACGCAGATTGCAATCAAATGATCCATTTGTGCAAAGGCTTGTCCATTGATCACAGATCATTGGTGTCGCCCCCTGCCCACGATCAAGGACACGAGAGCGCATGCAGGGGTGGGAGAGCAGATCGTAGTGGTTAGAAAAAGGGGGCGTTCAGATGTTAACTGTTTACTGGCTGATTGATGTTTGTGTGTTTCTGTCGTCAGGCAGGCACACTGTATTCAGCTGGGCAGTGTCAGTCAGAGCTACAGTGATTGCTTATCTATAAGTTTAGGTGGAAGGAGAGGTGAAGCACAGAGGTGGCAGGAAGGAGGGGTAGAGGGATGTTAGAGGAAGACAGAGGACAGGATATTGCACTCCTCCTGAACTGCATGTTTCCACTGCTGCTGCTGTTGCTGCAGTGTTAGATCACCAGATAAAATGGGCTACCACCTTCCTCATCACACCAGCTTCTCATGTCCTCTTCCCAGCCTTGTCTCCAAAATTGTCACCTTGTAGCCCTCCTATTCTCCTGTAGATGTGTTGCCACCTGCAACTTTTGTAGGATAGATCAGCAAGTCAGCGACAATTGTGGAGCGTGTCGTCACAAATCGCTATGTTGGAAAACTTGGAATTTCTGGTGGCTAATATAGAAATGGGTGACAAATTAAAGCAGCAGTGGGTGGAAATGGAGCAAATGTCATTTAAAAAAAGTTATTGGTATAAAACAGTCACTATATCCTGACAGTAGGACATGAAACAGGTAATCCGAAAAAAAAAATCATGTGCCTTTGTGTCCTCCGTTGCTCCTAATGGCATCTGCAGGATTTCACAGACCGGAGGAAAACAACCAATCAGAGCTGAGCTGGAGTCTGCCGTCCAGCTGCCGTCTATGAGCCGGCTGTCAATTACTCGTGAACTCCACCCAAATGGTCAAACTAGGCAGCGCTGATCAAATATTAATCAATATTCTGTTACTGTGATGCCTATTTATTGCCTTAAATGATTTCAGAAACATCTTGTAGTGTACTGTTTAGCTGTAAAATGAGAAAGATTGTGACCCGGCAGCCATGTTGAGATCAGTTGAGGAAGTACCAAGCACCGCCCACCAGCCAGAGCACAGCCAATAGGAACGCTCAATAGGAACGTTGTCTCTGTGATTGGTCAAAGTTTCCCGTCACAGGCTAGATTTTTTTGAAGCCTGAAAACACAGCCATGAGGAGGTACAGAAGTCTAGTTTTCTCTCAGAATACTTGAATTATAATATGCTGAAAGGTTATTATGGGATTTTTGCCCAATGATGCCAAAAACATTCTGCCTACTGCAGGTTTAAACAAAAAACCAACATGAAGTGTCTCAGTAAAGTGTGGAGCTGCCAAAATGACAA
The DNA here is from genome assembly GCF_015220745.1 of Sebastes umbrosus. Lineage (NCBI taxonomy): Eukaryota > Metazoa > Chordata > Actinopteri > Perciformes > Sebastidae > Sebastes > Sebastes umbrosus. The sequence continues at coordinate 30,189,048 of NC_051269.1, read as the reverse complement.
AAAGTTTCTGGAACTCTACTTGAGGGATAAACACCATTCTTCCAAAAGATATTCATGAATGTTAAAAATGAGCTGAGATCTGATGACTGCGAAAGCTACGCCATATGATTGAGGTCAATTTCATACTTGTCAAACCTTTCAATGATCCCCATGCGCTCTGTGTGGAAACATTTATGTTTCACCACTGCATCCAAGTTTATCCTTTAATTTGTTACTTGTAAAATGGACCTGCATTTATATAGTGCCTTTCAGGGCCTTCCGTCCACTTACAAAGCGCTTTACACTACATGTCAATATTCATACGCTAATGGCAGAGGCTAACTGCCCATTAGGCTCTAATCTTATTGCTCATTCACACACCAAAGGACACTTCGATATGCGGACTGGAGGAGCCGCGAATCGAATCGCAGATCCTTCGATTAGTGGACGGCCTGTTCTACCTCCTGAGCCCCATGTGGAAAAACTTGTCTTGTCAAATGTAAGGTGGTCGTGCACATCCAAAACCGTAGTATGCTGGTGCTTGACCTGTAGAAGACAGCAATGAAAAACTTATGAGAAGGTCCGCACACTGTAGCTCCCTGTTTAATTTTTTGGCACATTGAAACGTCACAAACTAAGATGTGCCAATAAACTGCACTTAAAGGAAGCTACCTTCTATGTTTTTCAAAAATCTACATGTCTACATGAAATGTGGGCAGGGGTTTGATTTGGTCTCATATTCTAACACGTAATCCTGTCAGTTAAACTAATGAACAGATGAATCCTGGGTAACTCGACTCAGCTCACTGTTTACCACCCCTTATTAGCCACTTCCTCTTGCCGATTCCTTTAGCTGTCACCACAGTGACATTAGCGTTGTTGGCTCAATGTCCCGGTAGACCGCCGTTTATGCTTAGCAGCCCGTGTGAAGGCGTTCTGTTCGTGCTGCATTGTGAGGGCTGTCTGCTGTGTTTGTCAGCTCCTGGACTTAATGTTTGTCCATCGACCCTTTGCATCGATTCCTCCTGTCAGTTACTCCACTGCTCCCTAGCGAACAGCTGTGTTGAGCTATCTCACTCCGTCCACACGTTTTTCCACATACCGTCCTCCGTATCTGGAATGAACAGAAAAAAGGGTGAACCTGTGCATCCTCATTACTGTTCTGGTGTCTGTGTGTGTTTTTCCATCTGTAGGGGCGTCTCCAGGTGCTGTGTGTCTGCTGTGACATTCCCAGCAGCCTCTGGGAGACACAGACAGTCTGTCATTACCCTGCACACTGCTGTTAGATATTCTGTAATGGAGGGTATCAAGCAACCATACGTAAAGCATCTACACCTCACATCTCTGTATGTGCAAACACGCGTCTGTCATGTTTCCAAAGTCTTTAATAGGTCCGCTATTGCAGTCCAGCTAGCCGAGGAATCAACCCTGTATGGCTCTAAATCAGGCAACATGAATAGTCCTTTCACTCTGCAGCATCATGGGGGAAATAAATGTAAATCCTCGCATGGCTTACATTCATACATCTCTGCTGCAGGAGAGGAAGATGCATGATGCACATGCTAACATGCACACAGAAACACAGGGCTCGACAACATAACACAAGCAATTGATGAATGCATTGGTCCTGATTGTTTTCAAGATCCTCCCCTGGCATATTAACTACCATAATTTAGCGTTTTGTTTGGCTGGTGCATCTCCGGTTTGGCCATTGATTGAACCCTGGTGCAGCGCTATCATACTCTATTGTTGCACTATCGTACTACGTTCAAAATAGCAGGTTTTAATGTTTTTATTTCGGGCAAGTGGGTCAGATATCTACCTGCTCAAAGTCAATTTTTATTCTCCCTATGCAAATTGTTTTATTTATTAGTGGTTATCAAATGACAACAAAGATCAAAGTTATTTGTCATGTTTAATCTTTAGTTGAGTAAATTAATCTAGACGCCACCCAACTAAACTCCAGTTAACAGGATAATTGAAATGCTCGCTTTTTGTCTTTACCTGCCGTCTCGCGATTACCGAATTGGTACTGTGCATGTGCAACTCTCAACAGAGATGAAAATTAAGCGAGATTGCTCGCTCCTTAGCTACTTCCATCATCGGCTCCGGAAAAAACTCTTGCCCGATCAAACAAGTGAGTTGCTTGATTTACTAGCCCGACGTGGCATTTTATTTGACCCGGGCAAGCGGGCAATCCTTATTGTTAAGCCCTAACTAGTGTTAGATATGTACTCTCAGACACAACTTGACATTCATGCTACACACCCAGGAATTCTGTCAAGATTCCTGAGATGATTTGGCCTCTCATAATGGATCACTTCCGCCCCACATTGCCATATGTTTTTGAAGTTTGAAAACACGCACCAAGTGCTGACAAATGCTGCTATTTGGTATTTAACCTAATATGACCTGCCATTTTTCATGATGCGTCTGTTATTTTGTCTACCTTCCAGGGCTTCCCCCTCTTAGTCAATTAATCAACTAATAGGTTGTTTGGTCTTAGTCGATTAAGATTTCGTTAGTTGTTTTTTATGCTTTTTTTCATGCTGAATGACTAAGAAACTTATGAGCACATCTCTGGTAAACACCAGATTTAAAGTGGTGCTTTTGTGTGATTCTTTGTGGAGAAACTCCGTTTCACAGATCTATCGATTAAAGGTCCAGTGATCTGATAGTATCTAGCGGTGAGGTGAGGAGATTTTGCAACCAACTGAAGCCTCTCCCGTGTGCCAAGCGTGTTGGAGAGCTACAGTGGCCGACACCAAAGCGCAAAGTCTCTCTCCAGTGCCAGTTGGAGCAGAGCCAGTGTATAGATTGAGTGTGTACGTGAGAAGTGAGTGGTAAAGCAAGAGAGAGAGAGAGCGCCGGTGACTGGAGCAAGTAACGTTATCGACTCCGGCCCAAGCAGGAGAAGTTAACAAAGTTTGGTTTGTCCGTTCTGGGCTACTGTAGAAACATGACGGTGCTACATGGCGGACTCCGTGGAGAGGACCCGCTCCCTATGTAGATATAAACGGCTCATTTTTAGCTAACGAAAACACAACGATTCTTATTTTCAGGTGATTATACACAAAAGAAAACATACTTATTAATATTATATTCCATTTCTGCCAATAGATCCCCCTAAATGTTACTCACTGGTCCTTTAAAGCAACTAAAGGACTAACAATTTCTTTGGTCGAGGACAGCCCTTCTACCTTCTGTACCTTTTGTGAAGGAAACAAAATGCAGAGTTCTTGTAAAGCTATTTCCTAAAGTAGGTATGGGGATGTCATGGACACTGTCATCTCACCTGTTGACCTGTGAGCTGAAGAATATTGCTTTTATGAATGCACACACACACACACACACACACACACACACACACACACACACACACACACACACACACACACACACACACACACACACACAGTGTACATGCACAAAAATGCTTGAATAACACCATCTTTTTCTCCGCCTGTGTTATTTCACTCAGGCAGAGTGCTGATACTCTAATATGGGATTCTGGCTGATGCAAGGAATGTTCCTACTGCTCAGGAAGAGGGTGTGTGTGAGAGAGAGAGAGTGAAAAAGAAAGTGGGAACGAAAAAGGGAAAGCTAGCAAGAGAAAGTGAGTGAGGCGCATTTAAAGAGCGATAGGAATGTTCTAACACAGATGTAAATGGTTATACACGGCGCTGAAATTGAGTTAAGGAATGAGCTTATCACCTACCACTCGTAGTTCACAGAGCACTTATTTAGGATTGAACCCAAAAAGCTACTTTTGCTTTTAGAGAGACTCCAAATGACTCTGAGGTTTTAATCGCATTTCTCCAGTCGATGCACACATCTACCAGCAGCTATCACCGCCATCCCTCGTCTACCAGTCATCACGCTCGCCAGGATATTTAAATGGAAAGCTTCAATTCAGGCGATGGGAAACATTGTAGAGGAAAATTAGGGAGTGCTGAGTCTTTAAAAACACTTGACAGATGTTTCATTTTTCAAGTACATTTTTGGCTCAGCGCTTCAGCATCTGTCAAGGGTTTACACATCTGGGAATGTTAATAAGTGGCTGCCTTTGCAAATAAACGACCACTGTTGCCACTAATGAAATGTATTGATTATTTTTGGAGAATACGGAGAGGTATATGGCCAGCTAAGGTGATGATGTGCAGATTAGGTTGTGTTTGGACTAAATACTCACACACAAAGAGGACACAGGCTGTATCTCCAAACAGATGTAGACCGTCATTTTTTCAGAATAATAAACTCATTCAAGCTCTGCAGATGTGATGTGATGCGGATCTGTCTCCCTGATCCCTGAAGGGGGATGATAAACTGAAGCGGTGTGCGTCTGCCTACGTGTACGTTACTTAAGCTGCCTGTTTACAAGGCAGCCAGAGAAACATATGATTTAGGATAAATGGCTGCTTTCACCAGCACACAATGGGAAAGGTGGTGACACAGCAAGAGGTTTGTCTGTGAGGAGGATTGTGGGTCTGTGTGTGTGTGTGTGTGTGTGTGTGAGTCTGAGTCTCCATGCCTGGGCTGAATATTTCTGTTTGTGTGAGCGTTGATGTTTATTTGATACTGCAGAGGAGTCCTCTGACATAAATTGCAGGGAGGTTCTGCTTATCAGTTAACTATGAAACAGTAAGAGGCAGAAATGACAAAACGGAGGGAAGTAGGGCTGCGCAGTTAATCAAACATTTATCATAATCGCATTATGGTCTACCACTTTACGTTAAATATTGTGGTGCTGCAGATATGTCCTGGCCTACACATCATATTCTACAGACTTAAGAAAACATCTTACCATTATCATTTGAATTATTGCTGTCAAAGTTAAGGCGATAATAACGTGTTAACACAAATTAGTTTTAACGCCACTAATTCACTAAAGAGTGAAGATACTGGCATCATATGAAACTAGTAAACCTAAGGAATCTCTTGGTACCAACCACGTCATAGTAGTTTGTCGTGAAGGAGGTTAAATAACGCTCCGAACTTGTGCTAAATTTTGGCGAGGAAAAGCTGTCATAGCCATTTTCAATGGGGTCCCTTGACCTCTGACCTCATGATATGTGAATGAAAATGGGTTCTATGGGTACCCACGAGTCTCCCGTCTACAGACATGCTCACTTTATGATAATCACATGCAGTTTGGGGCAAGTCAAAGTCAAGTCAGCACACTGACACACTGATAGCTGTTGATGCCTGGGTATTTTTTCAAAATCGTGCATCCCAAGAAGGAAGCACCATTTGTTATTGTAACATTGACGCCTTTGCTGCAGCTGCCTTCACCTCAGCAAACATCACATGTGGCTGCGAGGATGTGAGAAGACATCTTTAAACTAATCAATTAGTGGTCGTTTTTAGGGCTTTGTGTGTGTTCTTCTTAACAACCTCTTGTCAATTAGGGCTGGTCTGTATTGAGTGAGTCCAGTGGAGCACTTACCAACCACAAGTCAATCACTTGACTCTGAACGGCTTTGTGATTGACTTGTGTGTGTGGATGTCTGTCAGTGTGTGGTGGTGAAAATGGAAAACGTGGTGGTGGGGTGGTCTTGGATCTGTGTGTTTGAATTAAAAATGCTAACGGAGCTTAAAATAATCAGCCAGGAAGGATGTTTGTGTGAAACTTTGGTCCAGGAGTTAGGCTTGAACACACACAGATCGCTCAGGGACTGGAGTGTGTGTGAAGCTTCCTGTTTGGGCCCACGGCTTTGTGTCTGGGCAAAGGAATCAACTGCCTTTCACATCACACACACACACACACTCAATGCTACTGTGCTCGGTGTGTGAGGATTTGCAGATCCGCAGTTGCCTCAGAATAGAAAGGAACTGAGAAATAAAGGTAGTTTTTTTTTAAGGAGTGAAAATCCTCTATTCCCTTTTGATGAGTCACAATAGAACAATGTGTTCCATACCGGGTGTCCCACCGCCGTTTCGGTTCGTGTGCGTGTGCACGCTCACGGTAGCGGGCCACCGTGTGCTGTGGCAGCACCAGACACGACGTGGCTGAAAACTCTCATTGATTTTCTGTTCCCTTCTACCTTTCTCCTTCCTCATTCTTCAGTATTCGATATGACAACTTACTACAGGGCTGCTGCGGCACCTGCGAGAACACACACAGCGTTAAATTTACCAACACCGCAAGTGCTGAGCTGGCCTCCTTCAGTACACAAAAACAAGAGCGCTGCTTACAAGTCAGTGAGTGTGTCTTTGCGATTTGGATTGAGATGTCTAACTCATCCCTGCCGTACACTCCTACATTCTGGATACAGCCGATAGCTGAGAGATAGAAGAGGAATGTCTGCTATCGCCATGGTATGCAAATGAACCTGTACAGGTGTGCAACAATACCCAGCGTATCAGATTCGAAGACAAACCGAGAGATGAAGAAGTAGATTGAGAGGGCTGGAGAATGAATGCAAAAGAGGCAGCCGGTGAAGCCATGTGGGTGAGGTCAGAGTTCAGCTGCTGTTCATTGGAGCCAGATGTTCCAGATGCTCTGATTGGGCAACAGATGCTCCGTCTGTCCTGGTTGGCTAATTCTAACGCTCTGGCTGCCACCCCCTTTACTAAACTAGACCTTCAGCACTGAGGCATGTTGGGATTGGTTGAAATCTCCCCTCCCTCTTTTTCAGGTGTTCCTGCAGTGCATGTAGGTCCACCCATGTGAACCCAATCTGTGTGCCCAGTCAATGGGTTACCTCTTGCACTGATATTTTGAAACGCGATGAACCCAATGTTTTATTTATTCATGCAAAACACACACACACACACATACACACACACCCCTCCAGCCCTGCAGACGTTGTTGTTACCTAGCTGAGTTTTTTGCATAAAGTCAACTGTAGCGTTCCACTCAGACAGTTTGTTTCTGTAACTTGATGAAGTTGAGCAACGCTGTGGTGGAGCAGGTGTTAAATACTCATTCATGTGTGAATAGGGGTGGGCAATATGGATGAAATCTTTTATTGATATGTGTAGTTTTATTTTGTGATATAGTAGATTTTCTAACAATTCAATTGAGAAGCCTTTCTATTGATAAAATATCCAGATCTTTGTCTCTGGATTATACAATGAATTGAACACTGTGACCTGAATCCATGTTCTTCATAAATTGATGTGAAACTCCTTTAAATCCAGTATATATATATATATATATATATATAACCAGAGATATTAAAGGCATACTTATCTTGGTAACAAATTTGTATCGTCTTACGGTACGTGTCCAGAGGGGTGTTTTTGGATGCGAGTGATCGCCTTGCTAGCACCCATTGGACTCCCATTGGGCTGCCACTAAACACAAGGCACCTGATTGGACGAGCGCTTTCCCTCGTGGGCTGCTGCTCCCAGCTTTCAAACCGGAACCAGCATGGTGGCTTTTTTGAAAACTTTTCTCTCTTATATTCCGAAAATAGTTCACCGAAATGTGTTTCTGAAAACATTTTATTCGAGAAATAAGCCATTTAAAAGTTTCTCGGGAATTTCCAGAGGTGGCGAGTCGCGCTGGAAGCCACTGACTTGCATAAAGTAGCCTAGACCACAACTTTATGAAAATGCGAAGTGGCCCTAGTGACGCCCCGTCTCTCGAATCTCGCTGCCACGCTACCAGAATGCATTGCACTGCTGCTCACATAGACAATGAATGGGAACCAAAGAAAAATGCCCTGAAAGTTTCCCAGAGCCCAATTTGACACATTTAAAAACAAAGATATTCAATTTACCAGCGTAGAAGACAAAGAAAACCAGAAAATATTCACGTTCTATAAGCTGGAACCAGTTTAAGCTTCGCTTTAAATTAACAAATCATTTATCAAAAGTGTTGCCAATTAATTTTTGAATTGTTTGAGCTCTAAAGTATATATGGTCCCATTACCCGAGGCGATGTGTGAATGTGTGTGTGACCTGAACCCCATAGTTGATATAGGGGCCTTGACCCCTGTTAGGGTGCCTCATTCAAATTTCACTTTCTGACACGCACACACGGCAACAGCAGAGCAACCGGTTAGAGCGTGTAAAAATGTAAAAAGCAGAGCAGTCCGTGCTCTGGACTTCCCCCTCACTCTCACACACACACACACACACACACACACACACACACACACACACACACACACTTCGTCTGTCAATCCCAAACTCCCTCTCCCTCTTTTTCAATCTTTTTCTTTCTGTCAGCCTATATCCAACGAACAATCAGACCATTGTGAAAAGAACTGCTGGTCTTCAACTCAACCTCTCTGTTTTTCTCACTCCTTCACACCCCCCCCCTCTCACTCTTTTCCTCTCTCATGATGTTTGTCAGTTGTGATGAAATGTGACACACACATTTTCGACATGCCTCCCATGGTAGCTTAAACCAATAATCATCACTTTTATGATTTCAGCATATGTGACACACACACATATTGTACGTGCATGCATGAGCCTCTACACACCGACCGGACACTGACTCACAACCAGCTGAGAGAGGATGTGTGTGTTGGTGAGAACACGTTAAAGAACAGAGGGATCTATATAAAGCCGAGCAAGGCAGAGACAAAGCCTACTCATATCCTCTGTAAAACAATCAATAGGAGAACAGACATCCAGCTGTAAATAAATAGGGAGGGAGGCAGAAAGAAGGGAAGGAGGGAAAACACAACAGTAGAAAGGTTGGATAATGCTCCCGGGGGACGCCAGAGGAAACAGGTTGTGTTTGAACAGCCCTCATACGTGGCCAGAGAGCAGGAGAAGGGAAAAGCAAGGAGTCTGACCAAGGAGGGAGGAAAGAGGAGGAGGGATCTGGGAAATGTGTAGAAGAGATTTGTAGAGAGGTATAACGACGGGAATGAACCCCACTTCTACTACGCTCCATCTGCTCACTTCAATATGTGTGTGTGAGTACAGTATGCACTTGTATTAGCCTTTTTTCACTCCCCATCTCCTTCTCCCCCCCCCTCCATCAGCAGCTCCTCTCTGCACGTAGGCAGAGTTGGTTGCTAGGGTTACTGAATTGCCCCCATTTTTCTGGGTTTGTGAGGAGCAGAGGGAAAATGAGAAAGAATAATGTAGATTTGTCTCCCCTGTAGGGTCTGGCTAATCAGGTTGCACACACACTTTGATTCCATTTTGAACCTCTGTCTTTTCAGTTGTTTTTGCTTTCTTGCTTTTGCATTCCTGCTCCTTCGCTTCCTTTATTCCGTCTTTTCATTGCTTTCTTTTTTCTTCCATGGTGTCACTGTTGTTTCCTCACCTCCCTCAGGCTTTGGGGTGCTCTATTATGTGTGTGTGTGTGTGTGTGAGATGAAGGGAAGCGCAGTTTGATTAAAGGAAATTGTTGTTTCTTGAAAATAATTTGGCATGTCACTGATGTTTTTAAGCTTGATATTTTATGAAAGCCCGAGGTCGCATTTTAAACTTGCAGCGACATCAAACACTGTAAGTGCCAAGAGGGTGGGTGGGTATCAAAGAGACAATTTCAGTATTGAGACTTGTGTGTGTGTGTGTGTGTTCGGACTGGGCAATCACTGCACACTGGCACTCAACCATCCGGGTTCACACCTCTGCTAATGCCGTTTTAATGAAGCCATTCATCACTTCTTCTCAGCTGAATCCGCATCACTTACACACACACACACGCAGCCTCTCGCTCGCTCTACTCTTTTCTTCGGTATGAATGTGAGCGAGGACACGGTGTTCTTCTTCCCCCTGGTTGCTATGTGGATGCACCAGTTCTATTTTAGTTGTTCCCAGCATCAAAGCTGCTCTGGTGGAGATTTCTCCCATTTTCTCCCAGTGTTTGTTGCCGCATATACGCAGGCTTATTATACATCAGGAGGCTTGTTTAAAATGCTGAGTCTTAGCTTTTCTTTAAACCTACTTAATGTGGGAATACTGTAGTTTTCTTTCCCACAGTCATCACACTCTTGTATGGGTGGGAAGCTAGATAGCTGAATGCTCTCTGATCGTGAAAACAGGGAGAGTCAGCCCTTCTTTTCCCTGCTTCAGGCCCCCTCACTTCAAACCAGATGCGCTACCTCCACTCCAAACCACACACATCACTTAACGGGCGGTGTTTGGGTGTGTGTACTGCTAACATGTTGACCTTAGCTGGAGGTTACACCGAGGTCACTGTTAGCCAGTTATGTAGCAGCAGGAAGTAGATCTAAAGATCAGACTTCCTCCTGTCCTCTTCCTTATCACTCATCCACGTGGAACAACTCGTGATAGGAGGCCCCCGCTGTGTACAAACAAGGAAACGCTGCTGCATGTGTGCAGATTCACGCAGTTCAAAAGCAAGAGAGGCTAAATGTCGCACATGCTACCTGACACGGTGACATGAGGTAAACCTGCATCAGTGGTCCATCTGAACAAGTTTTAGACCGCCTCTCAGTTCAGCCCTGTCGCCTAACAATTACATTCCCATACAATTTAATTGCATTCTCAATTACATTTGGAAGGAAACTTTTGTCTTTTACGTATCACAAACAACTTTGTAAGTCTGCGGACGACCGCAGCGAGTGACGGAGTATAATGAGTGACGCGCAGAGTAGGTGACGTAATATATCAAGCGACCAGTAGGGATGTGGCGGTGAGGAAATTTTCCCACCAGTTAATGAATTTGTGACGACACCGGTGCTACCGATTACACTGGACATTTTACATGTCAACACCAGACTTTCCCCCAGGAGACCGTCGTTCATGTCCCGTGTCAAACGTAGTCATTTGTTGTTTTGTTTTTAAGTCATTTTAATCCAGATGTTTTTTTTACTAAACCTAACCCAGTAGTTTTGTTGCGTTTTTGTTTTAATTTACGTTAATCATGTATTTAAAACTGTTTAAAAATGCGACCGTAATCTGGGAAAAAATGTTTCCCTCAAAACGTACTTTGGTTATGCAGTTTAGTAGTATTGGAATGCAATTTTGTGGGAGATATGGTTGCTCAGTCGCTGAGTCCGGTACTGTTTGGGTTTGGTAAACTGTTGAATCTGAGAGTGATGCTAATTTAATGTAATGTGTTTTGACGTTTAAATGTGTTTTCTAAACTGAGCAAGAGGGAGAAGTTGGGGCTGTGTGGGAGTTTGTGGACAGAACTGAAACTGAAACATATCTTTATTGGGTACTATTTAAATCTACTGCATGTATATTGGAGATGTGTGAGGAACCACATTTTGGAGATAAGAGTTACTGTGAGCAGTGACAACTCAACTAGAGACAGCAGTTTCATAAGTATGTGGTCACACATGAGTTAAACGCAGTTTCAGAGGGGCGTGCATCAGGTATACACTCATCTACAGACTCACATCAGTGCATGTTGGAGGGCGTGGTGTTGTGAAACTGATTGCTTCCTGAATGCATTTATGTATTTGTGGTTGTGTGTTGGACTGACATGTCGGTGCTGGGGCCACGCTGCCTGGTGTGAGTGAACCCACCCCTGAAAATGTGGTTTACCTGCAGCAGGCAGCTGAGTGCTGGAACTGTTTAGAGGCAGCCGCACATACCTCAGGCCTGATATGTATCTCACTGGTTTCCAGGCGCCTGTTAGCAGACTCTTTCTCTTGTTCTGCCTCTCGCTGAGCGTGGCCAGGGGGCAACAGTGTGTGAGAGAAACATGCTGATATGTGCTCCTCACTCATGCATGTTTAAGCGTGTCCCGAGGCTGCGGAATATGTTCTGTCGAAAGTCTCTGAACCTGTCATGTATATACACAACAGATAGTGTGTGTTTGGATCTTTGTTGTGCGACTGCATGATACGTTTTACCCACCCAACCAGCCATTGAGCTTGGGTGGCAATTCTGACGCGATCAACATGGCTTAACTGATTCTGAACTATGTTGGGTTCCTGTTCGCACTGCCTTTTGTACAAAGGAACCAGATGAGTGAACATGAAGTTATACAGACTGACAGGTTGACTGGACAGCATTGGCGATTGTCATCCTGCATTATCAGGACCCACGTGGGTAAATTGTAAATGCTGGTGACTGACAGACGTTTATGCAGCTCTTTAATGCTTCTGATGTGTATATTTATGTTATTTGGAGTCACAAAGAGCTCAAAAAGAAATAACTGGTTAGAAGCATTATTAGACTGCAATTGGACTGCATGTTAGGAATAATGACTTAACATGTAGAGACAGGACAAAGCGCCTTTGCGCGCTCCAGATGACTGGTGTGAACTTCAAGAAGCACACAGACGCATGAGGAGTATTACTGTGGGATCACTGTCACACACTTTTTAATGGACTTAAAGAACTGGCAAAGGATACAAGCACAGCGGTTTTATTGGAGGAATGGTACAATGCAGGTTATGTAATGCATTACATCAGCGGTTCTCAACCTTTTTCACATCACAAACAAACCGCACCAGAGTCGGCTTGGAAACGGGCGAGACTCACTTTTTCAGGTGGTGTCGGTTTGGTTGTGTTGGTCCGCACTGGTGGGTTTAGGTTAGGGGTGGCTGTGGGTCAGAGGAAGTGCAGGTCGTCCACCAATCGGAAGGTCGGTGGTTCGATCCCCGGCACCACCGGTCACATGTCAAAGTGCCCTTGAGCAAGACAAATTGCTTCCGAAGTCTGTGCCATCGGTGTGTGTGAATGAGTATTTAGATGAGATTCTGATCCGGATCCTGAGGGGCAGGTTGGCAGCTTGCATGGCAGCCTCTGCCATCAGTGTATGAATGTGTGTGTGAATGGGTGAATGCTGACTCAAGTGCCTTGAGTGGTTGGAAGACTAGAAAAGCGCTATACAAATGCAATTCCATTTACCGGTGTTTGAGTGATGGCTTTCACACCACCCCAAACGAACCGTACTAACCGGGCAAACGGACCTGAGTTTGTTTTAACCGAACCAAACAGGTTAGGTGTGAAAGCAGCCTTAGTTACAGTGCAACGTGCATTGTTAAGGCTGCATTTAGTAACTGCAATTGTAAATTTTTTTCAACACATGAAGCAATGCCGCTGTCATACGTTGTTACTGTCATCACAGGAGCATCAGTAGGTACATCTTGACGCCAACCAGGCCCTATAGTGCTCCTCTATTCAGGCCTGTGATTGAAAGGGAAATCTTTTCTGTCAGTGTCCCTCTCCCTGTGCGCCGGGCCCTCAGTAGAGTGTACAGACCATGTGCTGCTGGCCTGCGCTGTGGGATACCCCTCTCAGATTACCGCCTTAGCTTCTCCCCTCACCCTCCTCCCTCGGCCGCCCCCCTCCCCCTTCACATTCCGACTCAGTCCATGTGCTTCAAACAGACTGGAAATGGGAACATCCCTCTCCATACATGCACACACACATACTCATTCCTGCTGTGCAGTGGCCCATGTAGAACAAGGGTTGGTGTGGAGCTGATGTACACAATGTGCTACACTCTGTCACACACTTTGTTAGGAAGTAGACATCTGCCTAAACCTGTTCTGAGCTGAAAGTTGGGTAACACCAAGTGGTTTTTCTTGGAAATAAACCGAGATGAGCCCTGAGTAGTGTTGGAGTGATGGAGAGGGTGACAAAGAAGAGGAGAAGAAAGGGTAAAGAGGGGGGATACCCTTTAGCACAAAGAGCTTTCCCATCAATCACTTCATCACATTCGTGGCATAGCCGCCTGACACAAGCATGTTCTGGTGCCCTCATCACCCTTTTTTTTTTTCCCCAAATCTTGCCCCTCCCACTCCCTTTCTCTCTGTGATTTCTTTCTGTCTGAGGGCAGCGTTGCATGTTAAAGGTTGTGTATGTCCGTGACACATATGCACATACACACAGGCATTCTCTGTGCGTAAAGGTTGCAGTGGGAGGCGGCGGTCTAAGTGGCCGAGTGTGAGTGGGGCTCTTGTCATGTGCTGATGGTATTCCCTCAGAGGAATGTGGAGGAGAGAGTTTCCCAGTCTGGAGTGGTGGATTCCCACAGCTGGATCTGAGCATGAATGTAAGCCTTGAGGAATCATTGTGGTCCCATTTGTTGTATGCAAGTTATAAGAATATCAGTGTAAATCAAAAAACGTATTTTGCACGGCAGCTGGATTCTCGCAATATGATGCGAGAATCGTGGCATCACATATCACACAAAAATCCATCTCGTCAGGCATCAAATAATACATTTGTGTCCGGCAAGCCAGATAACGAACCAATCGGCGTCACTGAAGGCGATGTTTTTGATCGCTTTTTTGCTCCCGACTGGCTCCGGCAGGAGTTTGATTGACAGATGGTTCATACAATCAGCTGCCAAGTATTTTATGAAAGTGCCTGCCCTTTTCCAAACGGTTTCCGATGACAGCTTCTCAGTTGGTTCCGTGTTGACAATACGATACCCATGTCAAAATCAAACAGGGTGCAGTGGTTGGCAAGAACTGTTTTGAAAACGTTTGATGTACATCTGACTTCCAAACTTGTGAGTCTGCTCTTGAGGTGGTTATAAGCCTTAAAATTTCAGCCCTAATTGATTTGACAACACCTGTGGTTATTAGTGCTGACAGCATAGTGTTTTAATAATAAAGGTCTCTGAGTTATATTCAGGAGGACGCCTGCATCGATCACTGGCGGCAGCAAACGCACCTTGAACATCTACTCTGAGCAGCAGAACCAACATTAGGCTGAGAGGATTCATCGTTTCATATCGTTTTAACAAATGAGGCAAAAGAAGACGGTCAACAATGATGACCAACGACACTGTACACTCATAATCATACATTGTTTTTCACATGTGCACATGGACTCGCTTTTGTCTTCCGCATCTTGTCCAATATGTGCACACGTTGTTTCCTGTTTTCTTGTGCGTTGCTGGAGAACCAGACTCTACCAGTAACAATAAGCTACTCAAGGCTTTTACACACCGGGGGCTTGACGAATAAACGACATGATAATGCAAAATACTCACCTGAGAATATTATATGTCTAGGGCTTTTATTGTGAAAGGTAAAAATGGAATGTGTGGATCTTCGCACAAAATAAACAGCAGCTTTTACAATTACAGAATGCTATTATATTGAGTGTTTATTGCTGCAAATGCCATGAATAGCATTAAAATGGTATCGGAGCTGAAGATTTAGAACTTTAATACAAGAAAAGACCAAATTCATTCTTTTTGCAGGACTTTTTCTTGGTTTGGGTATCCAACAACAACACTTCTGTACGTCAGAGCATCTTTGGGCAGATTGTATACTTGGAAAGATTGTTGAAAGTAATGCTAAATATATACACAAACTGTAGTTAATGGGCTTGCAAAAATCACACTGAATTCCAGCAAAACAAAGGAAAACAAACTTGCTGCGATGTTTTTGGCACAACCGCCCTCTATTAAAGCCGCCATTGTATCTCCACACAACACGTTGACACTTAACGCCCATTGTTTCCAGCGTCTTTGTTACCAATAATGACCAGGAAGGCTTACAGTATGTGTGAGTCAGGTCCCTGGCTGTATCCCTCTCCATTGTGTCCCGCGCTTACTGGGAATGACAATGACGGCCACTGTCCTCTGAGTGAAATACATCGCTGACACATTCTACATGCTCCATATGCACACAGCACACAGCTGGCCTCAGCACAGCTTTAACGGCGTCGAGGCCATTTTGAATTCATGAATTATTTTGTTGTCTTTGGTACAGCGGGGGGGAATGTGTCTGATTTCTAGCAAGGGGAGGGAGAGGCTGTGATTTTCCTTTTTTTTTTTTTCTGAAGTGGTAGCATAGAAAGAAAAAGAGGGAGCTCTCTCCTTTAGTGAGAGAGAGAGGAGTGTGTGCCCGATGTCTGGGAGCTGGAGAGTAAGAACAGCAGGACTCTGCTAGATCAAACAGGCTTCCTCTGCGGATAAGAAAGAGAGCCAGCCAGGGACAGAGGAAAACACAGGCAGGGAAGGGATGAAGGAAAGCAAGAAGAGAGCTCTTTGTGGTCTTTCAAACTAGAGAGAATTGCTAAACAATAAATGGCACTAATGACTCTCTCTCTCTTTACCTTGTTTCTGGCTCGTCATGATCTGAGTCCACGGGGGCAAGTTTAGAACAGGTGTGGACCACATGTCTCCCTCTGGTCTGCTGTGACCTTTGACCTCTGCTCTTCCCTGCCAGCCCACAGACACTCAATTCTGCCGTGAAGCTTTTTAGCTCGACAGCTCTGTGAGCGTGCATGTTTATGATGCAGAGATTACACCGTGTGTGAAAGTGCTCCCTCTTCACGCCCTTCAACAACTGAGGCAGCATCAATAATTCAGCAACACATTGCAGAACACAACGCTACAGACAGCATTGCTTTTTCCCCTCTTTGCCTCCCTCTGGATTCCTCAATTTATCTGTCTCCCGTTAGACTGTTTTATGCCCCCATTTTGTTTCTCTTACCGCCCTCCCCCAGTCCGCTCACTTCTGCCCACTTTGTCTCTCCCAGTTCTCTGTCATGTTTCCACAACCAGAGCTGAGAATCTCGTCAAGGCAGTTTTGAGGGGGCCGGAGGGGAGGCCACGGAGGGGATCTAGGAGGAAAGGGTGTGGCCGCCCACACTGCAGCACTCTATTGTGTTGCTCCGAGTCCGACCCGTCCCCTCTCTGACACACACATCACACAGAATAGGACGCACACGCTGTGAGTCATGGACCTTGTGTTCGCTCTCCCCCGGTTGGAGGGGCGTATTGTCTTGGTATCAGGGCTGAGTACCGATAGCTTTGTTTTCCATCATGTGTCTGAAGCTCTCAAGACGCCAGGCTCCCGTGGTGTCAAAGGGCAGGAAGACTGACGGAGACAGTAGGACTTTACCACAGGGCCTATCATAGGGATGTCAGGAGGGAGGAGGCTATACTCTGCCTCTAAGAGTTTGATACTTCCAGAAGTATGTCTCATCGTTGACCCTCCTCCTCAGGGAGGTCAGGGTGAGCAAGAGAGCCTCGACTCTCTATTCAGCCTTTTTCTCATGCACATTCCAATGCTCACTTGCTTGCCGTCACTGGGGAGTAAAGACAGGCTTAACAACTTCTCCTTAATCTTTTAGACTGTTCAAACGCACTACACTGCGTCAAATAAATGCAAGCGGCTGCGTGGGTGTTGAGCGTGTTGTTGCAGGTACAGATGAAAAGATGAAATACAAATCAGGAAGTCCAGTTTGAATAATCGCATCTGTGAGTTTGAAGGCTTATCAGATGCCAAAAAACACATTGCTCAGCAGGTTGTACTTCTTTTTTGTGGCAGGACTTTACAGCTAGAAAATCAATCATAGCTGCAACACTTTTGTCTCTAAGCGTATGTAAATGGAAGAATTGGCACAACACCACACAGTATTAGAATTGGACTGCAGTGTGTGTTGCCTGCCTGGATGACGTCGCTGCTGTGCTTCAACTAAATTTGAGCCAGGATCATCAGCAATGGATGACCTTGCACTTGCTTGATGGAGCCCTGTGCCGCAGCGCTCCCCACTGCGCCAACATTAGGGCTGTGTGTTGGCAAGAATCTAACATGTCTGTAAAGGGGAGACTCATGTGTACCCATAGAACCCATTTTCATTCACAAATCTTGAGGTCAGAAGTAAGAAGACCCCTGTGAAAATCGTCATGACAGTTTTTCCTCGCCAAAATTCAGCGTAAATTTGGAGCGTTACTTAGACTCCTTCTCGACAATGGATTAGGTTTTCTAGTTTCATATGATGCCAGTAACTTCACCTCCGCTACAACCTCTGAAAGATCAAGTAGCGGCCGGGCCCGACAGATTTTTAAGAGGTCAATTCAAAATGTATATTGTTTTGGATAATCGATAGAGTATTGCGATACCCATGTGTATCGATATTTTCTTACACCCCTAGCCAACATGGTGGTCTCAACCAACACAAAACATGACCGGTTCTCACGTTAGCAGTGGCATGTCAGTCTGCAGCTGACTGTCCGTCCTCAGCTGACTGTGATGATCATCAGACTGTGAAGATGCGTGTTATGACCCATGAGATGGTGATATCTGAGCTGTAGGGACAATCATGTGGGTGGCATACAATGGGCTGCTAAGTTGGCAGTTATGTGTGAGAAAGCAAAACAATAGCGTGTATGTGTGTTTGAGCAGCACAAAGGCTGTGTTCATGATGTCGGGGCGTCCTCGGGCTGACCTCAGGTGAGCATGCCTCACCCTGCGGCGGTTTACAAATTAGGGCTGTCAATTGCTTAAAATATAAAATTACACATGATTGCATGATTGTCCATAATTAATCGTGATTAATCGAAAATTAGTCACATTTTTTATGTGTCAAGTATTAACGTAACATGGGAGTGGGCAAATATGCTGCTTTATGCAAATGTATGTATATATTTATTGTTGAAAATCAATTAACAACACAGAACAATGATAAATATTGTCCAGAAACCCTCACAGGTACTGCATTTAGCATAAAAACATAGGCTCAAATTATAACATGGCAAACTCAAGCCCAACAGGCAACAACAGC
Organism: Sebastes umbrosus; assembly: GCF_015220745.1. Lineage (NCBI taxonomy): Eukaryota > Metazoa > Chordata > Actinopteri > Perciformes > Sebastidae > Sebastes > Sebastes umbrosus. The sequence goes on along the minus strand of NC_051269.1, from coordinate 30,170,695 downwards.
TGTCAGTGTGCTGACTTGACTATGACTTGCTCCAAACTGCATCTGATTATCATAATGTGGTCATTTCTGTAAAGGGAAGACTCGTTGGTACCCTTAGAACCCATTTACATTTACATATCTTGAGGTCAGAGGTCAAGGGACCCCTTTTGAAAATGGCCATGCCAGTTTTTCTTCGCCAAAATGTAGCACAAGTTTGAAGCGTTATTTAGCATCCTTTGCGACAAGCTAGTATGACATGGTTGGTACCAATAGATTCTTTAAGTTTTTCTAGTTTCATATGATACCGTATCTTCACTCCAGCTTTAAAACTGAGGTTACCGATTGCGTTAATGAAACTAGTGGCGTTAAAACGAATTTGAACACGTTATTATCGCGGTAACTTTGACAGCCCTATTACAAACACATCCTCTAAGCATCCTCTGTCTGACTTGAGCTGTGAGAAAGGCCAGTTATTTGGATCAATTCGGCTTTCTGACTTTGCTGTTGTTCTAGTTTTTACCTTCCAAGTACTGGGAAGATTTGCTTAAGGCTTACTTTAGTGTTGTGCACTGCAGTATCATGCAGCCTGTAATGCTGCGGTATATAAAGACAGACTTTTAATTGGGCAGTGAGCTCAAACTGACCTCCGATTCGCCCTGCGGCAGGGAGATTAATTTAGCCTGATACACCCCGACCACTAAATGAGTGTACACCAAATCACACACCTGCCTTATAGGATGCTTTGCTGCTACAAAACAAAAGATCAAAAGATGTTAACGCAGCTCTAACTCAGAAAAGCCAGTCCCCTTGTCTGGTTTTGTACTTTTTACTGGCTGTTCCAGAGCACCAAGGTTTAAAGACGTGTGAGAAGTGTAACAGCGCCCCGTGTCTCTACACTGCCCGGTCAGGTTCTCGGTGGAGAATTAATCTCAGTTTGATACAATCTCGTAAAAGTTTAATGGAGTGTCTCTATGCTGCAGCTCATCCTGTTAGAGGAATTAGAAAACACTGTAGTGCTCTAATTGTAAACCCTCTGCCAGCTGCTGCATTAGCATCATAGTGTGTCTTTGAATGCTGCAAACAAAGTCTGCCTAATTTGAAAACAACATTATTAACTACGGTTTACATTTTATGCAGGACAACGTTATTTAATTTCAGAACAAAAAAATGTGAGTATGCAGTGAGTCCACCTAGCATGCAGACAGTGATTAGTATAATCTGTTTCACTCTCATATTAAGCCTGCTGAGATGAAACACCCGTCTTGTGCATTTTCTATAAGCTCATTTATTTTTTACCTTGTCTAGAAGCCCAAAATATTCATTAAATGGCTAATCTCTAATGAAAAACGTCTGAATAGAAAGTGGGCTTTAACCTAGTAGTAGTAGTGTGTTGAACTGAACAATGACCTGAGTCCTCATTCAGACCCCTTTTACACCATCTCATGTAGACCTGGTGACCTATATCCCTGTGTCACAAGCTGCATGCATGGCATGTGGATCAGTGCGTCTGTGTACTTACTGTATATTAGTAACTGTTATACTGTATACGCATACAGGCTTTGACACTTTCTGAAGTAATTACTTTGGTCTGAGGATTACTGTGATCACATTCTGAGAGGCTAAATACGATCTTCACAGCTTAAGACCCCTCTCACTATTAAGATGAAGGACCCCCTCTTGGTATTTCAAAATAGAAGCGAGAAAGGGGCTGAAACGGTAACCTACGCTATTAAATTACCCACAAACTTAACCAGTGGAACGAGTGTATTTTATTTGCTGCCTGTTAAAGGAGCAGTGTGCAGGATTTAGGGGGATCTATTGGCAGAAATTGAATATAATAATTATACCTACGTTTTCATTAGTGTATAATCACCTGAAAATAAAAATCGTTGTGTTTTCATAATACAGCCCTTCATCATCTACGTACATAGGTAGTGGGTCCTCTTCACGGAGTCCCCCATGTTTCTACAGTAGCCCAGAATAGACAAACCAAACACTTAGTTCTCCGGACCAACACGCTTGCAAAACCGTGGTAACACCAGCCGCTGTCTGAATTTCATTGCTCCTAAAGTAGGTGAGGCGAAGGTCCTGAAAGATACCAAAGCGTTATTTGCACTCGGCAGCTCACGTTACCGTAGTCTTGGAAAGGTGAGGGGTGAGCAATCTGCAACTGCACTGCTAAATGCCACTAAATACTACGCACTGGACCTTTTAAAGGCAGGGTTGGTAAAGATTTTAGAAACTTTTTTTTGTTATATTAATTGAAATTCTCATTACATCCTGACAGCAATCAATAAATCAAATGCTCTGACAAAAAAAAAAGAAAGGTGGCTGTTGCAGGACTGTAATAAACCCATCCAATCATTTCATTTGGCCTGAATGTAATGATTGGACGGGCTACCTACTTACCTCATTGCGAGTCTTTCACAAGCTGCCAGCTTGACAACTGTGAGTGTTAACAATAGCTATGTTCGTTGTCTACATTCATTATGACATGTTTCCGTTTATAATGATAATAGTGGGGGTGGCTTTGGAGGAAGGCCTGAACGGACGGACTGTCAGTGTTGCCGACTTTCTCTCTAGATTTAGGGACTTTTGGAGCTAGAGCAGCTAGTTACTTTCATTGGAAAATAATTGGTAACACTGGGTTTGTTTTTCGGCTGGATAATTTTTCAAAATCTAGAGTATTCGTGTTAGTTTCTCAAAATCGCCCACCCTGCCTTTAAGTCTCTTTTGTAAGCCTTTATTGGTTTGATTGGATAATGCAACCCACTTGATGCTGCATGCATCTCATGATGCTTTCACATGTAAACAACTAATCTAATGAGTTGAACCTTTTTATTTATCATTTTGTTATGATTTGTAAATTCAATAAACTATGCATAAATTCTTTAAAGAGTCCAATTTGGAGACAAATTGTGAGACGGTATTACTAAGATTTATTTACCTTCTGGTGGGTATCGAAATGAAATCGTGGTCACTTTTTGTTTTTGACCAGAAGAGATCGGTAATATGCGTGTGTCTTTATCATCCAGTTAACCACTTTTCCCACCTTGTTCTTTTTCCACCAAGAAACTGACCCTGATCTCAATGTCGTTGGGGACAACCATTTTACACTGATGCGTGGTGTAAAAGGATCTACTTGAAAGAAAAGCGTGATAGCAAGAAAAACTTTGTTCGTCTTTACCTGCAGCTCTTGTTGGTCTACCTCAAGAGAGTTAGCATGAAAGAAACTAAATGTAAAACAGCTAAAGACCGAACAACGCTGCAGAGAAACTGAATGAGAGGAGCAAAAGAGTGTTTCTTTCTTCTCGAGTCCCTTGTGCTGCTCTTGTGCAGTTCAACAAAATTCAGTTGCGGTGGTTTGTTGTGATGAGATGTTGAGTTGTCCTCCTCACTGGGAGCTTCTTCATGCAGATTGGCCCACTTCCCTTCTCTCTTTCTCTCTCTACGCCCTCCATGTCTCTGCAGCTCTCAGACAAATGCCTTTGTGGCTATATGAGCAGGTGGGAATGCAAGTGATGAAGAATTTAACTTGGCTGGCTGAATGTGATCTTCACTGTGGAAAGGAAATCAATGAGTAAACTGCATAGTAGCACTGAAATCATACTCATGGCTCTATTAGCCCCCCGTTTCTCAGTGGTGGTATATACCGCAATGCTACATTCTCCACGGGGCGAGGCATAGGTAGGGTGGGGCGCTCTGATCTTCTCGCATGCACATCTTAGCAGTTTGTCACGTACCCAGGCTCGGTATCTGTGAGGGTTCTTGTGACAGACTGCCGCCTGGTTGAAATGGTGGCCATATTTCATTGGCCAGCCTGTCACTGCCGGCAACCCCCGGCTCTCTGAGCTGTTGCCTCTGCAGGAGTCATTACACAGCAAGGCCACCTCTCCACAATGTGCAAACACACACATACATGCACATGTACACCACACATTAGCAAGCGTGAGAATGAGTTATATCTCTGGAGCAGCGGGTTGGAGAGAAGGGTAGAATTGATGCAGAAAACGGGAGAGGGGGGGGTGTGATTGTAGTTGCTGCATAGGCTGGTCCTGATTCAGCTTTTTTCTGCCCTCGGTGATGACGGGATCAGAGCCAAACACTGTACCTCTCTGACTCACACACTGCTCCCTGATTATGATCTACAGCTTTTACCTCCATATAACCTCAGCTTTCAGAGCTTTATTGCGGAACTTATACTTTGTTATATGGCCACAGCTAATGATTATTTTCATTGTCGATTAATCTGTCAATTATTTTCTCGATTAATAAATTAGTTGTTTGATATATAAAATGCCAGAAAAAATGTCGATCAGTGTTTCTCAAAGCCCAAGGTGACGTCCTCGAATGTCTCGTTTTGTCCACAACTCAAAGATATTCAGTTTACTGTCATAGAGGAGTAAAGAAACCATAAAATATTCACATTTAAGAAGCTGGAATCAGAGAATTTTGAATTTTTTTTTCTTAAAAAATGAATGAATCCGAATTATCCATTATCAAAATAGTTGGCAATTAATTTAATAGTGGACAATTTATCGATTAATCATTGCAGCTGTACTTTGTTAGCACATACAGGCAGGTTTTTACAGATCAGTATGTATAGAAGTGTTCATTAAGATCCTTTAGTGTTGCAGTCTATTGTTGTAACCAATGATAATTTTCCTTATCCATTAGTTAATGAATGAATTAACTGTTTAGTTGATTAAATTAAAAAAAAACATTGCTTGTTTTGTTTGAGAAAAAGTTGCTTTGCATTGACATAAGTTAGAGAACAGAAGCAAAGCCTCACATTTGTTTGACATCTCTATAAAGCAACTTAATCAATTATCAACATTGTGTTCCTTTAACTGTTGATTAACTAACCGATTACTCACCTAATTGTTTCAGCAGTAATGCAATAATGCTACAATTATAACTGTAAGCCAATAGTGGCAGAGCAGATGTTGATAGATGAGCAATATAAAGTTTTGAGAAGAAGAGCTGCAAAGATTAATCGGTTAGTTGTCAACTATTAAAATGATCGGCAACTATTTTGATAATCCATTAATCAGTTTCTTTACTCCTCTGTGACAGTAAACTGAATATCTTTGACATTTGAGGACGTCATCTTGGGCTTTCTGGAAACACTGATCAACATTTTATGACATTTTATCGACCAAACAACTAATCAATTAATCGAGAAAATAATCTACAGATTAATTGACAATGAAAATAATCATTAGTTGCAGCCCTTGTGAGATCATATCAGAGGATAAAATGAATCAGGATAAAAAAAACATGTACACACAGACTATATTAAAGTGGGCCACATCTGCATGTGCCTGGCACTCCTTCCACCGCAGCACTATATCCTGTACATCATAAAGCCTCCTCTGTCTGGGGAAGAAGGTTGTAGCTGTAGCTGGAGACAGCAGCAACGATGTGACCTCAAGGTTGATGTGGCGATAGTATCTCATGTCGTCGACTGCTGTTCTTGGTCTCATCCTTTTGTCTGATGGAACATTATTCCCCTGCTCTTTTCCCCCGGCCTCGCTGCCTTCCACTGGCACTCAGATAAGGATCGGCAGCCATCAGCAGATACTCGCGGTGCCGCTGCCCGCCCTCTCCCCTCAACTCTCACTACATCCTCTATCTCCATCTCTAGCATTTTTTTTCCTACGTCCATTTTCGGCATGCCACTGATGTCTCTTGGAATGCAGCGATAAGCTCCATACACACCAGTCACGTACACATGTTTAGTATCATGCATCTTCTTCCCCACTGGGGTTTATGTGTGTGTGTTGCTGTGTGACGGAGGCTGTCATGCACAACTATTAGACGACAGAGGGAGGCTATTACACACTGTGTTAGGCTTCAAAGCGCTGATGCGTCCCTCAGGGGGGGGGCATTTTACATGCATGCGCACATGCACACAAAGCCGTCAAGGTCCCCATGAGTCATTGGTGCTGACCGGACTAAATCTGACAGAGGAGTGAAGGAAATAAATAAGAAAGGAATGACGGAGTGATTGGCGATGTTTAATCTAGAAGTAGGGAGTCATTACAAACCGTCACTCATTCACTGGAACTATGACAAGTGTTAACCTGCTAATAAAGACGAGCATGAACCTCTACCCGCCCGATGATGTGTCTGCACATGAAAGAAGTCCCACGCCCATCCTGGCGTTGCCGTTTGAAATTGTCTTGATGATTCTTGTAATGCTGGATGCTTAGAGAGAGCGCTGTCCAAGATTGTCGAGGTTGATTTAACTTACGACACACACTGTCAGACAGACCACTTTCGCAGACAGACACACACACACTCAGCGGGCGCCCTCCCATGCTTGTGTTGTGGATTAGTCAAATCCCCTGACTGGCTGCTAAGCTGATTAAGGGGGGTGTTCTCCACTGGTCATTTGGAGACACTGCACACACACACACACACACACACACATACACACGCACACACACATGGTGGGACAGCTCAGCTTAATATTGTCTCTCCTGCTGGTCCAGGACGGTATAATATCTGTGTGTTTTTGTCTGATACCTATCCATACGTCCTCAGACAGATGGCGTAGGTCACTACTCTGTCATGGTTTGCATCCCTACGGCGAGGCATTTGTGTGTGTGTGTGTGTGAGTGAGACGGAGAATAAGAGAGAGAGAGGCTGTTGGAACAGACTGAGGCCCAGATGGCTGTGTCCGGCAGAGACAGGAAATGGAGGTGACACCAGGTGGAGAGTACCCTTGAGGGTGAACTACACACACACACATTCGCCTAGAGGCCTGTCTCACTTCATGTGAATTGATGAATAGCACGACCGTGTGTAACCTAATGTAGTGCTGAAACAATTGGTCAACAATTTTGATAATCTAATAATTTTTAAGTAATCTGTCAAGCAAAAATGCAAAACATTCACAGGTTCATACTTCTTATACGTGAAGATTTTCTGCTTTGCTCCGTTATATTGTTGCAGTTTCACTGTTTCTCACACAACAAGCTATTTAAAGACATCGGCTTGGCTCTGGAAAATTGTGATGAGCATTTTTTAAAATATTTTCTGACTCTCGATGGACTAAACTAGTGCTGCAAACAATGGCTGCAAAGAACGATTGTTTTCTTTGTCTTGATAAATCAATAATTCATTTTTGTCTGTCAAATGTCATAAAGCCCGAGCTGTGATGTCTTCAAATTGCTCGCTTTGGCCGACCAACACTTTAAAACCTGAAGATTTTTGGTTTACTATCACATAATACAAAGAAAAGCAGCAAGTTCTTCCAATTAAGAAGTTGGAAACAGAGAATCTTTAGCATTTTTATTTGAAAAATGTTTATCAAAATAGTAGGGCTACTCCCTCTTAGTCGATTAGTCGACAAATCGGTCGTTTTGGTCTTTGGTCGACTAAGATTTTGTTAGTCGATTAGTCATTTTTTCATGCTGAATGACTTATTTCCAAGAAACTTATGAGAACACAAGATTTAAAGTGGTGTTTTTGTGTAAATCTTTGTGGAGAAACTCAGTTTTACAGATCTGTTGATTAAATCAACTAATCGATTAGTCGACAAAATCGCATGAGTGGTAGTCGACTAAGAATTTCTTTGGTTGAGAAGGATATCAACTGATTGTTTCAGCTCATGACGAAACGATTACTCAAAACATAGTCGACAGATTTGAAAGTATGAAAATAATCATTGGTTGCAGCCCTAATCTCATTTGAATCGCATCCATCCTCAGTCTGTGTGAGACGTACCCCCCTCCCCCAACACACACACACTCTGTCTTTCCAGACTGGGTTAGTGGAGCAGGCAGGGGCAGTAAATGGGTGAGGAGCTAGTTAACTTTTGATAAGCAGCCTTTTCATTATGCATAGAGAGACCCCAGCCCCCAATCTCCAACCCAGCAACCCCTCTGCCACCACAGGAGAGGAATCAGAGCATGAGCTGGAAAGGGCTGTTTGTGTCAGGAGGGGTGAGTGTTGCGATAGAGATGTAGAATATACTCCTGGAAAAAGATTGATCATAGCAAGAGTAGGTTCAGGAAGCAGGATTAGTTAAAATTAGCATTAGTCAGAGGTGAAATTGATAGTTCTATTGTTGTAGGTGTTCTCCACCAGTTGGTTGACGTGGGAGACTGACTCCCTCCGGTAGCTTCGCGACCCCTGACCCCTGACCTGTGCTCCCAGCTCTCGGAGTGCAAGGAACCCTAACGAGAGCCCACATGGCTCAGAACACACACACCTCTCATCTTCCTCTCTTTTTCCTGTTGCTGTGTTCCTCCAGCTGGAGATGAAGCATCTCGCTAGCCAGGAAAGGGTTAATGACTTCCTGATCTGAGTAGTAGTGCAGAGGAATTTACCCCCACTGAGTATTACCCCCCCACAATAACTCCCCCACTCTCTCCCTGTCACCCCCTTTTCTCTTTTCATCCTTCACCCTCACAACTACCATGAAGGGTGCAACATGGACGAGTACTGGTGATTTCTAAGGATGTCATGATACCAGAAATTTAGTAGTTGATACAAACGCAGGGAAATTCCACGATTCTCGATTTTTATACCACGGTAAAAAAACAAAAGTAAAACAATAAATACCATGTACTTCAGCATACACTCCTTTATTACTGTTTGCATACTGTTTTTTGTTAGGAAGTTAAACAGGTTATACTTCCCTCTCTATTATCTATTTTATATTGAAAACAACTGGACTTATTCAAGTTTCTCACCAAAAACTACATTTTACAAGATTACATTTGAACACATCATGACAATAATGTAAATAAATGCCACCTCCTGTGTTGAAATCGGCAGGATTTTAGCTGTTAACAGCCAGTAAGCAGCACAGTTTAACCAGCTCATCCTGCCGATTTCAACACAGATTTGTTGTTTTCAATGTAGCACTATCAGGGGTGCGTGCCCTGGACGCATCGGTAGTGAGTTTACTGCATCCCAAACACATTTTCTATCGTCCCCAGGACGCCGATACTACCCTGTGGTACTGTAGAAAAACGAGTACCGTCATGTTTCAGAACTTTGGCATCGACTTGGTACCGAAGTATCGGCTCTCATGACATCTGTAGTGATTTCCACACACCAGTACATCAATGTCACTCTCATATCTATCATAGTGGAGACTCCAGGAAGTCATTGTGCCAGCCAAGAAATGTTACGGCACATAACCCCCCCATAAAACCACAAACTGACGTTTTTGTGCTGTTTTTTTTGTATGGATTTAACAAACTAGATATATTGTGTTAATGAGTGAGATTTAGGGGGTGCTGGTAGACACATTTTGTTCCCCGGTTTTTGACATAGCCAGTCAAGCTGTTTCCTGGTTTCCAGTTTTGTCTAACTCCCAAGTGCATTTCCTAAAAAAACATTCCTTTAAGTTAGCCTGCTCCTTCTTCTTCAAACTTTGCTCATTCATTATTAACAAGACGTTTACAAATGCTGATGGGAAATATGTCCTAAAAGCTGATATTGTGGCCTTTTTACATCAGTGGGCCTTACTTTCATGATCCATTTTTGTATTTCCTGTGTCATCAGTGGTTCAATTGTTGCATGCAGTGTTTGTTTTTGTGTGAGAAAACCCAAAGCTGAGAGGTCACCGGCTTGCTTCCTCGCCTGGCTGAAAGCATCCTTCAGTACTTTGTTTTCCATTATAAAGTTGAGCCAGAAGTGAAAAGGGGCACCAGTCACTTTTTATCCCTTGAAATCTCCTGTTCTTTACTTATTTATGCTCAAACACAGCACAGAGTAGCTCTTATAGCTCTCATATCGTCCGCTCTCTGCCGGTCTCTCTCCTCACAGAGCAGGTCTGCCGTGGTTTGGCTGCAGCCGGGTTTTCCATGTCTAAAAGTCACTAAGCTCGTTAACTGGCCTTCTTAAGACGACACTGCTTTTCCTAAAGGTTTCAAGCTCTGGGTGAGAGAGGAAATGCCTATATGAGTTTTAGTGTGTGTGTGTGTGTGTGTGTGTGTGTGTGTGTGTTTGTTTTCAGAGGAAAGTCCAGACCCAAGGAAAAGACATCGGCTGGAATCTTTCCATTCCTGCAATAGTTTTCCCTCCAACACTTACTGTACTGTAACTCTATCTTTTCCTCTACTCCCCTCCTCACTCGTTGCTCGTGCATGTGTGTGTGCATGTGTGTGTGTGTGCACAGTGAAGCAGTATTAGGCAGGCATGTCTGGAACTAATAGATTCCACCCTGCTGAAGAATCTTATTAGGAAATACTACCTGCAACCTGAGGCTTCAGACTACCTTCTCATACAACTGCCTTAAAATCACGTCTCATAGCCCCGCCATCCTCTCTCACACACACACACACACACACACACGCACTCACACACTCACACACACTCATGCACTCACACACACACACTTGCCCCCCTCTTCAACCTGCAAACCCCTGGCCTAGTTTCTCTCCTTCTGTCTCTCTCCACTCTTTTCCTGCCTGGTTTCAGGTTCGGAGGTTTATATTGGTGAGCTCCACAGCTGCCTGTTTTTCTTCAGGCCCTTTCATTTGAAGAAACGGACACACTCTCACACACACACGCACACACACCTCAGTCCAACCCCCCATCCTGCTACACACACACACACACACACACACATGCTTCCTGTAGTTGTTTTAGTATGACCCTCCCCTCCCGTGTGCTCCCTACTGGCAATGAACTGGTCCGACTGACTTCCTGTCTCTCTGTCCTCTCTTCCTGTGTGTACAGGGATGAATGGACATATTATTCACAATGACGCAGTGCCCCCCCCCTCTCTCCCTTTACTCACCCTTTACACTGCTTTCTGTTCTTTCTCCTTTTTCTTTCTGCTTCTTTCATTCTTCTGAGGACAATAGTATGAGCTCACAGTGGTACAACTCAAAACCATTACTCCCCCTCCTCTTCTCTGCCGCCGCCGCTCTCTACTGCAGTATCAGCCCCCGGAGCAACAAAGACCAGGCCTTACTGCATAAACACAGTGTGCACACACACACACACAAACACAAACAGAACGGCTGATATTCTACCTCGCCGATAGCTAGATCTCCTGGTTGGATTTCCCAGAACTGGTTAACGGTTGAGTGTTGTGTTCCTGCTGTGTTCGCTGATTACCTGGCACAGGTTGTGGGCACTCCATTGCTGGCAGAGAGGCTTGTGTTTAAAGGATTATCTCGCTTAATACAACTTGAGTCTCATTTCCCTGGTTTTGACCTTCGTTTTTGTCGGTTATGACAACACAGTTACATTCATTCAATCATAGTGGGGCGGCTGACTCAGTTTTTTAGTAACACAGCACTGGTATTGCTTTAGTGCTTAGTATCAGAGTCTGTATCAGGAGAGAAATAGTTGGATCAGTGCATCCTTAAAGCTGCAGTATACTAGCATGTTTCTGAAAACATTTGAGATGAGATATTATCATTACAGTAAGAGAATCTTGATTCTTATTTGATCAGCCCTGTTTAGTTTGACAGTTCGCAAGTCTTTTATTATATAAACTATTAACGTCTTAACAATCCCACTGCTGGCCGGTGGGCCCGAACGCTGTTCTGTATTTCAGAGGTTGTAGCGGGCTCAGTCTTAAAGCTAGAGTGAAGATACTGGTATCATATGAAACTAGAAAACCTAAGAAATCCATTGGTACTAACCATGTCACGTTGGCAAGAGTCAAGAACACGAAATAGTGCTCCAAACTTACGCAAAATGTTAGTGACATGTCCATTTTCAAAGGGGTCCCTTGACCTCTGACCCCAAGATATTGAAGACTTCTCGGCATTGATTGGTTGTTTTTGTACCGACTGCAGCTTTAATTTCTGCATTTACCTTGGTAAGTGCAGTGTTTTATTTAGCAGCAGGTATCATGGTCAAAAACTCGTAATTATCCTTTAAATGAACAGACCTGTCACCTGTGTCTATTTGTTATTCCTCTGTTTGTACCCTCCCTCTGTTCAGCCAGTTCGAGCCTCGTCTCGAACACTCATCACGTCTACTTGTTAAACAGTTGCCATGTGTGTGTGAAACTGTATGCATGCGTGTGTGTGTGCGTGCGTGCGTGTGCGCGCAAACCAGTCCAGTAATAGAGATGGACAGATCTGGGGTGGGGCTTCCAAGAGCAGGCTGGAGAGCTGCCGTCAAAACAGCTCAGAGTGACAGCCTGAACTCACAGTGTCACATCGCTGTCAGTGTGTGTGTGTGTGTGTGTGTGTGCATGTTGTGCCCATATAGCCCAGGGTGTTTTCAGGTATAATGAATGCTAGCAGCAGTATGTGTGCCTCCTGTATCTAGGCCAGCTCAGAACAGCATCCAGGGCCGCCATCACTTCTGTCAGCTTCCAACTAAACCGCCTAAAGCTGGAGGTATGTTTGCTGCAAAAGCTAACTTCAGCTATAAAAGGTAATGTTGCAGCTGGGAAACATGACTTTAAGGCTCCACATTGTGCTTGCCAAAATGGGACCATGTGACTGGTTGGGTTGCGTTTTGGCAGCATCTTTATTTCCTTTTCTAGTTTTATTTCCTTCGGAGTAAACATCACACTTACATGCGGCAACATGTCTGCCCACTGCAAAGCTAACAGCCGGCATTGACCGCGGTGGTAATGTGTCATTCTAGTGCGGTTACGCCGTCTCCATCCATCCCCTCTCTCTATTTTCATCTTCCCTTTTTCTGGGTCAGAATAAACAAACCAATCAATAATGGATGATGAGGAGGGGCAGGTTTGGGTGAAATGGGTTGACAGAGATTTCTGCCATTTCATGCTCACGCTGCTTTGCGACATAGAAAGCCAGACATATGGAGGATATACATTCACACACTTAATCACATGATACACCACCCTGTCACCTACACTCAAACCAACAGGTGGCTCCTATGACTGGGTTGCAATAACAGAAGGAAAACAAAGATCTTAACAAAGAAAAGGCCATCAGAGTAAACATGACATACAAGACTGTCAGCTGTCTGTGGATGTTGAATTATGGCCAGAAATTGACTTTCGTCACACGTATGTAAATGTCCGTAGCTACAGTACGTACTGTATATATGTAGATCTAAACCAGTAACGTTACACTAAAGAAATCCTGAAGGATGCGTAGATGCCTGGTGTTATTTTGAAGCGGGATTTCTCAGCTTGATCAGTTTCTTTACATGTGAATAATGGCAGATGTTGACCGGTATGGTTTGCCAATCAGGATGGAGTGACCATGGTGATTTTGGTCTGTGACCTCACTAGCGACCTTCTATAGGTCAACAACAGTGGGCAACTCTGTGGTCTGAAAAGTGAAGCCAATGCGGAAGTGCCTTAAACTTGCATTCTTTCTAATGGCCAGCAGGGGCGACTCCTCTGGTTTCATAAAGAAGTCTGTATGTGTAGAAGTATATGAGAAAATGACCCTACTTCTCACTTGATTTATTACCTCAGTAAACATTGTAAACATGAGTTTATGGTCTCAATCGCTAGTTTCAAGTCTTCTTCAATACAGCATGATGTTCATTTAGTAAATTATGGTCCCATTTAGAGTCAAATAGACCATAAAACAGGGGATGCTTTAGGGTGTGGCTACCTTGTGATTGACAGGTCGCTACCACGGCGTTGTCCGGTCTGGGAGTTGTCCAGTTGTAGAACTTTAACCCTTTCACAGTGTGTTTTCAGTTCATGAAAGTTAATTATAACCTTTTTGGTCGCCTAAAAAATGTCTTATTCAGCGCTCGTTGGTACTTAGCTCCACCCTCTCGTGTCACTTCTGATTGCAAAAAACCTAAGATGGCGATGGCCAAAATGCCGAACTCGAGGCTTCAAAACGACAGTCAACAAACCAATGGGTGACGCCACGATGACTACGTCCACTTCTTATACACAGTCTATGGTCGATAAGGGCAATATGTAGACAGGTCTGTTATACAAGAAAATGAAAATCCCGCAGAGAGGGAAGAGCTGCTTCAGAGGTCAGCATCCACCTTCTTTAGCTGAGTTGTTTTGAGTTTTGTTGTGGTGTTGGTGGGACTGGTGAACAAAGTGAAAAGTGTATGGACAAGGCACATGCAGACACAGCCAGACAGCACTCAGCGTTGCAGACAGAGGAGGAGGAGGAGGAGGAGGAGGAAGAGGAAGGGGAAAAAAGAGAAAGGAGAGCATCAGTAAAGTAGAATCCCAGAGCCCGGTGCAAGACCTGCTCTCATCTGCCTGGAAAATGTGACTGGGCTGTCTGGAGGGGGGTGGAGGCGTCACATTCCAGTTCACATCCCACTTCTTCTTACTGGCTCCCGGGGATGAGGACCGTTACAGAGAGATGAGGCCGAAAGGCATCGATCTTTTCTGACGGCATCTCTCCTCTTTGCTGTACCAAGCTCCCCGTCTCTCAGCTAACACTCCTCTCTTGTTTGACAATAACAGCGTCTAGATGGATGAAGGTTTTTTTTCTTTTTTTTTAGATCCCTCAGGGAGATTCAGTCTAACAGCCAGTATCAACAAGGTATAGTGTGGAGAGCTCAGGGTTAGCTCTGGTCGAGCCACTCAGCCATATATTTTGTAAATGGAGCGTGCTGCCAGAATGGCTCTTCATCCTAATGTGACCGTTAGGGGCCTGAGAGGGGTTTCGGGGCACAGTGCATGGCCTCCCTGTTTAAATTAATTGGACCCCCATTAAACCTGCTTTCTAAACATTGGGGTCACATGGGACTGATGTCACCTTTTCTCTCTCCGTATCCTTCAGATGCCCCTCCAGCTGATTACCTTACGCTTTTTTTCACCATCTTACCTCTTTTAGGGCTGCAACTAAGGATTATTTTCCATGTTGATTAATCTGTTGATTATTTTCTCGATTAATCGATTAGTTATTTGGTCTATAAAATGGTGAAAATGTTGATCAGTGTTTCCCAAAGCCCAAGACGACGTCCTCAAATGTCTTGTTTTGTCCACAACTCAAAGATATTTAGTTTACTGTCATAGAGGAGTAAAGAAACCAGAAAATATTCATATTTTGAAGCTGGAATCAGAGAATTTTGACTTTTTTTTTCTTAAAATTATTCAAATCGATTATCAAAATAGTTGTCGATTAATGTAATAGTTGACAACTAATCGATTAATCATTGCAGCTCTACTTGTTGTCCTATGTTTGTGCATGTGGTGTGTGCTGTTGTGTTGCTGGGTTAATTACAAGGCCGCCATCTCGAGGTTGTTGTGTCGCAGCCTTGAGAGGCGGGACACTGACTCACTCCCCATCATTGACAGCGCTGTGCAATGAGGAAATTACACACAAACACACACACGGACCACGAGACAATAACACATGTTGTCAAAGCAATTATTCACACCAGGTCATTAGCACAGACGCAGACTGTGTGTGTTGCGTGTGTGAGTGTTTGCGCCGTAGTGTCATAATGCCACAAAACTCCTTCGTTCTGGCCTTTTAATCAGTAAAGAACGACCGTGAGCGAGCGGACACAGCCGCTGGCTAGTGGCACAGTGTTTAGTGTTTATGAGAGAGAGAGAGAGAGAGGGAGAGAGACGAGGGGGAAGAGGAGCGGGGTGGTCACGGACACATTTAGATATCCCACTTCTCTTTGTGGTAATGACAAACTGCACTCTCAGCTGTTAAACACAAAGGCAGCATCAACAGTCGCTGTCGGCCGGACGGACGGCTGACTGTCTGCCTGCCTGTGATTGTGTGTGTTTGAATTGGTGTGTATGTTAGGGGAGTCTGCACTGCACTGCATTGAATCCAGGATGGAAGCCAAAACTGTCCGCTTTCTCTACAGCCAGCATTGTAAAGGTAGGACAAGCTGTGGTTAACCAGCTGCACAGTTTGGCGATTTGGAGAAGTGCGTTGTTTCTTAACTCTTTAAAATGTTGCAGCCTACTCCGCATCGGCAGGCAGCTATGAGAGCATAGCATTAATCTGTCAGCTGTCAGCACCGATCCAGCTTATCACCATCATAGCGTGTGCATCCTTGGGTGTGTGTGTGTGTTTGTACGTGTTGCTGCTTGGTGTGTCCCGGTCTCTAACTGCAGTGGGCAGGACTCTCCAGAGGACTTTTTTGTAGCCAGTGATTGAATATGGTTACTGAGTGTGTCTGCACTGAGTGCACTCTATTAATTTGAGGCCAGACTGGAGAGCAGCATGGAGGAGAGGGAGAGGGGGGGGAAAGAGGCAAGAGGAAAATGAAAAGTGATAAGCTGGGATAAATGACTGCCTCTGGAGATCTCTGTGTGTGGAAGGGGATAGCCGATCGCGCACACACACATGCGTATAAATGTGATGATGCACACAAACATGCACAGCGGGCTATGCTTTGTGGGAGGGGAGTGGATTCAAGCCAAGAAGACTCCAGGCTGATGTGTCACGGTCCTGCCAGGTGTTTTACCATCCACATAAAGAGGAAACAGCTTTAAACGTCAACATCTTACACATTGTTGTGGCACTAACTTTAACGATGGCACTGCACTGTAACGTATGCAGCTGAGCTTACTCCACAGCTGTATGGATAATTGCGTGTTCACATTTTTTAGAGAAAAGAGGCCTTTGATTTGAGGACAAACATACAGTGTAGGCTGTCCGTTGTGGCTTCAATGTGTTGATTACACCTGGATTGCGGTCATAATAAAGTTATAATAAAAACTCATCTATGTCTCTCCATCTCCCCCGACAGAGATCCGTGCCCAGCTGGTGGAGCAGCTCAAGTGTCTGGATCAGCAGTGTGAGCTGAGGGTGCAGCTGCTGCAGGACCTGCAGGACTTCTTCAGGAAGAAGGCCGAGATCGAGGTGGACTACAGCCGTAACCTCGAGAAGCTGGCCGAGAGGTTCCTCACCAAGACCCGCAGCACCAAGGACCATCTACTCAAGTATGAGATGCTCACACACACATTAGGGATGTAAGAAAATACTGATACACATGAGTATCAATTCTGGCCCGGCCGCTATTTGATCTTTTCTGAGGTTGTAGCGGGCTCAGTTTTAAAGCTAGAGTGAAGATACTGGCATCATATGAAACTAGAAAACCTAAGGAATTTATTGGTACCAACCATGTCATATTTGCTTGTTGTGAAGGACGCTCCAAATTTACGCTAAATTCTGGCAAGGAAAAACTATCACGGAGACATTCACAGGGGTCCTTTGACCTCTGACCTCAAGATATGTGAATGAAAATGGGTTCTGTGGGTACCGACGAGTCTCCCCTTTACAGACATGCCCACTTTATGATATTCACATGTAGTTTGGTGCAAAAACCATGCAGTTTTTTGCATGCAGTATAAATGTGTTATTTTTTCCTATTCTAAAATGTTGTATTTCAGGTGTGTTCTTCATACTATGACAGTTTTCCTAAAATTATTATATTTAAAAAAATCGCAATATATCGCCTTGCTTTCAGTATCGCAATAAATCGCAATATATTGAATCGTTACCCCCACGTATCATGAGACGTATCACATCGCCAGATTCTTGCCAATACACAGCCCTAACACACATAGCACTACCACACGGGGCAGCAGGTATTTGTGATGTTACGTAATATTTTACTTGTTTAGTTCAAGTGGATTCCAAGTAAGTATGAAAAGATTGAAAAAAAAAATCTTTATTTAGCCCCTTCGTGTGAGAGCGCTTTCAAGAAGAGTGACTTCCTTCCCTGAGAAAAGAGAAGTAGAGACGAGCGAAAAAAGCCAAGAGGGATGGTGATGTTTGAGGGAGGCCATATTAGTGTCTGGAAAATACAGACTTGCATCACTCTCTGCTTCCCAGATTGATATGATGAAACCGCAATTGATCTATTACTTGTAAATGTCATAAGGATGCTCACTTCTGTTATCAGGGAGGTCCTGTGAGTCTGTGTATGCTTGTGTGTGTGTGTGTGTGTGTGTGTGTGTGTAAATGACCAGGTGGTGATTTTGTGCTCTGACTACTTTGCGGTGTCTTGCTGTGTGTGTCACCTTGCCAAACAGGGATCCTCCCCACCAAAGAACGTCAAGCTCTCTCTCTCTCTTGTCTGTCACTCTCTCTTACTCACTTCCTCATTTATACATAAGATGCATACAAATACACCGTGGAGCTCAGCAGCTTTAGCAGCGGGATGTGTTCTTGTATAATTGATCTGGCGGTTTTCGGCGGTCTGTTTCCCCGTGGGGAAGGATTCACTGAACTGCTAGCTAATCATAAAGCACACACACAAATTCAGTGGAGCTATACCACAGATAAATGGAGGCAGAGGGTGCTTTCCATTTAGCTAATTATGCCTCCTTGTATCCTCGCTCCTCTGTCTTTGATCTTGTGACTTAACCAAATTAAATGCAGAGGAGCTTTGAGCAATAAAACGCAGGTGTAACCTGTGCAAGAGTGTCAACATGCCGTCGATGAGAATGTCTTTTATGATTGATCGCTGCTGCTGATTCGAGGCTCTGTGATCATTACTGCAGTATCATTAATACAGTATTACTGCAATACTGTGTTTTTTTTCTCAAACAACCCATGGGGGGGACACGAGAAGCCACAACAAGTGTGTCATGATTTGTAGGACAGCTGTGCGTTATTAGTAATGCTGCTTACTCTTCACAATGGCCGTGTTGGATTGAATGAGGATGACCCCTTCAGTAGATACCATTCCTCATCCTTCCATACATTTCTCTCTCACATATCCAAGAGCCAAAATACATGAACAGAAGAATGCAAGTAATGAAATAGAAAATACGCATAGTGTTAGGGGCCAACTTTGGGGTGTTTTTCAGCTCATGTTATTAAAGCAATTCTTGTGTAAATAGATAAATAACACACAATTTATCACATATATGTTTAAGTCTTTGTCACATCTACATAGCAATTAATGAGCTTTTGATTACAGGTATAGTTGGTAGTGTTATTCAGATACATTTTTTTTTATATTTGTTGAAACTCTCATTACATATGGTCAGCAATGAATAAATCAAATGCTCTGACAAAAAAAGAGAAAAAAAATCTGTGATCTGTGGGCGTTGCAGGACTGTAATACACCCATCCAATCATTTCATTTGGGCCAAATGAAGGCTACCTGCCTGCCTACCTACCTACCTACCTGCCTGCCTGCCTGCCGGCCTGCATGAGGCCTAAAGGGACAGATTATTGTGCCGAATTCACACCAGGCAGGCTGCGGCTCACCGCAATAATTAGGCCGGTAGGCGTGTTCACGTGTTTCAGGCAGGAAGAAATTCTTTGTAACATAAGTCGACATGTCACAGGAGTCACTTGATCTGAGGATCCATGGCCACACTTCAGCGCTAAAAGTTCAACTTTTCCCAGCTTTTGTTTGGCCTCCGCTGCATGATCAAACAGCCGCATCTTGCTGAGCTCGGGAGAGGCCGCCGCAGCTTTTCCATAGAAATTGCATGGCAATTCGCCGCAGACTGCACTTCGCCGTTGCTCTGATGTGAATTTGGCGTCAGTGTTGCTTTCTTGCTAGATTTAGAAACTTTTGGAGCTAATGCTTCTACATGTAGCTACTTGACAACACTGGGCTGGGTTTTTGTTTTGTTCAATCATTTTTAAAATCTAGTGTACTCTTGCTAGTTTCTCAAAATTACCAACCCTGCCTATAATAACATTTTATGTTTGTCACTTACTACCCTTGGTGTGAATCATCCACCAATGAACAAAATCAGAAATCAATAATTGTGCAACAGCAACATCTCAACTACCTTAGGACCCTAGTGTATCATTTTGTCAAGTTTTCAAAGGCGTAGCATTTGTTTTACTGCTTCTTCATAAAATAAATTAGTGTTTCTAAAAGAAAAATTAGGAGAAACTCATTCGATTTGACTTTAGCGGTAATATAGGTGCTTTTTGTAGCCTTTTGTTGTAGGGGAAACACTAGCTGACTTTTTTTCTGCTTGTCTTCTTTCTCTCTCTGGTTTCCTGTTAACCATGACCTCCTCTACAGCGACCTTCCTCTTTATTTTCCCTGCACTGTTCTCGTTCTCTTTTTTCAAGCATCGTGAACTTTTCCAGAAACACTTATTTCTCTGCTGGGGGTAAACCCACATCCATGCTCTCTCTCACCACACACACACACACACATGCACACACACACACACACAGGCACAGACTAAAAGGGATCGATAGGGCCTCTAAACGAAACCCAATTCCGACCAAGAGGACATACCCCCCCGACACACACACTCATTTACAACACACACACCCTCCAGCTCAGATCAATACGGAGACAGTTGCAGAGTGTTTTTTCCCTGTGTTGCATATTGGGGGGGAGGGCAAAGGATAGCAGAGAATAAAATATGTAGTTGAGCGGGTCAGCTACTGGCGCTGCTTCAGCAGGCCTGTTCACATCATAATCTATCAAGAGAAAAATACAATTCACCCACTGACAAGTGGTCAAGCTTTACTTTTCATTTCTCTTTCTGCTCTTCTCCCTCTCTCTCTTTTTCTTTTCTCTTTGTCCAACATCTGTGTGGTTAACAGTCTCCCTGCATCTGCTGCTGCTCAGTCCGGGTGCCACGCTGGAATTCCAGCTATTTTCCGGTTATGTGTGTGTGTATTTTTGTGTCTGAATGTAGGTGTGTGTGTGTGTGTGTGTGGCTGTTTCTCCGTACAGCCAGGCGTTGATGGGGCTCCAAGCAATGTGGGGTGTGAGGGTTGTGTGTGTGTTGATCCCGTGGAGACCCCTGGTATTCCTGCTATTTGGCAGACTGTGTACAGCAGTGGTGGAGGAGGGTTTCACAGTTTAACCGTATTGTGTGTGTCTTTGTGTGCGTGCGTGTGTGTGTGTGTGTGTGTGTGTGTGTGTGTGCCCCGAGGCTGACAGGCTGGTTGGTCACATGGAGAAGCCCCCACAAGTCGCACACTGATTCAGAGCTCATCCTTATGCTAAATATTAGGCCAGTTCCACAGTTAATGAGCTGCAGCCCCTCACACAACCCATGGCTACAGCGACATATTATTTCAATGTGGGTTTTGTGTTCTGATTCTAAAGATCAAATGGTCATATGACCACACGGGGACCGGAAATGTCTGTTTTGCATCTGTTTTGCGTAAATCTGTTCACTAGCGCAGCTTTTCCTCCAGCATAGTGCAAGAATACAACATTTATGATGTCCTCAGTCATGGATATAATAGAGTGCTGCAGGGATGACGTATTTCTGTAGGCCAACCAGGAAGTTAGCATCGCCCTGGTTCCATCGACAAAAAGCCAATGGGATTTTTCCATAGATATAATAATCTTCACAAATGAACACCACTTTTATGATTTTTGAAGCGTAAATGCAATCGCCAGAAGTAAAAAGCTAAAGTTGGGCTATAAACAAACTACACCACGGTCGCATGAGCGCGAGTATACAGGCTGTAAAGGCGGACAAGTCAGTGTGATGACGTTTTGTAGTCTCATTAAGCCACTTTTTTTCAGACACATTAAGGATTCAAAATTCACAATTTTTTTCCCCCACTCCTAATTGATACCCAATCAATACTAATAATGGCATAATATTACAGCTATTCGTATGACTTTTATACAATATTTAAGCAAACTAGGAATATAAATCAATTAATGCCATAATATAATATCATAAATATAATTTTTTGAAATGTTTTATTTCTGGATTACAAGTCTTTTGTTTTACAACCATCACAGAAAAGCATTCACACAAATGAAAAAAAACAAAACAATTAACAAACACTCCCTTCGTAAGACAAACATAATAAAAAAAAAAATCTAATAGTAGTTCTTCTAATAGCACACTGTGCCTGTATTTTGTGCAGCCAGACCTGTTTCTTCATGCATCCTTGTGTCAATATAATACTAAAAGTCTTGTTCAAACAACAAGTGCATCTGCAGCCATTCGCCTCGACAGACCTTAAGTTCAGTCAGAGCATTTAACTGTTAAGTCTGCGTCAGTTGCACTAAACCGCCAGCAGCGATGCCCGGTTTAATGCTACGCCTTTTGATCCTGAATGTAAGATGACCATTTAGCATTTTCCCTCCAATGTGAGTCACGGCAGCACCTGACCCGAGGACTGACTGGCTGTTCCCAGCGTGCACCATGTGACCTTCGGAGGGCCGCTGACATTTCACTGTTTACCTTGTGATAGCCGTGGGTCATAGAGAGTTAGGTGATATTTCACCCGTTGCTGCAGTGCCATTACCATGGCGATCACTGGTGGGCTGAGGGTGACATGTCACATGGAGAGGTAAATGCTTGAGTAAATAGAGGAACTGCGGCCCTGTTTTTGGTGGAGAAAAATGTTGTGTAACCGATGAAGACAGACACGGAGACACACAGGAAAACACACAGACAGAAGTTGAAAGCAGAAAGTGATTCAAACACTCGTGTCCACATGACCGTTGCTCAAGTTAAGCACACGACCAATCGAGTATTTCAGGATTTGGGCTTTTTTAATAATGAGTAGGTGGATTTTTTTCTTGTGAAATCATTATTGTTAGTCATCTGACCATCTGATCGGTGACAGCGAGTACCAGCGTATCACATCACTGTCTATGACTCATCTCATCAGGCCCTACTTTCCCACACACACACACACTTACACTCCCCACGGACACCACCCCCACTCTATACCCCCCGGTCAAAGACTTTCTCTGTCTGTCTGACCTTGTGGATGCTTGGGTCACTGCTCCACTTCTACTGACCCCCATTTGTGTGTGTGTGTGTGTGTGTGTTAGTGTGTGTGTGATGTAAATGCCCTGCAGCTCTTTGCTGTCTCTATCCAGTTAAAGCTGCTCTTAACGACACAAAGACCGTCTTTCATGCACTTACACTCACTCATAATCCATTTTACCCACTAGATCATCCGTGAATCATCCAGAACACATACTGTACACACACACACACACACACACACACACACACGGACACACACACACACACACATTGTGTGCAGACTCTGAAGGGCGTGTGTTGTTGGCGTGTAAGCAGGGCATTGACAGTCTTGCATTTTGTGGCTTTATTGGCACTTGAAGCGAAGACAATGAAACCGTATTGAGCTATTAGACTCTTAGTGAAATCATTACAGTCTTTATAAGGACAGTGTGTAGGAATTGGCAGCATCTGGTGGTGTGGTTGCAGTTTGCAACCAACTGAATACCCCTCCGCTCACTCCTCCCTTTCCAAGATTGCGGTTACGTGAGCCGCAGAGTGTAAAACCGATATAGTGCCGTTCACCTCGCTCAGAGGCCATCCTTACCATAATAACCCAATTTTAGGAGCAACGGAAGTCAGACGGCGGCTGGCGGTACCACGGTTTTGCACTCTGCGGCTCACGGGCGCGTCGGAGAACTACGGTGGCCTTCAGGTAACGTAAAAACGTGGAAGGCTCTCTCTAGAGCCAGTGTTTGGTTTGTCCGTTCTGGGCTACTGTAGAAACATGGCAGAGCAACATGGCGAACTCCGTGAAGAGGACCCACTCCCCATGTAGATATGAAGGACTCATTCTAAGCTAATGAAAACACAACGGTTCTAAGTTACAGGTGATTACACACTAATGAAAACATTAGGGCTGTTAATTAATTGAAATATTTAATCATGTTTAATCGCATGATTGTCCATAGTTAATTGTGAAAATCGCGATAACTAAAAATCACAAGTTGCGTTAATGCGTTAAAGAAATTAGTGGCGTTAAAACAAACTTCCATTAATTGTGTAATTATCACGTTACAGCACTAGAAAACAAAGTTTAGTTTCTGCTAATAGATCCCACCGAAATGTTACACGCTGTTCCTTTAAATCTCTCTTTCTGTCTCTTTTTTTTACATCTTTTTCTCTTATTCCTCTCTGCGACAGCTGTGCTTGTGGGGGAGTCTTACTTCTCCCTGCTGGGTTTTGTACCCTGGCTGAATCCTCTGTTTGGGCTGGCTCACCGACCCTGTGTGTATGTATGTGTGTGTGTGTATGTGTGTGTGTGTGTGGCTGTTTTGTGCATAAATCTGCCCAGGCGTTCTCTCCCTCCTTGTCTTTTATCCCGAAGCCTTGTCTCATCTTTGTGAAAACTGTGTGTTTTTGCACAGTATGCTCATCTTTACATTTTACATGATGTAGGCCTGTGTGTGTGTACATGTGTGTGCACATCTATCAGCAGGATGAAAGGGGGAAATTAGAAGATGAAAGAGACTTAATGTTAGTCATTTATCTAAAAAGAAGCTTGGAGGTCCTTGAATACATTTTTGAAGACTCTGTTTCTCTGCTTGCAGGAAGGAGCACAGCATTTTATCCCCCGTGAACTGCTGGAACCTGCTGCTGCTTCAGGTGAAGAGGGAGAGCCGCGACCACGCCACACTGTCCGACCTCTACCTCAACAACATCATCCCCCGCTTCGCACAGATCAGCGAGGACTCAGGACGCCTCTTCAAGAAGGTAACGCACACTCAAAACACACACAAACACAGCAGGACTCTTGTCCAATATGCTGAATCCATGTCATGTTTTTGCCTTGTCTATCCGTCTCCAGCATCTGTTTTCTGTCTTGGCTGATTTATTGACTGACGGCAACAAGTCAGCTGAACCTCAGGCCAGGAGAGTTTATACTGTCTGTGTTTCATACAGTAGCCTCATTCTTGTCGCCTCTGATCTCTGCCTTGCTAGCCTGAGAGAAAAAAGATGAGGCAGAGTGATGGTGGGAAAAAAGAAATGTGGAAGAAGAACAGAAAAAGAAAGAACTGAGGGAATGGGAATAGAAAGAGAGAGAACAGAGAGAGAACAGAGAGAGGGGATGAAGAGATTTCTGTGGAGATCAGAGCTTAATGTGACCTTGTAGAGCAAATAACAAGACTGAGTCTTCCCTTGTGAGACAGCTGTTCACCTCCAGGCTGGACTTATATTGAACTGTACAACAAGTAATCTTCTTCTGTACGTATGTGTGTATGTCCTTCACATATCCCGAGAACCGTCCATCTGATCTACTTCACACTTGGCGGGTGTTTTGATGGGAGCCCAAGAACGTGCAGTGTCGAAGTTGGCGCAATTTTGACACGTTCAATATCAATAAACTTTGAATAAGTACGCAATAGCACTCTGTGCAGCAGTGGGGGCGGGGCTTCAGGGCTTTGAGTCTATCATGTCGTCCACAGCGGGCCTTTACAGGTCGCAGCTCATTGACTGCAGTTCACTTTTGCATCTGGACGCTGGATATACTAACGTTACAATCAAACTTCACTTGAAGCAATGTACTGCTGTGGACGGGGACGGCAGCAAAACGTATTTTAGCCACTTAAAGCAAAGGCTCACCTAAAGAAATATATATCCATGTAAGTGTACGTTACCTTTAGAATATTTTTGAATGGGGAGCTGAACTGAAAGTGAAATGTATCTATACTGTTTCTGTCAGCTGACTCTGTCTGCTTTGGAGAGAGAGCAAAGATAAGTTTCAGTTCAGTTCCCCATCAGAAAGGAGAAGTAAAAGGCCGTCTGAGGAGAGAAAATATTGTAAATATAGCGCACACTTAAACGGATATTGATTATTTTTAGGTGGGCCTTACTTTAAGGGGACTTAAAAAGGTTTAAGGTGGCTGATCGTTACCTTTTCAAATGATGAGTGCATATAGCCTCGAACTGGTGTTTAGGTTAAAATATTAAGTTTAAGGGTTAAGTTAAAGGTAAGGATGGAAGTGAGGAGGGCTGAGGATAGGGTGTAAGAATGTAATCAGTGGAAAGCCCTCACAAGTATAGGGAGATAAGTGTGTGTGTTCGGAAGGCAAAGTGAAGCCGTCTGTGTCTGGAATGTCATGGCAGAGGCTCCTGATTTCCAACCAGATAGGTCGTCTTTGAACTACACTTACAGTCTGATCGCAGGCGATGAGAACACACGCACACAAACCTCCACCCTCATCTGATAGACCAGTACAATACAAACACTCTTTTTTCCCCCTTTTTTTCTCAGTCTTGGTCAAGTCATGGGCATTGATTTCTATTTTTATCAGGTTCTTTGGCACGAGGGTTGCTTCCATCATGTCTGGGTCATAAACAGGCTGCACACAAACACACACACAGAGAGAGAGAGAATGCTCTGATGGCTAATTAACTAGTTAATTAGTTCATTTATAACAGACGAACATCACGACCCATATTAGAGAAGTCATCACATTCATCTGAGCCGGTGTGGAAAGCAGTGCGGAGTGATACTGTTAGCACAGCGGGAGTGTTTATGAGATCTCGTCACTGAAAGAGAGGAAGCTCTAATGAGTCAAGCTGTATTAATGAGTACACAGTCTCAACTTGGACCTCATACACCAACAGGGGCTAATGAAGCGTGCTAGTTGCTGGTTTCTGTTGCCGTTCTTTGCAGAGCCAGACAGACGACCACAGGCAAGACGAGAAGTCCAAAGGTCAGGATCCACAGTTGATAGATGGGAGGGCTCAGTCATGGATGATTGTCTTTTGATTGGCTGTGAGCTGTCTGGTTGTCACCTAATATGAGTCTCCTATAGCACTTTAAAGAGCAAGGGTGGGACAACTACAGTTATCCTGTTACCTCTGCACTACCTTAAATATCTCCTTTGCTCCTTTCTACCTCTCTTCCTGACCTTTCTGCTCTCCGTAACTCCCCCAAATAGTTTAACGATTATCATTACTGTTTCCTTCTTCTCTAAAACCCTCCCATCTCTCTCCATCAGCATGTAAACATCTTCTTGATGCATCCCCTATTTTCCTTCCTTTTCTCCATTCAACTTTCACCTTAGCACCATGCATCCACTTTTGTTTTAGTCCACCCCTCCCCCTTCTGTGCCCTCGTCCAAGATGAAGACAGATGCTCAACATGCGCTGGAGAAATCTGTTCTTGCTTTCATTCTGCATTCCTTAAACACATTTTTTTTTCAGTTGTCTGTCTTTGTTTTTTTTTTCTATCTCCTCCTTTATTTCCCCACATGCTTATCCCCTGCTTTTTCTTAACCTGTCTGCTTTCTATTTAAAGGAACAGTCTGTAACATTTAGGGGGATCTATTGGCAGAAATTGAGTATAATAGGGCTGTCAATCAATTACAATATTTAATTGCCATTAATCGCATGATTGTCCATAATTTATTGTATAATTAAAACCTTAAAGGGAGATTTGTCAAGTATTTAATACTCTTATCAACATGGGAGTGGGCAAATATGTTTGCTTTATGCAAATGTGCGTATATATTTATTATTGGCCATTCACGTTTTCACGTCAGCCACTGTAGTTCTTCTACACGCTTAGCACATGGGAGAGGTTTCAATTGGTTGCAATGTGCAGCCTCACCGCTAGATGCTACCAGATCTTACACACATGCACCTTTAAGTCTATCTTATTTGTCTTGTGAATCTGTGTGCAGACATGTGGTTCCTTTCTAGCTAAGTTTATGTCTCTCTTTGCATCATTATTAAAACCCAGTCTGAATGGTGTCCTTTCAAAAGCATAAGAGGAGCTGTGAATGCAAGTGCGTGTTTGTGTGTCCACGTGTACATACGTTTGTTGCGTGGAGTCTCCTGATCTGTGGGATGCTGGGAAGTCATCAGTCAACAGTGGCTCCCGGCAGTAATGTCTGGAGAATGGTAGTGCCTGTATTACTCCCTGTCCTCCCTCTTTTGTCTCCGTTTTATCTTTTGCACTTTCGTCATCTTGCCCTCTGTCTTTGGCTCCGTCGTCCTCTTGCCCTTTTCTCGCTTGCTCTTTTTTCCCTCCCTGCCAACATGTAAAGATCGGTATCTATCTGCAGCTTCCTCCTTAAAGTCTTCATCCATCAAGTTCATTCCTGCTTTGCTCATTTATCTGCACTAGCGACTCCTCCGCTCCCATTTAGCCAGATAATCTAGTCTTGATTGATGATGGGGCAGTTGGTTGACCACATGACTGAGCGGGTATGGATGTCATTAGTTGGCAGAGAGACGACGAGGTAGATGGACAGACGGTAGAAGCTGCAAGTAATGATGCTGAGCTACACTAATCCTTCTTTTTCTCCCTCTGTCCCTTCAGAGCAAAGAGGTCGGCGTGCAGCTGCAAGAGGACCTGATGAAAGTTCTTAATGAGCTTTACGCGGTAAGAGAAACTACTGACATTGCAATCACAAAATGTGGATCCATAATTATGGGTTGTGATCTCTTGTATCCCGTACAGCTCAACGGGGAGACCGTAGCACTTGTCGTGTCAGGGTTAGCAGTTTGTTCTGCACAGGTGTTATAGGAAGATAAAAACTGCTTTATTTAACAGCATATTTCAAAACCAAAGGTGCAAGGTGGTTTAAGTCAAGCCTGATGTTGCCTTACACATAAACGAATGATCCCAGTCACTTCCACACGGTGAGGCATACAGCTTATTGATTAAACACTGGTATCGGATCGGTACTTGGTATCAGCACACAGAGCCCAGGTATCGCTATCGGGACTGAAAAAGTAATATCAGCGCATCTCTACTAATTAGCAAATGTTAGCAAAACTAAATCAGAGTGATCATAGTAAACTAACTGTCTATCTGTATAACTAATTGGACAGTCTGATTTGATCATTGGTATTTCAGACATCACATGTCTGTTGTTTCGGTCTTCTCACGCTGTCTGGGGCTTCACAGCGTCTGGTTGCACACATGTCCATGGTACTGCCAAAAGCACTGAGGCAATCAGAGTGTGTTCCACTGTCTGTGTGTTCGTGTTTGTATGTGTATGTGTGTGGGCAAAGTATCCTCCCACAGCGCAGCTCCGAGCAGCAAGCAACTGTATCTGCAGCTCAGCCAGGCCCTATAAAAGCAGCTCTTATGCTGTAATTATAGTATATAGTAAGAGATAGAAATAGATCTGGTTTGAGTGACGCGCACACGCTCACATGCATGACTAGTGTGTCTGCCTGCAGTATTGTGGAAGGGTTAGACCAGCATAATGATGGCTCTGGTGGTGGCCACTGGAATAAGGCTGACGCTGCACACACACACTTGTTTCATGTGTTTAACTTTTCATGTCGAACTCATACCACCGTGTCCGAGCGCAGCGGTGGTGTACAGTAGAGGAGGCTGCTTGTGTGACTCATTCGCTGCAATATTTTTGAATACCAGCGGCAAAAAAAAATCTGTCTGTGAATATTGTGCTGGTTGTGTGCTCCACTCTCCTCATTATGCTGACTGGCGTCATCCCGCTGTTGAACAAGAGCCAAAAACTAAAGTTAAAGACACTCTGTGGAAAGCCCACACTTACGTTTGCCTGCAAATCTCCACCCTTGTTCCCAGGTGATGAAGACGTACCACATGTACAACACTGACAGCATCAATGCCGAGTCCAAGCTGAAGGAGGCGGAGAAGCAGGAGGAGAAGCAGATGGGACGCTCCGGTCGACAAGACGACCGACAGACGCCGCGCTCCCCCGACACCTTGGCCACCATCAAGAGCGACGAGAAGCCCGTCCGGCGCTCCAGCGTCAAGAAAATCGAGAAGATGAAGGAGAAGGTGAGCGGGGCCGGGGGGGAAGCTGTTTCAGAGCTCTCCACCTGTTGGCACACTAACTTACAATGTGTGTCTCATGAATGATTTATGAGTGCACGACTGGCTTATTGCTAACCTTGTCTACTACAGCTGGGGCCTGTCACTGCAACACGGTTCTCCACTCCTTATTATCCATAATCAATATTGAGGCGTTTCACCCTAACACCTGTTATTCCTCTCGCTTCCTTCCCCCCTCTCTACCTGTCATTACCCTTCTTCTTTCCTTCTTGCCTGATTTCTTTCATTCTCTCCTTTACAATCTCTCTCCCTCTTATCAGAGACAAGCTAAGTACACAGAGAACAAGCTGAAGGCCATCAAGGCCAGGAACGAGTACCTGCTGGCTCTCGAGGCCACCAACAGCTGTGTCTTCAAATATTACATCCACGACCTCTCCGACATCATTGACGTGAGTATAAACAACACACCGTGTTACTCTGTGGGAGCAGTTAACATTTGTAGACATAGTGTGTGTGTGTGTGTGTGTGTGTGTGTGTGTGTGTGTGTGTCTGTGCTCTAGCCGGTGGTGGCCTCTCGGTCAGTCTCTTCACATTAGCTTCAGTGCTCCTAATGAAGCCAGTAGACTCTCTGCGTGTTCTCTCCTCTTTGTCTCTTTGCTTCCCAACACTGCTCACATCACAGTGGTGTTGTCCACTGACATGATTTCTCTTCACTTGATTTTCTTTAACCAACAGTGTTGGTTGGCTGCACTCTATGCAGTGCATGGAGTGCACCACTAAAGAGAGGCCGCATTGACACTGTGTCATATCCTTTAAGGAGGCCTTCTGGCTAAATGATCACATCCCTATGATGGTGTCAGTGATGTACCTATGGATTGGCTTTTATTTCCATGTCTGCTGATAAATAGATAATAATTAGCAAATAACTTCTTTTGAAATTTCTTTAAAAACCTCCCTGAATCATTACATTAGCTACCAAGTTACATTTGTGTAGACAATAAGTCACACAATTGTGAGATTTGTGCCTGATCAGAAATGTCTTCTATTAGTTTTTGTTTTCCACCTACGATGAACAGCAGCGTACAGTCGCTTCTCAAGCCTAAGGGCCCTATATTGATGATTATATTCTATTTTAGCAGAGAAATATTAAATAATGTTAATAATAAAGTAATTTTTAATCAATTTTGTGGTAAATATTGGGGTAATTTGGCAGTAATTTCAAAGAAATTTCAAATAGGTTACTTGTTAATTATCACCTAATTACCATGGAATTTGCGGACCTGTAAAATTAAGTGTTACCAACGATTTCCATAAATTTAATGTGGGAATTAGTTAAAGATCCACTGACACTTGTGAAATTCCCCAGTAAGCAACACTCAGGATCTAATGGGAAGGTAACTCCGCTGATCTTGGTCATGGTGTCACAAAAGTCATACCAAAATGGCCTCACCTTTGTACAAAGCCAGCTACAGTACAGGAAGGAGCAGACCTCTATACCACATCTGAAGCACATTTCTGACAATCCAGGTTTGGATTTATGTAATTTCTGTGGGGTGAGGTACAGATGATGGAGGAAATTACAATGAACCAGTCTGTACTGGGCATTCATAGTAGCTGACAAACTGTCTTCACACATATTTGAGCAGAGCTGTTCATCAATTGTTATGTTCAGATCTGATTCCCATCTCGCTCTAGATGTGTGCAAACCTGGCTTTGGGCCCTACAAGATGTGTGTTTATGTATATATTTTTTTGTGTGCATGTGTGACAGTGCTGTGACCTCGGCTACCATGCCAGCCTGCACCGCGCCCTGAGGACCTACCTATCTGCAGAACAGAACGTAGAGACATCCAAACACTCGGGCCTGGAGACGCTGGACGGAGCCGCAGAGAGTCTGGAGGCCAACGGGGACAAACAGAAACTGATGGAGACCTACAACAACGTCTTCTGCCCCCCGGCTCGCTTTGACTTCCAGTCCCACATGGGAGACACGGTACAGTTCTAGTGCTCATGTCATTATTATTAGGCCATGACATATTAGGCCGCCATATCATTATTAGTAGGCGTGCGTCTTTTCTTCAGTGATAAATAGCTCTTATTAAAGGCGCGGCCACACAGGCGCGAATGCAGGCGAGTGACCATCGCTTGCCGAGGAGATATTTGCCTGAAAGATCACCAAAGTTTTCAGAACAAGGTCGATTTGCTCCTATATTTATGAAACAACAACACGGAGGCTCCGTAGTCCAAACCAGGGCGGCAAAATGTATTACTCCTTTCAACCTTGTCCGAGGCAGCGCAGACCAGATCCACTGCTTATGTTCTTTCCTTTCACAATAGAAGCCCTAGACATATGATATTTGCAGATGAGTATTTTGCATTTTCATGTTTATTCGTCACTCCCCCGGTGAGTAAAGGCCTTAGTCTGCGCACTGGGAAGGTTGTTTTCATTATCTGTTGTTACTGATACTGTCTCATTTTCCACTGTATGTGGGTGTAGATGGGAGTGGTTTGTGCACAGCAGCCGCTGGAAGGCGATCTGCTCCAGAGGTGTCAGCAGCTGCAGTCCCGCCTCTCCACACTCAAGATCGAGAATGAGGAGGTCAGACATCCTCTAACATTATCAATTCATCTCTCACCTCTTAGCAGCTGTCTTGTGTGTTAATCGCAGCTTTTGCTTTTTAACTCTTCTTCTCTTCCTCATCACCCATCAGGTGAAGAAAACCATGGAGGCCACTCTGTCCACCATCCAGGACATGGTGACGGTGGAGGACTACGACGTCTCCGAGTGCTTCCATCACAGCAACAGCATGGAGTCGGTCAAGTCCACTTTCAGTGAATCCTATCTCAGTAAGCCCAGTCTGGCCAAACGGCGGGCCAACCAGCAGGAGACGGAGCAGTTTTACTTCACGGTCAGTGCTACATGTAGCTGTGGTCAGCGATGATTTGTCAGGAGCATTAGTGCGGTTTTAAATATGAGCGTAATCTGCCCACATTGTGTGTCTGACCCCCAGTGTGTCTTTGTGTGTTGTAGAAGCTGAAGGAGTTCCTGGAAGGCAGGAACCTGATCACCAAGCTGGAGGCCAAGCATGACCTCATCGACAAGACCCTGGGAGAGAGTGAGTGGGACTGTCAGAGTGTCCTTCATACCATTTAGACATTGCCCTTGTTTCCGTCTGTCTGAGTGTGTGTGTGTGTGTACTGGGAGCTCCCCCAGTAGGAGGGAGATGGATTCAGGGAAATGCTTGGTGCCCTGAGGCGGCACGGGGAGATCAGAGACATGATGGTTTAATGGGACACATCAGGACACATGCAGGGAAGCAGAGAGGGTTTAATATATCTAATAATCACAAGCTGTGTGTGTGTGAGTGA
This sequence comes from Sebastes umbrosus, assembly GCF_015220745.1. Lineage (NCBI taxonomy): Eukaryota > Metazoa > Chordata > Actinopteri > Perciformes > Sebastidae > Sebastes > Sebastes umbrosus. The sequence goes on along the minus strand of NC_051269.1, from coordinate 30,138,015 downwards.
GTGGAGGGCTAGGTCACAGTGACAGTGACCATATGTGGATGCAGCTGTGTGTTTAAGAGTGACGGGAGGGGGGTGGGGGGGGTTCCTCAGGGCCGAATGTGTCTGCAATTCCACAACCTTACAGGAAAACCTCTCCTAAACTGTGTGTGTTCACAGCTTCCCAAGTGGGAAGTTTGTTTCTGTCCATCTTAAACGGTTTCCTCAGTTGTCCTGCTTCTACTATAACTATCTCTCTCTCCCCTCCCCCTCTTCCTGTTTCTCTCTCCTTTAGGTCAGAAGACTGACTGTTGCCTTGCCAGGTAGGTGTGGTGAAGGAAGGAAACACGTCCACACACACACACACACACTCACGTATACCATAGCAGCTTGATTTCTTGGCAGGCAGGGGTATTATTTTCCCCCGTCACCGTTTATAGATATTTTTCAACACACGTGCATATGTGTCTGTGTATACAAATAGAGCGTTACCAGAGTTGTGAGTATAAATAGACTTTCTCTGGAGACATAATGACAGAGCGCCGTTTCTTTCTCTCCCTCTGTGTAGTGGACGGAGAAACTCGGCGGTACGGAAGCAGGTAATTATCTGTCATGAGTGTGTGTGTCTTTGTTTCCGAGTGGCTGTCAGTGGCTGTTTTCTCACAGTATCTTCCGCCCACAGGTCGACAGCACTTTGGTATTTATCGCATAACTCAGATTCATATAATCTAATACACAAATATGCATTTGGTTGAATCCGTACAGTCTGTTAATGCACTTCCATGCAATCTGAAACAACACATTAGTGCTCCGTTGGGGAATCTCATGTTTGTGGCTCCCCCTTGTGGGTAGCTTGTGTTTTGCCCACCAGCTCACACTTTACAGAGACATCAATTTATTGTTTATTTCAAATGACAGTCAGGTTTTTAAACACATTAAACCCACAGCGGGATTCACATAACAATGGGCACACATATCGGCCAAAAATACCGTCCACAGCTTCACCTCACAGAAATTTCTGGAAACCCCAAACAAACAAAGGGAAAAGGAAAAAGCGCCGTCTCCTAGCAACAGCTGGGTACCCAGCCCCCCCCCCCCCCCCTACACACACACACACACACACACACACACACACACACACATAAATGTGTGCACCGAAGCATGTGCGTGTGCAGACTTGTGTGCGGAAATCCTCCTGACAAGATGTGCTTTATTTCCACACCGGTCTCCTGTCTTGTGTCCCTCCATCGGGAGTAATTCCTCTCTCCTTCTATTTCAGGAGTCTGGCGAGGCCATTCCTCTGATGGTCGAGAGCTGCATCCGCTTCATCAGTCGCCATGGTGAGTGAAATTCTCCGGTGATGTGATAGGTTTAGCATCGGCTTTTCCTGTGCAGTGATTGGTTGCATTGTTGAGTCAAAGTGTGATTGGTTCTGGATCAAATTAAACTGGGAATGTTACCAGAACGTCTCAGCTTGAAACTACAAAAAAAAAAAATGCAAAATCTCTGGAACTATAAAAAAAAGGGTCTTGATTTAAACACCTATGTCTGTTTAGGTCTGCAGCATGAGGGCATCTTCAGGGTGTCAGGCTCTCAGGTGGAAGTCAACGACATCAAGAACGCCTTTGAGAGAGGTAAGACTATCATCCAGCAGGAAAACCTGAGCATTTAAAACAAACTGAGTTTTTCCAGTGCCTTATTATCTTTTCTCTCCCACTCCCTCATGCTTTTATCCCTTCCCACCTGGATTACTGTACTTCCTTATGTTCTTGTTTAAGCAAGTCTGCAATTGCTTGACTTCAATTGGTTCAGAATGCGGCAGCCAGGCTTTTGACAAACACTAAACAAAAAGAACATATTGCCCCCATTCTGGCCCGCTTACATTGGCTTCCTGTATGTTTCAGAATTCAGTTCAAGATCCTCTTGATCACATTCAAAGCCCTCCATCTCCATGGCATGGCACCCTCTCATATTTCTGAAATTATAACCCAATACTCTGCTCCAAGATTACTCAGATCTTCTGACCAGTTGCCCTTAAATATTTCACGGTCCAGGCTCAAAACAAAGGGGGACCGTGCTTTTACCGTTTTAGCTCCAACTCTATGGAACTGCCTCCCCCCCTCCACAGTCAGGTCAGCTGAGTCTGTAGTACCACATTTTAAAAAATTTTTTAAAAACCCACTTATATAGGCTAATGTTTTTATAAGTTGCTTTCTATTACTTTTGTTTTTTTTGTTTTTAATTCTGTTTTGTTTTTTATATTGCTGTTATTGTTGATAATCTGTTTTCTATAAATTGTAGGGCTGTCAAAGTTACTGCTATAATAATGCATTTTGTAATTTTTATGTTGTAACAGACTCAGTTTTTAAAGCTAGAAGATACTGGCATCATAGGAAACTAGAAAACCTAAAGAATCTATTGGAATCAACCATGTAATTTGAGCTCGACGCGAAGGAGGTTACATAACGCTCAAAACTTAAGCCAAATTTTGGCGAGGAAAAACTGGCATGGCCATTTTCAAAGGGGTCCCTTGACCTCTGACCTCAAGATATGTGAATTGAAAATGGGTTCTATGGGTACCCACGAGTCTCCTCTTTACAGAAATGCCCACTTTATGATAATCACATGCAGTTTGGAGCAAGTCATAGTCAAGTCAGCACACTGACAGCTGTTGTTGCCTGTTGGGCTTGATTTTGCCATGTTATGATTTGAGCATATTTGTTATGCTAAATGCAGTACCTGTGAGGGTTTCTGGACAATATTTGTCATTGTTTTGTGTTGTTAATTGATTTCCAATAATAAATCTAAACATACATTTGCATAAAGCAAGCATATTTACCCACTCCCATGTTGATAAAAGTATTAAATACTTGACAAATCTCCCTTTAAGGTACATTTTGAACAGATAAAAAATGTGCGATTAATCACAATTAATCATGAACAATCATGCGATTAGTCGCGATTACATATTTTAATCGATTGACAGCCCTAGATGTGTTTTATTGCTTTTATTGTTGAGTATCGATTTCCTTTTTATAAATTGTATATGTGTTTTCATGCTGTGTACTATTATGAATATTTATTAACTGTGAAGCACTTTGGAACTGCTGTTTTTAAAAAGTGCTTTATAAATAAAGTTTACTTTTTTATTTACTCTTCTTTCTGTCTTGCTGTATCCGGATGTAGGTGAGGACCCGCTGGCAGGGGACCAGAATGACCACGACATGGACTCCATCGCTGGCGTCCTGAAGCTCTACTTCAGAGGACTTGACCACGCCCTCTTCCCTAAGGAAGTCTTCCATGACCTCATATCCTGTGTCTGTGAGTCTCTCATTCTTTTGTCTGTTTGTGTGTATTTATGTGCTCGATTGTGTGAGTAATCTCATGGGTGTCGTGTTATTTTCCAGCGATGGAGAGCCTCCAAGAGCGGGCAGTCCACATTAAAAAAGTTCTGAAATCTCTGCCGAGCAAAACCCTCATCATCATGAGATACCTGTTCGCCTTCCTCAACCAGTAAGTAGCAGGACACACACACACACACACACACATTAGTTATAATGTGAGTTATGTAATGTTATTTTAAAAAAAACAAAGTTAGAGGCAAAGGCAACTGCACATTGTACGCAGTGAAACCGGTGTGACAATCACCATTTCTTATATTTGAGTTTCGGAGAAACCTCAGGCCTGAGGCGCTCATTTCAAAAGAGGCCAAATGTTTGGTTGTTGTTGCAGTTTCAGAAATGATGCATGAAGCTCACAGACAGATGGAAGTAACCTGGTAGCAGCTAAACATCAAGAGCTGCGTTCACAAAAACAACCACTGAATTAAACCAACACCGCTGTGATGCAGTCTCAGGAAACTTAAACAAAAGTAGATTATCGATCACACTGAGAGGCTTGTGTCAATATTCTTCAAAAGTTAATAGTTCACAGTTTACATATGACGATGCATTTCACCTCAGGCTTCATCAGGATTTTATCTCATACAATAAATACTCTCAGCTGAGCACCCAACATACATCAGTCTCTGTATTCTCTGTATACTGTGAGCATGTTATAGGGTGTAGGGTGAAAAAGACTGCAACTATTATTCTGAACACTGAGAGCAAAATGTATAATTAGAGATGACAGCTCTACTCCTGGACCTTTTCAATTAATGCTAATATGTGTCAAAAGATGCCAGCCTCAAGGTCGATCACTTTTAAATATCCATCAAAAACATCTTCAGTATACAAAATCCACTGACAATAAAAAAAACAGTTTTCAATCACCATAAACCACAAAGAATCATGCACTACAAGAAACAGCTAAAGCCCTTGGCTTCATTGAATCCAGTTAATCGCAAATCCACTTTCATGTAAACTTTTCAAAGCTGTTGTTTCTGGCAGCATGCAACCATTCTGAGACCATCAAACCAAAACGTGAAACTCGTACGTATAAAAGTAATGAGGCCAGATGAGCTGCCTTTCAACAGTTAAAGGTGATAAATTCCAAATTCAGAGCATATCTGTTGCCCCTTTCACACAGAGATTTTTTGCAATGCTGCTGTAAAGAAGATCCACTGCTACACCAAACAATGGCGGTATAATGCTTATGATTGAACGATGCTGACGGCACAAACCGTGCAAACAACAGCAACAGTGCTGACAGAGATAACCATGTTAACCTGGGGGAAAGGGAACCGGAGGATGGACACTACGCTTCCGCGACGACGGCATGGGTTGAGGCGGCGTTATCAGCAGTAACCGCCGTATGAGAGCAGTGCAGAGCGGCGGCGATTAGCTAGCCAGTGAGACACACACACAGAGGGACTCGCATGCACTAACATACATGTGCAGCCAGACTGGCTACTTAAACAAAGAGATGAGAAACTGGGATTTCAACACACACAGAGGGAGAGCGGTTTCATTCTCTGCTCTATATCTTTACATTGCAAATAGTTGTTTGCTGCTATATTAATGCTCTGAATTTCGAATTCAGCACCTTTAAGGAGCATCCTTATGCTCTTACGATCCTCTAACATTTCCTCATACACACTCGAGAGTTTGATAAACACCACAATGAGGTTAAAGGGCCTTCATTTGGCCTTCTCACACCAAACGTAAACATCCTTTAACCAGTACAGACCCTTATGAAAGTCCAAAGTGCAATGACTATTTCTGCCTCTTTATTACTCAGGGATCTGGAAGCTTCCCTCCTTGAGGACAATATTCCACTTTAAGTTTATTTGTATAGCCCAATATCACATACAGAGTCTCAATTGGTTCACAACAGCCACAAACTCTTTAAAAAGGCGAGGACAGACTCCATCAAAAAGCGCTGGCTGATAAGGGATAATGTGAAGAAGCTTCAGTAGAGGCCATTAAAATAAAGTGAGTTGTGGGTGCAATAGGAGCTACAGGAGGGCTTGTGTCATAGTAAGTAGTAGTTTACACCAAAAGTAATCTGACAAAACATTTGTTTTCTCCATGTGCACTCTGTTTGGTGCAGTATTGGTTGACTATATCTACCCAATACACAGAAACCTTTGAGTAAAAGGAGGTAGCAGAAGGGAGTGAAAGACAAAAAGAAAGAGAGATGTGTAAGACCTGAAATATGAGACTCCTGGGTAAACCAAGTGGAGACCGAAAGGGAGCTTCTTCTATTCCTTTAGTGATTTACAGTCACCCCGATGCTCCTGCTACTTCTCAAACACTGCAACACACGCACATCATCAGAGCCTCCATCACCACAGACGTACAAATGAAGTGATGTATTGACGCAGGATCGGGTCGTGTTTACCGTTGGACCTCGTGCAATCCGACACGCACAGATATTCACAAGTTGGTGGAGGGGATGTATGCAATAGATGAGATGTCATGGTTGTTTGTGTGCATAGTCAGTTTTGTATATATTATGTGTTTAATAAGTACGGATGAGGTAATGCCTTTCTCTTCCGCCCAGCCTGTCCCAGTACAGCGACGATAACATGATGGACCCCTACAACCTGGCCATCTGTTTCGGCCCCACCCTGATGTCTGTCCCCGAGGGCAACGACCAGGTCTCTTGCCAGGCCCACGTCAACGAGCTCATTAAAACTATCATCATCCACCATGACACCATCTTCCCCGGACTGCAGGACATGCAGGGCCCCATCTACGCCATCCCTGGAGCTGGAGACGACTTCTGGTGAGTTTGATAAGTCGCGTAGGGCAAGAACTTGAATTACTGAGACTAGTGGGACAGCAGGGGATGTCTTGTCCAATTGTTATCGAACTAGAGGGGGCTTGGAGATGATGAGGAGGACAGAAAGAGGGGGTTGATTTAGGGGTTGCCGTGGAGTGATGGGGGGGCTCAGCTTGTCTGCTCCGCTCAGGGCCAGAGGGCCACGAGGATCAGCTTACCCTCCATCACACAGGAGATTAAAGTACCGCCTGACCACATCAGCCTGGGAGAGCACAGCATGCACACACTCACACACACACCACAATGCACATAAGGGTCAATTTTACTGTAATGACAAGCCTCGGCACCGGTTATTATGATTACTGCCAGTCAGTGCAGTTGTTTAGACTGTAAGAGTCTCGCTGGAGGAGCAGCTCTTGGTCTCTACTGTAGAAAGTGTTGACAGAATATATTATCACCATGGAATGACTGGGCTTTGTTGCACCACAGCTACTGTAGCTTTTAGGTCATGTGATCAATACTGTACTTCTGGGAAGGGGGGTCTACATTTAACAGTTAAAATGGACATATAGTTGGTATTTAATTGGTTGATTTCAGTCTCAATGTAGAGTCACTATAGTAAAATGTAACAACTTTTAGCCAAGATAAGTTAATAAATTGCTAAAAGAAGCATTCAGCATTTCTTCACCAGAATTTTTCTCGTAATAAAATGTGCAAGAAACACATTTCATTATGTATATTAATAACTCAACATATCCTCATACAACGGTTTGTATGATAACTTACGAAAGATTATTTCCTCATTTTTCATGCATTTTTCTACAAATGTCCAGCAACACGTCTCAGTTCCCGCTCATAACATGCATACAGTCTTATTAATAAACTTCCGTCTTAACAGGAAACAACGTGGTTTCAGGCAAAGAAACTACTTTTGGGAAAAGATTGTGGTTTGGGTTCAAATTAACTCCGGAAGTGGCATAACTTCGTTACGGGAAGTTATGTGACAAATAAATCAACGTTGACTTCTGGTTTCACACGGGGTATAAACACCGGTCTCCTGGGCGAAAATCTGGTGTTTTTTGACCCACCCATCCACCTACTTTTTTGTAGGTATAGCTACGAACGGTGTATGAGTGCAGTCTGGATGACTACATTCCTGCTTGTGTAGAGAAATTTACAGAAAATATAATTAAAGATGTATATAATAAAAGAAAACTCCAAATAATTGAAGATATTTAAAGACTTTCTTTCTGGTGTCTGGTCAGTTTTCTGATGAGGGGCGGAGGGTGCCTTGGAGTGGCTTGGACTCATGACTTCAGTAAAATCCTGGTGGCCTACGGCCCTGGATGCGCCTAAACTCAGCTCTAGGTCTCTGCTTAGACTTACATATTCAACAAAAATGTTACTTCAAGGAGTGTAGAGGTTTGCAACGTGGTTATAAAATCTAAGCAGTGGCGTGGTGCATAAAGCATGAGCTTATGTGATTTAAAAGAGGAATATGAGGTCAGTGTATGTGAGTCATCAACACATGTTGTCCAGTCTGAGTGTCTGTTGTGTCCTCTAACCTCATCTGCTCTCTGTGTCCACCTCAGTGACAGTCCACACTGTGAGCCCCCCCTGGTGGAAGAGCCTGCACCTGACACCGTCTCTGTCCGCAACAACAGCGAAGATGGTGCATAAACGGACACACATGAATACATGCAGTACTTTATATATTGTACTTGATGAAGCCAGTTTCCTTTTGCCACCAGTTTATGAAATCTCATCCTGTTTTTCCCACCAGTTACTATGGCTCTAACCATTTAAACCAGCTCACATCCCTCTCCCAGTAACATGTTTATTAAGCTGCTTTGTTACTGCTCAGCTATTTTAACATTTGTGCTGTCACCAAACACAGCAGCACTAACCTGCTATGCACTAATCTAGCTTCCCCTCTCTTCTCTCTCTCTCTCTCTCTCTCTCTCTCTCTCTTCTCTCTCTCTTATTTGTTGCTGCCCCCTTGCTTCTCTGTCCACCTCCTGTGTCTGTCCACCATCCTCTGAATCTCAGGCTCCTTGGCTGTTTCAGAGTCTGACCCATTCGAAGCCGTCGCTCGGTTCGACTACACCGGCCGGACTAGTCGGGAGCTGACGTTCAAGAAGGGCGCATCTCTGCTTCTCTACCAGCGAGCCTCTGAAGACTGGTGGGAGGGACGGCATAACGGAGTGGATGGACTGATTCCGCACCAGTACATTGTGATCCAAGACATGTAAGATGTGTTCCAGTCGCTAGTCTTGATATCTGCATAAGGAACAGAATAACACGTGTGAAATTTTAACACTATTTAGGTGGAGGCTTCAAATAAGCCCAGTGGGGGTTTTTTGCCTCATTCCTACACTGTATATCATTTATTTTTTGTTATGTTTGTATAGTCTTAATTTTTGCAAAATAAATAAATAAAAACAAAAACATTAATTAAGAAATTGCAGTATTTCTCATATTTTTTTTTGTCTGTTGTCAGGCGCGATTTTTTTTCATTTTAGGGGTGCTCAAGCACTCCTAAATTTAATATCAGCACCCCTAAAAAATAATCATAGACCCTCTGAGAATGCTGACATTACTGTCTTTAAGAGGCTGTAGCGGACGCCGTCTTAACGCTTGAGTGAATGAGTGAAAATATTGGTATCATATGAAACTAGAAAACCTCAGAAATCCGTTGGTACCAACCACCAACCAACCAGAGAAGGAGGTTAAATAACACTCCAAATTTAGGCTAAATTTTGGCGAGGGAAATCTGGCATGACTGTTTTCAAAGGGGTCCCTTGACCTCTGACCTCACGATATGTGAAAGAAAATGGGTTTCCTATGGGTACCCATGAGTCTCTCCTTTACAGACATGCCCACTTTATGATAATCACAAAAAAACGTAGTTTTTATTATTCATTTCATATTCTAAAAATTGTGTATATTAATATTTCTGCATTCTGGGGTCCCTACCCAGAATGGGTTTAGGGAATTGCATAAATTGGGTGTCACTGTAAAGCTAAGACTCTTGTGGATTCATTGAGCCCAAGACATTTCCATCATAACTTGATGTCAGCAATTAGTGCACCAGAATGCAGGAAATGAAGTGTTTGACGCTCAAAATTTCCTGGGGGAGGACCGCCAGACGCCATACTTGATATGCCCCCCCCCATCAATGTTGGAATGAAACCTACGCCCTTGACTGTACTGTACACTCGTCACATTCTCATTTTATCATCACTCAAGTCATCACTCCCCCCTAAAGGTCTGATCCTAGAATCGCCCCTGTCTGTTGTAAATATTAATCATGATATATCTAATATAATATTTTACTCATCGCCTCGTTGCAGAGTTTTGGGAAATACGAACTCTTGCCATCGGGGCAAACAGTAAAGAGCCTTCTACTAAAAACATCAAGGGAAATAATCTGACCAAGAGTAAACACGGAAAGTAGTCCACTGGAAATCCCCGTAGTTAAGGAAGTTGATCTGCTATGATACGTACAAAGCAAACTGCATATCATACAGTACATGTAGCAGATCAACTTCCTTGTTAACTTTCCGTGTTGAGTGGTTTGTTGACACAAGTGTGACGATTCTTTACACTTCTGTGGCTCTGGCTGCAGGGATTTAGAGGGGAATACTTTCTGTGACTGCATGAAAATAAGCAAAGACAAGTGTGTGAAGCTCAGGCTTATTAGTCAAACTGTAAGTGTTCTTGTAAGAGTCCACGTTTCCCAAAATTCAGAGGTGGTGAGTAAAAAGTTATGTAGATCAGTAGTCCTACCAGACAAGAGAATGATATCCAGAATACTGGATTTTCCCTTTAAGTTGCCGTCACTTTTCTTAGTTTTTAGGATTAGTGTTGGTAAGCTTTGTGTTTTAAATGTAATGTATCAGTGAGAGAGAGAGATCCTCCTCTGCAAGCTTGGTACAAGATGGAGACACAGCAATGATTTATAAACTGTCTACTGTTTGATTGTTTCAGGCCTGACGGGGGCAGGGGAAGTCCAAAGACCGAAAGGGACCTGCTGGAGGAGAGAGTGTCCACTAGAGGCAGCGCTGCTTCTCCTACTGGAGCTCATGTGGCTGACATCTACCTGGCCAACCTGAACAAGTGTGTCTCAAAGTATTTACAGTGTTTCATAGATTTTCATTTGCAGCTTTCAGTTGATATGAAATTAATCATGTGGGAATAAACTTGGGGCCAAAAATTGTAAAAAAGTGAGGAACCAAAACCATAAACAGAAAACAGAAGATTTCTTTTGTGGTTGTTTTCAGACTTTTTTGCCCTGAGTTGGCTGACCCCTGGAACCGAATCACAACAACACAGTAAATAATAGAAAAACATAACTGAATATTTGTCTCATTCAGGTTGAGGAAACGTCCGGAGTCCGGGAGCATCCGAAGAGCTTTCCGGAGCTCCGAGAGCGACAGCACGAGTCCAGGAGCCAGCGGAGGAGGAGGAGGAGGAGGTGGTGGCGGAGGAGGAGGAGGTGGAAGTGGAGGAGGAGGAGGAGGAGGAGGAGGAGGGCCGAGAACTGCCTCTCTTCCTGTTGGTGGGGCTCTGGTGAAAGAAGCTGGAGACAAACGACCCGTCAGCGCTCACAGCATCCTCAACTCAGTCACTCGCCACTCTTCTCTCAAGACCAAGGTACTGTAACATCTTACCTTCAACAAATTAATGGAGTGAATGAACCATTTCGTTTAATGTTGGGAAGCATTTATCAGAATCACAATGAGAAATACTTTATTGATCCCCGGGGGGAAATGGGGATGTTATAGTTCTTATATAAAAGCACAGAAATGTAAGAAAACAGAAATAAAGCTATATGTAATACATAAATATAAATAAATAATAAAATAACAATGAGAAATTAGAAATCTAATAAATATGTACAATTATGTGCATCAGACACATACAATAAATACCAGTGTAAATACAAAATGCTGAGAAGTGGAATCTATTCAGTGTGTTAAATATAAGAATACAAGAATGGTATAAATAAGACTTAAATAAGATTATTTCTTGAAATGTACAGTACAGGGTTGTCAAAGTTAACATGACAATAACGTGAAAACGCAAAATCATTTTAGCGCCACTAATTTCCCTAACGCAACTTGTGATATTTAAGTTGTAGCGGGCTCCCCTTTACAGACTGTAGCGGGCTCCCCTTTACAGACTTTATGATAATCACATGCAGTTTGGGTCAAGTCAGCACACTGACACACTGACAGCTGTTGCCGTGTTATGATTTGAGCATATTTTTTATGTTAAATGTAGTACCTGTGAGGGTTTCTGGACAACATTTGTCATTGTTTTGCATTGTTAATTGATTTCCAATAATAAATATACACATACATACTTGACAAATCTCCCTTTAAGGTACATTTTGAACAGATAAAAAACATGTGATTAATTTGAGATTAATCAAGATTAACTACGGACAATCTTGCGATTAATCACGATCAAATATTTTAATGGATTGACAGCCCTTGTAAAGTATTAATGCAGTATTAATGGCGGATTTTTGCAGAGTTAAATTATTGCACCATTATTATACAGTTTAATCTGTATTGCACTGAATAATCCATTAAATTGAGGTTATTATGAACATTTAGGTGGAGAGTCCACAGTTACGCAAGACAACTACAGCGGGGCGATCTAAGAGCTTCAGTAACCACAGACCACTGGACCCTGAGGTCTTATCCCAGGTGGAGCACAGCTCACAGGTGAGTTTCAGATCACTTACATCCCCATCTGCTACTTTGGGTATTTGTATGCACTAATATTGACTTTTCCTGTCTGCCTCTCGTGTTGCAGGACATCGAGGCTGCGATGAGCTCTGCCCTGAGTGAGCTCAGTAAGTTGGAGAGACAGAGCACTTCGAAACACACTCACACCCCCGACGTGGTCCTGGACACACTGGAGCAGCTGAAAGGCATGGGTGGAGGTGGAGGAGGAGGAGGAGGAGGAGGAGGAGCCTCGGAGCCCTCCAGTCCGCTCCACTCCCGTCTGCTACGGGACAGCGAAGGGGGCTCCTCGCACGCCCACCCACTTCAGCGCAGCGCCTCCTCCGCCAGCGACGTGCCCTCCTCCTTCCGCCCGGTCAAGAGCCAACCGCGGAGCCCGTTACCCTCCGCCACATCCCCCTCTCTCTCCTCTTCCTCCCTCTCCTCATCTGTACCTTCCTTTAGGGAGCTGCGCCCCCCAGCGACGAGGCCCAAGCCGGTGGTGTTCCCGAAGAGCGGAGGTGGCAGTCCGGCCATGGGTTCCCCGACCTCTACTGTGCCCCCGACACCTCCTCCTCCGCTTACAGGCCACTTACACTCTCTCCCTCACACGCCTCCTCCTCCACCTCCAACCCAGTCTAACGACAAATCCTGCCCGGCTTAGGACTTCTCAATCTGACCCACGATAACTGATTCTTACAAACTCTTACAGCTCTTCTACCGGGTGCAGAAAGCACTTCATTTGTTTCACACAAGACCTGACCCACTACTCATGTGTAGCATTCACTTCTCGGTGTCCAGGCGAGTTCGTAAGACGCCATGTTCCCTTAAGAGTGTTTTTTTTCAGCCCTTTCCTGGCAGCTCTGCGTACTACAGGTCAACTATCAGAGGGGTTTCGATTAGTGAACACCCTCCAAAGACACTTTTTTCTTTTGCCACCGCAGAGATCCGAGACATCACTGGATTTTACATATTTTTTTTTTTGAAAAGGGAACAGGACTCAGGACGGACACCTACAGACCTACATCTTACATACACTAGCTTGTGATGTTTGGAATTGTGTTTGAGTGGGCGTGCAGGAGTGTTACTTGCCTTTTACACACACAGATCTAAGTGAGGAACAAAAAGCACTGTTTGATTTTTGTATAGTAGACATGACAGCTTTTCTTTTTCTTTTTAATGACCCATGGCTAGCGGACTGGAAGGGAGTGTTTGATTCCTGAGAATAGACTGTGAAATGCTGAGCTCTCACTAGAAAATGAAACACACTGACTCGCTGCTTCAGAAGTGGAAGACTGGAGATAAAGGTGGACTATTGGGATGATGAAAGGAAAGAAAACTGGGCCAAATATCAGTGTAAGTCATGTGGTGGGGGCTTTATTTTATCTCTTCCTCCAGTGTTTGATATGTTGGTGATTATTTTTTTTTTGATTACTGTACCACAACAGGAGCATAGCGGGAGCGAAGTTCTCCAAACATGGCCGACAGTAATTCTAAATACACATAAAGCAATACAGATGATGAAAGCTGGTAGTTTGAGGCATTATGCTGCGTCTCTCCTGCAGCTCTATTACGTGTGTAGGGGACCACTGAATCCCAGCATTTTTATAGGCAATGTTGGACTGTACACACGCGCACACATTCTCTCCAAATGTGTGTGTTGGTGTTTTGTGGCAGCTAAACGCCTTTCAGGTTTTCCTTGCATGCTGGGGCCATAGCCGGCCGCCGCTATGGCGAGCTGGCTGATTGCATCGGTTTATATACCAGCCACAGGTCAAACAAAGTTACAGCTTGCTCCTTTAACTATATACTTCAGACTTAACAGTAAAAAAAAAAAAGGGTTATATTATTCTTATGGTGTGTATGTATGTTTAATAATCATGATGATAACTGGAAGCATGGAGCTGAGGATCCTCTTTGAGTGTGTTTTTAGATGGAAGCACAACCAACCACCTCATCCGATGCGTTTCTTAAGCAAAGTTTTTGCCGTTACGTTTTGTTCCCAGTCGTTGATTAATGATCTGTAATGGTAAAATGTTGAACTGTGTTGCTGTCTGGGTGTGTGCATGTGTGTGCGCGCCTGTGTGAGCATGCGTGGATGTAGAGTATGTATGCACCCCACCCCTACCCCCACCCCTTGCAATGCCCACCCAACATAAAGGGATGCCACCCAACTGCAACGGTGTAGAGTACCAGCAGCCTTAGTGCTGAATAAATATGCACTGTGTGTACATGTGACCAGACAAACAGCCTGCAGGTAAAGACATATGTTGTCTTCAGTCGCTGCTGTAAGAACACCAGTGGTGGACCAGCTTTAAGTAGAAAAAGGACGAGAAAAATCTAAGGACTTTAAACTTTTTTTTTTTATTTTATTATTTGCTAAAACGTTCCTTAGCAAAATTAGATCTGATGATGAATTAAAAAATATCTGTAGGGCTGACCCGAATGTAAGCTTCGACCGTTGCCATGGTAATCAATTTCCAAATCAGTATTCGAATGCTTCATATTGTTTTTTTTAATATAGAAATATGTTATAATATTGTATAAATCCCCAAATAGCCCATGAAATAAGGAATAATCCCACAAGTCATGTTCAACGTTAATTATTATTAGTTATTCTCAGACTGAAATAGCTGTTTGTTGTGTGTAGAGGTGCCGCTGTGTACAGTAGTGCGGCAGCATCACTGTCCCGGGCACTGAAACGGTGGAGACGGAGACAGAAAGAGAGAAAGACAGAAAGAAGAACATGTCTGCCTGTTGCGCCGCGCCACGCCACGCTGCGAAGTGAAGCTTCAAATACCTTCGAATAGTACTCACCGAAGCTTCGAAGCCCAGAAAAATGGTATTCGGGACAGCCCTAAATATGTGAATCATTTTGTAAACACTGACTTCAAAAGTGGACACATGCCGTGTCAGGGTAATACCTTTTTGTTGTTGTCTTGAAACAGTATTTAACTAATTTTACCGAGGCCTCTATCACGCCGTTCCCCTTCTCCCAGAAATATACAGCACATACTGCATTCCTGTATGCTCTCTACCAGGTAATGAATTATACTTGTTACGGTTTATTTTTTATCTCTGTATACTGTTTGTGTATTACCTGGTGTGTTTGTGTTGCTCTTACCTCATCATGACAACAGGAGGGACTGTGACTGTGTGTGTTTGAAATGAACTGAACTTATCCACACACACACACACACTGTCACACATACAGACATGCATGTGGTTGGTTGGTGTGTTTTGTCCCGGCTGTGCCGTTAAAGGGGAGCTGGGACCCTCTTCGATCTCGAATCAATCATCGTGCACTTGAACAACTTGGCTTGCGTGTGGACTAACTGTGTGGGGATGATTTGTCAGAATTGAATATTGTTGAATATGCATTTTGTGTCCATTTGAAAACAGCAGAACTAAAAAAAAAAAAAGACTGTAATGTCAAATCTATTTATAGTTGTCTCTGTATTACTGGAGAATCCTGTGTTCAGATGTACTTTGTATATACAATGTTGTACATTACAGAGGTACACTCTTTTTTGGTACAATATTGTACAGTAATAGCAATAGTAGTTTAATCAAATAGGCCTTATATAATTCTATGTGTAGTTCTTGTAGTAGATCTGTTTTTTAATAAACATTGCTTGCTATAAAGTTTATTTGAATTCTTTGATGTTTGTAACAATAAAAAACATTTTCAGAAAATCATACATGAAAATATTGATAAAAAAACTAAATTGAAATCTGTGTCTGTCCCAAGTAAGCACAGTAATTATGAAGCGTGATGTAAGAGAGTGGTTCTCAACCTGGGGGTCGGGACCCCTAAAGGGGTCGTAAGATAATTTCCGGGGGTCGCTAGATGGTTGTGGAGAAAAAAATAAAATAACATATTTTAGATTGGTTTTCTTTTTACATTACATCACCTGTACCAGTGATATAATTTGCCTCAGAATATATTTTGTTGAGTGTGTGTGTGAGAGTCAAAGTGTGCAAGCACATGACATGGGATTTCTGGCGGGTCGGGGAGAGAAAAAGTCACGAAACGCATCAAAGATTCACAGTTCCTTGAGCACATTGGACAACGCCTAGGTGCTAGTGGTTAAAAACAGACCAAAACTGTCATCACAAAACAAAGCTTTATTTATTTATCCTACATGTATTAATCAGAACATTCACAATAATCACTCAAAATCAACAGGGGGAGTTTTTAACGCCGGGCAGGGGGGTTGCGAGCACCAACCTAATAATTCTGGGGGGTCGTGACTCGAAAAGGTTGAGAACTACTGATCTAAGAGACCAAGAATTTACAACAAGAAGAAACAAGTGAAGCACTATCTGAGGTGTTTCGATGGAAAAATGCTTCGATTGGCTTACTGAAAACAAAACTTAAGCTTAAACTGCGTAGACAAGAAAAGCCTCAAACCACACTGAGACTAAAGGGTTACTCCAGTGGTTTCATATTACACTGAGGTAATGCTGCATCCCATTTACCTTGGAAATCGAACGCTGGAGCTGGGAAATGACGTCACATCCGACTTGACCACATTCCAGTACAAATTGGAAAATTGAATGGGGTTTGCTCCAGCCAGGTTAACCATTGTTAGCAATACTAGTTGATAACAACGCATTACGCCGGTATTTTTTCCACATACAAACACTATAGCAAAATGTCCACAGATAGAAGCTGGACAGTACTGTGTGTATGACGGACTCAAATAAGACAGAAGTGCTAATAAACAGCGCATTACTACATATTTTTTACTGTTGACTCACGGAGAAGTCATCTTGGATTTTGAGGTCACGGTAAAGAGTATAGAGCACATCAGACACATCAGAGACCGCACTAATGTCCATGTTCAAATCACTAATCTCTAATCACTTGTATTTACCCTCTGTCTGAAACGCTCCGTTATAGTGCATTTCAGAATGGAATTGCGTTGCTAGGCAACGGTTTGGGTCCACGTTTACTTCCTGTCAGCTGATGTTATTCACATCCACTGCAACAGGAAACAAACTGAGACACATTTAGAATGTTTACGTTTAAAACCGTGTAATAGTCTAAATATTGTATATTTGTGACATCACAAATGGACAGAAATCCTAACGGCTTGTTTCAACCGCACAATTTCAGAATACGGGCTGTGTGTATTTCTCCACGTATATTGAGCGTTTTGATAGTTTAACAGTATTTATAAAGCACTTAAACCTGCTTTATAATATAAAAGACATGAAAATCTCACTTTTTACAATATGGGACCTTTAACATGGAGCTGCCCAACTTTACTTTGTATATACAATGTTGTACATTACAGAGGTACACTCTTTTTTGGTACAATATTGTACAGTAATAGCAATAGTAGTTTAATCAAATAGGCCTTATATAATTCTATGTGTAGTTCTTGTAGTAGATCTGTTTTTTAATAAACATTGCTTGCAATACAATTTATTGGATTCTTTGATGTTTGTAACAATAAAAAACAATTAAATTACACATTTAATTTCAGAAAATCATGCCTGAAAATATTGATAAAAAAACTAAATTGAAATCTGTGTCTGTCCCAAGTAAGCACAGTAATTATGTAGCGTGATGTAAGAGAGTGGTTCTCAACCTGGGGGTCGGGACCCCTAAAGGGGTCGTAAGATAATTTCCGGGGGTCGCTAGATGGTTGTGGAGAAAAAAAAATAAAATAACATATTTTAGATTGGTTTTCTTTTTACATTACATCACCTGTACCAGGGATATAATTTGCATCAGAATATATTTTGTTGAGTGTGTTTGTGAGAGTCAAAGTGTGCAAGCACATGACATGGGATTTCTGGCGGGTCGGGGAGAGAAAAAGTCACAAAACGCATCAAAGATTCACAGTTCCTTGAGCACATTGGACAACGCCTAGGTGCTAGTGGTTAAAAACAGACCAAAACTGTCATCACAAAACAAAGCTTTATTTATTTATCCTACATGTATTAATCAGAACCTTCACAATAATCACTCAAAATCAACAGGGGGAGTTTTTAACGCCGGACAGGGGGGTTGCGAATGCCAACCTAATTATTCTGGGGGGTCGTGACTCGAAAAGGTTGAGAACTACTGATCTAAGAGACCAAGAATTTACAGCAAGAAGAAACAAGTGAAGCACTATCTGAGGTGTTTCAATGGAAAAATGCTTCGATTGGCTTACTGAAAACAAAACTTAAGCTTAAACTGCGTAGACAAGAAAAGCCTCAAACCACACTGAGACTAAAGGGTTACTCCAGTGGTTTCATATTACACTGACGTAATGCTGCATCCCATTTACCTTGGAAATCGAACGCTGGAGCTGGGAAATGACGTCACACCCGACTTGACCACATTCCAGTAAAAATTGGAAAATTGAATGGGGTTTGCTCCAGCCAGGTTAACCATTGTTAGCAATACTAGTTGATAACAACGCATTACGCCGGTATTTTTTCCACATACAAACACTATAGCAAAATGTCCACAGATAGAAGCTGGACAGTACTGTGTGTATGACGGACTCAAATAAGACAGAAGTGCTAATAAACAGCGTATTACTACATATTTTTTACTGTTGACTCACGGAGAAATCATCTTGGATTTTGAGGTCACGGCAAAGAGTATAGAGCACATCAGACACATCAGAGACCGCACTAATGTCCATGTTCAAATCACTAATCTCTAATCACTTGTATTTACCCTCTGTCTGAAACGCTCCGTTATAGTGCATTTCAGAATGGAATTGCGTTGCTAGGCAACGGTTTGGGTCCACGTTTACTTCCTGTCAGCTGATGTTATTCACATCCACTGCAACAGGAAACAAACTGAGACACATTTAGAATGTTTACGTTTAAAACCGTGTAATAGTCTAAATATTGTATATTTGTGACATCACAAATGGACAGAAATCCTAACGGCTGGTTTCAACCGCACAATTTCAGAATACGGGCTGTGTGTATTTCTCCACGTATATTGAGCGTTTTGATAGTTTAACAGTATTTATAAAGCACTTAAACCTGCTTTATAATATAAAAGACATGAAAATCTCACTTTTTACAATATGGGACCTTTAACATGGAGCTGCCCAACTTTACTTTGTATATACAATGTTGTACATTACAGAGGTACACTCTTTTTTGGTACAATATTGTACAGTAATAGCAATAGTAGTTTAATCAAATAGGCCTTATATAATTCTATGTGTAGTTCTTGTAGTAGATCTGTTTTTTAATAAACATTGCTTGCTATAAAGTTTATTTGAATTCTTTGATGTTTGTAACAATAAAAAACATTTTCAGAAAATCATACATGAAAATATTGATAAAAAAACTAAATTGAAATCTGTGTCTGTCCCAAGTAAGCACAGTAATTATGAAGCGTGATGTAAGAGAGTGGTTCTCAACCTGGGGGTCGGGACCCCTAAAGGGGTCGTAAGATAATTTCCGGGGGTCGCTAGATGGTTGTGGAGAAAAAAATAAAATAACATATTTTAGATTGGTTTTCTTTTTACATTACATCACCTGTACCAGTGATATAATTTGCATCAGAATATATTTTGTTGAGTGTGTTTGTGAGAGTCAAAGTGTGCAAGCACATGACATGGGATTTCTGGCGGGTCGGGGAGAGAAAAAGTCACAAAACGCATCAAAGATCCACAGTTCCTTGAGCACATTGAACAACGCCTAGGTGCTAGTGGTTAAAAACAGACCAAAACTGTCATCACAAAACAAAGCTTTATTTATTTATCCTACATGTATTAATCAGAACCTTCACAATAATCACTCAAAATCAACAGGGGGAGTTTTTAACGCCGGACAGGGGGGTTGCGAACGCCAACCTAATTATTCTGGGGGGTCGTGACTCGAAAAGGTTGAGAACTACTGATCTAAGAGACCAAGAATTTACAGCAAGAAGAAACAAGTGAAGCACTATCTGAGGTGTTTCGATGGAAAAATGCTTCGATTGGCTTACTGAAAACAAAACTTAAGCTTAAACTGCGTAGACAAGAAAAGCCTCAAACCACACTGAGACTAAAGGGTTACTCCAGTGGTTTCATATTACACTGACGTAATGCTGCATCCCATTTACCTTGGAAATCGAACGCTGGAGCTGGGAAATGACGTCACATCCGACTTGACCTCATTCCAGTACAAATTGAAAAATTGAATGGGGTTTGCTCCAGCCAGGTTAACCATTGTTAGCAATACTAGTTGATAACGACGCATTACGCCGGTATTTTGCACATACAAACACTATAGCAAAATGTCCACAGATAGAAGCTGGACAGTACTGTGTGTATGACGGACTCAAATAAGACAGAAGTGCTAATAAACAGCGTATTACTACATCTTTTTTACTGTTGACGCACGGAGAAGTCATCTTGGATTTTGAGGTCACAGCAAAGAGTATAGAGCACATCAGACACATCAGAGACCGCACTAATGTCCATGTTCAAATCACTAATCTCTAATCACTTGTATTTACCCTCCGTCTGAAACGCTCCGTTATAGTGCATTTCAGAACGGAATTGCGTTGCTAGGCGACGGTTTGGGTCCATGTTTACTTCCTGTCAGCTGATGTTGTTCACATCCACTGCAACAGGAAACAAACTGAGACACATTTAGAATGTTTACGTTTAAAACCGTGTAATGATCTATATATTGTATATTTGTGACATCACAAATGGACAGAAATCCTATAACGGCTTGTTTCAAACGCACAATTTCAGAATACGGGCTGTGTGTATTTCTCCACGTATATTGAGCGTTTTGATAGTTTAACAGTATTTATAAAGCACTTAAACCTGCTTTATAATATAAAAGACATGAAAATCTCACTTTTTACAATATGGGACCTTTAACATGGAGCTGCCCAACTGTCCTTTGTATAAACAATGTTGTACATTACAGAGGTACACTCTTTTTTGGTACAATATTGTACAGTAATAGCAATAGTAGTTTAATCAAATAGGCCTTATATAATTCTATGTGTAGTTCTTGTAGTAGATCTGTTTTTTAATAAACATTGCTTGCAATACAATTTATTGGATTCTTTGATGTTTGTAACAATAAAAAACAATTAAATTACACATTTAATTTCAGAAAATCATGCCTGAAAATATTGATAAAAAAACTAAATTGAAATCTGTGTCTGTCCCAAGTAAGCACAGTAATTATGTAGCGTGATGTAAGAGAGTGGTTCTCAACCTGGGGGTCGGGACCCCTAAAGGGGTCGTAAGATAATTTCCGGGGGTCGCTAGATGGTTGTGGAGAAAAAACAATAAAATAACATATTTTAGACTGGTTTTCTTTTTACATTACATCACCTGTACCAGGGATATAATTTGCCTCAGAATTTGCCCCTGAAGCGTGATGTAATAGAGTGGTTCTCAACCTGGGGATCGGGAATCAGATAATATCCGGGGGTTGCTAGATGGTTGTGGAGAAAAAAATAAATAACATTAAAAAATAATATAACATATTTTAGACTGGTTTTCTTTTACAATTGTGGTGGCAGTTTCTGTTAAAACAAGACACAAACCAACATAACAACTTGTCTTTCAGTGAATTTAATAAAAAGGCATACATTAATAACTAAAACATCTGCAGATGGACTCACGAGCACAGCCACCTGTTGTGGACTGTGGCAAGTGAGCCCCGAATACAAAGAGTAGTCAGTATTTATACATTTAAAGCATAACTCGAAGATAAGTGCAAAGAAGAAAAGAAGAGAAGGATAGAAAGTGTATCAATGCGTCAGCACACAGCAGACAACAGGGCATCACAACACATAACAAGTATTCCAGCAATCTGTTGTTTGCAGTTACAGAGAACTAAAAGGTCAGGTCACTGTCCTATGGTGACAAAGATGAACATGTGAGGCCCTGAGATTATCTAAAGGTACAGTGTTAAACTGCAGATATGAAAATTGCCATTACACATCACATCACCTGTACTAAGTGCCTATAATTTGCCTCAGAATAGATTTTGTTGAGTGCAAAGTGTGCTTCAGTAGTATATGATGTAGGACAGTGAGGTGAGTCATCCTGCTCAGTGAACTCAGTGTCCTCTCTCTCTGTAAACACACAGACGGAAGTTAAAGGCAAAGAATTAAACTGTCAAGTTTGCACTTCGCTTTACTTCCGCCATCATTTATTATGACTACAACACTTCCTACAGGCTGCAGCTGAAACCCATGAAACCCATGACCTCTCTGGCTCCCAGTAGAAACCTGTTATCCTCCTCCTGCTCCTCCTCAGCAGCTTGTCTCTGTTACCTGTCCTCTCCCTCTCACACAGCAGCTGAGTCTCACTACGGAAGAAGTTTCACCGCGTGGGCGTCTCCTTGTTTTGTTGCTTTACCGTAAAGCTCCGGTAGAGTACAGTCTGAGCTGCAACTGACAAACGACTGACGGTTAACTTTGAGCCATATCTCACATCCGACAGCCGTTAATTAACCGTTTTAACGACTAACAGCAGTTATCCAGGTAAGCTAACAACACAGCTAGCTCGCAGTTATAGTTAAACTGTGTTGCTAAATAGTTTAATAAACCGGGTAATTAGTTGTTAACTAACACAAGCAGCTAGTTGCTAACTTAATCAGTTATCAGTGAAGTGTTGTGTTGTGTTATTAAAGTGAAAAGTCAGCTGTTAAATGAGCTACTAACTTCAGCTAAAGCTACATAACAAAGGTGTTGATATCTCTATAAGGAAGTTAGTGTGTCTGTTAATACTTAGATGTGTTGTTATACTACTCAACAGCTAGTATGTGACTTCTGCTCTGTATTTAATCATTCATTTGTAATGTTTTTATCTCTACAAAGAGGTTTCTGTTAATAATTGCAGCTGTCAGACTCAACAACCAGCACTGCTCCCAGTAGACCACTTTATACACTCACACACCAAAACACTGCACTATACTATACTACACTATACTGTTCACTGACTGTGCAATGTCATTATCATTATTACTACTCAGGTGTAATTCATACTGTGCAATATCATTATCATTATCACTACTCAGGTGTAATTCATACTTTCAGGTGGGATTTCATTTCATTCTCATTGTGCAATATCATTTTCCACTTGTGCAAAGTAGTAGATCTGTTTTTTAATAAACATTGCTTGCTATAAAGTTTATTTGAATTCTTTGATGTTTGTAACAATAAAAACAATTAAATTACACATTTAATTTCAGAAAATCATGCCTGAACATATTGATAAAAAAACTACATTGAAATCTGTGTCTGTCTGAAGTAAGCACAGTAATTATGAAGCGTGATGTAAGAGAGTGGTTCTCAACCTGGGGGTCGGGACCCCTAAAGGGGTCGTAAGATAATTTCCTGGGGTCGCTAGATGGTTGTGGAGAAAAAAATAAAATATACCATAACTGCACTCTACTGTAAAATGAATGTGCAATATCATTATTACTACTGAGGTGTAATTCATACTGTGCAATATTATCAGGTGGGATTTCATTTCATTCTCATTGTGCAATATCATTTTCCACTTGTGCAATTTTGTTAATAGTCTGTTTATTGTCAATACTGTATGTACTGCTCCTATTTTTATACTTCTTTCTATTTAAATGGTTCATATTTTGTTACACTTTGTTTAGCTCTTTTTCTTTTTTTACTGTGTTAGCTGATGCATCTTGTTTTTTTTGCACTATCCCCTTTGCTGCTGTACACTGCACTGCAAGGAATATCTTATCTTATGTTATCTTATTATCCGTGTGTCTCTTCCCTCCAGTATGTCAGGGATGACAGCCAGCACAGCCAACTACCTGTGGTCTTTACAAGATGTCCTCGGACAAGGGGCTACTGCCAGTGTCTTCAAGGCACGAAACAAGGTGATTTTATCATCATAACACACTGTCAAGTTGTTGTTTTTTTCCACTGAGCAGCTCATTCACATCACTGCTGCCATCGCCTTTGATGTTTCAGCCTACTTTTTGGCTGACAGCAGGATGTGTGATAAGAATGAGGTTGTGGTTGCAGTGATGTGTGGGCTGTTTTTGACGTTCATACATGGTGCTGTGACGTGTTATGTTGACGTAAACGTGTGTGTGTGTGTGTGTGTTTTGTGCAGAGGTTGGGTGAGCTGGTAGCCGTCAAGGTGTTTAACACGGTGAGCTACAACCGCCCCCATGAGGTCCAGATGAGAGAGTTTGAGATGCTGAGGAAGCTCAACCACAGCAATATTGTCAAGCTGTTCGCCGTGGAAGAGGTAAGGCAAACAAGTACAAGTACAAGGGAAAACACAGCTGTGTGTTGGCGTGAGATATTTAGCACTGTGTGAAACAGGACGGCAGTGTTATACCAGATTAATTTGGAACATGAAATAGTAGAGCATTTGCACAGTTGGTCCTACACTGTTAGACATTGGGATAAGATCACTTTTTTTTATTCTTTTATTCATTTAAACATACATTCTCAGTCACTTTCCTTTCTAAAGCCCTGATGTATTTTTGTAGGCCAACCTGGAAGTTAGCATCACGCTGGTTCCCTCAACAAAAAGCCAATGGGATTTTTCCATTGGGTTTTGGATTATTGCAGAAAATAAGCTCTGTGGCAAACAAACGTTTATGATACTTACGCGTTTTTGTTCTGTAAAATAATCTCCACAAATGAACACCACTTTTACGATTTTTGAAGTGTGAATTCAATCGCCAGAATTAAAAAGCTAATGTTGGGCTATAAATGAACTACACCCAAGCCCCGAGGAAGTGCGCCAGTCGACGATCCAGAATTTTGTAGTAGCCAAACGGCGGTACTGCAACTTCTGTGTCCGTCACGTGATGCACTGGGCCCCAAAAGACTTTTTCCCATAGACTTACGTTGGGAAAGAGACGTCTGTAACTCAGCGGGTAATTTTTTTTTAGGTGAATCAACTTCCCAGTAGGAACACCTAAATAGCCCATATTTAAAAAATTAAGTTTTTAACGTTGTAAAATGAACTAATAGCTGAATCCAGAGTTATTTCCCTTCCTCTGTTTATGTGAATGAGACCCAGACCGAGGCTGGAGCGCAAAGCGCGACGAGGGTGTGACGTTGGGACCCCGTGACCGATTCATGTGACCGAGCGGACGCTAATGCGCATGTTCCTTGTGCCCAAGATCTGGGTACTTTTCCAGACGGAAGTCGAGCCATTTATGGCTTTGTGCTCCACTGAGCAACTCTCATAGGAATGAAGGGGGCCCCGCCTCCAACGCTGTATCCAGTTCTCTTAATACATCCATGACTACACCACGGTCGCTTGAGCGCGAGTATACACAACGAGGCTGTAAAGGCGGACATGTTGGCGTGATGATGTTTATTAGTTTCATTTAGCAACTTGTTAGCAACCACCTTTTTTAAGACACATAAAGGCTTCAACATTCACGTATAGGATATTTATTGATGTATTTTATATCGTAGAACAAAACTTTAAAAATCTTTTAAACTTGTGCTTACCACAGACCTCATTTCAGGCATCTAACTAAAAATCATTCAAAAACCCCACTGACTCATTCCTGCACCACTGTTTGCATGGGACTAGTAATACCTGGGGACATCTGGTGATTTGTAATAATTGTGGAGGTCGTCTGTGGTCTTAATCCTCTGCGCATCTGCCATGTCTGTAAAGTGTCAAGTAAAAATTCCACGACAAATTACTTACCATATTTCGACAAATACACAGGTCATGTGATAATATTAGTCCTGTGTGAATCGGCATCTCTCTGATTTGAAGTTGTGTTTTATTTTTTTTGGAAGTTTTTTTTTCTTTTCTTTGCAGCTATGGAGGCTGTGTTGGCAATTATAAATTCAAGTTTTTACAGCATTTTGGGTACAAATTTAGGAAGCTCATCTCGCTACACAGCATGGAGAAACATTCGCACGGGCACCGGAGCAAGAGGTCTTTGTGAATATTATCTAAACATAAATAGCCCTATATAATATGGTAATATTTACAATATTAAATATACATGTAATATAGTATAATATTTTTAATATGAGCGGATGTTACGCAGAGCTTTGACATCATATCCGGAGGATTATGCCAGTAAATCTGAGTAAAATACAGACTTCGCTTATCCCGTGCGAATACGCCACACAAACACAGATGTGGGGGGATAATTCTAAATCACGTCAGGTCCCCTGGTAAAACTAGTCGCGTGCGAATAGGGCTTAAGTTATATTAGCAGTTTTTCTAGTATATATGATGGAATTCTTGAAGCATAAGTATCCCCTTATATATTTTCACAATGTTTACAATGTTGAAAGAATTGCAGCTCACCTCCAAATGCTCTCTCTCTCTCTCTCTCTCCCTCTATAGCTTCCCTCTAAACAGAAGGTGCTGGTGATGGAGTATTGTTCAGGAGGAAGTCTGCTCAGCCTGCTCGAGGAGGCAGAAAACGCCTTTGGCCTGCCTGAAACAGAGTTCCTCATAGTTTTGCAGTGTGTGGGTGGGTATATATCCTGGTATTTCCCAATAATTGCATATACCTAAACTGATGTAATCCTCCCTTTCGTTTCTTCAGTGCAGGGGATGAATCACCTGAGAGACAACGGAGTGGTACACCGGGACATTAAGCCAGGCAACATCATGCGGCAGGTTGGGGAGGACGGCAAGTCCTGTTATAAGCTGACTGACTTTGGAGCGGCAAGAGAGCTGGAAGATGATGAGAAGTTTGTGTCTATCTACGGAACTGAGGAGTATCTGGTAAGATAACAGTCCCATGAATAAACTTAGTAAGCCTGTATTTGTGCTATCAGTGAGTATGCAGGCAAAAAGTACTTTTTTGAATAAAGTGAGTTTGAGAAAGTAGATGAGTGCATGCCATCACTTCGGCTGCACAATCCTTTTAACAAAGATTAGTAGTGAAAAAGATATTGGTGCGTGGAAATCTTTGTAGGCTGAAATTGACGGGCCTGTATGTGTCAGATCAAGAAATCCAAGAAATAGTTAGATAGAAAAGAGTTTTCCTTAACTTTTCATCTTTTTCAGCCTCTTTGGCTTCTAGACGCCGACAGTAACGTTAATATTGCTGTTGCGTAGCAGCAGTGTTCTCACAACTTAACCACTTGAACGCCACGCATATCGTGTACACAACTTCCCAAGTTGTAAACATAAGCTCACGAGTTTCACTTGAAGGCACCAATAACCCACTTGGTGACGAGATGCCCAAAAGAAACACTGGTGGAACGGACATCTTCATAAACCACTTTGATGTCTCACCAGTTGTGTTATGGAGGTTTGTCTCCACCATGTGGTGTGCACAGAGTTTTTATTTATATAATCTTTACTACAGGTTAGCCTGCAGGTCCGTTGCATTCATACTCCATTACTGCTGCCTGAAAGAACATAACGTGACGTTATGAACAGAAAATCGTTTTACTGCCTCAGTGGAGGGGACATTGCTGAGAAAGCACACCTAACGTCCCGGATGAATAAAGTAAAGACGTCAAAGTAAGATAAAAGAATGTGATAACATTATATTGCATCAATAAAAAGTGTGCTCACCCTATGGATGGACAGTTATAAGATTATTGAACATTTGTTAACCTCCTATCAGTTCAGTTTTTCTCCAGGGAAAGCTCTCAGGCCTTGGTAGCAGAAAACAGCATCGACTTTCACTTTTGTAATAATAGCTTTCTCCTAAGAATAGACCGAATATGTATGTGAGTAATACATTTCTTTGCCGTATCCATTTTTACAACCAAGGGTGCAATCAATATAATCTATATTATCTAGTTGTTTGCTTACAGTCTATAAGCGGCCTTTCTCCACCCTCGGATCATATTACCCATATTACCTTTACTGCTATAAATGCCCCATTTCCCCATGAGGATATCTTACCCTCTAAACTGAATCTCTGTGTGTTGCATGTGATTGGTGGTTTGTTAAAAACTGACTGTGTAGAACAGACGTGTAACAATACGTGTAATTGTATCGAACCGTTCGGTATAGGACGTTTGGTTCGGTCTGCGACATCCTTTCGGTACTGGCTGTGAGCCAAACAGCTCTTTATGTTTACTACTCGCACACATGGAACAGAATTTCTGGAGTGCGAGTTTTACACGGAAAGTTTTGGCAGCGCACCAGTTGTTCTATATCAGCTGTTGCACCTCAGTGAAGCTCAATGGACAAAGTTTCGTGTCAAACTGTATGCCGACACTGTTAAACTGAAGTCGGGTTTATCTGTAGATGCACTTCAAACATTTAATTTACGACCGCATCTCCGTGAAACCAGTGAAACAAAAACAGACTGAACGGCGGGTCCTTCTCTCCACAGCGTTCAGGCAGCCTTCCACTGCAAATTTAAACTGTGCCAAAGTAACTAATGATAGTGTTTATGGCTGCATATGCGACCACACTCGATCGTAAACAACACCGAATTTAAGCATATGGTGAAAGTGTTTTGAGCCCCACTACAATGTGCCTTCGTGTGTGTATTTCAGGCAGTCTGTTGTGCCTGGCCTTTATGAAATGAGCACAAGTAGTTACAGTTAAGTTCAGGATTTACTAACAGGTCAGAGTGTTATGATGGAGCATTACAGAATCAGAAATACTTTATTGATCCCTGGGGGGAAACTGGGTTACATTTAGTCTACATTACATTTACATTACATACATTTCTGTTATTTATTTTTGTTATTTATTTATCTTTTATTGACAATATGCTAGTATTTGAGGGCCTTGGCTGTTAAAGTAATAATTATGGCCAATGAGCAACCGTAGAGTGTTGAAATGACTTTTTGAGACAGGCCCCATGGAGTCTTGTTCTTGATACCTCAAAGCAGCTTGTATTATGAAGACTTTGTGTCCCTCTAGTGGACAAATGAGATGCATGGCTTTTCCTAAAAGCCACTCACATTTCTGCCTGCTACTAAGTTTAAAATGATGTTCCCTGATAAAAAGGAAAGAAACCGGTGAGAGAATGCATGCCAACACTGCTTTCACTTTGACACTTTGATAATACTCAAGATTAGATGATAATCCTAACTGCTATCAACATATGAGGGTACGATGACTGTATATTCACCTCTGCAGACTTGCTTGTGTCCTCTTATCTTACTGTGCTTATGTTTGTTTGTTTGTGTGTGTGTCTGTGTTTAGCATCCAGACATGTATGAACGTGCTGTGCTGCGTAAGCCTCATCAGAAATCCTTCGGAGTGAGCGTAGACCTGTGGAGTATTGGTGTTACATTTTACCACGCTGCCACTGGGAGTCTTCCCTTCACACCGTTTGGAGGACCACGCAGGAACAAACCCACCATGTAAGTTAATACGTTAGGTGTGTGAAAGTAAATCACAGAGACCACATATTTCTGACAGCAACATGAAATTATGACATTGAGTTGGGTCTCTTACTTGTCTTAAGCTCCATCTCAACCAGACAAGTACCATATTGGAAAACATACCACCATGAAATCAGTAGATGGCATTTTTCAGTGTTAATGAAGACACCATTCAACCTTTTTAATTGTGCCAAATACTTAGATTTTCCCTTAAGCCCTCCCTTATGACCACCTATGAAGTTCCTGGCAATTTTAGCCCTGGAACTACTTTTCAAGGAAATGAAAGGTCCCTTCAGCCCATTGTTGTCTGCATTCCCATAGCGGTCTAAAGACCTGTGAAGATTAGGCAAACTAGTCCGCTGATGTATGAATGAGCAACATGACATGTGACGAGGGCTGCTGGAGGTCAGAGCGGTAAACACCCTCTGCAGCCTGCAGTTCAGTGTACTGCCTGTTTCATCTAAAAAAAACTCCCTGAAAAAAAAAAAAAAAGCTTTGTTTTTTTTCTCACTGCGGTGACATTTACTGCTGCTTAGTTTTTACTGATGCACGTTGGATGTAATGTATGAAATGTAGAGGAGGAGTATCTGTCTCCACAGTGAATCATCTGGTTAGTGTTTGACAGTTATTTGTTTGTGCTTTAGAACATAACTGCTGTGAAACAATCAGAAACTTCTACAAGCAGAATCACTTTTTTTTTCTGTCGTTCACAGCACCGCCGCTCTGTCTGTCTCATCTACCGCTCGCCCTCTCAGCTGGCTCCCGCAGTCTCTTTCTTTTTTAAAATGAGTCGGGAAGCTGACAGCAAAGCTTAACTGTACTTTTTATGTTACCAAACAAAGAGAAATGCTCTCCGCTCATCCTAAAATGGTCCTAAATCAATACTAGATTACTTCCTTGTTTTATGAATGAAGCGGTACATGAGCTGACGCAGCGGTACTGTGTGTGTGTTTCACCAATCAGCGACGGTGATCCCTGCAAACTCCACCCTGAAAGTTCCTGTATTTTCAGAAAGTACTACCCCCGACCAGGGCTTTTTAAGGGGGTTAAATGTCTTCAGAAAATGTCCCCAGAACTTAATTTAGACCCTGGATCCTGCAGTCGAAACTCAATGACTTCCTCAAAAGGTTCCTAGTTCTGAGGGAAAGTTCCTCTGGTTAAAAAGTTTCTTTAGAAAAATATATTTTTCGGCATGTTGTTTCTTTGGAATCCTGTGGTATCTGATAGAACATGAACATCCATCAATGATCATCAGCCTGACTTGTGTGTTTTGTTGTGCAGGTACAAAATAACTACTGAGAAGCCTATGGGGGCAATAGCTGGAATACAGCGGGTGGAGGAAGGGCCTATAGAGTGGAGCTACCACCTACCTCACAGCTGCCAACTCTCACAGTATGTCACCTGATGAAGAGCACTCAAATATGCATCTCAGTGACTCTTAAACCAGAACATGTGGTGCTGACTTTGTCCTGTCTCCATCTATTTCTCTCCCATTCTGTCCCTCTCTGTCTGTAGGGGTCTGACGGTGCAGCTGGTTCCAGTACTAGCGGGTATACTGGAGGCTGACCAGGAGAGGTGTTGGGGTTTTGACCAGTTCTTTAAAGCCACCACAGACACACTGCAGCGGCAGCCAGTTCACCTCTTCTCTCTGCAACAGGCCATGGCGCATTGTGTCTACATACACCACTACAACACGTAAGTCTGCACAGGCGTATCGTCACTCACATTATTCTGATCAAACACAAATAAAACAGTCTACAGACTACAGGACTGTTTAAATTGGAGCAGACTGAAATATAAAGCATTTTTCGCTCATCGTCAGACTAGATTTCCAGCAAGTCCTGCAGGTGTGACAGACTTCAAGAGTCAGTAAACCTGAAGGAAAAATTATGAGGATGCCACAATTTGTCATGTCATGTTAATTTTTTGAAACTAGTGTTTCAAACTGCAGAATTTTACCCATATTTGTCCTGACTTTTTGTGAATTTAGTAATGGTGGTGTAACAGGTGCCACAACATGAAAGGAGGGGAAGTGGTTTGCTTTTATGGCTGCACAAAGATTGTTGCATATGATATGCAAGTTGTATTTTCCTGACCTTTAAATGTGCTTTGCCTGTTCCTGTTTTTGTTTGCTTTACAGCCTGGTACAAGATTAGGTAGGGTTTTAGAACAAACTGGATCCATGTAAATTAGGTAGTGCAAGGTGGGATGTTGCTATTGTGGTTAAAAGTTGCCTGTAGTTCTTCCTAACCATCAACTATGTCACTGTCACGTCAAATGATGGCGCTGGATGCAGGAAGAACAACAGATTTTGCAGCTGCAAACTCAATTAATGAATTGCTTCAGGATGCAGAAACAGACCTGAAATTATAAAATGTGTCCAGCAGCCAAAATGCTTTTTCTCCCCTCAATCCTTTCAGGGTGTCAGTATTCTTTGAGGAGGTGGCGTCTCAGACTGGTATAGCAGTTCAGCATCAACATCTGCTGTACCTGGGTCACGACCTCCCTCTGGAGGGCAACATGAAGGTGGTCAACCTCCCTCGTACTTCACCTGACCGGCCCCTCATTCTGCTCAGCTACGGGCCTGAAGCAAATACCAGCCTGCCCTTCAGAGAACGTAAGACAATCAAACACACGCACACCTTTGATATGTTTCTGTGAAGTCTTGAGCTTTCCTCTTCTTTATTCTTTGATATTCCCCCCAGGGAGATATGAAAGGGTTTTGATAGGAGGTGTATTCCAGCATCACACTTACTCACACAACACATAAAATATCTTTGTGAATCAACTGTTTTATGCAAATTTTGTCTAGTAATGTTTATGTGAATGCCAATCCCAGATATAGGGAAATGATATAAAAAGAAAATAATCACATTTGAAATAACATGTGCATACAATTATTAATGCCCAAGCGCACACACACATATGCACACACTGTTTCCATAAGTATTTTTGGGGTGTGCTCCTCTGTAGCCGAGACTCCAGTCATCCCATCCAGGTTTGACGTTATGGCAGACTACAACTTCTCCAAGGTACTGCTGCTCCGCTGATTTTCTTTGCCAGCCTTGCCTAATGTCATGTTCATTTTTTATTTTTATTTTACGTATTATAAGCATCCAATCAATTATTTATTAACTCCTTTACTCACCCTCTTCTCTGTAGGTAATGGTGGGAGTGGTCCACCAGTATCTGAGGATAGTACAGTTGCTGCACACACACCGAGAGCTGCTGCTGCAAGGATACTACAGCTACATGTGAGAGACACACATACTGTACTAAAATAAGGATTATTTGTCTTACTGCACTGAGTGATGTACCTCTGAGGTTATATACTGACTCTAGGTAATGACCCTTATCTCTCCTTTATCTCCTCTCTCACACTCTTATTGTTCCTCAGGATGAGGTTGCGCAGGGAGTGTGAAGAAGCAATGCACAGTATCGCGATGATCACCATTAGACTGCAGTCTTGCCTCAACGTAGAACACAGGACTCACAAACTGTGAGTGTATCTACACACTTTTTGAGCTAAATGAAGGGAATCTGTGATATCACACTTACACAGATATGTGTTTGTATGATTTACATTATGATACAAAGCAGTAAGGCAGATGGAGCTACACTTGCTTTTTTTAGGCTGAATTTGCCACCATGAGTGTGATGTAGGTTTGGATTACTCACTGTATCATCTTAACTTTTGTCAATGTATGTTGTGGATTCTGAAAGATGCAATTTCCTTGACAAATGTAGACCGAGCATATATTTTATATTCAACCTACAACCTCCTCTTCTCCCCCCTTTCTCCTCCCATATTTGTTGTATCTTTATTTTTCTTAGAGGCCATTATGATTCAGAAAACCAAGGTTCAGCTGAAAGCAGGCAAAAGCTGCATCTGGTGAGTGGCGTCAGGAAGTTTCACAGCTTGACTCATGTGGCTGATGGAAATGGTGTTGGTGTTTTTTTTCTGTATTTTTATGCCATTGTTCCTTCATTAATGAGTGTGTATCGTGGAGAATTGCGGATCATAATGAAAAGAGTGGTGAGAGAAAGGCTGGCATGCAGCAAAGGTGTTGCAGACTTTTAACCTGTTTTGATGGCTTACTATTGGCAGGTATCAGCCCTGCTGGCACTAACTTAAAGGGATAAATTACCTCACTATTGAAAGCAGGACTGGGTATTTTTATTTGAATTCTAGCAATGATATTTTTACAAATGCCTTACTCTGAGAAGTATAAACGTGTTTTTATACTTTTTTTCCCAAACCAAGTCAAACTTGCAGAATGTGAAATGTTGAAACACAAGCAAATATATGAGAATCTTAACCATATAAAACAGTCTTTCTATTTAAACAATAACATTTATTGTCCGCTTTAAAAATGGACACATTTCGGTCAGCACTAAAAAATTGATGAGGTTTGACATTTAGTCGTAATTATACACAAGATTCAAACCCACAACACTGCAAAACAACTGTATTCTAAGCCCTGGGATTTCTCTCTTTTTAGTATTTTTACTTAATTAGACATTGCAATAGCACAAGTGAGTAGAAATACTGAATAGACAGAGGGGCAACATGGCTGGACTCAACACACATTTAATTTGAAATGCTGAAAATGTAAATTAATCCAGGATTATGGACTGTAAACCATTCATTTTGTGGCAGGATTGTGATTTGTTGATTCAGATATGAGAGTCTGTGGCTGCTGTCTCTACAGGTCCGTGAGCACTTGCCCATATACGCTTCAGGAATCCAGGAGTTTCAGAACCGACTGGATCATCTGCAGATAGAACAGGCCAAGCTAGCAGAGACGCTGGCCAATGACAAGAGGTACTGCAGGCACGCAGGGATTCAAACCTTCAGGGTAGCCTCATGAGTTTGTGATGTTTGAACGCTGACCTCTTTTCTCCCACAGCTGTCAGAAGATGGAGATGCTGCTGCCGAAGATAATGGCAATTCATCAGCATTACCGTAAAGACAGACAAACTGGCAGTATGTATGTTTTTATTGTTGGTGTATATACTGTATCTTTATTACTCTTTTCTGTACATTGACAATACCTTACTGTTTTCTTATTTTCACCCACAGAGTTGGCATATAATGACGAGCAAATACACAAGTTTGAGAAGTGAGTATGTGTCCTGCTCACTCAGCCTGTGAAGGATGTTATTCTGAGCGCTCCTGTAATCTGCTTGTCACTCTTCCTTCCCAGAATCCACCTGTCGTCCCACATTAAGCGAGTGAAATCTCTCCTTAGAGAGGACTGCGTGCAGAGATACAAAGAGCTTTTGGCCTCAACGAGGACGTGGAGCAGGTCAGAGCAGGCTCTCGAGTCGCATTTTTAAACTCCAAACACACAGCAGATTCACTTCAGCTGTGTTATGACACGGTCTTTCACACGGATGATGAAGCTTATATGAAGAAGATTAACACAGGACAGTAGGACGTTGCTATTCAGCAGTCCCTCTCAAACAGATTAAATTGGTAGTCGGCATTATTAATCTTCACTTCACACTTGTTTATCAAGTGATATTGAGATTATATATTATATATATATTAATTCCTTTTCAATTCTTCAATTTAAAATTTTCGTTTCAGACGGTTAATACAGGTACATTCAGACAGACAGTATGAGAAAAATAATTTGTTTTTTGACCATTAAAGGAACAGTGCGCAGCATTTTGGGGGTTTTATTGGCAGAAGTGGAATATAATATTTAGAAGTATGTTTTCTTTGCTGTATAATCACCTGAAAATAAGAATTGTGTTTTTGTTACCTTAGAATGAGCCGTTTATATATACATAAGGAGTGGGTCCTCTTCACGGAGCCGGCCACCGTGTTTCTATAGTAGCCCAGGATGGACAAACCAAACACTGGCTCTAGATAGGGCCATTCGTGTTTTTACTTTTTCACCACAGCCACCGTAGTTCTCCAACACGCTTGGCACACTGGAGAAGTTTCAGTTGGTTGAACTCTGCAACCTCACAACTAGATGCTGCCAGATCCTACACTCTGCTCCTTTTTAAAGCATGTAAACATGCTCCAGTAGAAACCCAAAATACAAGTATGAACCTGAAAATAAGCATGATCTGTCTCATTTGAGAGAAAGGTTAAATAATAATTTAAAAAAGTCAAAACTCTGTGTAAGTGGCTAATTAATAATGCATTATTTGTTAATAAATTATCCAGATTATTTGTCAACACATCTTTTGCTAATTTAAAATTGACCATAGCAGATTTCAGTCTTTAAATTTCAACATTTTCCGCATTGTTTTCTCTCCTTTTTGTGAAATCCAGCAGGCCATCGGCACATTATAAAGATGGTAGCCTTGACTTACTGAAGTGTGTCCCCTCTCTATTTGCAGTATTTTACTGGAGATGCAGACCCGACTGCAGGACTTCAGCTCTTTCTCCACAGGCTTGTTGGCAGACCTGGAAATGAGTGAGCAGCGGCAAAATAAGGTCAACATTTCACTTTCCCTGCAGATCAGATATTGTAACATAACAAAGACACTGATTAAAAAAAAAGTTCTGTGATGTTTTTGATGTTTACTCTTGTTAGATTTGGGATTATTATTTAAACTGTCATCTCAGTGACGTGATGATGTAACGTCTCCTCTGTCCTCCTCAGGCTCTGGACAGAATCCTCTTCGCTCTGCAGTCCAAGCGAACAGGACAACCACCCGAGATCGCCCCCAGGGACAAGGACCAGATGGTCTCTAGGTGTGTGTTACATGTGTGTGTTGCATGTGTGTGTGTGCAAGATAGAGACGGTCGCTTAATTCCCCTGATAACACATCTTCCTTTGTTCTAGGATGCACCATCTGAAGGAGGAAATGGAGATTTTGGTGAGGGAACTTCAGTGCAACAACAGCATTATTGAGAGGTTAGTAGAGTGACCAACTTCCTGTCTCTGTTGAAACTCACACGCCCATATACAGAGGGAGAGAACACATGATGTTGATAGTTTGTATTTTTTTTTGCCCTGTAGTCTGGGAGCAGTGAACCCTGCAGCAGCTCTGGATCCGAGCTTGGCCAGACCTTCTACACTGTGACAACAATGCAGCATCTTTGCATCTTAACTCACATCTCTCTCTGACAATCACATAGTTTTAACTGACACTCAATGAACAGTTATGGACAATGTACCGGATCTTCTTTCAAGGAGCGGCTGCAGCCCCAGCCCCGTGCTGTATGAAGAGGAAGCAGCCGAAGACAATCAATAAAATGTGAATCTCAATTTAGAGATAAGATGCACAGAAAGGAGAAAGGAAATGCCACTGATGGACTTTTAGTCAGTGTGTTTGTGTGTGTGTGGCTGGCGGCTGAGTACAGCAGTTCAATACAAACCTCATTAATGCCTTTAGTGTTATTGTATTTCTAATAGGCTGCCACAGTGATGTACCGTCAGGATAAGCCAAAATGAATGCCAAGTCAGCTGCTAGAGTATTTTTCTAAGGCTGAGTTTCTTCTTTGTCCCACAGAAGAAGCACTGTGGAACCTGGAGAACCTTAAATGATTAATTTAACCAGACTGACCCTATGTCTTTCCGTCAGTCTGTCTGTGTGTGTGTGTGTGTGTGTGTTGAAGGATTGAGACGTCTATTGTCTTCTTCCTAATGGTTGATCATTCCTGTGATTTCATTTCTAGGTTTACTTGAATAGTGATTGATTGCATCTTTTGTCAGCGACTCCAAGCACACAGCACTGTCGTTTTTGAAGCGACATCTCTCTTCCTATTGATGTTTAACTTGAATGATAAGTTATTTCTTTGTAGGTTTTACTGTAAAAGAGAAGTATCTAAATCAGGGAAACTCAGTACTCACCACCGTGTCTCCTTTTTAACAGAAAGTCCAGTGACATTAGAGCAAATTATCAGGATGAAATGCCAGTGTGGTTCACGTGGTGGGGAAATCCCAGGGTTTGTTATTTGTTTATAAAGGGGTCACAGATGATGCACAAAGTTAGAGAAAATAAAAAAAATACTTTTGTACTTATAAACTTTTTTTTGCCATATTTTCATTCTCTCTTTCATTTTTGTTTTGTGAAATGATATTATCTGACGAAGTAATTCAGGCTGAAAAGTGAAAGTAAAACCATTTCATGTCCCGTCTTGTAAGTTTAAAGTCTCAACATACCTCAAGTTCTGAAAAGTAAATAAGGTCATGAATGACTTTGTGACAACAGTACACTCATATTTAGTCTGTAGTCAAATCACTTTAACATTAAACTTGTTGTGGGAAGGTGTAACCGAGCTGGGAGGATGAAAAGTCTCAAACAAAACAGAAAACAAGTGAGCTGTTGTGACACTGCAAAGTATTGAGAATGAAAGTTCTCTCAGTTTGCGTAGGAGTGGTGTGGGTGTCCTCGGGGGCTTTCTCGATTTAGTTAGGGGGACGAGCTCAACTGCCTCTGTGGTTTTATGCCGCTCATATGACGTGCTCTTGGCAAAGTGGAACATTTTATAAATGTTCCTGTTACTAACCCACACAAACAAGTCTGACATTGTGATTTTATCACTACACTGTTCTATATCATATCATCATATATTCAAGACATACTGTAGGCCCACTTATAAGTCTCGCTGTGCTGTCAATTGTCAATATCAAGTAAACTACTATATGTCAAATACAGTGCTCTTTAATATTTTTGCTCTACCATATTTTTTGAAAATCTTGGCAGTACTGTATAGACATATTGTAATTCAAGTGTTCTGAGAGAAAACTAGACTTCTACACCTCCTCATGGCTCTGTTTTCAGGCTTTAAAAAAATCTATCCCTTGTAAGGGGACTGTCCAATCACAGGTCATTTCAGAGAGAGAGGCAGCTGTCAATCACTCGCAAACTCCGATCAAACGGTCAAACTAGGCAGCGCCGATCAATTATGAACCAATATTCTGTTACTGTAATGCCTAGTTTTCACCTCTAATGTTTTCAGAATCATCTTGTAGTGTACTGTTTAGCTGTAAAATGTGCCAAACAAATTACAGCGAGTCATCAGGTAGTGAAGTGTTGTTATAAAGTGAACTTGAAAATGCATTTCCTGCTGAAAATGCATGGGAATGCTGACTATTCATCATACACTAACATAACACATTGTAATGCACGTCAACTGTAAAATAAAACAATAACAACTGACACAGTTTAAATGACAAAAACACAAAGAAAATAGAAAGGCTCCGACTGAATCTATCATGATCTAACAGATACATATAATTTATATGATGTGTATATCAGACAGATGAATTACTTTGCTAAACACAAAGAGAGACAGAGAGAGAGAGAGAGAGAGAGAGAGAGAGTAGTATTTGGGTGAAATAAACCTTTAAAACTATAAGTGGACAGAAATAGTATTCAAAGAACAATACTGGAAATGCTTAATCAGCATTCCCACAATTATAATAAATAAGAGTCAGGGCTCAAAGAGCCAGGGAAAGATAGTAGAATTAACAGCTCATACTTAATTGGGAGTGTGTATGAACTCATGTGGGTGTGAAACAAAGTATTTGTTCCAGTAAGAAGCAGCATCATTGTACATTTGAGTGCCTATATAAAAGTAATAAATTATTAAGTATAATGCCAAATCAAAGCTATACAGTATGAACCAGCTGGATTGGTGCGCGCTCCTGTCGCTTTAAAGGGAGCGCGCTCCCGACATTAAAGGCTGTCACATCCCCCTTGCTGCGTCATCACTACTACACGCTTGTCGCGGGCGTGAGTTTAGTTTACATTCAGGGCACGGAGTGAAAACACGCACCAGAGAGCAAACACAGACACAGACAGACACACAGACACAGACACAGACACAGACACACAGACAGCATTACAGGCAGCAGGAGAATGGCGTCTGGTGGCGTGGTGGGTCAGCACCCGGCTCCTCACAGGCTGGACTCGGAGCCGCGGCTCTTCAAGCTGTCCGGGAGGAAGAAAATCACCCTGCCGAGGAAGTCCTCCTGGGAGAAGATGATGTTCAGGAGGAGCTCCGGGAGCTCCGGGAGCGGCGGAGGGGACTGCGGGTCTGTCTCTACTGAGGAGGGACAGACGGGGACTCATCATGTCTTAATGTCTCCGGGAGCAGCGGGAGGACCGGCGGAGAGAGGAGGAGGAGGAGAGATGCTGCCCGGTGGAGGATGCGGAGCTCCGGCTGCTGCGCCACGTAGCCCGGACCGGCACCGGAGCGCAGACAGAGACAGAGGACATCAGAGCATCTCCTCCTCCTCCTCCTCCTCCTCCTCTTCCTCACACAGCACCGGCAGTCTGCATCTGGAGCGGCTCACACAGGGCAAGACTGGAGTGGTGAAGCTGGCCCGCACCGAGCCGGCCCGGAGGGGGGCCTGGTCCATCTTCCCCCGGGGGGTGGAGCTGGAC
Source organism: Sebastes umbrosus (assembly GCF_015220745.1). Taxonomy (NCBI): domain Eukaryota; kingdom Metazoa; phylum Chordata; class Actinopteri; order Perciformes; family Sebastidae; genus Sebastes; species Sebastes umbrosus. The sequence goes on along the minus strand of NC_051269.1, from coordinate 30,098,511 downwards.
CCCCGGGTGAGGACCGAGAGAGGAGAAGGTCACCGGTTCGAGTCCAAGTCCTGCACGAGGGACTGGTGTGATGCATGCAGCCGTCAGGTCACTGCAAGGACACTCAAGTGTCAAAGTAAGTAAAGTCCTACAAATCATGTATTTGTTTGTCTCTTCTTTGTGCATGCAGTGGAAGTAAGAGAAGAAGAAGAAGAAGAAGAAGTGGATATTAGATATGCATTGGTACTGTTGCATATGTGAATCCAAAACATGCATTTTAAAGGGACTGTTTGTAAGAATGAGAAATGCTTGTTAACAGCGACACCTGATGCCGATAAGTCAACGAAAGTCAGCGTCAAAACAGTGAGGCGACACACGTCAGCTAAAACCACAATATCACTCTATATTTCCGATCCCGACCCGGTAGATTTATACGTGTAAAAAGTTACAAACAGTCCCTTTAATAGTTGTTTCAGTTGTGTGATTAGTTGTATTTATTCTCCCTTATTAGATGATACACATGTATACTTTGTTAATGAATGCAGGAGGTTTTGACTTACTGGCCTGGTTTGCGTTTCTGGTACAATATTGAAGGGCAGAAGTAGCCGGGTGCTAAACTCTTCCATACTGGTGCCTGTGTGTGTTTGTACACAAAGAAAAGTAGGCTGTGCATGTGCCTTTGTGGCTGAGCAAGTACAGACAGGGGAGGACATTTCCAAGCATTTTGCTCCATAGACGAAGCCAAAAACCTTCAATGGAAAGCCCATTATCTTCTCCTTCCAGCTTTGCCTCCCAGAGTTCTCACTCTGGGATTTTGCAGTCAGGGCTCAAAGAGCGAGGGAAATTAGATATTAGAATTAACAGCTCGTACTTAATTGGGAGTGTGTATGAAGAAGTCATGGGTTTGCGAAACAAAGTATTTGCTTCAGGAAGAAGCAGCATCATTGTACATTTGAGCGCCTATTTAAAGGCCATTTAAAACTTGTTTTTACATAAATTGTGCCTGATATCTGTGGAGTCACATACCAGACTGTATTTACTGTCCTACTGAGAGCTGCTCAGGCTCCGATGACATCACTCCCACCTGTACAGCTCTCGGACGCAGACAGTTCGTCTCAAGCCAATTTGACCTGGCAGATATGTGTTTAATCTGACGTGAGAATACAACATGCACACCTTTTGTGTGTGTGTGTGTGTGTGTGATGGCTTTTCCGTGCACATACTGTACATGCATGCATGCTGTGTGAGTGTGAGGGCATGCGGCTGCTGACTTGGCATTGTGTCAGCAGCCCTCTGTCACGGGGAGGCTTTGGCTGCAGCACAGCGTGAGATAAACCAATTGAAGAGAGAAGTGAGGGGAAGAAAAAAGGGACGGATAAAGAACGGGCCGGCTGAAATAGAGGAACAGAGCCGAGGGGGAAATGGAACAAGAAAGGGAAAGAATGACAAGTAGTTGGAAACAGGGTGTCAGAGGAGAGGTGGAGGGAGGCAGGATGATAGGAATGAGGAGAGACGGAGAAGCTAGAACAAGAAACGATGCGGAGGAAGGACAGCCAACGCGAGTGAGGGATAGGGGTAAAAAGAGCGAGAATTTGTCCAGCACTGCAGAGCTGTCTGATTTAGTGTGCTATCAGCAAGAGCTCAGCGGAGCGAGAGCAGAGATTACTGGAGCACTATTCACACACATAGCCAGAGAAACACACACACAGAGTTTCTTTACAACCCAAGAACTTTTTGTCTCCACTAGTCTGGATCAAACTAATTAGCTCTAGTTCTCTGCTGCCAGCTGCTGCCCTCTATAGATCAAACCCTTTTCTCGGAAAACATCAGAGGTGAGTGCGGTATACAGTCATGGGGGTCACCAGGACATGTATGACAAGCGATACAAATTTAGGCATTTCAGGGTATTTCTGTGGCGAGAGACGCAACCAAAAGTGCCAAAATAGAAACGGCGCACACTCATGCATGCATGCTCCTCTTTCAACTACACCCAGTAAATGACAGGGAGTGAGAGACGGAGGCCTTGCAACCATAAACAACCATCATTCTGTCCCTTTGTCTCGCTGTGTGCCTCGCTCACTCTGTCTGTCTTTGATTTATCGCCCTCCCTGTATCTGTGTTTGGCTGGCTTTGTTGCATATGAAGCTTATAGAAACAGATATGCAGCTCTCTGTCTCTCCCGTTGGGACACTGGAGCGCTTGCAGGGCCTGTTGTGATGTGGCCTTGCCCAACAGTGGAATCTGTCAATCCAGCCAGAGCTCCCAGTCTCTCTGTTGTTGCATGATCCTCTGAATTCATTCCTACTGCTGGCTTTTGTCTGTGTTTTTGAAAAAAATCTTTATTGCTTCTCATGGGAGTTAGATGAGTGTTTGATTTGTGGTATGTCAATGTTATACAGCAGCCCCCACACTATATATACATAAATACACATCTATAGATGAGAGCCATATGGAGCATCAGGCCGTAATGGGGCATAAAATAATGAATTACATGCATGATAGTGACAGGCTAACCATTATGAGCTCTACATGTCTGCTTTACTGACACTAATCTGGCCACTTTCACTCTCCTCTGATGTTCTCCCCTTTGATTCCAAAGATCACATAACACTTTTTTTTATATGCACATGAAAACACAGTATAATACACAGAAAGAATGATGAAATACTATTATAAAGTTTTTTTTTCTTCTTCAAAAAAGTCCACTGTGCACCAGTTATATAAATCTGTACAGTAGAGTGGGGTTGCATCCTGTCGGTGGATGTTGTTATCTATGTTCTCGTGATTTGATTAGTCATCTCTCTCCGTGTTGTGACGTTGGTCAGGGCTGGCAGGAAGGAGGCAAGGAGTGAGGGAGTGAGGGAGGGGAATGGCAGCCTCCTTAATCCCAGCTCTGGGTGTCTCCTGCCTGGGATTAAGTCTCAGGGATGGAGAGGTTGGGATTACAGACTGGCAGACGGAGTCAGACGTCAGATTAACATTTAATTAAAGCTTTCAGGGAACCATGCTGTTGTGGCACCGGTGCTCTGACACTCCGGGGTTTGGTCCTCTCCTCTCTTCAACCTCTGTCCAGCAATAAGACATCTTACTGTATATACTCAATTTACACCTAGTTTCCAATTAATCCTCATAGGGGTAGCACCAGCAGCAGATGACCAATTAATGGTTTATAGCATACTGTAATATAGTTGTAAGCAAATTTAGAAAAAGTACATTTTTAAGTGTTTATAAATGTATTCATTATTTAACCCTACATGGTTGATTTGAACATGTATTCAAACAGTTAATAGATGCCTTGTAACTAAGGCTGTCAAAGTTAACGTGATAATAACGCGCTGATGCGAATTAGTTTTAATGGCACTAATTTCTTTAACGCGATTTGTGATTTTTAGTTTGTAACAGGCTCATTTTTAAATCTAGAGTGAAGATACTGACGTCATATGAAACTAGAAAACCACGGCATGGTAGCTAGTTGTAAAGAAGAAAATAACGCTCCAAACATACACTAAATTTTGGCGAGGAAAAACTGTCATGGCCAATAACCAATAACCATTGTTTACTTCTTATTAATGCTAGATAGGGATTGAAAATGAAGTGTTACCTAAAAGGTATTATAATCAAGACAACTTCTTTCACATGCACTTTGAATTAGGGCCGCGATAATGATTGTTTTCATTATTGAATAATCTTTTTTTCCAATTAATTGATTAATTGATTAATTAAAAAGCTATTAGATGTCAAAGATTAGTAAAAAAGAATCACAATTTCCTGTAGCCCAACGTGGAATCCTCCTATAATTTACTCTGTCTGACCAAAACCCCAAATTTGCATTTACAATGATATAAAAAGAGAAGAAAGCAGCAAAGCCTCAAATTTGAGAAGCTGGAACCAGAGAATCTTTGGCATTTTGCTTAATGAATGATTCACGATTTAGAGATTAGCAAAATAGTTGTCTACTAATTTTCTGTCGCTCTGCTAATCAATTAATCAACTAATTATTTAGTACTAAAGACATTCAATAAGCGATTGTTTAAAGTGGCCATGCTTGTGTGGATTTGTACCCTTCTCACCTCCACTGTGTACTTTGGCTTGTTATCTGTGTGTCTCTGCTCCTCGTGTCACAGCTCTGTACGAAGAGGTGAACGCTCCAGAAATCAAAACACAATTTCCTCTCCAAACACAATTTCACAACTAGAAAAAGCTAGAAATATGTGCAAGCGGAGGGGTCGTGAGACAGGGAGGGATACTCGCTTCGACACATGGCTGACAGGAAGCACTGAATTCACACCCAAGCCAAAACACACACACACACATTTGCCACAGACGTTCACAGTAACCCTCGCAGTGTATTCTTTATGCCCCATGGCACTCCTCTCTCTAGAGGATGCACCTTTCCCTTAAACTCCTTCTCTTCCTTATTTTACCTCCTCCCCTGGTCTACACAATACAGACCTTGTCTCAGGAACCCTCTCAGCCGTTTCACATCGATCCTCTCAAAGCTCCATTCACAGTTGAAGAAGAAAACATAGGAGGAAGGTTGTGTTAAATGGCTCATGACCCTTTTGGCCCGGCATACCACTGCTGCCGCTCTGACCTGCGATGGATGTAGTTTTAACTAGACTTCGGCCAAAACATTCCTTCAGACGTCACATGTCTTCAGCTGAAAACAAACAGAATCTGAACACAAGGCTGCATTGAATGTTGAAGAAAGCTATTGAACACATGTTCATCACATTTCTATTATACTGCATTTTTCTTCAGCTAAATGGAAAGAGTTCGCCCACTGCTTAACATTATTTGACCTTGATAAACAAAAAGGAGTAGTAGTGACAAGATAGGGCATGCAGAGCAGATAAGGGTTCTGTTTTTGCAGAAAGACCTGCATGGTGTTTTGTGCTCTCCTCACCGCTGCATCGCTGCTCAGCTGTATGTATGGCAGAACAGTGGGGATTTTCATCCAGGCTATATTTAGGTTGCCCTTGATGAATAGTGATAGGAGGACTGCGGAGGAAGAGGTGCTTAGGGCAGAGAGGACAGTACATTCTTAAGCACATGTTTGTTAAGAGCGATTTTGGATGTACAGAAACTAGGACTGTCAATCGATAGAAATAGTTAATGATGATTAATCACACCTTGTTTTATCCATTCAAAATGCACCTTAAAGGGAGATTTGTCAAGTATTTAATACTCTTATCAACATGGGAGTGGGTAAATATGCTTGCTTTATGCAAATGTATGTATATATTCATTATTGGAAATCAATTAACAATACAAAACGATGACAAATATTGTCCAGAAACCCTCACAGGTACTGCATTTAGCATAACAAATGTGCTCAAATCATAACATGGCAAACTCAAGGCAACAGACAACAACAGCTGTCAGTGTGTCAGTGTGCTGACTTGACTGTGACTTGCCCCAAACTGCATGTGATTATCATAAAGTTGGCATGTCTGTAAAGGGGAGACTCGTGGGTACCCATAGAACCCATTTACATTCACATACCTTTAGGTCGGAGGTCAAAGGACCCCTTTGAAAATGGCCATGACAGTTTTTCCTTGCCAAAATTTAGTGTAAGTTTGGAGCGTTATTTTGCCTCCTTCGCGACAAGCTAGTATGACATGGTTGATATCAATGGATTCCTTAGGTTTCCTAGTTTCATATGATTCCAGTACCTTCACTCTAACTACAACCCCCGAAGATCGATTGCGTTAATACGTTAAAGAAATTAGTGGCGTTAAAACAAATTTGCATTAGTGTGTTTTATCATTGCGTTAAATTTGACAGCCCCAACAAAAGCACATAACATCATACTCGGGTTCTGCAGTGAAAAAACAGTGACATCAGAGCATAACCTTCTTATGCCATTGCTTGTGATTATGTCATATGCTTGTGAGTGAAACTGAGGAGCACATCCTGTTCCTCCAAACTCTTCAATTTTAAAAGTAGGGCAGAAGAACTCCCAGTAGCTCTCTCTCTCTCTCTTTTTCCCTTTCACAGTGCATATTAATAACCGACGGACTGCGCATCACCTCAACCCACACATACAAGCAGCCGTACACACTCACTTGAGGTGATGCATGTCCTTCTCGCTGACAAGATATGTCACTGTCGTTGGGGTTAGACAGGATGGCTGACTCACTGCTGTAGGGTTTCACACCATGCAGACAGAAAAGGGGGAGAAGAGAGGAGGTGGTGTCGGTAACTACCTCTGCAGTGGTCTGTGACGTTTCTGCTCTATTGTTTGGAGATCCCATCCTGTTCTCTACTACTAAATGAAGTGTGTACAGTCAACCACCGAGGGAACGGAGAGGAGAAAGGCTCCTGTTGCTGGAAAAGAGAGGAGAGAGGGGGAATAGAGGAACCAGGATTGCGAGGGGGTCTCTGTCTCTTTAAGCTGGCTGTTTGTTGCTGCAGAGTGTGTGGGTGCTGCAGTAGAGACAGAGAGAGAGAGAGAGGATGAGGGAGCATTGATAACAGAGAGACGTTCGAGAGGAACAAGTAGCACAGCAGAGACTCAGGGCTCATGTCACGCTGAAGTGTGACGAAGCTCGGCAGGTGCGGACCAGAGGAGGAAAGTGTGAGGCAAGTAGAGAGCTTTAGGGAGCGTGTGAGGAGTACAGGTGGAGGGGTGGCAGAGCGAGAGGAGAGGGGGCTGTTTATTCGGAGCGTGGCACCGGTGGCAGAGTGGCTGCGCTGGGATGGCAGAGGGGGGAACTGGGGGGGCTGGCGCTGGGGCAGTCCTCAGAGGGACAGAGGCAGCCAGGCGCCGGACAGAGGCAGCCAGGCGCCGGAGAAGACGACAAGCGAGGGTTACGTGCACAGGACGGTGCCGGCCGGATGGTGCCACCATGCTCCTCCATCCATGGCACAGATAGCACCTCCTGTCCCGGGGCAGGCGGATGCGAAGAGGGAGGAGGTAGGGGTGGGGTTCGGGTCAGGGGGAGTTGAAGGCGTCAGGGTGGGCAGGGCGTTTCTCGGCCAGGTGTCGCTGCATCTGGATGAGGTCAGGGGTGATTCTGAAGGGGAGGCCGGAAGCGCCTGTTTCGGACAGGTGTCACGCCGGCTGGGGCGGCTGCTGAAGAGGCTGCCCAAGTCTCGCTCCTGGAGCGACAGCCTGCGGATCCTCCGACGATCGTCCTCTAACGGATCTCTGCTCACCACCTCAGGTATGGAGAGGAGAGTGAAGTGGTAACAACTGGGGAATTGAAACTTAGAAGTTGTACATGGAATTGGTGGTGATAGAGGTCAGTATTTTAGAAAAGGTGATGAGTAGACAGGTTGAGCCGGGGTTGGCCTCAAAGACAGGCTGTGGGCCAAAATATTTGGGTATTGTGTGCATCAGTCCGTCTATCTGTGAACTGCAAAGCCCTGTTACTCTTTGTCTGTACCCATCACCCCCCTCTCTATCGGCTGATCTATCCCTCTCGCTTTTGTGTAAGAGCACATAATGTCCATGTGTGTGTGTGTGTAAGATCGTGTGTTAACAGTGAGGACACAGGCTGCAGACTGGTTGTAAACAGCAGAATAGTCCAGTAAACAGGTCAGATGAAGGCAGTTTATTCTTGCTCCAGACACACACAAACATTGAAAACCTACACAATTTCAATCAATGTCAAGAGAATTCTGCGTAAATGGATTAAAATATTGACTTTCATATTTGTAGCAGGAATTTGAGATAAGGGGAAGCCTGCTGGAGGCTGCAGGGTATCGATTTTTCCCATGTTTTCTCCAAATACAGGACTGGCTAAAGCAGTTTTTTTTGGGGGGGTGATGAATATATAATGTAACATTAGCACAAAGTGTGGCTGGTGGGTAAAAAGTGTCAGGGAGAGAAATGGCTGGGTGCTGCAGAATTATTGATTCATTCACAGCAAGAGACTGACAGCTGAGTGGAAAAAAGATGTTACTTCAGCTCTTTTGTGTTTGTGTGTGTGCGTGTGTGTGTGTGTGTGTGTGTGTGTGTGTGTGTGTGTGTGTGTGTGTGTGTGTGTGTGTGCCCTCCTGTGTAAGCCTGATAAGATCCTGAGCAAACATGACTCAGGGAGCTGCTCATCAAGAGATCACCAGTCCACCTGAGCGACGTCATGCTGCAGCCTCAAAAGCTTCAGAAACAGCATCAACAGCTGCCGCAGACAGATGTGGATATTTTTAGATGGTGTTCCCTGTGAGGAAACTCAGTTCCTCTTCTGTTGCTTCTTCTATCTATTATTATCGTCTAAGTCATAATCTTGGATGATGATATTGTCTGGCAATTCTCAAATTCTCTAAACTGCTAAATAATACAGTAACCCCGGTGACTGTATTTGTCGGTGTTTTGGGGGAGTTTTGCTCAGTGGTTGGATGTGTTCAGGGCCAAGGTTAAACTGTTATTTACACTACTACATCTTTCTTTTAGATGATGCTTTTAACAGTTCTTGCCACTATGGCTGGACAGTATTTCAGTATTACTGTATGTAAAGTGTTAGGGATTGTGATTATATGATTTTACACCTAAAAGTCACTTGTTTACTCGTCATGAAGAGTACTCAGCCTGTGAAAACAGTTGTGTTGTGTTGTCTGTGGCTCTGGGGGAACTTTCTAAAGTCTGAGAAAATAACCCTGATGATGTAATTATGTCGGCTTGGGCTTGGAGGCTAAAAGCTTTTAACAGAGTCTGTGTTACAAACCTGGGTCGTGCAGTTTGAAAGACGTGAACATTTATCAAGCATGGAGGGTCAAACGAAATTATGCTATGAAATTGAATTGTGAGAAATGTAGGATCCAGTGTTTGTTTGGAGCTTGACTCATACTAGGGACTAAAAAAACACTGTCTGATGTGAACCCCCCAGCTTCATTGAAGTGGAATACTAGATTTCTGAAGTACCGTTTTAAACCTGTATTAGGCAGGCCTAATAACCTTTCAGCATATTATAATTCAAGTGTTCTGAGAGAAAACTAGACTTCTGCACCTCCTCATGTCTCTGTTTTCAGGCTTTAAAAGATCTATCCCGTGACGGGAGATTGTGGCCAATCACAGGTCATTTCAGAGAGAGAGCGTTCCTATTGGCTGTTCATTCGGAGGCAGCTGTCAATCACTCGTGAACTCGGATCAAACAGTCAAACTAGGCAGCGTTGATCAAATATGAATCAATATTCTGTTACTGTAATGCCTATTTCTCACCTCAAATGTTTTCAGAATCATCTTGTTGTGTACTGTTTAGCTGTAAAATGAGAGAGTTTGCACTGGCTGGTGGGCGGTTCTTGGCATTTCCTCAACTTGATCTCAGAATGGCTGCCGGGTCAGAAACTTTCTGATTTTACAGTCTCTGATGAAGACGCAGTTGGCGTTAGTCTTTAATAAAATGTACTGCCTTAAATCCGTGTGCTCCAGTGTGCTCTGGACCTGCTCTCTGAAGTCTCTCCTGTTACAAGAATACTGATTCATATTTGATCAGCGCTGCCTAGTTTGACCGCTTGATCAGAGTTTGTCAGTGATTGAAAGCTGCTCAGAGACGGCAGGCTCCAGCTCGGCTCTGATTTGTCATCATGTGACCTAAGTATGGAAATGGTATGACCTATCTCAATGACAACTGAGCAAATTCCATCCACTGATGAAGGCTACTAGATGTGCCTGAAAGCTCTGGAAGAAATCTGGTGAATGGCCTTGGAGTGGCCTACATTTGCTATATCATTATACGTGTATATCAATATCAGAAGTCCGCTATAGGTAGTTACATGACCCATATTGCTGTTCTTGGGTGAGCATTTAACTGGAATTATAACATAAAAACACCAAAACGCACAAGACCATAATGATGTGGTATTCAGCCACAGAAACATTCTCAAGAAGCAAAAAATACCCCTTTAAGCATTGGTTTGGCTACATCCATTTGCAGCTCACTGTACAGAATTAGCCTTTAAAAAAAAACAAAAAAACAACAACACTGAAGGCTGTGTTCTTCTCCTGTTTGTTTGGTTAATTCAGGGAGCATCTGTAGCTTGACAGATGGAGGAATTGAATGAGGGGAAGATAGAGATGCTGCGTTGATGAAGATAAAGAATGTCAGTATCAAATATGAAATTATTGTTTGTGCACATATACACACAGATGTCAAGGGGAACTGGGGCGGCATATTATATTTAGGTTAGGAGAGATTTGTTTGCTCACGTCTGGTAGGTCAGCATATGGACTGTGCATCCTGGAAGCTCGATGTGTTTGAGTGAGAATGTGAACAAACGCATGATATTTAGATTTATAATGATGAACAGTATGAGTAGTATGGTACGTGAGCTATAGGCCTGTCACAATAATTACTATATCGAGTTATCGTACGATACATGGACATGACCTCAGTTATATTTACGTTGTCGACTTAGCGTACTCTAAATGAACGTCATGTGATATATTGACCTCAGTTATTTTCACATAATCAACTTATCGTGATATACGGACATGACCTCAGTCATTTTGACAACGTCGATATTGCTCGTTGTGTTTACATGTGTTTGTTTACCTTAGAACGTCACCAACATTTTAGTCAACATGATGCCAGAATAAACAGCAGGGTTTTCCCTACCATTATATATTTATATATTATTTTTTATAAGACTTGGGCAGACATTGCACATTTTTGTTAAAAAAGAAAAAAAGAGTCCATTTTATTTATTGTTTTGGTTGTGTGGTTTTATTTTATTTATGTTTTTTTAACCCTAGAATAAATCATTCCTACGACAATATATCGTCCGACAATATTAGTTACCGTTACAGGCCTAGTGTGAGCCTCACAGTAGGAGAACATGGATAACTGCTCCAAATGAGCTATGATGGGATCAGACTGATTAAAGACCCCCAAATCTGCTCTTAATTCCTTCCTAAGACCTGCAGAGCCCCCTTTAGGTTCATTTGTGACTGTGTTAATATCCTCACCCCTATGTTATAGCTAACTTACCCCTATTTATCCCCTCCCTCCTCACGCAGACAGGGAGCAATCTGCTATCTGGTGCCGTACAGACATCCTCCATGACCTGAGAAACACTGCTAATCTGTGTCTCTACCCTCCCCTGTCTGTCCCACACCCACTGCCTCCCAGAAAAAACAACCACCCACATCCCCTATCTTCCAAAAAGGGTACAGGCAGTGATGCAGAAATGAGAACGAACGATGGGAGTGGAAAGACAGACAGAAAAAAAGAGATTTTTTACTCAGCAGGCTCCTCCACCAAGACAATCTGAATGTCCTCCTTTTAGAACGGGATTGTCATTTAACACGCTGCAATCGAAGCTCCTCCTTTCCTGTCTCCACTCCTCGCAGTTATCGACCCGAGTGCAGCAGAGGAAGTTAACGCAGCCGCCACATATAGATCTTTACACGCTGCACATCTAAGCTCCCTCATCTCTTTCCACTCCTTCCTCTCTTTCTCCATCCCCATCTATCCGTATCATCGTCCAGCTCTGTCTGGAGGCATTTTAAAAGCAGTCAGACTGGAATTGATGGCAAAGAGGGAGTCTGTGCACGCATGTCCTGCCGCGGAGGAGCAACCAAAGGCCAGACTACCATGGCGACACATAACACCACAGCCCTTCCTCTTTATTGAGACAACACACACAGACACTAGACTCCACGGCTCTGTGCAGGTCAAACTGATGCTGATGAGTGTTTACGGCTCAACTTCATTACAGTCATCTCTTCGTTGTCATGTCCTCGCATGCAGGTGTGGGTGCACGTCCGTGTGTGTTCACTGTCAGCAAAGTGTCTAGATTGTATAATAGCTCTATTTAACCAGGAAATGCCTCGCTGAGATTAAGCACAGGAGCGTCCTCGCAAAGACACCAACTGCACGTAGAAGGTACAAAACATATAATTCAGACCTGATGATAATAAAACAATCAACAGAATCATAGTTCTGCAGTTTAACAGGCAAAATAGCTTAAAAGCCAGTTAAATAAAATGGAGTTTCGACACTGACAGCTATATTAGCTCACCTTCAAATCATTTTAAAAGAGTCCGTTGAGACAGAAGTTTTGTTTGTGACTGAAGCACTTCCCAGTCAAAGGGAACAGAGTACATGGAAGCTCTTTTCCCTGATTCAGCACAGACTTTTAAGAATCAAAGCAAATAAAGCAAAGGTAGTTTCCAGCCTAATTCACAGTGATAAACATGGAAGTAAGATGAGTCTGTGCATGTGCCGAATCCAGTGACTCTTCTTAGAAAACCTGTTGTGGCATTCCCGTCCCGTGGGCAACTTCTCCTAAATTTCCAGGAGAGGAGAATTGGCCTCGCTGTCTTTAGGTTAAAGCAACTTCCCCATTTGATCGTCAGTGTCACCATGTACTTTCCACAGAAGAGCAAAAAGGGAAACCCCCTACAAGTCCTAACACGGACTCCAGCGGGGAGTTTTGTCCCACCCATTCAAACGACTCACACAAGAAAAATGGTCCTTTTTGCTGACTCCCCCCTCTTTCGCTTTCTCTTTCATTCTTCTCCCTCACTATTCGCTGTGATTATGTCGGTGTCAGCATCACGTCTACATAACCTTCAGTGCCCCTCTGGGTCACTGGATCCCTACTGCAGTTTCTCAACCAGCTCATTAGCACTCACACATGCATGGTACAGCATCGCAAGGAGGTACACCTACTGTAACACCTGGCCTGTGCACACATCCACACGCCTAGTATGCATACTGTACATGCAAGAACAAGTCGGACTCACTTGAGTTTCACATTTAGTCCAGCACCTTGTAGCTTTACTGTAACACCTGCTCTAAATGAAACCTAATCCTATAACTTTAATATAACTAGTCCGAACTCACGTTTTCACAAGGATGTCAGCAAAAATACACACTGAATCATCACCACAATGTTTTGTTTTGTTTATGTGTACGTCTGTGCTGATTTCCTTGTGTGTAACTACGGTAGCTACTCTATGTATGTGTGTGTGAGTGAGAGGCAGAGTGTCTTATCAGTGTGGGAATAATGTGGATGGTTGGTGAACCGTGACTTGCTGACGGTGGTGTATCTCACTGTAGGTGTGGAACAGGGAAAAATCTCTGAGCGTTCCTCCCATTTTTTCGTTGAAGCTCGCCCAGCTGTAATTCCTGTCTCCTAAATTAATTATCAGGAGAAAGACTAAGGGCAGGGTCTTCTTTAAGTAACCAACACCCGCAACACAAACACTTACTTCTGTCTGGAGAATGACAACAGAGGAAGATTAAAGACACCCTGAGGAGTTTTTGACCACTAGTAGCGCTATGGAGCACTGTTTTTAAAAGTAGATAAAAAATTTTTTTCGGTGAGTAGCATTGAACATAAACAAAAAACCTCCACAGGGCATCTTTTAAGGAAAAAGTTGGACCTTTAGGGAAATATGCTCCCATGTCTGTACGGCAAATATGAAGCTTCTGCCAGCAGCGTTCTGCCACGTTCTCATCCCGACTCGTCGACACTTTGACAGACCCTTGGCGTCACTTTACGGTCACAGTAAACACATGATTAACGTTGTGAATTCAAACAAAAACACTTTAATGTGGTTTAGGCAACAAAACCATTTAGTTAGGTCTAGGAAAAAACATCATGGTTGGGTTTAAAATTACTGTTTGTAAAGTGAAAATGAAACGCACAGGAGCCAAACTGTGTTTTTTTTTGCTCTTTAAACTACGTCACCACACTCCCCGATCTCTTTCTCTATCTAATAGTGCTATGGATGGGTTTCCATTGTAGTTTGCTTGTCAGCCTGATGCGTCTCATACAGGCACTAAAAGGTGCTTTGCACGTTGGCATCACACGCAGACGGTCATGACAAAGCATCGGTATTTGACGCTTAACACTAAGACTGGAAACAGCTAGCCTGGGTCTGTCCAAAGGCAACAAAATCAACCTGCCAGCACCTTTAAATGGCGTTAGCTTTTTTATGGGGGTTTTGTAGGTGGTTTGGATCAAGCAAGGCTACAGCTCTTTCTTGCTGTTTCCAGTCTTCATGCTAAACTAAGCTCTTCATATTTACTGTACAAACATGAGAGTGGTATCGATCTTCTCATCTAACTCTAAAGTAATTGAAGGAGCGTATATTCCGAAATATTGAATATTTCTGTTAGTGTAAGTATGGTCGAATATAGACGTAGAGGCACAATCTGTATCCAGAGTGAGGGTGGATGGAATAAATGAAGGAAAGCAGGACAGGAAAGGAGTTTCTCTCTTCCTTTCCCCTGTGTGCTTCCTTTCTTTTTCTCTTTCTGCAATGACCTCTAAACTGTCCTGAGCAGAGGATCCCTTATCTGAACTCTACTCTTTCCTCAACACATCCCTCCTGTCAGCGAGCCACTGCAGCCCTTCCTCTATTTCTCTCACTCTCTCTCTCTGCCAACCTGTCTCTGTCACATACTTGTGTCTATCTCCCTCTCTTAATGCACTGACCTTTAAACTGTCACGAGCAAAGTATCCTCTATGTGAACTTTCCTCTTTGTTAGACACATCCCTCCTGTCAGTAAGCCCCGTCCTGCCTCTCTTTACGCTCTCCTCCTTAGTCCCTCTTTCAATAATCAGATCTACTATTTTTCCATGTGCAAAATGAAGCATTTCATTCCCAAACAAGATATTCTGAAAATACTTGCAGTTACAGGCATGAAAGTGAAAGTCATCCGTGTTTGAGCTGAGCTTTATATAGCTAATTAATAACAAACATGTGGCCTTCTACCAGCGACCTTATGTAAGTAGAGCTCCTCTCCTTCCACAGTGGTCATCAAGAAGCTTGTTGCCATAGTTACGGTGCTGATGCTGAGTGTGAGAGACGCAGTGTGTGTCCCTCTCGTAGCAGGATACAGACAGAGCCACTAATATCAGTAGACAGGAAAACAACCAGGCTGAGCTCAGCTGCAGCAACAAAGAGAGATGTACCAGAAGACAATGTGTTGTTTCAAAGCAAATATTGAAGTATTCTATAAGGTTTCTAAAGAGAAGATTGTGTTGAAATCGTTTTTTATTCATTCTGGCCCGTGGCGTGTAGACTACTGTACAGTGTTTTTTCGTTTAAGAACCACAAAAAGAGGATCTGACTCAGAGTTTCCCCCCAAACGGCAGTCCTCTCTCTGCTCCTGCGGTTTTAAAATCTCTTTTTTCTTTAGCGGCGGATTATCTCGCCAACAGAGGAGGCTATGTGAGGCTATACGTCTCAGAGGAAAAGCCTCTGGCCACAATAAAGTCTAAGAGACATAAACAAGCCAGAAGCTGTCAAATGTGGGACCAACTAAAAATCAAAGAACCGTGGATTATTTTGGGAGGTTTTAGGGGAAGCACCTAAATCTATTCCTTTCTTGCTGAGCGGTGAGATGGGAGTTGACCATACAAGGGCTCCTATACTGGTACAGTACTTTTAATGTGTAAAAGGAGTCCGTCCATCCATTGTTACGATACAGTAGGTCTGTATTACATTATCTATTTGTTTCCCGAATGCTCTTTACTGGACCTTGTACATTATGTCCTTATATAAATTATGTAATGTTGGTGCATTAGAAGACCGGTTTACTTAGCAAAGTATTTCCTGCCATCTGATGATAAATGAGACGTAGAGAAGTGGATCTAAGTGGATCTTAAAGTGCAATTAGTAGAGTAAGTTTGGTAAAACTTCATTTTTACAGGTCCACAAATTTCATGGTAATTAGGTGATGATTAGCAAGTAAACTATTTGAAATTTCTTTGTAATTACTGCCAAATTACCCCAATATTTACCTCAAAATGTATTAAAAATGACTTTATTATAACAATAATATAATAACATTACAGTTTTTCTCATTCACTTTGGCTCAATTCGTGAATGAGAATATTTTGATTTCAAAACAATGAGTTCAAATCTCTAAACAATTAGTTTGTTGTTCACAACAGATTAGAATTTCTCATTCATTCAAGCAAATTGCACGTGTTTTGGCACGTGTGTGCTAAAGAGTAAGTACAATTGTCTACAATTTGCGCAATAACCACATGAACCACTTGGACATGTCTAGCTGATCAAAACTGATGATTTGATTCTCAGTGAAGTTGCAACACTGTTCACAACTTCTATACATTCCTTCATCGTTTGAGCCGTCACATGCAAAATGATTCATTCAGTTATCAAAGTCTGTCAGACATACATGTGTAGTCCATAAATATCTATGTTGAGGAGGTACAATTTGTTGTTTTTTAACTGTAATACCGAATGTTTTTCAGTGTTGCAGGGTTGTTGTTTTTTGGCATAGATGTCATCCTGTGGCAAATTTTCTGTTCACTGTATATGACTTTACATGAAAGTATATGAAAAGTGAATTTTCTGTTTATTATACATCTAGCACATTGCTACACAAATACATTTACTATATACATACTGTGCATAGACAAATGTGCATATCCTGTTTCTGTGTAACTACCACAGTATTGTAGAGTATTTTACCTACTGTTGAATTGGGAATCTAAAAAGCTCAGTGTGATACACAACAGCATTTAGCGCAACAAAACTGACATTCTGGTATAGTACAGTAAGCAGTCAGTGTCAATAAACAAGTAGAACAAAACAGAGATTTATATATAAGAAACATTTCCAGGGTTGACATCCATGGTGAAAAAACACCTAAACATTTTGACCAGTACGGCTCACACGATGACAAAACAACTTTTCATTTTGGAGGCATTGACCAGTTTACAGAGACAGTAACTATGTTTTGAGTGAGTTACTACCTTTTGCAAACATGCAATAGAGTTGTGATGCCCAATGAAACAGTTGTGACCGTTGCACTTTTACAGTTTATAATAATAATAATAATCTTTATTTATATAGCACCTTTAAAAACAGATACAAAGTGCTTTACAATAACCACAGAATACATTAAAAACACAGGGATAACAAAAGGTACTAAAAGCCAACAACTAAACACATAAAAACCTAAAGGGTAAAACAACTACAATGTCATAAAACATAAATAAAATCACAGAAAAGCAATTCTAAACAAGTGAGTTTATAAAAGTGATTTAAAAGATGCAACAGTTTAGAGAATGTTAAGACCGTTTTGTTTTTGCCAAAGTGACGGAGAGAAACTGTGAATGGATAAGTGTATCCTATAATTACCATTCAATCTACATAAAAACGAGTATTGTCAGGTATGTTTTGTTGATGAATACTCTCGCTGCAGTCTGGTACCTTGTAGGTGTGTGTCTGGCATTAACCACTAGATGGAGCAAATTCTCTGTGAAGGGAGTGTTTGTATGACTGTACATGTTTGACTCAATTTCACTTCAAACTCCCACACTGACAGATGACTATAGACAGTCTCTGAAATGAAATACCACAGTTCAAGTTCATTGTCATATGCATTAAAAAGTACAGTTGTACATTCAAATGCAATGAAATACATCTGTCCATATGGCTCTATGGTCCCTTAAAAACGATGTACAATAAGAATAATAAGAGACCACAACAATAATAAGAAATCCTACAATGATAAATAAATCTCTGTGGGTTTTTTAAGTGCTTGTTTAACCGCCTGGTAGGGCTGGGCGACTAAATACCTCAATATCGATATTTTAGGGATGACTATTGGTGCTTTCACAAAATTACACAATGAGATTTTTGATAATTAATCATCAGTAATGTGTATATAATAACAAAGTGGGTAAAAGTAAATAATAGAACAGCTAGAAAAGTCTTGAAAGTTCAGAAAATGTCATCACTTTACTATAATGCAGCCTGTAAAACCAGGAAAAGACAACACTTATGCCATATTACCATATCCAAAATCTAAGACGATATTTATAGGCTCATACTTCACAGTGTGAGGTCAATGATTGATGGCGTTTTCTTCACTGCTTCTACTGTGTGTGTTCTTGTCTCTGATTGGTCTGTTTCTGTGTCCATCAGACTGTAGCTACACCTGTCACCTGGAGTGTGAGAGCCAGGTCCAGCTGGACTGCAACCGGAAGGACAGAGAGCCCAAAGAAACTCCATCTCCCAGAAGACGCTGCTCCTCTGCAGCCCCTCTGCACAAGGTGAGCATTTCAAATACAACAAAAAATAGTTGTGAAGAACTATTTGTTGCCATTTTTCATGTGTGTGTTCCTGGTGCAGAGATGTACGTGAGTCACGGTTGGGTAATGGCAGGGTTCATTCTGCAGCATCTCTCCAAGCCTACACTCTTACATAACCATCCTCCTCTTTCACATGCTGTTCCTCCTCCTCCTCCTCCTCCTCCTCCTCCTCTTCCTCCTCCTCAGTTGTCTGCTTATGAATTTATACATGCGCTCATTTGCTTTTTTTGGTCACAGAATGTTCCCAGGACAGAATATGCTCCGTCACATAACCATCTGACGTGCCTCCCTGCCTCTCTCCTTCACCTGCTCTGTTGCTCCCTTCTCCTCCTCCTCCTCCTCCTCCTCCTCCTCCTCCTCCTAGATTCTCTCTTTTCATCTCTCCTATCCTGTAGTGATGGTTTGATTTATTCAATCAATGCTGGGCCCTGATGTCCTCACTGTCCTCAGCTTCTTTTATATGAATGTAGACTAATTAGGTTAATCGCTGCTCTCTGTAGGGACCTCCATTATTAGCTCAACCTATTGTCAAATGTTATGTATGCTAGTGGAATATATTTCAAAAGTTACATTCAAAATCTATCATTCCAGCTGTCATACTCTCATACTATACAGTAATTATGTATAATACTTATGTAAAATTCCTCCTGAAAATAGTGCTTCGCCCACTCTTTGTGTAAGCACATGTGAGTGTGCATGCTGCTCTTGGCATCCAAGCCTCGGTCACCCACGCAATGTGGTCCAAACACACACACACTCACACACGTACAGTAACATGCACAAGAGAAAACGCTGGATAACCCCACAGGCCTGCAGCAGAGCGTTGGCAGCTACTGTATGTGCCGAGGGGGCAGATAACGCAAAATTAGACCCCTAGTAGTTTGGCAGGTAGTGCTGCGCTTCCAGAGAGCGTGACATACAATCATTGTACCCTGAAACACGTTGATTGGGAACGGTGGGAATTGGAGCGAGCGAGGAGGGGGATAAATTAAGTACATTTCACCAAATGTCTTTTACTTTTGCTCAAACAGTTCAGGCTGTTTAAAACACGCTCATTTCTTTCAATATTCAACATCTACTGCAACAAAATTATGACACACACATTTTTTTGTGGAGTCATTTTTAGCTACTCGTTCTTTCTGAGTGTAATGACTGAGTTGTTAAAGATAATGAGCTGAAAGTCATTATTAAGTTGAGCAATGATGATGTTTGTCCTGGAGGTATGTGAACTCTGTGACTAAGGCCTGTCTCTCTCCTGTTGTGTTAGTGCACGAGTACTGCAGACAAGAGGAGATATGACAGTTCATTTCCTGCAGTCCTCTTTCTCCCCTTTTGCTCTGTTTATAGCTGCAGCTGTGTGTGTGTGTGTGTGTTGTTGTGTTTGTTCCTCCTCCATCGTTACAGCCCCTTATTGTGTGTGCATCAGCAGAAATTGATCCCCCTTTTTACCCCCTATACGCACATACATGCAGCACACTGGCCAGGCTTCATCGACTTGAAGCCAGCGGGAGTGTCGTTCAGTATGCATATATGTGTGTGTGTGTTTGTAGCATCCCACCCCCTGCAAGCCGCCGTCTCCCTCAGTAATTACACTGATGGGAGAAAGGAGCAGAGCCGCAGGTCATCAGTCTTCAAACCTGACAGAAAGACACCCGATGAAAAGGTGACACTCTGTCCCTGCACACTGCAGCCCTCCACTACCAGATAGGTTTACCTATAATGTCTGAGTAGACTTTAAAATCATACTATTACACACTCAGACACAGCATGTGCAGACAGATGCACATCAATCTCAGCGGTGACTGTGGCATTAGCTGCTTGGTGACAAGGGGGGGGGGGGGGTCACTGCCAGAGTCAGAGGGCAGATTTCTGGGTCAGCGTTAGGTTAGAGGTCGCCGTAATCACTATCCTGAGGGCAATCATTCGTTATTTCCTTAATCTCACTTTAATAAACCCTGTGAGCCCTCCCCTCCATCCTCCACCCTCCACCAACAAACCAGCGGTGGTAGACGGTGTCTGTCGCCTGATTGGTTTGGGTGTCGAAACAAAAGCCTCAACTAATTATGGCAGCATAAAAGCCACATGTTTACAGTGGTTGCCATGGCTTCGTTGCATCCTGCTGCAGAATCTCACTAGAAAAGCAGCCATCTTCCTGCTTCCTCCTGTCATTGCTGCACTTACGTATGTAAAACAGGAGCTGTGAGGCTTCATATCTCTCACTCATCAGCATTTCTCTTTCTACTTAACCATGCCTCTCTCTCTCTCTCTCTCTCTCTGTCTCTCTCTCTCTCTCTCTCTCTCTGTCTCTCTCTCTCTCTCTCTCTCTGTGTGTGTGTAAGAGGAAGTGGCCATGCTCTGCAGGGTGCAGTCGCTTGCAGGAAGAGAGCGAGAGTGGAGGGAGAAGGGGGAGGGTGCTTGCAGGCTGATAACACTCTCAACCACAGATGGTTGAGCAAAGGTTGCAAGAGAGTGAGGGAGCAAAGCGGGCACAGAGACAGACAGAAAGAGAGTAAGGAGAGGAGAGGAAGGGAGAGAGTGAGAAAGAGAGAGAGGCTGAGTGGGAGGCTTCTCTGGTAGTAAAGCAACGGAGAGAAGAGGAGAGAAGAGGTAGGACGGGGGTCTGTGAGCGTCTTGTTGCTGCAGCCAAGAGATCTTTACTCTACGACGCTGTTTACTCTGGACTCTGGGGACGGATGGATGCTCGCTCACACTAATGCCGGACTTGAATTGAACCGTTCTTTGTTTTCTTCGCGGTGGCTCCTCTCAGAGACGCAGACACAGACAGACACAGGAAAGCAGGATGTGGTATTGCATGCATGCCTTTATGAGCGTAGGTTTGCAGGTATAACAGGGGCTCTCAGGTGAGCTGGGTTAACTTGAAACCAACCTGTAAACTGACTCCTTGACACCAGCAACGTGCCTATGTGTGTGAGTTACATACTGTGTATGAGTGTGCACGTGTGTGCATGTTTAGCTGCAAGTGACCAGGTGCATATACTGTATGGTGCATTTGTGACACCGGCGTCAGAGCAGACACACGCGTCAGGAGGAAGTGACACGTCTGTGTTCACTCTCGGATTTCCTGGTCCCCTCTCCGGTGGCACGCAAAGCACCGAATCTAAGCCGAGTTCACCTGTCTCGCCCTCACAGGCGGGACCTAAACTCTTCTGGATGCATCAGCAAAGGAGCGCTGACTTTTTCTGGATGAGTAAAGGACAGTTAGAAGCGTGTGGACTTTGATTGTGGCTGAGTGTCACATCAGCCCCCGCGAGATAAACCAGCACTTCCTCAAACTATTAGCGTGCTGCTGCTCTGGTGCCGGCGGCCGTCTCTGGACCTCTCCATGACTGTCAATACGGTGCTGACCCCCTCCATGACCAGCAGTAACAGCATGAGCAGCGGGTACTGCAGCCTGGATGACGAGAGCGAGGACTTCACTTTCTTCACGGCCAAAACCACGTTCTTCCGCCAGCCCAAACAAGCAGCTAAGGTACAGAATCAGAGTGAGACAAACTCAGATGGGTTAGATGGTGGTTGTTTCAGTTGGGCTGGGAACCAAACTGACATTTAGATTAAAAAAACACGCTACCAGAAAGCAGAAGTGTGGAGAGGAAGTGGTGTTTGTGCATTCTTAAGTAGGCCTGTAGGTGTGTGAGCGTGTAGGACGGGGTTACTGTCATACATCTGTTGTGTCACATTGATCTGTCGGCCTTGTTCATCAACATTGATGCCTTCTGGCAGCTCATTTATCATGTGAGTGGCTAGCAAAGATTTAGCAACATAGTATGAAAACACTGTTTGGTAGAGCTGCAAGGATTAATCGATTAATTGTCAACTATTAAATTAATCACCAACTATTTTGATAATAGATTTGAGTAATTTTAAAAGCAAAAAACGTTGGGCTATCAGTCGATTACATGACTATGACTTGCCCCAAACTGCATGTGATTATCATAAAGTGGGCATGTCTGTAAAGAGGAGACTCGTGGGTACCCATAGAACCCATTTTCATTCACATATCTTGAGGTCAGAGGTCAAGAGACCCCTTTGAAAATGGCCATGACAGTTTTTCCTCGTGTTATTTAACCTCCTTCCCAACAAACTAGTATGACAGTATCCTCACTCTAGCTTTAAAACTGATCCCGCTGCAGCCTAAAAATCACAAGTTGTGTTAATGTGTTAGAAATAAGTGCCGTTAAAATACATTTTTATTAATGCGTTAACTTTGACAGCCCTAAAATAAAGTAAAATTTCTCTGATTACAGCTTCTTAAATGTGAATATTTTCTGGTTTCTTTATTCCTCAATGACAATAAACTGAATATCTTTGAGTTTTGGACAAAACCATTTTCTGACATTTTATAGATCAAACAACAATTAAGTGAGGAAATAATCAACAAATGAATCGACAATGAAAATAATTGTTACTACCTACTGTTTGGAGAGTGAGGACTTTATTTCAGACTGGTAACAACGATCAACAGAGATAATGTGTTTTAGGGCCGAAAGTAACGATTATTTTCATTGTCGATTAATGTGCCATTGTTTTTTGATTAATTGATTGGTTGTTTGGTCTATAAAATGTCAGAAAAATGTCCATCAGTGTTTCCCAAAACCCAAGATGACGTCCACAAATGTCTTGTTTTGTCCACAACTCAAAGATATTCAGTTTACTGTCATAGAGGAGTAAAGAAACAATTAAATATTCACATTTAAACAGCTGGAATCAGAGAATTAAGACTTTAAAAATTACTCAAACCGATTAATGGATTATCAAAACAGTTAATGTAATAGTTGACAACAAATCGATGAATCGTTGCAGCTCTGATGTGTTTGCTGTGTTTCAGCAGAGAAACTGAGTTAATGATGCTAACCTACAGATTCCATAGAGGCCTCTTCCCTACAGTGCGTGGGAGAGGTTTCCGTAGAAACACAGCTGATATTTTAGCACCAGAAAAAGTGTGTGTGTGTGTGTGTGTGTGTGTGTGTGTGTGTGTGTAGGGCAACTACTTGACAGTAGCAAACCATTTTCCTAGTTACCATAGCAACTCTTGTTGGCTCACACTTCCTGAGATTTGCTCTACTGTACTTTATTACTTCACACATAATTGTGTCAGATACTATAGCTCCAGTGCGTACAGTATGACTCGCTCTGCAGGGTGCTGCCTGTTTGTCGTTGGGGCTCGTCCCAAGATGCACAGCAGGTGATTGAATGGTTTTCTTTTGGAGACGTGTGACATAGAAAAGACGAAAAGTGTTTCCGGAGATGAAATTCTTGAAAACCACACAGACATTTGCATTCATGTAAAACACTCTCCAGCCCTCCTCTCCTCTTGCTGTCCTTGTCCCGGCTGTGCCTTTGGTGTCTGACTTAGAGAAGGTATAATCTCTGAATAATTGACCAGCTGTGTTGTCAGCGTGTGGAGTTAGGGTTGCTGCCGTGCTGAGACAGAAGGGTATTGGGGTTAGCCTGTCTGGGCTGCCGGCGCAGAAGCGGCCAGCTGATGATGTAGCAGCACAGTCAGCTGTAGGACGTAGGAGGGGATTGGCTCTTGAATTGCGTCTTCTGGTAGAGCATTAAAAGGAGCCATTCATTGAAAGGGTCCTGTTTATTTTTACTGTGTTTGAATATGAAAAGAAGATAATGCAAAGATCTATGTGGCATCCTATGAATACACACATTATCATGTAAAGATTTAAAAAATGTGTCACTGTGACACACTCCGGGAGATACTCACATTCATCAAAACAGTGAAAGGGGAGTTCAGATCCTCTTTTCTTTATGAATTATTTCCGGAGCTGAGCCTTTTGCTCCAGATTAGCCAGCCAGCTTTAATGTGTTTTGAGTGTGTGTGTGTGTGTGTGTGTGTGTGTGTGTGTGCGTGCGTGCGTGCCAGTGAGATGAGCAGGAGGTATGTTCAGTTTGTCCTGGTCTGCTTTTTGATGCAGTGAAAATTAATGAGTTACATCACTGTTGTATAAAAATACATTTTCACATACTAGAGCTGCAACAATTATTCGAGTAATTGAAGAAGAAGAAGAAAAAATAGTAAATATCTCTGATTCCGTCTTCTTAAATGTGAATATTTTCTGGTTTCTTTACTCCTCTATGACAGTAAACTGAATATCTTTGAGTTGTGGACAAAACAAGACATCTGAGGACGTCATCTTGGGCTTTGGGAAACACTGATCAACATTTTTCACCATTTTCTGACATTTTATAGACCAAACAATTAATCGAGAAAATAATCGTCAGATTAATCGACAATGAAAATAATTGTTAGTAGCAGCCCTGTCACACATTTACAGCATAAATCTGTGCAGTATCTCATACGCTTCACACATCAAACAATTCGTGTGTAGAGGTGGACTTCATACAGTACTGTACTGTATTAAAGGTACTATATGTAACATTTAGAAAGTCCTTGTTATTAATGACACTGATGGCCGTTAAGTGAACTACAGTCAGCATCCTGTCGCTCGTTCTCGCACTCTGTAGGCGTGAGCGATCATCCTGTGCATCGGCCAAAATAGTGACGTTACATCACATTCATATATCACCTTTACTATCTGTAATGTCCAATCTCCATGATACTAACTAGTTTGCCATTTGCGAATTACTTCAACAGCTAACATTACGAAGCAAAACCGTCCCGAGTCCTTCACACAGAAATCAGTCCACAGTCTGCTATAGGCAACGGAGAAAGTCGGGGAAGGTCTCAGCTTTTACATTACAGTCTGTTCACACGATGGCAATACGAAGCGATTAATACATATAAACAGTTTTGAAGTACTGGTACTTGAGTATTTCTTCTCTTATTACTACACCTACACTCAACTACATTTCATTTCAAGTGTTTTATGTTCATTTGAGGGAGTAGTTAGTTATGTCATAGATCAAAGACTGTACGAACAAAACATAATATACACTTTAAAATATGAGGCATAGCTTTACATTACAGTACAACGCTATAAAAAGTAATTAGATTAGCACCACTGGGACCGCATACGACAGCGAAATACTGATAACTTGTACACTAATCTTGTATTTATACATTGTGGTATGCTAATTTTAGGGTCAGAGCCTTTTTACCGTTGTTTATGTGTGTGTGTGTGTGTGTGTGTGTGTGTGTACTGCTGGCACACAGCGGCCTCTGAGCTGTGAAATAGACTCAGCGTGTGTGTTTTCCTCGAGCTTCTCCTCCTCGACACTTGACCCAGTAAAGGCGTTGTGCTCCTGTTATCAGCGTGTGCGTGTTCACCAGTTATCGTTGAATTCTGTTTTTTTACTCTGTATTATTTGAGTGTTGTTAGCTGAGTTCTGACGGCGCTCGCCTCAATGCCCTCAATCTTGGCCGGTTGTAATAGATCCTTTAGTCTAGTGTTACCTGAAGATCATGATGTCAATCGCGCGCGCGCGCGCACACACACACACACACACACACACACTTGCAGATTTGAGTGACAAAGTGAAGAGGGAGTTCAAGTTAACAAAAAGGTGGTCAGGTCCAGACAAACAACCAGGCTTGGCACATGGTTTAGTACTGACTAGTTTCAAGCAGTCATATGACCTCTCTTGTCTGATCTCATCAGAGTGAGAGCATCAACACTTACTCACGTCACCCTGAGGTGTGTGTGCGTGTGTGCGTGTGTGTGTCTGCATGGCATATGTACATATCTGTGTGTGAACCTTATGTAACAGTCTTAGATATCTTAGACTCTTAAGCTGCTTTACATCTATCTGAATCATCTATCATTAAAGTGGATTAACTGGACCTGTCACCCGTAATATTATTATTAGCAGACAGTGACCGATCATTCAGTGGGTACTTATTGCTAGAGGCTAATGCTTTCCAGGAAAAACTGACCTTCAGTTGTCGCATTTTTTCAACAAAGAGAACATATTTGATCACTTGTGTCATAGCGTGCTACAGGGAGGACGTATTTTTTTTTTTTTTTTTTTTAAAGTTATTTTTTTGGGGGCATTTTCCATTTTTATTGACAGGACAGTGGATAGAGTCTTGAAAGGGGGGAGAGAGAGAGTGGATGCGGAAAGGGCCACAGGCCGGATTCGAACCCGGGCCGCCGCGGTCAGGACCAAGCCTTAATACATGGACGCCTGCTCTACCAACTGAGCTAACCCAGGCACAGGAGGACGTATTTTTGTAGGCCAACCAGGAAGTTAGCATCGCCCTGGTTCCCTCGACAGAAAGCCAATATGATTGTTCCATTGGGTTTTGGATTATTGCAGAAAATAAGCTCTGTGGCAAACACACATTTATGGATTAATTAAACATTCGGTTCAGCAAGATAATCTCCACACATGAACACCGAGGAACGAGGCTGTAGAGGCGGACAAGTTGACTTGATAACATTTTGTAGTATCATTTAGCCATTTGTTAGCAACCGCCTTTTTTGAGACATATAAAAGCTTCTAAAATTCACGAGTGGGATATTTACCAACGTATTTTATATTGTAGAACAACACGTTAACATCTCTTCAGCTTGTGTTAACCACAGACCTTATTCAGGCATCTAACTAAAACCCCCCTGACTTACAGATGAGGGAACTGGAAGTGATAAAATACAAACTCATATCCAGGTTTAAGGACTCATTCCTGCAGCTCTCTAATAGGTACATTGTTTACCTGGACGCTCCATGCCTAGCACTGCGTATGTTGAGTGAAAATTAAGAACTTCTAAAAGCGCTAAATGCAGCAAAACCTGTTAGTTTTGGTGTGTGAGATTGGAACAGATTGGAACAGTTGACCAAGGTGCTAGTCCCCGTAAATGTTAGGTGTTTTCCTGTAACCACAGTGCAGACTGCGCAGGTCTTTTCACAGTTCACATCTCTCTCTGTTTCTGTGTTCTGCCGGTCATTCGCTCCCTCGTGACCCGGTCCAGGCAGGGCAGTGTCCCAGGACTTTGAGGAACTCTCAAGGGCGGAAACTGCTCTATTGTCCCGTTCTATTGTCCCCTGACCACTCTCACTGGTATGCAGAACGGGAGGGCAGGGCACTGCCTCTGATACATTTAGAAACACGCATACAAACGCAGGAATTCCTGCGAGGTTCTTTTCACTTTGTTGCCTTTTAGACGGGGAGGAATTTTGCATGCAAGTCATCTCAAGATGCTTTTCTTAACCCTGGATACACACTTAATGTTTATCCTCCAGAGTTTTATGAAATGTGTGTGTTTTTATTTCATTCTTTTATGAATGTGATTAGATTAGTGCACTTAGTGATTCTTCATGAGTCTGTGGAGATACAGAACCAGCTCTTAATGGACCATTATGTAATATATTTACAGTAATAAATCATAAAAGGACCCTGATATGTCATCAGAGATTAAGGAAACATGTTAAATTGAAATACTGGCTTTTCCGATAACAATGCTACAGCCAGTATGTTCTCCTTTGAAATTTCCATTCCGGTCCAGAACGTTTTTGTTTTTGCTGATGTGATCCCGTCCACTGCACATTTCGACCCCCCTTAGCCACAAATGAAACAAATTGGCACACAAACACAGCCTTCTGCAGCCATGGAAGCAAGCAAACGAGAGATAACAAAGATAAAGTTAAAGTTAGAGTCTACCCGACCTGAAAAGCCTCGCCACATCTCTCTGTGGTCCGTGTGCAGCTGGGTTATCGAGGCAGCGAGTATATGAGACAAACAGCCAGTCAAGTGATTCTGATTACTGCTGCTGGCCAGAGTCTAATGCGGTCGTGTCTAGAAGGTAACCCTCAAATTGTGGACTGCTGTTACCCATTGTTAATACTAGCTGTCAGTCCTACATATTATTCCTTTAATATTTAAATGTGTTTGATTTAAAGGGATTAAAAGGGGGATTTCTATCATTGCATTTGTAACACGCTGTGACCAAAATAGCATCTGCTGCTCAATCACTGCTGTTTCACTGCAACATGGACACAATTACCATGATAGGAGGACCATAATTGCACCGACTAGGAGTGGCTGATGATACATGTGGTAGAGATAAAAGCAGCAACAAAAAGAGTGAGCAATGTGGTAGGCAAATTATAAAATCCCCCTGTTGTCGCTGTTCCTACTCACACACAGAAAACCCCTGCTGTCCTGGCATCTATCTCCAAATGTCAGCCTTGAAATGTTATCACCGTTTTTTGCTGAGCTACACTTGTTCTGTGTGTGTTATTTATTACCACAAGGTGCCTGAGTCTATGAGACACACTCATGCACTTGCACTCTGTGTTGAATGAAACAGTGACTTCATCGCACAACCCGAGGACTCCCCTACAGAAAAGATTCCTGCCCTGCACTCTCTCTCTCTCTCTCTCTCTCTCTCTCTCTCTCTCTGGCCCAGAAAATGCAAACGAACAAGAGAAAGAAAAAAAAATGCTATTGTGAGATAGAGAGGATGCATCCCACTGTACTATAAATAACCCAGTCAAACTCTGTGTTGCTAAGGCTGGCTCAGCAGCCGCTCTTTCATCATTCCTCACCCCTTACTCGCCTCTTTCACTGCCTCCCCCTCTTCGCCTCCCTCCTTTCATTGCATCTTCCCTCTCTCTATTTTTCATTCTTACTCGCAGAGGGAAAGGAGTAATAGTGAGATGGAGGCAGTGCTGTCAATATCCTCGTGCTGTGATTGCGTGATTTGCTCCATTCACAACATTTCCTGTCCCCATGTAGAGCTGCGTGGTTGTGCAACCACGCTGAGGAGAGAAGAGATAGTATAGAGTCTATAAGAAAACCCCGTCAGCTTCAGTCCTCCTGAGGTTGATAAAGATGGAGGATAGGAGAGGGATGTGTTGTCACAAGTAGTGCAGGAACCAGCCTGGATCATGTGTAGACCTGTTTTCAACCAAATGTGACACCTTATATGCCTGCATGTCAGTCAGTCCACTTTTGTTTTTAAAGGTTTGCATGGTGGAAGCGAAGGGTTCCTCTTGATTCTGGTGCATTCAGATGTCTATTCATAAACTTGAGCAAGATAGAGCATTTGCTTTTTGTGTGGAGGAAGCAGCACCATCTGCTGGTTAAAATAAAACACTGATACTATACCAGATATGTGAATACTCCTCTCTCTTTGCCTTACAACAGAGGGAAACAAAGGAGGAAGATGAGAGAAGAACAAAGGACCTGTCAGAGGAAGAGGTGCGGACAAGGATAAAAGAGTATAACGCTGAAGTCTCTGAAAATGGCATGAAACTGGTGAGTTGTGAACACTTGTTGTAGCTGTGTACTGTATAATGTCAAACTAACTATGACTCTAGATTTAGAGCTTCCTCACTTTCATTTGATGAATATAAAACAGGAAATTCAGCTGGGTCATAATGTTGAAAAGATTATACAAAAGTAATCATAAGTAGGTTATCAGAGTGAAAGAGAAAAGAGGAGTGTGGTGTTGATTAGAATTGTTTTCCCCACTAAATGATGTCACCATTAATGATTGCATGGTTTCATTAAAATAAAGTAACTTTGATATACACAAAAAGAAAATACATTTTTGTTGTATTTTATTGATTAATATTAGGGCTGTCAATCACTTAAAGTATTTAATCGCAAATTAATCACACACTTTTTATCTGTTCAAAATGTACTTTAAAGGGAGATTTGTCGCTTTATGTAAATGCATGTATATATGTATTACTGGAAATAAATTAACAACACAAAACAATGACAGATATTGTCCAGAAACCCTCACAGGTACTGCATTTAGCATAAAAAATATGCTCAAATCATAACATGTCAAACTCAAGCCCAACAGACAACAACAGCTGTCAGTGTGTCAGTGTGCTGACTTGACTATGACTTGCCCCAAACTGCATGTGATTATCATAAAGTGGGCATGTCTGTAAAGGGGAGACTCGTGGGTACCCATAGAACCCATTTTCATTCATATATCTTGAGGTCAGAGGTCAAGGCATCCCTTTAAAAATTAGCCATGCCAGTTTTTCCTCGCCAAAATTTAGCACAAGTTTGGATTGTTATTTAACCTCCTTCGCGAGGCAGTAGAGGTAGAGGTCACGCCGCTAAGCTAGCTAACCGACAGTACCTTCATATTTGCCGTACAGGCATTAGATTGGTATCAACCTTCTCATCTAACTCTCGGCCAGAAAGCAAACAACTGTGTTTCCCAAAATATTAAACTTGAAAGAACCACATACAGTACTTCTTTCTATATCAACACTGTGCCTCCACTCTCTTATCGTCTTCCTCTCCCTGTGCGTTCTAGGCTTCAGACGGATCCTACACCGGCTTCATTAAGGTCCACCTGAGGCTCAGTCGACCAGTCACGGTCCCCGCTGTGGAAGTGACGGAGTTAGAGGCAGCGTCCAGGCAGACGGGTGGCGGCCGCACTCAACCACCATCAGAGCACCAGGAAGGAGGAACGGACTGTGGGCAGACTGAAAAGAGAACATCCTTCTACCTGCCATGTGACTGTGTGAAGCAGATCCACATCAGCTCTCTGACCTCCACCAAAGAGGTCATCCAGGGCTTGCTGAAGAAGTTCATGGTGTTGGACAATCCCCGCAAGTTTGCATTGTACAGGCAGACGCACCGCGATGGGCAGGGTGAGGAAATAACACCTGGTTTCTCGCTCATATGCAGAAAAACATGTGTAATACACGGCACTGAATTATCTTTGTGCTTTCTTTTCCCTCCAGATCTGTTTCAGAAGCTTAATCTGTGTGAGCGTCCTCTTCTGCTGAGGTTGATAGAGGGGCCTGATCCTGACCTGCTCAGCTTTGTCCTCAAGGAAAATGAGACTGGAGAGGTGGAGGTGAGAATACACACATATACACACACACTTTATACATCTAAGGTAGGGGTGTCGCGATATAACGGCTACTGACTTAAGAGATCAATAATTTGACACAAAAACGGTCCGCCAGAGTCCGACATCAGAACTGCGTCCATAGCAAAGGTCTGTTATAAAGAAATAACAGACCGTAGAACGCCCCTGATTGACCAATCAGAATCGAGTATTCAACAAAACCATGTAATAACAGAGTTAACCCTTTGAACTCTGCAATAGAAATGGCCTGCCAGTGCCTACATTGATATTTTTTCCTATTGTGATGTCATTTCTCAGAGCATCTTCAGTAGCTTCATATCACTAAAATCTGTACGAACCTAAGCTAAAATGCTATGTAAGTCAATAAACGATAGTAATAGATTAAAGTATTTATATTGTGTCATAAATAAATAAAAAATGCAAAAATCTGATGTTTTTTTTAAGAAATTGTTACTAAATAAACACACAAAACATATTGATCCAAAAGATTTCTAAATGTAGAAACATGAACAAAATATTTCCCAACACTCAACATAAGTTATTTGTGCACATTTTTAATTTTTGTGCAAAGGCGTTTTGATAGTTTCCTTACATTCGGCACGTAACATAACATAATGATGTCATCACAAGCGTACAACGTGGTGACGCAAAAGCTTTAAAGATTCATTTGACTGACAGTATTATTATT
This sequence comes from Sebastes umbrosus, assembly GCF_015220745.1. Taxonomy (NCBI): domain Eukaryota; kingdom Metazoa; phylum Chordata; class Actinopteri; order Perciformes; family Sebastidae; genus Sebastes; species Sebastes umbrosus. Next base: position 30,067,038 of record NC_051269.1, on the reverse strand, counting down.
TTTCATTTTCTATAGATATCACAATAATAGCCCTATTCTGTGATATCTAATTTCTCTCACAATTTTTCCATGTTTTACTTGGCAGGAAAGGGGAATTATAGAGGCTGTTGAGGCAATACTCCTTTTTGATGGGTATTAATAAATGGCCAGTAGTAGATCTGCAACAATTAATTGAATCATTGTCAACTATTAAATAAAATTTTGATAATCGTTTAATCGGTTTGAGTAATTCTTTAAGAAAAAAAGTCAAAATTCTCTGATTCCAGCTTCTTAAATATGAATATTTCCTGGTTTTATTTACTCCTCTATAACAGTAAACTGAATATCTTTGAGTTGTGGACAAAACAACACATTTGAGGACGTCATAGACCAAACAACTAATCAATTAATCGAGAAAATAATCAACAATGAAAATAATCCTTAGTTGCAGCCCTAGCTACTGTAGAAGCAAATACAAACTTTCTGCAGTGTTGTAATAATCTGTTCCTCTCATTCTCTGACAGTGGCATGCGTTCTCTGTCCCTGAGCTACAAAACTTCCTGGTAATCCTGGCAAAAGAGGAGACGGAGCGCGTACGGGCAGTGTCGCAAAAATACACCGTGTACCGACAGAAACTACAACAAGCCCTACAACAACATGACCCCTGACCCCTTCACCTGTTACCTTACGACCTCAACCCAGGGAGAGACTGACCCTTTGAACCCAAGATCTATTCAGAGACTGGAGCCGGAGCTGAACTTGTCTCCACACACACACACACCCAAACACACAGTACATCCACACACAGATGCATACCCTTTCTCAGGACGCATACAAGTCCCCCCCCCACCATCCACACATCCACTCCACGAGGGGTTGAAAGCGACGTGAAAGGCTACGGGGTGTGTGGTTTGATGGCTGATTGGACAAGCAGTGTTGCCAAGGACACACACACAGCGACACAAGATCTGAAACTCCGACGTGAGATCTCATTTGGGACTGAAATAAATCATTAGCGTTTTCAAAGATCCCCTCTTCTTCTGCTACTTTTGCTGCTGCTACTGCAAGTGTTACTTATGCATGAGTCTCTCTCAGCTCATCCCCCCCGCACATAGAAGTCAAACAGTAGGCATGATGGTGAATTTTTGATGGGAGGACAATCATACTGAGTGTGTTTTTAATTTCTTTTTCTCTGAATTGGTGTATAAGGGTTGTCACCAGATGTATTATTTTTGTGCTGGAATATAAGACGTGTGGATTAGTGAGGGATGTGTTTGGGGTCAGAAGCTTTGGATGCTAGAACAAGAAGGAATGGAAAGGTTAAGAAAGCGAGATCCATTCTCTGATTTTTCTCAGGTAGCATGGGTAGAGCAAAGGGAAAACGTAAATGAAGAAAGAAACCGATTCCCGCCCTGCAACACCCCATTTCAGCCCACTTTGTCCACAGCCTTTTTTCTAATTTGTTCCTATCATTTTATTTTCCTACTTTAAAGGTGCTATTGATAACATTGATAACATTCGGCAACTAGATGTCGCACTCTCATTCCCTCGTTCCTTTTCATTCACTTCACAACATGTGGTTGCCAGTTCGTTGCACAACCTGCATATTTCATGGTCAAGTTGAGTCAGCTATAGTTTTTTCCACACTAAGGGCGTTTTCATATTATGAGATCGTACCGTTGCCCCTCCTCCCCACTCCCCCGCCGCTCAGCTTTCACATTAGTAAAGTTGTTCCGTACCCGAGTACACTTGCATCATCATCCATGTGTATTTGTTTATGTTGAGATCAGCTGTTCTAGCGGCGGAGCATCGTAAAACACTTCATTCAAACTTGACAGAAAAAAAATAAAACTCACCAAAACCGTCGTTGTTAGTCTTTCCAACAATCACAGACTCTGGTCATTTGGTCGAAATAAACTCTTATTTTATTCTCTCTCTCTCTGCCCGCTGAGCAGCTGAGCGGCTCTCGTTCCTCGGAGGCAGACCGTTAAATTAGCTTAATAAAATAACAAACATCGCCCAACCCCATCGCCTACTATTGTTTATATTTTAAGGACCCTCTCGCCTGTTTCCTGCTTTATGGCGCATATTCAGATTTCGGAGGAGACCGGCGTCGCTGAAAAAAGCCTGCCCTTTCACAACGACTGGCTGACTGCTAATGTTACTTACGTTAACTAGCAGTCCACTTCCGTGTTTCAGTACGGTTTGCTTTCACACCCGATGAGAACCGTACCTGAGTACACATGAACCATACTCCAGACCACCTTTTCAAGCGGACTCGAGTACAGATCGATGAACCGTGCCCGATTACGGTACGGAGCGTTCACATTAATCAAACAAACTGGACTTTGGGGTCAAGTGCTCTCCGATCTGGGCCCGGGTCCCTGATGTGAAAGCACCGTAACTGGCAACTTGATCGCTGACGACCCGGAGATACCACATTGTTTTACAATTGGCTCACAAGCATCGTTAGAAGAGGGAACCAAACGTCAGATATAAACAAGTAATTCCTTTTGGAAATGATTAATTCACAATCATAATATTTCTTTTAGGAAAAGCCATATTTTTATTCGGCACCCTTCTAAAAGCTCTGTGGATTTATTATTTTTTTTTAAGTATTGGCCTAGATAAAAAATGTTATCAATAAGACCTTAACGCCATGTGAGAAAATGCTGTCTTAAGTCCGACCCACTTACCAATCCCCTTCCCCCCTCACCATCCCCCCCACACACACACACATACCTAAACTCTTCTCAGATGATAACTGTGATTTAATTTCCCTCCTAACCTTGCATGAACTGCTGAGCGAGGCAATCCGCATACCTTTACAGATTTTACACTTTATTGTAAAAGTGATTTTACACTGTTATTACGTGGGTTGCATTTGAATGTGAGAGGATTTTTTTTTACACCAAAGCTTAGAGGGACAGATCTATTGAGAGGATTTTAAAGGGATGAGAGACATTTTGGAAGTTTATCTAATTAAAGGTGGTGTATGTAAAGAAAATTAAACCAGCTTCTGTTTTTGCACATATAGATGCAGGTCACTGAGTAGCTCCCAGCTCTGCTGGGGCAGAGCTTGAATTTCTGCTTCTCTTTTCTTTTTACCTCCCCATCTTCCACCTAAAAAAAGAAACAAAAATATATAAAGTTCAAGATAATGGCTATGATGTACCAATGACGTGTTTGCAATGCATATGTATTATGTAGACACTGGAAAAAGAGTGACACGGTTGTTGTTATTACGATGAATATTAATATTCTTTTGGTATCATTCCTACTGGCTAGTGTGTGTGCCTGCGTGTGTGTGTGTGTGTGTGTGCCCATCTAGGGCAGGGAGGATAATGTGAATTGTGTTTTATAATGAGTGTCCGTTCAGCGCTCTCTCATTGGGCCTCACTTATCAAGTATTAAAACAGTGCACATGTTATATTAACACATTACAACTGGTTGTTTTGGAAAAGATATTTGACGTGCATGTATCATAAAATGAATGCATTTAAACCAAAGCATTTACTGTGAACATTTCCCACACACCCTTCTTTTTCATCTTTTTATTTAATACAATAGAAATACTGATAAATGAGGCCCTTCGTCCATAAGCACATGCTTCTCAGTAAACCCAATCCTGTTCTGTTTTTTTGTTTGTTGTTAACGCCACCACCCAAAGCCCAAGCTGTTCCTGCTGGCAGTGCCTTTTGTTTCATGTGCCCCCTGTGGATCTAATGTAAGGTGTGTTGCAGCACACAGGTGCCTGAGTGGATGTGTGGGTGCTTTTTGCATGTGTGCAAATCTGTGTTTCTTGGTGGTGTTGTCATTTTTCTTTCTTTCCTCCACCCTTAACGCATTTTGTCTTTCCAACAAACCCTCTGTGTGGGTGTGTGTGTGTGCGTGCGTGCGTGTTATTTATTTCATGGTCCACCTCATCCACATGATATCATGTCAAGGATGTTGAGACTTAATGCTTTTATTCTGCAATTTATTTTGTTTCATTTGAAGAAGTGTGTATAAATATAGCAGTAGAACTGTACAGAATATCACAATGAAATAAAAAGGTCATCCCTTTATTGAAATGTTCTCATATCCTCGTGTGTCAATGTGGTTTCACTGAAGGCCATACAGCAGTATAAAACATTACTCCTCTGCATTTTAAGTTTGTCGGTACCTTCAGTCTGTCTCTACGTCAGGAGGGACAGAATGGTTGCCTCTGTATGGATCTTCAACCAGCAGAAAATCACATCATGTAGACCTTTATCACATCACATTAAATATTTTAGAAAGTTATAAACTATGGGGCTTATCTTAGAAGAAATCCCAAAGAGATGCCTCTCAGTTACCTTGACTGAAAAGGCATTTTTCTTCCATCAATAAATCAAACTTTATTTGTATAGCAACTTTCAGACAGGCTAGTGCAGTTCAAAGTGCTTCACAGATGACTGACAAACCGAAAGTAAGACAGAAGACAGAAGTGTGAACCGTGAAAACAACAGAAAAAACAAAAAGAATTCAACCATTTAACAATAAAATAATTAACGCGACAATAACATGACAAAAATAAAATAGAATTAAAAGCTATAATAGAAATAATAGTAGAAAAACAGTGTGAAGTAAAAACTAGATTAATAAAATAACAATAAAATAGAATAAAAGTATACAGAATTAAATACAATAAAATAGTGATTAATAAAATAACAAAAATATAATAAAATTATACAAATTAAATATAATAAAATAAGTGACAAATAATATGACAACAATAAGATTAAACTATTCAAATTAAATATAAAATAAGTGACTAATAATATAACAAAAATATAATGAAACTATACAAATTAAATACAATAAAATAAGTGATTAATAAAATGACAAAAATATAATTAAACTATACAAATTAAATACAATAAAACAAGTGATTAATAAAATAAAAATATAATGAAATTATACAAATTAAATACAATAAAATTGGTTATTATTAAATAACAATAAAATATAATAAAATTTTACAACTTAATTACAATAAAATAATATAAATATTAATCAGTTTTAATCAAATGCCTAGCTGAATAGGAAGGCTTTACATTTACTTTTAAAGATTTCAGACTGTGCCAATGACATAATAGCTAAAAGTTGCCTCACCAAAGGTTTTAGTCCTGCACTTTGGAACAACTAACAGACTCGTGCCAGAGGACCTGAGGGGCTGTACTGGTTCATACACCGTAAACATATGAGACATATATGCCGATGCAAGATTTCTTAGTTCTTTAGTACAGGGTTGGGTGACAAAAAAAGACTTGAGAATAGCAGCAAAGGAATCAATAATTTACAGTTACTTGTTATTATGTGCACATCACCATCATCATATTATTGTAGACATCAAATTCAAGATTTTAATGCCTGCGGATTAGATCTACTTATTTATTCATATCTCTCTAAATGCATCATTTAGTGGCTCAATGATCTGAGACGAATGTGTCACCCAGACATGCCTCAAGTAGAAAGTGATGAGCTTTTCATCTTTTCATCAGCTTGTATTGTTTTCAAATCACCAGCAGGTGGCAGTAGCTCATCTAAACAGCAGGTGTTGTCTGAACATGCAGAATATAAGATGTGTGTGCAGTAGATGCACGTGTGTCATTTTGTTTTTTATATGCTCTGATATGATAACACATTTAGGTTTTATCACCGTTTTACACAATACTTTCCCTGACATGCTCTGTTGTCAAAGGGCATTCAAAATGAGGTGTTAGACCAATAAACCCCCCGCAGGTGTCAGTGTCTGTCACAGGCTCTGAGACCAAATACAGCCAGAACCCACATCCCCCCACGAGGACCTATAGGTAGCTTTGCACCTGGTCCCATCTCCTGCTGGGGTTGTAAATTCGCTGGCTGCGATTAGAGCACCTCTTCGTCCACACACTTTTACACCTTGAACCCTTTGGCGAGGAAAGTGCAATAAGCAGATGAATTTATTGGCATACTCTCTCTGTACACCACCATCTAAGAATAATCAGCATGGCCAAGCTGGCCTTAAGGACTGGCTGCTGCCCAGAGGGCCACCTAAAACTGTGTCAGGATGCTTATTTATGGCAGCAAATATAGACAGACCCCTCTTCTCACCTCTGAGAAAGAGCTAAGATTAGCACCACCCTCTGCCCAGCATGTATCACCGTCTGAATTTAGCCCGCTCCCCTCCTCATGCCTGGCCGGTCTCACTCCGTCTGTCCTCTGCCCTGCCCCTAACTATATCTAGCCCTGTATAGATCTCCATACCCTCTCCAGTTTCAGCCCACGGTTCAGCTTTCCTCTCAGGGTATGCAAAGTGAATGGCCAACAGCGCTGAGTGAGGAAAGGTCTTCTTAAGCTCTTGGTCTGCAACCAGTGGTTAGTTTCATTATCAGTTCTTCTGTTCATTATTCATCAATATGTGGTTTGGTCTATAAAAAGTAAAAAAAAATTCAATTAAAAAAGTGAATCACAATCTCCCAAAGAACGAGCTGACATCATACAATGGTTTGTTTTGTTTGACCGACACTCCAACAAAAAAAACTAAGAAAACCACCGACTACTTCCAAGAAGTCAGAGACACTTTTGCTAAAAAAGGACGTACTTTTCTGTGGATCAACTAATTAATAAATAGAGTAATTGTCCACTTTACCCTTAAGCTACATCTCAAACATGCATCTGTAAAGTAATTGGCACATGCACAAACATTTGGATTCAATGGTACCACTTCGTAGGTTTTTTTTTAGTTGGAACAAATGGCTTTATTAGTGGTTGATCAAACGGTCAAACTAGGCAGCGCTGATCAAATATGAATCAATATTCTGTTAGTGTAATGCCCATTTCTCGTAAAATGAGAAAGTTTGTGACCCGGCAGCCATGTTGAGATCAGTTGAGGAAATACCAAGCACCACCCACCAGCTGGAGCACAGCCAATAGGAACGCTCAATAGGAACGCTTTCTCGCTGAAATGACCTGTGATTGGTCAAAGTCTCCCGTCACAGGCTAGATTTTTTATAGGTGCCATATTGTAAAAAGTGAGATTTTCATGTCTTTTATATTATAAAGCAGATTTCAGTTCTTTATAAATACTGTGAAAGTATCAAAACGCTCAATCCATGGAGAAACACAGACAGCCTGTATTCAGAAACTGTGCGTTTGAAACAAGCCGTGAGGATTTCTGTCCATTTGTGATGTCACAAATATACAATATTTAGACCATTTCACAGTTTTAAACGTAAACATTCTAAATGTGTTGCAGTTTATTCCTGGTTGCAGTGTATGTAAATAACATCAGTTAACACAAAGTAAACATGGACCCAAACTGTTTCCTAGCAACGCAATTCCGTTGCCATTCCGTTGAAATGCGCTAAAACGGAGTGTTTCAGACAGATGGTGAATACAGGTATATTCAGGCAGACAGTACGAGAAAAATAAAGTGTTGTTTCAACATTAAAGCATGTAAACATGTTCTAGTAGAAACCCAAAATACAAGTATGAACCTGAAGATGAGCATAACATGTCCACTTTAAAGCCTGAAAACAGAGCCATGAGGAGGTGTAGTTTTCTCTCAGAACACTTGAAATACAACATGCTGAAAGGTTATTATGGATTTTTTTTTTAATGCCAAAAACATTCTACCTACTGCAGCTTTAATGACTTGATTTGAATGCCATAAAACCTGATATATATAATTCACGATGGCAGTTTATATAACACATGTAGAGTAAACATACAGTATATATACAGTATGCTGGAGCACACAGTCCCAGTCGCTCCATGCAGAGCTCCATGTGTCCGCTGCGGGTCGCCCTGCTGCTGCTGGCCGTCCTGGTGCTCACTAAGCACCGCCCTGCTCCCTCCCTCCCTCCGTCTGCCTGCTGACTCTCCGGAGCTCACAGAAGAAGACGCCCTTAGCAACAACACACTCACACAGCTGCTGCGTCGAATAAGAGACTCCTAACCAGCACAAGAAGACGGATTAAACCCTGCTGCTGCTGCTGCTTTACTCGCTGCACTGCGTACTAACTTTCCCTGCTGCTGCTCGGCGCTCTGCTCTGCTTGTTTCCATGGAGATGGAGATTGAGCTCAGCTAGCCTAGCCTAGCTTCGTGCTGCTAGCCATCATCATATCACCCACCCTGAAGAAGAAGAGGAGTCCCAGAAGGAGCACACACAGACATCGTGTTGTGGGGGGTTCACAAAGTCAGCTAGTCGGGATAATAAGCACGGGAATGGTGCTCTGGATCGAGTCACAGAGAAAGGAGACGAGGGGTACCCGGGTCAGAAGCTGTAATATCTGGACTCAAACTCTTTTTAACAAGAACAAGAGGGAGCGGCTCCTCCGGCTATCTTAGCTTAGCTTAGCTGAAGAGAAACGACCCCCAACAGCAACACCAACCAGCCTGCTCAGGTTCTCCTATCTGCAGCAATGTCAGCCTAACTCTGTGGTTTAATAAGGATAAACAACCAGCTAAAGCCAACAACAACAACAACAAGGAGACTCTAGTTAAAGCACAACTCTCAAAGGGACTTTATTAGCAACACACTACAGATGTTAGTGAAGTTTGCTACGTGACTTTTTTAGTTTTTTTTACAAGGGATTTTTCTTTTTTCTTCACTTCGGATGCTGGCATCACATATTAAATGCAATCATGATGATAATAAGCAGAAAACCAGAGGGCCCAATAGCAACAGGTAACCACAACAACAACAAAGGGTTGCAAAGTGTCTTTGTGTCAATAACCCTTTTTGTTTTCCCCTAAAGATGTTGTTTAAATGCAGATTTAAAGTGTTAGTTTCCACCTTAAGTGTAACAACAACAAAGTGTTGCAAAGTGTCTTTGTGTCAGTAACCCTTTTGTTTTCCCCTAAAATGTTGTTTAAATGCAGATTAAAGTAGTTAGTTTCCACCTCAAGCAACTCTTGTTGGCAAATACAGAAATATATTGTGGACTAAAATGTCTTTCCTTAATCTGTGGACAGACATATGTTAGTTAGCTGCCTGTGGGGAGGCACTAGACCCTTGTATAATATATTAATAATAATTAATAAACAGAAAACCAGAGGGCCCAATAGCAACAAGTAACCACAACAACAAAGGGTTGCAAAGTGTCTTTGTGTCAGTAACCTTTTTGTTTTCCTCTAAAGATGTTGTTTAAATGCAGATTTAAAGTGTTAGTTTCCACTTCAGGTGTAACCACAACAAAGTGTTGCAAAGTCTTTTGTCAGTAACCCTTTTTGTTTTCCCCTAAAATGTTGTTTAAATGCAGATTAAAGTAGTTAGTTTCCACCTCAAGCAACTCTTGTTGGCAAATACAGAAATACATTGTGACTAAAATGGCTTTCCTTGTTCTGTGGACAGACATATGTTAGTTAGCTGCCTGTGGGGCATTTCACTAGACCCTTGTATAATATATTAATAATAATTAATAAGCAGAAAACCAGAGGGCCCAATAGCAACAAGTAACCACAACAACAAAGTGTTACAAGTCTTTTTGTCAGTAACCTTTTTGTTTTCCCCTAAAATGTTGTTTAAATGCAGATTTAAAGTAGTTAGTTTCCACCTCAAGCAACTCTTGTTGGCAAATACAAAAATGTCTTTCCTTAATCTGTGGACAGACATATGTTAGTTAGCTGCTGCATGTGGGGCATTTCACTAGACCCTTGTATAATATATTAATAATAATTAATAAGCAGAAAACCAGAGGGCCCAATAGCAACAAGTAACCACAACAACAAAGTGTTGCAAGTCTATTTGTCAGTAACCTTTTTGTTTTCCCCTAAAAATGTTGTTTAAATGCAGATTAAAGTAGTTCGTTTCCACCTCAAGCAACTACATTGTGACTATAATGTTTCTTTCTTGGTTTAAATGTCAGTCTGTGGACAGACAGCTGTTAGTTAGCTGCTGCCTGTGGGGCATTTCACAAGACGCCCTGGTTGGTTGTAAACATGTTTTCTTTTGTTTTTGCAACTCCATATCAATCATGAGGCATGTGTCTGGATGTTTTGGAGTTCAGCCCAGGAAGCTCTGCGTTTGTTTTCAGGTCATTTTATTGTCTTATCATTGTTTCATAAGCCTTGATGTTTATCTCGGCTACTTGTTATTGTTTTATATGCGTTTATATATAACTAGGCACTCATCTTTGTGTTGCCATTTTTGAATTTGTATACTAGAAAAAGTAAAAAAACTTGACATTGCCTCTGTCAGATGGTGCACATTTGGACATATTTTTCTGCACACTTTGTCCAGGATACCAGGAAGAGGAGGATAAAAAGCTGTGACTTTACCCCACCACCACCACCACACTCCCACGTTTTATGACACATGATCTGCTGCATGTCTGCGTGAGCTCAAACCTTGTTCTCCAGTCTTTGCTGAGCACTGAGGGTGGATTCTCACAGCATGGAGGAGATCTGCACGCCAGCTGGACTTTGTAGTAGTAGGCTGGATGTTTGGTTACATAGAAGAAGTTTGGGCCCTGAAAAAGTTTGCTTGGACAACAAAGTTGAGCCCCCGCTGAGTAATAATTAGAGGGGTTTGCAGAGAGGGCTAATGAGGCCTTGCCTAATATTGTGTGTGTGTGGAGCCTTAATGCCTCTGTTTGCTGTGCTGTGCAGGTCTAATGCATCTGTATCCAGGCAGCAGGTCTAATCTGTCCCGGAGCTGACGAGCCAACGCGAGGGACACGGGCTCTGACGCACCTGCACATGGTTACGACACTCTCAAGGGCTAGTCAGAGACATCCCTGCCACAGTTTGGGGCTAATGCTAATGAGTTAACAAGACACAATAGCTCTATAAATGGCTTATGCCAACAGGCTGCTGCTCAGCCTTACTTCAAGCCATCAGAGATTGATACTTGTATTGCAGTGGCAACTTTTGTGAGATGAACAGCCGGCCGATGGAGGTTTGTCATTTGAGTAACTGGCTTCCTCCTACGGTCCCAAATGCTCCCCTCATCCGTCTACTTTGTGTCATCTCACATTCGGTGTTTTGGCTCGATGCCACAGAGGTGAGCGCACGCACACCGCACTATTGAATATCAGGCACCCGCATCCGACCATATGGGCTCTATTTCTGAGCACACCTGGTGTGTGTGCACTACATGACTCGGCCTGAACGGACAGATGGGCAGACGGAAAGATGGTGTCGTCACAGAGGCATCTGTTACCCCCATTAGGCCAATAATACCACTTGCAGCGCTAGCGATCTGGGACCCTAAGCCCTATCTAAGCTGGCCAGGTCGGCGCTCTGGCCTTGGATACAATGTATTGGACACAATAGATACAATGGATGTATCTGCTAATAATGGCCTTTTCATAGTAAATGTGGGTTAGGATGTTGTGGCAGACAATGTGCATCCCCAACGGTCTGCAGAGAGCAGTGTTGCGGGGCCGTCCTGCTGAGGTTAGCTGGCGGGATTCGTTGGGGCCATAACGAATCGTTTGTTTTAGTCTCAACTCAAGGTTTGAACTGGTGGGTTGATTGATGAAATAATCAATGGGACTTTGCTTGGTTTGAACAAACAGATTGTCTCCCTCTGTGGAGATTAGATTGCGTTCTGTAGACGCGTCGCCTCTGAACGTCATCCTCGAGCCTTTATCCCCGAGTGCGTCAATGTTGGAGATTTGATGATGCCACATTATCACACTGATTTGTTCGTCTCTGTTCCTTCAGCACGCCACGGCGATGGTCTGTATGACTCGTACATGAGGACGGACCACATCCTCAAAGACGAAGCGGATACAAACAGTCCGTCTGGACTGCCCCCTATGCCCAAACACACAGTGAGTACAAACACACACACATAAACACACACATCCAACAAAGGCCTGTTTCCTGTGCTGGAGCACGCTCTGTCTCCAGACATCCTGTTCCTCAGAGAGATATTCCCATTCTTCACATGCACGCCCCTCCCTCTTCCCTAGGTCTCGATTTGCAGGCTTATCTCTTATCTCATCTCTTATCTCCAACCAGTGTAATTCAGTCAAGTGTTTATACTCGTCAATGAGAATAACATGATCATGTGAGTAGTATTGATTGACTGCCTGAGGGGGATACCAGACTGTGTGTTGCAGAGGGGCAATTCTCCATGACCGTGTCAGCTTAGCTGAAGTCAAGTAGCCATTTTGTGTCTCCTTCAGCCAGAGTAAATGCAGAGATCCAACAGCAGTTCCCAGCCTTGTGAACCTACAGTTCACAGGATGCAAATTTAGAGCACAGTATATTGACCTATTGTATGTCTCCATTTGACTGCATGACTGCATCAACATGACTGCATCCGCTCGGCAATTAGAGTGCTGCAGCAATGAGTCCTAAAACCAAGAAATGAGCGAGCATTTTAGCACTTCCGGTTTCTCGAAGTCTGTGTTTGGCTGAAATAAGGTCTGTGGTTAACACAAGCTTAAAAAAACATTTTGTTCTACGATATAAAATACAGAAGTAAATACCTCACATGTGAATTTTAAAGGTTTTACGTGTCTTAAAAAAGGCGGTTGCTAACAAGTGGCTAAATGAGACTACTATCACGCCGACTCGTCCGCCTTTACAGCCTCGTTGTGCATACTAACACTCATGTAACAGTGGTGTAGTTAGTTTATAGCCTAACGTTAGCTTTTTACTTCTGGCGACTGCAAATTTTACGCTTCAAAAATCATAAAAGTGTATAGGAAAGTGTACGTGAACAAAACGTGTAGGTATCATAAACGTGTGTTTGCCACAGAGCTTATTTTCTGCAATAATCCAAAACCCAATGGAACAATCATATTGGCTTTTTGTCGGGGGAACCGGGGCGATGCTAACTTCCTGGTGGGCCTACAAAAATACGCCATCCCTGCACCACTCTGACTTCACTCTGACTTCACTCTGACTTCACTGTAGACCCAATCCCAAATCATTTTTGATCTGCAGTGTAGTCATACATATTTATGGGGACTATTAACTCTCATTGATATGATGCCGTTCATTAGATCATAAATTCAGTTCTATGACAGTAAACTGAATATCTTTGAGTTGTGGACAAAATAAGACATTTGTGGACATCATCTTGGGCTTTGGGAAACACTGATCGCCATTTTTCACCTTTTTCTGACATTTTATAGACCAAATAATTAATCGATTAATCAAGAAAATAATCGTTAGTTGCAGCCCTAGTTGGATTTATGCAAAAGATTTATTATAATTAATTTAAATGTGCTTCTGTTTTAGTTTTAAGGTGCTTACAAAGACACACATACACTGAGAAATCATTTTTCAACATTTTCTGACATTTTATAACCAAACAACTATTCAATTAATGGAGAAAATAATCAACAGATTAATCAACAATGAAAATAATCGTTAGTTGCATACATTTATCAAGACTTAAAAAAATGTCCTAGTGGGGATACCTTTCCGCTATGACTGCCTCTCTGAAAAGCCCCTTTGGCAGAAAATGCATACACATAGACAATGATACTCCATCGCCTCCCGCACCAGCAGAGGAAAAAAGGCTGGTTTGATATATTGTTGAGATTTATTGGGCTTGAAAATGTGACCCACAAAAAAAATCACCAATCAACATCCCTCCCCCCTTCCTCCCGTGCTCCATCTCATGTAATCCGCCCATCAGTGTTGCTTGCACAGGGGTTAGGCCTAGTTTTTTTTATTCACGCCTTGTCCTTCCTCCTTTGTATTTTCTGTCACGCTCACAGAGGTAATATCCTCTGTTGAATGTGACTGACGGTGGTTTGCCCCAGTTCAGTGTGTTCTAACAGCGAGTGCTCAGAGTTGCTCTATTAAAGTAAGACATTCATGTCGTCCCTGTTCATTGTTAGAGGAGGGGACAAACTGATAACATAAATTGTCGTAGCACTTAGCAGCGGGTTTGAATACAGCATTAATGAGACAGATCAGTTTAATTATTTCTGTAGGACCATGCTTTGCTAATGAGTGTGTGCTTGAGAGAAGGAGAATACTTAGGTGTTTCTCTGACAGCAGAGAGATTAGCTCTTCTCTCCATCTGTTGCACCATGCAGATTTGCACACAGAGGGCTCGCCACCCTACTCGGTGGTAAAAAAGATTCACGCTCTCACAGCGGTTTTCATTTCCTTCACTGGTCACTTTTCTTTTTTTCCCATAATAATTTATTGGGAGTAACAACAGGTGTACAGAAACATCAAAATAGAGCACAAATGTAAATGATTGTCCCTCCATATTTTGGTATTTTTCCCCCAAAGCCCCCTCCCACCCAACCCTAAACAATGCCAGTGAAAAAAGGGTAAAGAACAAAAAGGAAAGTTATATTAAATAAAAAAAAAAAAAATGTTTTTAAAGAAAATTAAAATGAAAAATAAAACATAAAGTACACATTGACATTAATGATAATTATAGGATAAATCCCAAACTACAGATAAAATAGGCTGATAAATGTTATCATGTACAAATGGACAATATAACTTATTAGTGGTCATTTCTGTTTACATAAATCAAACTTTATGATGTGCTGGTCACTTTTCAAAATATGTTTTTCTAATTGCGCCCCCATGTCCGCTCGATCAATAATCCATCACAGCTGGTGCTCCACATGCAGAGAGTTTGATTTTGAAGGCCAGCGTTTGTGTGTCCGGGTGAAGGGGGCTCAATCGATGACATTCACAGTGTTTGTAGTGCAGCTTTGGGACAACAGCTGCATGGGACCCTGGGTCAGCAGCAGGGCTGTTGTGATAAGTTAAGACTATATGGTTACATGTATGGAAACCCATCCTGCATTCCTGCTCTATTTCAGGACTCAAACATACAACACAAACACACTCGGAGCTGAGTCCTCGCTCAGTGGAACTTGTCAACACCTACTTTTAATATACGTTTCCTTGTTGTCTTTATCAGCTGACATGTTCTCAGCCGTAGACATGCTCAGCTGTGTGAACAAGCCTGAAGCCAGGAGCTCCACAGGACAGCATAGCAGTCTAATGGGAGAAAAGAAAACATTAAAATCTCCCGTCCCTGCCATTAAAATAAGGAGTGTTCCTGTGAAAGAGAGGCTAAATATGCCTCTCTCTCAGTGTGTCTGTATATAGGAAGGCCGTGCTGAGTTTATGTCGGCGTGTCTTATTAACAGCCACACTGCTTCTACAGTTTAAGAGTATAATCTAACTTTAATGACTGTCATTTCCCTCGAGCTCCATAATCTTGTGGAGGGTTCTTTCCGTTGTTAAGAGAGAGACGAGAGGGAGAGACGGAGAGAGAGAAAGAGAGCGAGAGAGAGAGGAGGAATGAATTCCTGGGGTTGCTGAAACGAAGTCGTTTTTCTGGCACGCAAGCGAGAGCGAGACTTTAGAGCTTTCCTGAAACTCTTATAAGCTTTCAGGTCATCGCCAAACGAAGGTGGATCTGTCGCTTTTAAAAGTTTGTCTGCAAATATGTTCAAAAAGGGCAACAAAATGTACAGTGGTTGTTTAGTCCAGATGCAAATGCAACCCCTGTCGCTCCAATTGCTTTTGTTTTGTGCACTGTGTAGTCATATTGAACCCCAAATCGAAATATTCAAATCCTTTTTAAGATATTAAATTCAGGACTTTACAAATTAATTTTTTTTTGCAATGCTGAGCCATGGATTGCCTATACCTTGATGCTAACAGCTAGCAATCAAAATAGGTGGGTGCGTGGGTCGTTTTGCATGCGTTATTGTTGGGGGTGGGCCTGTTAGTCTTTTGAATTTCCTGCCAGACGGGATCTAAATCCAGTTTCGCTGGTTCACCTGCTGCTTGCCGCATCTCTGCTAATGGCTCACTGCCCGCGTAGCTGTTTATTATTACGCCACTATCAACCAGAACCTGCCCTAGATCTGCTAACTAGCACGTTCTGCTTTTGTTTTTCTGTCGTCACTCTTTTGTGCTTGCAAAACGAGCCTGAAAGACTCCTTATCTCTATCTTTTATATTATTATGTATGAAATGTTGACATGATTCAGGCCAGCAAAGGATTATTTTGTGTGTGAATATTCAGTTGCCTCTCAGCTGAAGTCTCACAGGCTACAAGTACAACCCCTGTTGTGCACAATAATGTGTCTCTAGTCTGTAGATAGACAAAAAGCAGAGCAGGTCCTCTCTTCACTCTATTGAATACATTCATACAACACAATAAACTAGATGTCTTTTACACACTGAAGAAGTACAATGCGTACACGCTGTTCATAGACTGAATAAGCTCCAGTGAAGTGTTTACCAAAGGGATTTTCTAATAGCTTTTCTTTTTGTCTCCTTTCTTCCTCTAACAGGTCGTCAGTAACAAGACTGTTATGAGGGATCAGGTAACTGTGCGAGGTGGCCAGCTGAAGGTCAAGTACCTGTATGAAGACTCCACCAATAACCGGAAGATCAACGCCATAACAACAGCAACCACTCAGAACAGCGGGACCACAGGTCAGACGCCTAGTAAAGCCACCCCGGTCTCCAGTCTATCCAAGGAGCACAGCGTAGACAGGTGAGAAAGATCTTTTAACGCATGTTCAGTGGCCAAAAAAATCACAAATTTATAAGCCGTAGGAACACCACTTCAGTCGTTTAACGCCACATTTCTGTCATGCTTGTTTGCCGCAGCACTGAATCCAGTAAGGGCTCCAGTGACTCCTCCGGTCCTCATGGCGTTGCGAATGGAGGGAACAGCGGGAAGCTGTGCGGCCCGCTCACTCCCGACCAGGCTCTGAGACTGTACCGATCTCAGCTGACCACCCTGGAGCAGACGGAGATCCACTCCTACCCAGACATCTACTTCGTGGGACCCAATGCCAAAAAGAGGCCGGCCGTCGCTGGAGGCAACAACAACTGTGGCTACGATGATGAGCAGGGTGGATACATTCACGTTGCCCATGACCACCTGGCTTACCGCTACGAGTTCCTCAAGGTCAGACACACACATATTGTGTTTTTTAGGCTATCACAATCACAGTTGAGTGTAAAACTATAATGTTTCCCTCTTTGATGTTTAGCTAACCCAGTTTTTTTTTCTCTCGCCCTCTTCAGATCATCGGTAAAGGTAGCTTTGGTCAGGTGGCTAAGGTGTACGACCACAAACTGCAGCAGCACCTGGCTCTGAAAATGGTGCGCAACGAGAAGCGTTTCCACCGGCAGGCGCAGGAGGAGATCCGCATCCTGGAGCACCTGCGCAAGCAGGATCGCAACGGCACGATGAACGTCGTGCACATGCTCGAAAACTTCACCTTCCGCAACCACATCTGCATGACCTTTGAGCTGCTGAGCATGAACTTGTACGAGCTCATCAAGCGCAACAAGTTCCAGGGCTTCAGCCTGCCGCTGGTCAGGAAGTTTGCACACTCCATTTTGCAGTGCATGGAGGCCCTGAGTCGGCACCGCATCATCCACTGTGACCTGAAGCCAGAGAACATCCTGCTCAAACAGCAGGGACGCAGCGGCATCAAGGTGAGACACCCGTCACATTCATCGGTGGCCTGTGTGTGTGAAGACCTATAACAGGTTTCCTACATTGATTCTTTTCCTCTCTTGTCTCTTGCCAGGTGATTGACTTTGGCTCCAGCTGTTTTGAGCACCAGCGGGTGTACACCTACATCCAGTCTCGTTTCTATCGAGCTCCAGAGGTGATCCTCGGTTCGCGTTATGGCCTTCCAATCGACATGTGGAGCTTCGGCTGCATACTGGCCGAGCTGCTGACCGGCTACCCGCTGTTCCCCGGCGAGGACGAGGGCGACCAGCTGGCCTGCGTCATGGAGCTGCTGGGCATGCCTCCGCAGAAGGTCCTGGAGCAGGCCAAACGGGCAAAGAACTTCATCAACTCCAAGGGTCACCCTCGCTACTGCGGAGCCAACACCCTGCCCACGGGGGCCACCGTGCTCACGGGCACTCGCTCTCGCCGCGGCAAGATGAGAGGTCCCCCCGGCAGCAAGGAGTGGAGTGCCGCTCTCAAGGGCTGCGAGGACCCCACCTTTACTGACTTCATAAAGAAGTGTTTGGACTGGGACCCCTCGTCCCGTCTCACCCCTAGCCAGGCCCTCAGGCACCCTTGGCTGTATCGGCGCCTACCCAAGCCCCTACCTGGGACCGACAAGAGCCACGGTGCCACGGTGAAAAGGCTCCCCGATCATCACAGCACCTCCTTCCCCTCTATCCTGGCCAAAGGGGGGCCTAGTTTAGGCGCCACAGCTGTCAACAACAAACTGAGGAGCAACATGATGGGAGACTCAGGGGAGGCCATACCTCTTCGCACGGTCCTACCCAAACTTGTCTCATAGAGAGAGAGAGTCCTGTGATCTCCTCTCTTCTTCCACTTCTTCCTCCTCTGCACTCCTCAGGAGGAGTCAGAGAACAGGAGGAAGCGGGGACTAGGTTTTAAAACTCGTTTGGTTGTTCTTTTATTTGTTTTCTACTGAGAGGTGTCGACACCCCCAGTTCCTGGTTTTTAATATTAGCTGAACACGGAGAGAGAAAGACAATTAAAGAAACACTCTAAAAAAAAAAAAAAAGTTTTTATACAGAGGATTTCCTTGAGCGGCTGTGGAGTTTCTGTATTCAGCCAATTGATGAGGTTTGATTTTAGATAATGCTTTTTAAAAAAAACTTCCTCGTATGAGTGGGACGGCTTCGTAAATGAGCAAATGTTTTTAAACCTGCGTGTGTTCTCACGTGAGTGGTGTGTGTTTTTTTTTAGTAAAACACACTCAAGCACACCTGCACTGTCACTTGCCTCACTTCACTCTTTCTTAACACTCAGAGGACGCCACCCCTTTCTTGGGAAGTGTTTGTATGAGTGAAACTTGAAAAGGGCTACAGAGATTACTCTTATCACATTAGCAAACGATTTGTTCTGCCAACATGATTTAATAGAGGAAAATAAGAGTCATGAGCTAGTGTTTTGGCCCTGCACACACACACACACACACACACACACACTGACACAGATCTCCCTCATAAACATAAATGCCTTCACACAGGTAATAATGAGGGATCGGCATTATGTAACATTTTTTAGCAATAAGTCTTCACTTCTTTGTCTTTTCTAATTGCGCTCTTTTTTCTACCTTTCCTGATCCCTGGTGCTTGCATGTCAGCTCAATATGTGACGTTAGTATGTGTGTGTGCTTTAGCTTCATGGTGCTACTGCGGGAGTGGTATCGAGAGGGCGTCGGACAACCTATTTACAGCCCCCTCCACCTCCTCACCTCTCCCGTTTTGAGTAGGGGGGTGGGGAGGACAGTAGCTTCGCTCAAACTGTCACAAAGGTGTCACCGTCACAGTCGGTACTTCACAAACTGAGCCTGCCGTGTGAGGCCGGCTCACATAAATCGATATATATAGAGAAGGAGAGCTGCAAGTCATTGCACATACATACCTGCGGGGTGGAAAGTTGGCTGTGGGAAAGTTAAAAAAGTTTATATGAATGTCACCTGCCCATGCCCTCCTAATTGGCTGCTGTGATTTGTTGGCAAGTGGTGCATTCATTAATCCTAATGGAACAATAGTGCGAGATGAGATGGATCATGGGATAAAATGGTATGTTTTTAATATGAGCCAAGATGTTTTTTTTTTTATTTCAGGGGGGAGATGTTTGAAAAGTTGACAGGACGGGCCAGTGACAAAGGAGGGTTTTTATGGTACTGAAGAAAGGTTTCTCAGGGAGACATACTTGATACATCCCTTAATCTTATATTAACTGTGTTCCACTTAACAGTCCCGACTCTGGATGAACATGCATGCAGTTCTGTCCAACGAGAGCGAGAGAATGCGTATACGAGTGTGTTTGCGAAAAGGGGGTCTGCATGCTCCACAATCTGACCTAGATTCCCTTCTCCTCCTCCCCCCCTTCCACCATCGCTTTCTCTCTCTCGTTTTCTCTCACTCTGTAGGGCAGCAGGGAACCTCTTAAACTCACACATACATAGTGAATTATGGTGCTGTCCAAAACACACACAGACACACACGTCAGGTGCACGTTGTATGGACCACACCGCTCAAAGAGTTCTTTCTCTCGTCCCTCGAAGTGAATCTGTCAGGGATTTCTACTCTGTCTCCGTTTTTGTTTTCTTTTTTTTTTTATATAGAAGTGATTTCTATTTGCTATTCAGTCCAGAATATCAGAGGATGTAAAAACGCAAAAGCGGAAAAAGAGAAAGCAGTATACTGTCATGTTGTACCTAGTGGTGTGTGCGTTAGTAGGAGGGTGTTTGGTGTTCCAGCATGAAATCACAACCTGTTATCAGACTGAGTGACTATGAGAAGAGAAACTGTACAGTAACCAAATGAAGTTGTGATAGTTTCTTTTTCTAAAGAAAATAAAAATGATTATTAACTGAAACGTGCTGCTCTGGGATGATTTCTGATTTGAGAAACGCATATTTAGATATTGAAAAACTGCCTCGGTTACACGCAGGATGAAGGAAATGTTTCCTTTTTACGTCAACATCGGCCAAATCCCGTATGTGCTTTTTTACAGAATGCCAGATAAGCATTTTCCCATGAATGCTAACGATTATTTGACATCTTATTTTAAGATCAGCTCTGAGGAAAGCTTCCTGTGGAGATTTCCAGAGATAATGAGACAATGAATCATCCGAAAACTCTTTCCTCATTTGTCGCCTAACCTGAAGCTCTGTCGTAACCAGCGGCTACCGTGTTGTTTTTGCTACGTGACACCTGGGGCCTGTGTTATGAAACAAAAGTGAGTCTCCAGACAGCCCCCGGCTCAGTCGCTACAGTGAATCACTATAAAGTGAGTTGGATTTCAGTCTGTGATTAGGTTACAGATTCAGTGAACACTGGGACACTGATGAGTCAGTGGCCTGTGACACAACATAGAGCCAGCGTGTGATACTGACATTAACTTGTTATATTGCAATATATATACCATGAAAGTCACGAAGAACACAGAAAGCATGTAACATAGGTGTGAAGATTTCCAGTCATTATATATATATCTGGAAGTCAAAGGCCACATTTGCCTTTTTACTGAAACAATATGTGTCTTATGGGAGGTGTCACAGCTGCAGCTGGTAAAATGAATGATGGGTGGTTACAGTGAGCTAATGAGCAAGTGTCATTGTTGATTTGTAGCTGCAGCTTTTCCCTGCTGTGACACCTGAAATGGGTCCGTTGGGTGTGTCACGATGTCCCTTGATTGTCCCCCATTTTAGGAACCTATCGAGAGAGCTGGACATCTATTGTTCAATTCAATTTATTATTTATTATTTGATATAGCATCAAATCATAATAATCTCGAGGCGCTTTTCATATAGAGCAGGTCTAGACCGTACTTTAATAATTTAGAGACCCAACAAGAGATCCCCCCCCTGAGCATGCATTGTTATGCGACAATGGCCAGGCAAAACTCCCCTTTAACGGGCAGAACCGGGGTCTGGGTGGGTGGCCATCTGCCTCGACCGGTTGGTTGACATATGTCACAAAATATAATGACAATTCTGGCACTTGTTGACTCCCTGTGCAGTTCACCAACTCTTAAACTTGGGACTTAGGGGACCAAGTTAGGTGGATAATTGCTTAAATGTTTGAATCCACCTCTACATTTAGGAGGGACTCCTTGCAGACAAATCAGTAGTGTTCTTCCCCTGCACTAGCCATATTTATCTTTTCCAAAATATCTCTCTGCGAAAGTGCTTTGCACCTCTTCATAATGTGCCTCTGCTTTGCTCTTGCCCCTCATACCTCACAATTTGTCCCATCTGTATGGCTGACAGAACAGATGTACAGATCTGTGGGAACACTGCCAGAAATACTCCTGTGAATAAAAAGAGTGGGACGAGATTGATGATGACTCGCTGCTTAATCATGACGGTAGCCTGATCATCTCCTGTATCGCTGATGATTCACTGGTTGTTTACACTGCAGGCTGGTGCCCTGAGGGAAGAGAAAGTCAGGTACGCACGCAACATGAGGAGCAGGAACCGGTTGAGCAGCGTCGCCTACTGAAGAAGACGCAAGGTGGAGGTGTTTGGTGAGTGGCTGGTTGGGTATGTGTGGGGGAATTTAAACCAGGTGTTCGAGCTGATTTTAAAAGGATGTTGTGGTAAACGTGACGTTCTTTCTCATCAGCATCATGTGTGTTACTCACTCTTTCCATCAACAGCAAGATGTTCAAATGATGATGAGGTGAAACAAACACACAAACAAACAAGTAGACAATGTACGAGAGGAGACAGAGATGACTCTTTCCTTTTCAATTATATATTTATGACCTCCTCTCAGACTCTAACTACATTACAGTAAGTTGTTTGTGAAATCTAAATGACTCCGTCTGTCTTTGTCTCTCCTCTTTTCTATTAATGTAAAAGCAGATTAGATCAATCCCATTAGACACCAATCCAGTCACCTCCTGACCATATGGTCTGAAGCTCATTCGTCCCTACATCCCCCCGGCACACTGACTTGTATTCTCTGAACCGCACACGTTAGACGGTGTGTCCCTCCCTTGCCCTCCTCTCCTCCTCTCCTCCTCTCCTCCTGTATATGTTGAGAACGAGGAGTCTAAGCTTTCAGACCATATGGAGCCACAGCAGGATCTCTGGTGGTGAGCGTGGACAGGACAGGACAGGGCGGGGCGGTGACAGCTCTCTGATTACCAGGAGGTTAAGAAATCTTGACCTGCTTGTTGCTTCATGTTTGGCTCAAAGTGTAAACATCTCTCTATTCCCTTTATGTCCTTGTTGATGTTGTCGTGTGGATACCTGTGGTCAGATGTAATCAGTTATATACTGAACCTGCTGTCAGCTGTTGTCAAGACTCTTTGTTTGAGACGATAATATCATTAAGACTACAGTCTAGACCTGCTCTATATGAAAAGTGCCCTGAGATAACTTCTGTTATGATTTGTCGCTATATAAATAAATGTAATTGGATTAAAGGAGACCTATTATGCTTATTTTCAGGTGCATACTTTATAATTTATTATATTTTATTTTATATTTTGTATTTCTGGGTTTCTACTAGAACATGTTTACATGCTTTAATGTTCATAAAACAATTTACTTTTCTCATACCAGCTGTGATACAGCACCTCTTTTCACCCTCTGTCTGAAATGCTCTGTTTGAGCTCCAGCCCCGCCCTCTCGAAAAGCCCAGTCTGCTCTGATTGGTCAACGAGCCAAACTCTTCGGACTCCACTCCAACCTCCGCTCTAACTAGCTTTGTTTGAGGGCGTGCCAAACTAGCCGCTAGCCAGGTGTTATGCAATTGTGTTACTTGGTGACATCACTACATTACTGAAAGAAAGGCGGGACTTCAAGCAAGGCGTTTCAGGCAGGTCAGGCGCAGTGTTTCTGTGGGGGGAGTAATTCCCTTTGGTGTGGACTTTAGGCTTTATAACTTTGCAGACGTTTTACGTGCACAAAAAATTACATAACACACTAAAGGAAAGGGAAAAAGCACAAAAGCATAACAAGTCCTCTTTATAATGTAGATGAATAGAATTAAGCAAGGTGAATAAGAAAATATGTTTTTGGTAATTTAGGCAAACCAACCCTTTAATTTTATGTCTGTCTGTTTACCTAAACTCTTGGCTATGAGTTTTGGTATTTATGGCTTTGTTTGGGAGCTTAACTAGAACCAAAGTGGCCAAAATGTGGAATTTAACTGCAAAACAAATTTATCTTTTTTTCTTCTTAAAGGTACAGTGTGTAGGATTTTGCGACATCTAGGCCTAGTGGTGAGATTGCAGATTGCAGCCAACTGACTACCCCTCTGCTCACTCCTCTCTTTCCAAGACTGTGGTAACGTGAGCCGCCGAGTGCAAAACCGTTGTAACGCTGTTCGTACCATAACAACACTACTTTAGGAGTAACGGAAGTCAGACGGCGGCTGACAGTACTACAGTTTAGCACTCTGCAGCTCACGTTACCGCAGTTTAACCAGAACTACGGTGGCCTTCAGGTAACGTAGAAACAAGAAAGTCTCTCTCTAGAGCCAGTGTTTGGTTTGTCCGTTCTGGGCTACTGTAGAAACGTGGCGGACTCCATGAAGAGGACCCGCTCCCTTAGTAGATATGAAGGGCTCATTCTAAGCTAACGAAAACACAACAATTCTTAGTTTCAGGTGATTATACACTAATAAAAACATAGTTATGTACATTATATTTAATTTCTGCTAATAGATCACCCAAAATGTAACACACTGTCCCTTTAACAGCCTCTACTAGCTCTTTGCCATTGTGTAAGCTTCTTTTCTGGATGACCGAACCAAAAATGCAGTTTAAGGACATAAATCTGCATGATTGTTACTTACGTTGCTTACATAAATATGTTAAGGTGTATTTTGCTTCGACCATAAAGGCTTCAAAAGTGTCAGAAATATGCTAACTTTAACTTTTGTGCTTGTTCTTCTTGTAGATCTCCTGTGACAGCAAGACTTACTCAACCTGTGTTTACGGATGTGACAGAGTGCCCGAAACTTGATGGATTGCCCCGAGGGGCTGACAGTGCTTGTATAATGCTGTGTTTGTTCACATATGTATTTGCATGCTATATATGATATTCTTTATGTGGTTTGTTTGATGTCAGTGCGAGATGTCTGTTGTGATTCACCAGAGGATCCACTGTTGTCTGGACAATAAACTGCGACCAGGGCCGTGACTCACGACTCCACAGCGCTGTCGATCCTCAGTACTTCACTCCTCCATTTACACAAGCCTTTTTTTTTTTTTTTGCTTGATATTGGAACGGACACACAGAACTATAAACACACACAGTCCTGGGTCAGGGAGTGCAGACACACTCCAGAGCTATGTGTGTCGTCTGGCTTCGGTCCACTGGGACAGCTGAGGTACGAACCAGGCGATGGCAGCAGCAGGAGAATGCCACTTTAGCCCCACCGCCCCCCACCAACACCACCCCGTTGCACCAAAGAAAGAGAGACAACACATGTCCCCACATGCACAAAAGCAGACTCCAGCCTACTGTTCCTTACCTCATGTACGCACAATGACACACTCACAGCACTCACAGCTGAGCGCACACTAGTCACACACAAACACACACACACCAATGCACAGCTGAGCACATGTCGACACAGGCTGAACAGATGCAGATCGTTGCGAGAGGTGGGGTTGTGCTCCAGGAACATTTGCCCACCCAACCCACCAATCTACATTCCACACAGACTGCTGGGTAGAGGAGCTGTGCAGAGACCTTTAACTTCATCTTACCGGTTGAAACCTTAGCCGCCCAGTTACCGTATTCTCCACCTGCATATGCAGCCCCCATATTTAGGTTTTCAGTTTTCCTGTCTTGTTTACATGACCCGGCTGGGTCACAGTTAAGACCGGAATAGAAGATGACTCATCCCCCCCCTGTCTACAGAGATGAGTCTGTCTGTCTGTCTGTTTCTCTATATGTGTGTGTTTATGTGTGTGTAAGTTTTATGTTTTTATGGTTGTGTCTTTCCAGTGCTCTTATAGCTTCAAGGTAGCAGGTCTGCATAGCAACACTCTGGGAAGAAGCTCCAAGGGCACATGAAAGCTATCATTGTGCAATATCTGTGAAGCCACCCACTCGAAAATCTCTGCCGAGGTTATTTTCCTCAGTCTGCTCTTCTTCCACTGTACAAAATGAAGAGGCGGATGAATATATTTATCATAAATCGTGCAGTTCTTCTTGTGATTGATTGCTTCATGACTATACCCTGCATTTTTGCACATATTAATATCCAACTATACTGTACAAAAACAATCCAGCTATCTGCACCTTATTATTACTTTCTGAGCCATAAAAAGGTAAAACAATCTCTCTTTCTGCGTCCTTCTTTTTGTCTTCTATCAACTGCAAAGGCAAGATTATCTATACAGCAGCTTTCAACAACTCAATGTGCTTTGCAGAAGACATAGAAATGCATTAAAGGTGCTCTATTAGATAACCAGAGCATTAATATAGCAGCAAACAGCTATTTGCTATGTAAAGATATAGAGGAGTAAAGTCTACCTGAGCAGAGAATGAACTCACTCTCCCTCTGTGTGTGTTGTAATCCGAGCTTCTCTGTGCTTTGTTGACATAGACGGGCCGTGTGTGCTTTTAGTGCAGGTTTGTTTGAGCATGAGCACACCCCTCTGGTTAGCTCACGGCCGCCGCTCTGTACTGCTCTCATACAGCAGTTACTGCTGATAACGCTGTCCCGACCGATGGCGCCGTTGCAGAAGCATAGCACCCACCCTCCAGTTCCCCTTAACCTCAATGAGTTTTTACTCTTGGTTAAATAAAGAATAATATACCTTTTACCACTGGGAGCCATAAACGGCTGCTTCACACAGCAGTGCCCAACTACTGTCTTTCATAAAACCCAGTTCACTATATATTACTATCTGTTATTCCCCTCACACACACACATACGTCCACACACACATAGGATGTATAACAAACAGTAGACATGAACATGAAGGCATTTTCAGGTTTAACAGTCCCACCATCCCACCCACACTAGGGATGGTAAAAATGGGAGTGAAAATTAAGTAAATAATAATGGCAGAAATTACATAGGGATGAATAGTGGATAGCCACATACTTACGTATGCGCACATACATGCGTATATTCATATTTATATATACATATGCACATGTACACGCGTGCACCTGCATACAGAGCCGTATATAAACAGAACATTTTTAATGAAAAATAAATAATAGTGATGATAACAATAATAATAATAATTCTGCAAATAATAAAATAATGAATAAATGAACAAACAAATTGAACACGAATAAATAAATGAGTAAATTAAAAGACGGATAAAAACAAGTAAAAAATAAAATTATAATAATGATAAAATAAAAGTAAAAATATAATACTATTATTGTTATTATTATTATTAATATTATTATTATTATTAATAATAATAATAATAATAATAATAAAATACTATATATATAATAAAAAATAGATAAATAAATAAAAAAGTATAATGAAATAATAATAATAATAATAATGATAATAATAATAATAACAATAATAATAATAATAATAATAATGTACAAATAATAATAAAAAGAATGAAATAATAGTTACACTTATAAATCCAGCCATTTCCAAATATATGGTGTGACTAGTGTACACACCTGTATACGCGAATATATACACATGTTAACAATATACACTCACACACTACT
Source organism: Sebastes umbrosus (assembly GCF_015220745.1). Taxonomy (NCBI): domain Eukaryota; kingdom Metazoa; phylum Chordata; class Actinopteri; order Perciformes; family Sebastidae; genus Sebastes; species Sebastes umbrosus. The sequence goes on along the minus strand of NC_051269.1, from coordinate 30,039,949 downwards.
AAGAGATGTTTTGATGAGCAGGGTGACCCAAGGCTGTCCACTTTAAACACATCACTTTGATGCTTTGCCACTGCGATGCTGCATTATGTTCTGGATGTGTAGCAGCCGCTAACAGAATGAGACTGTGTGTTATCTGTGGTGAAGCTCTGAGCTCCTACTGTATTGTCCGGTAAAGGGACCTACAGTCTGGACGCTGTTGTCACAACCTTTCTGTTGCTGGGGAAAATGGGATATTTATGGTTAGTTTCAAGTTTCACGGAGAAGACGGGGGGACAACCTTTAGCGGGGAATTTTTGGAGTTTGGGTCAGTCATCTGCTGGTGTGAACTTTGGTCCTTGTTAGTTTATCTCTCCTTCTTTTGAACTTACTGACCTTCAGGTGACTCCACATTAAATGATGGTCTCGGGGCAGTTGTAAACCAGGGGAGTTGCGTCTGTACTTAAAAAAAAAGCAAATAGCAAAAAGAACATGCAAATGTTTGTACTTGCCTGTCCCTCTGAGTTTGTGGTTGTATGTGTGTATGTAAACGACACCAGCTCATGCACTGTGTCAGCAAACACGGACTCGGTTTCTGTCACATGCTTCGTCTTGTTTGTACTTTCACTGAAACTGCTTTCCAAGTACAAAATTCAATATATGTTACGTAAGAAGAACAAAGACTTATGTGAAATTGACCTTTTGTGCTACTGTCGGTCAACGAGAACAACAATTTAGTGTCTTCCATGTCAGGTCATCTGTAATTTGAATGCTCTCATAATAGCCAGTACTCCTCCAGCAGCGGGGACAGTAAATCTAATTTGAAGATGACACGATGAATTATGTTGTCACAAGGGACGACAAAAGCTCCATTGAAATGTTCCCTGGAAGTATTAAACAGCATGTTATATGGCGATGTTTGCAGAACAGGAGCAGGCAGCAGTAGCTAGTGTACACAGCAGATATCTATATATATGTTTATATGTTTGTGTGTGTGTGCGGGGGGGTAAGCCCCATTGGCCTCATTCTCGCCGATGTCCTCCTTCTCTCGTCCGTCTCTCTCTCTCCTTTGTAGCAGCTGCTGGGTGAATTGTTGTCCTAAGAGCTTTTTCCATGGCAGTGTGGAGAGCCAGTTTCCGTCTGCTTCTGACAGGAAACGCGTTGACCTGCTGAGGAGCGGAGAGGAGAGGAAGGTTTCCTTTGGCAGACAAATCACACTGTGCACGGTGGATTCTCCTTCTCCTTTATCTCTCCGTCTGTCGTTCTGTCTGGCACTCACACCCCCACACATGAGGGAGACTGAGGAAATGTTTGAACACAGCCCATCAGCTGGGCATCAATAATTCAGTCATTCTGCAGTGCGTTAATGTTTATGTTTCACTGGTGGCTGAACACAGAGACTCTGTGCTATATTAAGACCTGGAGCGGAAAACTGTCTGCTTTGTAAAACATCACAGAATTACTGAGAATAACACAATGACCTTTTTTTGGGTCTGTTTTTACTCACAGGCCTCCAGTGTTCAAGGAGATGTTTGACAATTTGGGAAATACCCTTGTTTGCTAGAGTTAGATGAGAAGATTGATTCTCTCTATTTATTATAAGGCTACAGCCAGCAGCCGCTTAGCTTAGTTTAGCACAAAGACTGATAACAGGGGAAAAAACTATCCTGGCTCTTACCAACGGTAACAAAATCCACCAAATGTTTAGTCCGTACAAAAAACAAAGTGTAAAAAGTGTCAACCCTGTTGCCTTAAAGGGATAGTTCTGGTGTTATGAAGTGTGGTTGTATGAGATACTTATCCATAGTCAGTGTATTACCTACAGTAGATGACGGTCGGCACGCCCTCAGTTTGGAGAAGCAGACAGGAGTTACCACACAGGACCAAAGCAATGTACTGCTGTGCACGGGGCCGGCAGCAAAACGTATTTTAGCAACTTAAAAGAAAGGCCCACCTAAAAAAATCAATATCAGTTGAAGTGTATATATTTTCACCGCTTTATTTTGTATCAGACAGCCCTTTCAGACGGGGACTTGAAGCCGTATCCATCTATGCTCTCACCAAAGCCACCAGATTCCATTGAAAGAAACTGTAGTTTTACATTGTAGAACACGGAAAAATTATAATTTTTTTTTCAATGGAGTCTGGTTACTTTGGCGAGAGCGTGGATAACGGCTTCAGTTCCCAAACATAGACTGTTCAGCTGTCTGACGGCAAGGTAAACCAGCAAAAATATTCTAGATATAGCGTACAATATTGATTTTTTCAGGTGAGCCTTTCTTTTAGGTGGCTAAAATCTGTTTTGCTGCCGGTCCCGTCCACAGCAGTACATTGCTTTGCTCCGGTGCGGTAACTCCTGTCTGCTCCTCCAAACTGGGGGTGTGCCAACCGTCATCTACTGTAGGTAATACACTGACTATGCATAAGTACGTCATACAATCCCACTTCAAAACACTCAAACTATCCCTTTAAGACCCAGCAGAAGGGTGAATCTTTGCTCATGGTGGTTACAAGGTCAGAGTCAAGACTTTGGCTTAGACACAAACACACACAGATGAATACAAAGCAAAGCAGTGTGAGCCCTCCCGGATTGAACAGTGGCAGTCCATCCTCGATGTTCTCTGAGTGCATTAAGACCCGAGTTCAAGAGTGCAGGGCTTAAAGTTACTAATCCAGTCAGTTGAGAAATGCACACTGGAAACGTGAGGCAGCCAGTGCAGCGTTATGCATATACTGTATAGACTGTGGGGTCCATAATGACGTCTATTTATGTCAAAATGGCACGGGTTCACATCTTATAGATAAGCAGGTGTGTGCATGTGTGTACTGCACATCCACGTGGACATTCTGTATATGTATGTCAGGAGGAGGACGACAGCTAGTTGGCATGAGGCGTGACAGGACATGATATTGGCGGAGGGGACTATATGTTTGAGGAGGGAGCTCCAGGAATGGAAATCTACACCAGTGGGGCATGCTGGTCTGTGGGTCATACAACCTTACAAGGGCATAGTAGAGGCAGCGGACCATCATACCGGCCCTGCACATGCACACACATCTATGTGGGTGTGTGTGTGGGGGGGTGACGGGGTGGTAGTGCCAGCTGGGCAGCTTAAAAATAGTGCAGAGTGGAGCATTGCAACTGCACGGGACTCTAGGAACACATGACCGCCAGTCTGATAGTAATTCACAGCGGATTTCTCTCAGCTTTGTGATGACTGACGAGACAAGAGAGGACGATGATTAAACTGAGTGACCTCCTGTGTTTTTAATCACGGGAGACTGGTAGAAGCAAAGTGAGTGTGTTCTTAGGGGCAATATGTCAGGTAGGGCCGTGTTACAGGTGTCACAGCAGGGGCGGTAAGCTGAGGAGTATAGACGGAGTCCGTGGTGAAGCGAGCCGGGCAGACATGACGGGGCAGTGGGGCAGTAGGCTGAGAGTAGAAGGTGAAACGTAATGGGGATCAGACTGGCAGGATTAAAGAGCACCGTACTGACCTCTGCCGATGCACAGAACAGAGGGAAGGGGATGAAGAAGTGAGGGGGAGGATGCAGGAACATCTGCTCATTAAAGAAGGAACAGCACACGTCGCCCGCCTCCCCCCCACAATACATACACATGCAGATACATTAATACGTGTGCTCACATATGCAGAAATGTGCTAGTGTGCACACATAAAACATACGTAAACTATGGGAGTGATTTAAATTGGAGGATAATCTCATGCACAAAGTGGCTCTTTCACCTCACGTAATCTCAGTTTGGATTAAGATGGATTATTGGATTACAAGGGCCTCGCAACGGGGGGGAGACAGACAGACAGACAGAGACAAGAGAAGATGGAAAACTGAAGCTTGGAGAATATAGGAAGAATGTATTATATTTAAATATTGTATTATGATATTATCTTTACCTTTTATTTCATCCCCCACTGTACAGCATGTTTATTCATATATATATCAGTATAGTTCTAGAGTTTTTTAGCTATTTCGTGACGTCTGCTGAGCAAACTCGTATCATTTACCCTCAATTTTTTTCTATTTCTATGCTACTGCTTGTGTCTCCCTTTAAAGGAGCAGTGTGTAGGATTTGGCAGTAGCGTTAAGGTGGCAGATTGCAGCCAATTGAAGCTTCTCCCTCGTGCCAAGCCTGTAGAAGAACTGCGGTGGCAGACGCGAAACTGCAAATGGTCCTCTCTAGAGCTATTTGTTGTAAGAGTAGTGTAGGTCACACACCGAAGGCTGTGCCATTGGTGTGTGAATGAGTATTTAGATTAGATCCTGATGGGCAGGTTGGCACCTTGCATGGCAGCCTCTGCCATCAGTGCATGAATGTGTGTGTGTGAATGGGTGAATGTGCGCTTTGAGTGGTCAGAAGACTATAAAGGTGCTATATAAATGCAAGTCCATTTAACGTAAAGGTCGTTTCAGCAAAAAAAAGTGACAGCACAGCAGGAAATGAATCAGAAATGAAGGATGGGACAGAGAAGAGAACAGACAGGCTGAGAGTGAAGCGCTGGCATTGGCTCCATGGCATGGATGACTGGAGGAGGAGACACTGTTGATTTAACAGGAAGTTGACTTGAACTGAATACATAAGCATAAACCTCCAGGGTGACCTTTATGTCAATCTGTGAAGGACACAGCAGATGTATTTTTACACACACACACACTCATACACAACTAGATAAGAAACTCATATTCACAGTGTGACTATTCAATACATACATATCCATGAAAGGCCCCTTGTAAGCCCCATCATATTCTAGACCATCATAGCGGCCCCTCAGATGAGACTCATGTGTTTGTGTCAGTCCTCAGTGCCTGAACAGACACATTAAAGGGCCTATATGAGTGAGCGGGACTTTGTATCTTCTCTGTGAGACTGGGCCAGCGGCCTGGAGTGAATCACGGGAAGCAGAAGCAGCGTGACATTGTTGTGTCTGTGAGGAAGTCAGTGTTGTGCCAAAGCACCAATAACTGCAGAGACACGCTCTCTGTGTGGGAGAACTGGAGCATCTTGCCGCTCCACGTCACTCACTGGGTCAGTAGAATCAGACGAGTGTGCAAATGGGAGAATGAGGGTGAAAAAGAGTACTGTGGGTGAGTGTGTACAGTATGTATGTGGCTGTATGTTAGCGGGGTGGAGGTGAAATTGGGGCATTCTTTACAGCTGAGTAGGGCAGAAGACGAGCTGGCAACAGAAGTAGGCTAAATAATTGTCCTCTGTCATCAAACGGTCTCTTGTTTATTGGGGGCCAAGGGGGGGGGACAGGAATGTCCATGTGACTAAAACGTGAGCACAACTGCTCACAGCTAACAAGTTGCTGTCCCACTAACCTCGAAAGAAAGAAGAAATGAACTTGTAGTGTGTCAATCCACATGATTCTAGTTTGTATTTCACTTTCTTTGATTTTGCATAATTTCCCTCTTTCTCCTTGTTTCTCTTTCAGTCACCCAAAACTTTCCTCTCTCTCCTCAGCTCCACAGCTCCACAGCAGACCTGTGGTCAGTTTAAAAAAGGCCAGCAGCACACGCGAACACTGAGGGCCCTCATTCCTCTGCAGGGACCTATGCTGTTCAGGCTCTGTTCATAGATGAAAGGGGGATTCCAGCGGCGGTCACATGCTCCCTGCAGGGCTATAGAGGAGGCCGTCCATTTCATGGATGACGAGCCATACATGGTTTCCTTTGTGTGGTTGCAAGTGCAGATTTCTATGGCATTGTGCAGCTCTTCTGTTACAGGCAACCTGTGCACGACGTGTGCCTTTTCATGCTTGGTGCAGGTATTTATGTGTGTGAGAGAGAGAGAGAGAAAAGAAAAGATAACAAATGTTTGTCCTTGGTCCTCAAGGCTTTTAAAGTGGCAGTAGGCAGAATGTTTTTGGCATCGTGGGAAAAAAAATCCATAATAACCTTTCAGCATATTGTAATTCAAGTGAGATAACTATATTTCTGCACCTCCTCATGGCTCTGTTTTCAGGCTTTAGAAAATCTAGCCCGTGACGACAGATTTCGGCCAATCATAGGTCATTTCAGAGAGAGAGCGTTCCTATTGGTTGTTCATTCAACAGAGGCAGCTGTCAATCACTCGCTAACTTCAATCAAATGTTGAAATTAGGCAGCGCTGATCAAATATGAATCAATATTATGTTACTGTAATGCCTATTTCTTTCCTCAAATGTTGTCAGAAACATCTTGTAGTGCACTGTGTAGCTGTAAAATTAGAAAGTTTGCTCCGGCTGGTGGGCGGTGCTTGGTATTTCTTCAACTGATCTCAACATGGCTGCCAGGTCACAATCTTACAGCTAAACAGTACACTACAAGATGTTTCTGAAAACATTTTATGCAAGAAATAGGCATTACAGTAACAGAATATTGATTCATATTTTATCAGCACTGCCTAGTTTGACCATTTGATCGGAGTTTGTGAGTGATTGACAGCTGCTCAGAGACAGCAAGGCTCCAGCTCGGCTCTAATTGGTTGTTTTCCTCCGGTCTGTGAAATCTTGCAGATACCATTAGTAACACCGGAGGACACAGAGGAACATGATTTTTTTCAGATTTCCTGTCTCATGCACTACTGTCAGGACATAGTGGCCGTTTTAGCTCTATTTCTATCCACTGCAGCTTTAAGTGGAATATACTAGCAGGCAAAAGTGTGAGAATAATGTGAATGAAGTTATACTTAAATATATATGAGCTATATGAATAAATGATAATCACCCACGCATACTCACAGCAAGCATCATGTCCTGCAGGCCGTGGTCCACTTCCACCTCCAGAGGCTTGAGCTGCAGAGCTGAGATTGTGAAATGGCTTTGCACACTCTGTATCATTCTGTCACAAGACTGGTTTGCCTTGGAGCTGATAACGCCTGTGACCCGTTTGTGGGATCTTTTTACGACCTTGTGTATGTGTGCGAAAATGAGAAAGAGGAGGAGAGTGCGAGGAAAGAGAAGGGAGGATAGGGGGAAGTCAGCCGCTGCCCTTCAGAGCTTTACATTCTCTGAGGAACCGTACATCCGTCTCCAACGCAACCAGAACAAGGAAACCACCTCTTCTGTCCTCAGAGAGTTTTATCATGCTTCACTGAGGTGAACTAGGCGAAGCGAATCACGACACAAATAGGCCAGACGAGTAAACAGGCTGACAGACAAAGTTTCTAGTTTCTGCAGAGGTTCAGTTCAGACAGGCCCTGTGTAAACACATGCACTGCAGTGGTTGAAGGATGCAGATTAAAGCAGGGTTAAAATGAGCTCATGTGTAAATGTGGCTTCTTGGTGCTCTACATAGCAATTAGAGAGAGATGGAGAGACAAAGAGATAAGACTGAGAGCTCATACAGGGGGATCATGAGGGTGTGTGTGTGTGTGTGTGTGTCTGCGTGCATCAGAGGGGTGAGCAGGTTCAACAGGTCCCATGTTGGGAGGCTTGCGAGTGTTCAGGTGCTAGAATCCTATATCGGAGCCAGTGCTGACCGTGGGTCTATATCAAGAGCCGGCTAGGGTTTCAGCCCCAGGCGGCGATGGAGGATTATTCTGACAAAGACGGGTTCTGGCCAGCCTGAAATAACTGATCCAAAGTTGTTCTGACTTTTCGCGCACTAATGAAGAACAGAGGGAGGCGAGGGAAAGGCGAAGGGAGATGCACCTCCTGCCCCTGAGATTTCCTTCCCGTCAGGAAGTTAAAAGAAGTGCTGTGAAACAGGAGAGTGTGTCAGGGGAGCGTTCTGGGAAGCAGTGGAGAAAAGGAAAATGTCAGCACGCCAGATCCTGCAGCTCCGTGCGCAGGCCTCGCATTCCTGATGCTTGTACGCCAGGGCCAACTTTGGGACACTAAAGCCTAACCCATCATTATGGACAGAAATCTTCTATGTGCAGTGAGCATTCTGGTCTCTTTGATAGTGAATAAAGAGAATAATGGTTGGAGCCATGACGCCTTCCCCAGGGAGAGCCCTGTAATGAACAGGCTGTCCTGGGTGTCTCGGGAGCAGCTATAAGTGAACCTGCAGCTATGCAAAGTAACTGTAACTCTGTAGCTTGAGTTAATTCATCAGCACAAAGCTGTCAAAGCTGCAGGCAACAGTTTCCAATTTCAGACTCCTCTCTCACATAGCCTGTGTGTGTGTGTGTCTAGGTGCATATTACACATGTGTGTCTGCACGTGTGCCTATAGGTGTTTTAAAAGGTGTTCTCTGTGTGTTTTTATGGGATCCGTTTCGTGAGGACATGATGTGCTTGTCTTACATAACTCAGAATAATGACATGTCTGAAATGTATCCAAGTGCAAAAGCACTATGTCTCTTGGGAAGTTGGGAATCTTACATAATATCCTTTTAGGACATTATTTTATCAAACTGTAAATCAAGGATTTTATTATCCTTAAGATTAAAGGTACCCTTATATCATTCATTGAAACATTTTTAATTATAGGTGTAACAATGTTTGTTGAAGATTGTAACAGCATATTTCAAATTCACAGGACACAATGTCTACATAACTGATATTTTTTGCATAGAAGAAGCTCTACAAGGACGAACTGTATCAAAGACATTTTGTACAGACCAGATTATTTGTCTTCCTAGCTGCCAAGCAACACGTATTTCAGGGAATACTCTTTCTGGTAAAGTATGTAAAGGACAAAGGTGCAGTTTTGGATCTAAAATTTTTTTTAAAGTTCACTCAGTAATCATACATAACATTTTTGAAATGAAACATTATGAAAGGGACACACATCAAGATGAGTTGACTCATGATGGGGAGTCATCTGGTGAAAACAGTTGCAGCTTTCTAATGTCTGATAAAACTGATGCTATCATCAGGGTTATCACGGCATGGGTTTACAGACGAGTTGCATTGTGGGAATTTTAGGAATGTTTTGGACTTTATCAACTCTCGAGACTAAAAGTCAGAATATCTCTCCCTTTGCTGCATTAATCTCGACCATTTTGTTTTTAAATATGCCGCTTGTGAGTCTGTGAACTTTATGGAAGTGCAGTCTTAAATCGTTGGAGTTCCCCTTCAAAAATGAAACGTCATCATTTTACATTTTACTTCTATACATATACATTGGCCTCTCCTCAAATGTCCCTGGTCTCATTAGCCTCTTCGGTAGTAAATGTTTGATGGATGTCAGATAAGACAAATATTATTAGGGCTGCAACTAAAGATGGTTTTCATCGATTTTCATTGATTAATCGATTAGTTGTTTGGTCTATAAAATGTCAGAAAATGGTGAAAAATGTTGATCAGAGTTTCCCAAAACGCAAGATGCTGTCCTCAAATGTCTTTTTTTTGTCCACAACTCAAAGTCAATTCAGTTTACTGTCATAGAGGAGTAAAACAACCAGAAAATATTCACATTTAAGAAGCTGGAATCAGATGACTCAAACCGATTAATGGATTATCAAAATAGTTGGTGATTAATCGAATAGTTGATAACTAACCAATTAATCCTTGCATCTCTAAATATTATAACACTTATTTTGGGTGAAGACGCAGTTTCCCGTCTCTTTGTCACGTTGTCAGTGGTGTGGAATTACACTTAGCTTTCTAACAACGTGACACAATATAAACATCTTAGATTCATTAAACATATTTCGGTAATATTCCTTCTTGTTTGACGGCATTTAAAGAAAGCATTTCAAGATTAAATCTAACCAGAGGACGTACTGGGAGTAGAGTGGAGTGTGTTTCCATAGGTGGAAGTGGAGTTGAGGAGCTGGGTCTTGGCCCCTCCATCCTATTTATACATTGCATTACACAAGACTACGCTATATTTATTCTGTTTATTCTATGAAATCTGTTCTTGTCCTCTTAATGGTGTCATCTATAATCAGCTGATCTGAAGTCCTTTGAGAAAAGCTAGTGTGATTAAGGACAACCGCATCCATATAAACAGAGGTTAGCTGAGTGCATCGCTTCGCTCACAGCAAAACAAACCAAAGATGCATTGTTAAAAAATTAGGTTTGCTGACATGTTCCACATTTTTCAGATACAGCTGGGCCTATACAGTACACAGCTGTGTTATTACCCTACATACATACTGAGGCATTTCAACAATTTATTCTTTAAACCATGGAGGCGGTGACGTCTGATCAACACGTGTCCCTCAAGGCTGAGAGTATTTTCACTTCAGTGTATCTATTTTGATTGAGATTGAGGTGTTTGGAGGGTTTTCCAGGAGGACAATTACATTTTAATCAAGTGTCAGACAAATGGTCAATTATAATACAGTACCATACTTTTAAACACATTAAAAAATATGTGATTATGTGACTCCAACTGTATTGTCTTGTGTGGCCAACCCTAAAACACCGAGCTCTGCTATCGTTCAAGGCGAGGATAAAACCTTTGGTTGCTCTGCCATCTAGTGGTTACACACAGTGCTGCATTTAAAACCAATGAGTCCAAGAAATAGGCTACACTATAGAAGCAGAGAAAGTGTGATTTAAATCAGATTAAACAACACAGGATATCAGATGTGTGGACATTTTAATGTGAGATAACATAAGATTATAATGTAAGTATAACAGTATGAATTTACAGCGATGATTTTATAGTTAAAATGATTGTATAATTTAACTATTTTACTAGCACTGCTCCCAGTAGACCACTTACACGCCAAAAACTGAAAATAAATGCACTTTACTGTACACTGACTGTGCAATATCATTATTACTAGTCAAGTGTAATTCATACTGTGTAAAGTTTTCAGATGGAATTTCATTTCATTCTCACTGTGCAATATAATTTTTCCACTTGTGCAATTTTGTTAATAGTCTATTTATTGTCAATACTGTATATACTACTCCTATTTTTACATTTCCTTATAGTTAATTGTTCATATTTTGTTTCACTTTGTGTAGTTCTTTTTTTTTTTACTGTGTTAGCTGATGCTTGTTTCTGCACTATCCCCTTTGCTGCTGTACACTGCAAATTCCCCCACTGTGGGACTAATAAAGGAATATCTTATCTTATCTTATCTCTTATCTTAACTCTGATAGCCCTCATACAAAGGGTAATTCAAAGATGAACATATGGAATATAAGGTACTATGATATTTTAGAAGTCAGGGTATTTTTATTCACTGTCAGTGGTTCATTCATTCATTCAACCTTTATTTAAATCTCGAGGAATCATTAAGGGTATGCTCTCATTTTCAATGATGTCGAGAGTACAATAAAAACACACTATCAGCCAGACAACAATAGAACAACATTAAAAACAGTTACATTCACGAGTAGTTTGTAATCATGGATTTAAAAATCACCTAAAGGTACAATTGTGTTTAGTTCTAATCTGTTTTGTAAACTCTTCCATGTTTTTGCAGCACAGACACCAAAAGTCAGTTTCCCCAAACTCACTTCATTTGAACATTTACATTTTTTATGTTATATAATTCAATCGCTTGATTTAATGCACATACTTGACTTTAAAAGACGCAACATTCAGATTCACAAGATGTGACCAAACATGTGAATTAAACTGAATGTTGTTTCCCATTAAACCTGTGACAAAGTGAACTGCTAAATGAAAATGTTTGATTCATACAATCTGATGTCCAGTCCATTAAAATTACAGCTAATTGAAAGGTTTGGCCTTAAAATCCAACTATAACCAAGCATGCATCAAAGACACTACCATAGTCAATTAACAATTATGTTTTTGTTTCACTAGATATCTTGTTTATTAATATTTGCCAACAGACATTTCATTTCACTGCTGATTTGAATAAAGAGTGATGATAAGCTTGAAGGGTAAATGACAGTGCGAAGAGCGCTTTGTTAAGGGGAAAATGTTGAAGCCATTTAAGATTTCTATCAGTAAGTACCATGATTCAATCAACACGCATGCTAAAGGTCAGGGCCTTACTCATTTCATGTCATTTCCTGGTAATTTGGGTGGTTTTACCAACCTAGCGGAAGTTTACATTTAAAACTGTGCACATGGTGGGCGTTGTATGGGCTAATGTCAGTATTTCTAAACTACCTTTAGGCCAACAAATAAATATACAACGGATTCAGGGATTTTATTTGTGGCCGTGTGGAAAGGGATTTGAAACAGCCCTTTCCACACGGCCACCAGTGGTGGAAGAAGTACCCAGATCTTTTACTTAAGTAAAAGTACAAATACCACAGTCTAAACATACACCAGTACAGGTAAAAGTCCTGAATTCAGAATGTTACTTAAGTAAAAGTACCGAAGTATTATCAGCAAAATACTTCAAAAGTAAAAGTACTCATTATGCAGAACGTCTCCTTATAAAGTGTTATATTCTCATAGAATATTATACTATTCAGTTTTTATCACTAACACATATTTTAACATTCATATTTTTACATTACTGTATCATAGCACAAAAGAATATCATGTGTTTTTATGTAAAAAGTAAATAGTAGCTGTCGAATAAATGTAGTGGAGTAAAAAGTACAATATTTCCCTGAGTAGAAGTATAAAGTAGCAGAAAATGGAAATACTAGGTAAAGTACAAGTACATCAAAATTGTACTTAAGTACAGTAGACTACTTGAGTAAATGTACTTAGTTACATTCCACTGCTGACTGCCACAGACCTTCATGTTGTAGAGTAAAGGTTACAGAAGATATACAGTAACTAGCTAAACAGTGAAGTTAACAAATTCAATACAAATAATAATAATAATAAGAAGAAGAAAAAGAAATATGTATAAAGATACTTCCTCTTTGGTGTCTGAGTTTGGGGGTGGGAAGGGCACTTATAGCAAATTGTATAGCAGATTAACAATTGTGTTTTACCATGTTTTGAGGCCAATATTTGTGTTTCACTTGACCTATTGAGAGTCTTATCTTCTGGGCTGTCAGCAATAAAGCGTATAACTGAAGAAAAAGTGTAAAACAAATCAGATTTAGGCATAAATGAGTGAATTATGTTTTAATGAGGAAAAGCAGGCTGGCAAACACCATACCTCTCTGACCTTGAGGTAACCTATAGGACTTTAGTCAAAGATTACGGGTCTATTTTTGTCCTTCTCTCTTTTACTATCAAAACATCGTCAAGTGGGTCTCTTCAGAAGAACAGAGGTAATCTGCTAACTGACGGTGACCCGTGTGGGAAATTGAATTCCCCTTAAGGAACTTAAAGCTGCAGTGGGTAGAAATGGAGCAAATATAATATTAAAAAAATATTTTTATAAAATGGTCACTATATCCTGACAGTAGTGCATGAGACAGGTAATATGAAAAAAACATATTCCTCTGTGTCCTCCAGTGCTCCTAATGGCATCTGCAAGATTTCACAGACCGGAGAAGAAAAAAAAACATTCAGAGCCGAGCTGGAGCCTGCCGTCTCTGAGCAGCTGTCAATCACTCACAAACTCCGATCAAACGGTAAAACTAGGCAGCGCTGATCAAATATAAATATATATTCTGTTACTGTGATGACTATTTCTCGCCTCAAATGTTTTCAGAAACATCTTGTAGTGTACTGTTTAGCTGTAAAATGAGAAAGTTTGTGACCAAGCAGTCATGTTGAGATCACTTGAGGAAATAGCACCGCCCACCAGCCAGAGCAACCTTTCTCATTTTACAGCTAAACAGTACACTACAAGATATTTCTGAAAACATTTGAGGTGAGAAATAGAAATGACAGTAACAGAATATTGATTCATATTCGATCAGCGCTGCCTAGTTTGATTGTTTAATCAGAGTTTGCAAGTGATTGACAGCTGCCACCGTTGAATGAACAGCCAATAGGAACGCTCTCTCTCTCTGAAATGACCTGTGATTGTCTACCATCACGTGCTAGATCTTTTAAAGCCTAAAAACAGAGTCATGAGGAGGTGCAGAAGTCTAATTATCTCTCAGAAAAAATGAAGGTAACACTTCATTTTACAGGTCTGCAAATTTCATGCGAATTACTGTCAAAATACCCTAATAATTACCTCAAAATGTATTGCAAATTACTTTATCATAAACATTATTTAATAATTACATTCTGCTATTTCCCATAGATGGTAATGTATTTAATACATTTCCAGGAAAAGAATACAAAGTTAATTGATATGCTATATTTCCATGTCTGCTGATAAATAGATGATAATTAGCAAATAACTTTTGAAATATCTTTTAAAAACTCCCTAAATCATTACATTAGATACCAGGTTACAGTTGTGTAGACAATAAGTCACACAATGGTGAGATTTGTGCCTGATCAGAAGTGTCTTTTATTAGTTTGAAGAGCAGCGCACAGCCGCTTCTCAAGCCTATAAGGGCCCCATTTTAACGATTATACGCTATTTTAGCATATCATTTTTAAATAATGTTTATAATAAAGTATTTTTTGATAGATTTTGAGGTAAATATTGGGGTAATTTGGCAGTGATTTCAAAGAAATTTCAAATAGGTTACTTGCTAATTATCACATAATTACCATGACATTTTTGCTGTCAGGGCTCCCAAACTCTGGAAGGCACTTCCTATAGAGATGAAATCATCTAACTCTGTATCCACTTTTAAAAAACTTTTGAAAACGCATTTTTTTAGGATAGCATTCCTATAAGTAGAAGACTGGGTATAAATATATGTATGTATACATCCGTTTCTGGGCGCATGTGTACATTTATACACATTTATGTATATATTCTGTATATTTGTTTTATCAACTATTCCTACCATTTTACCACTTCTATTATTATTGATATGTTCTGTGATGTTCTGTTTTAGCAGTTACCATATCTTTTACTTTATTTATCTGCTTTTATTGTCTTGTGAAGCACTTTGTAACATCTGTTTTGAGAAGTGCTATATAAATAAATGTATTATTATTATTATTATTATTATTATTATTATAAATTTGCGGACCTGTAAAATGAAGTGTTACCCACTTGAATTACAATATGCTGATGAAAGGTTATTATGAAATTTTTTGCCCAATGATACAAAACATATACTGACACTTTAATCTACTAACTGACAGTGTGGTAAATTTAATCAACAAGATATATAGAAAACGAAAATGCGTTGGTTACTTTTCTTTTTCTTTTAAAATAAAGAGTAAAATATATCTATAAACCAGTATATATACATACACACATATATTAATAATATGAATAATAATAAAAAGGACGATGATGATGATGATGATGATGATGATGATGATGAGGCCGTGATAATAACATCAATAACAATAACAATAACAATACCAACACTTACAATAATAAGTGAGATAAATAAATAAATACATAAATAATAAATAAATAAATAAGTCAATAATAACAATAATAAAGAAAACAAATGTTTTAAGTTAATTCGAAGATCATTTATAATTATAACTGTGTATGTGTGTGTGCGTGGGCAGAAATGTCGCTTAAAGGGTAATTTAATTGCTGTCTTGTAATTGCTTTTCCCCATGTTGTCCATGTATCTGTTTTTATGTTTTTTATTTTTTCCCACTCACAATGTTGTTTGGTCACGATTACCCAGAAGTTTTTATAGATATTTAAATCAATATCCTCCTCACAAACAATAACCATACACTTCCACGCAACACACACACACACACACACACATATACTTGTCTTTTTTGATATATTTACTGTACTGTTATTGTTGTTATTATATATATATCTTGTCCTAATTGTCCTTATACTAATCTTGGCTTGAGAAGACTAACGGTACGTGTCCACAGGTTCCGTGCTTTCCACGCTCCCCATTCATTGTCTAAGCAAGCAGCCGCGCAATGCATTCCGGTAGCGTGGCGTCGCGATTCGAGAGACTAGGCGTGCAGGAAGCCCGCTCCTCATTTGCATAAAGTTGAAGTCCTGGCTACTTTATGCAAATCACGGGCGTCCGACGCGACTCGCCGTTTCTCGAAACTCCCGAAGATCTTTTAAAATAAACGTTGTCGATCCAAATTAAAGACATATTCAGCAACTGCATGGATTATTTCTCGCCTCAAATGTTTTCAGAAACACATTTCAGTGAACTATTTTCATGAAATAAGAGAAGAAAGTTTCCAAACGAGCCTCCATACTGGTTCCGGTTTGAAAGCTGGGAGCAGCAGCCAGCGGAGGGAAAGCGTTCGTCCAATCAGGAGCCGAGTGCCTTGTTTCTAGGGACACCCCACCAAGCGTCCAATGTTGGGAAGCGTCGCGTCCCCTCGCGATAAAAAACGCCCCTGTGGACACGTACCATAAGGGCCCTATTTAAAAGATTATATGCTATTTTAACATATAATTTTTTTGATAATGTTTAGAGTAAAGTCTTTTTTGATACATTTTGAGGTAAATATTGTGGCAATTTGGCAGTAATTGCCCTATTTTAACGATTATATGCTATTTTAGCATATCATTTTTTAAATAATGTTTAGAATAAAGTATTTTTTGATACATTTTGAGCTAAATATTGGGGTAATTTGGCAGTAATTCCAAAGAAATTTCAAATAGGTTACTTGCTAATTATTACCTAATTACAATGAAATTTGCGGACCTGTAAAATGAAGTGTTACCCATTTGAATTACAATATGATGATGATTTGCCTACTGCCACTTTAATCTCCTGATTTACAGTGTGGTAAAATTGAATCACCAAGATATAGAAAATGAAAAAGTGTTGTGTTGGCTGCATTGCGGTAATCAAGCCATAACTTTAATAATATTTAACTAGCTCTGTGACAGTCCTCAGTCCTCAGAGTGGAGCGTCTGTCTGTTATATAAACGCTCTCTTCCTCTCTCTCGTTACTTCTCCTTTAAGAACCGGAAAAAAAACCCCGGCCATGACGTCAGCAGTAAAACCTGCTCCGGCTGGCTGTCTGTCTGTCTCATGGTCTGTCTGTCTGTCGGTCTCAAAGTGAAGTGTGCTGCTACTGCTGGCGGAGTTTCCCCCCCTTCTTGTTGTCTGTCTTTCGTTGAGTGTTTTTTAACTTCACTCGCGGTCTTTTTACGTTTTATGGAGGTGTTTTATAAAAGTTCCTGAAGTGTTCTTTGAGGAAACCGGCGGACGGTCGGACGGTCGGACGGTTGGCGGATCAACCACCAGAGAGAGCGAGAGAGAGATGGATAAGCTAACTGATAGCTGAGCTTGTTAGCCTCGGAATCAACGGTCAAGAATAGGAAATCAAACTAGCATGCTAACCGCTAAGCTAACTTAGCATTTTAACGGCTAACCAACTGACTTTGTTTGAACCTGTAACGTCTCAGCAACTGCTTGTTTTGTTGTTGTTGTCTCGGGGCCTCTGCTGCTGCTACACCTCAGCTAACCCAGGAAGAAGAGTGTTTGTTGAGAGGTTGTTCCGTCTCTCAGCCACCACAAAACCACACCAAGAGCATGCTGTCCAACGCACAGAACCAGCCACTGTTTCCCAACCCGGCGGGTCAGCAGCAGAACCCGGGCCAGGGCCAGTTCCTCCCCTTCCACCAGACCACCAGACCCTCCTTACAGATCAAGAAGAACGCCATCACGGACGACTACAAGGTGACCAGCCAGGTGCTGGGTCTGGGCATCAATGGCAAGGTGCTGGAGATCTTCCAGAAGAAGACTGGAGACAAGTATGCGCTGAAGGTACGTTGTTATTATGTGGGAGAGAGAAACTTAAACTTAAACTTAGAGTAGAACTGTGGAGCCTGGAAGAAACAGACAGATAGGTAGGCCGCCTTGTTTTTATAATAGAGTAATGCTACTGTGGAAGTTGTGTGTCCCAACTGTGGGTTTAATCCAAACTATCCCAACTCTATCTATCTATCTATCTATCTATCTAACCGTGGGTTTAATCCAAACTATCCCAACTCTATCTATCTATCTATCTATCTATCTAACCGTGGGTTTAATCCAAACTATCCCAACTCTATCTATCTATCTATCTATCTATCTATCGTCCAACTGTGGGTTTAATCCAAACTACCCCAACTCTATCTATCTATCTATCTATCTATCTATCGTCCAACTGTGGGTTTAATCCAAACTATCCCAACTCTATCTATCTATCTATCTATCTATCTATCTATCTATCGTCCAACTGTGGGTTTAATCCAAACTATCCCAACTCTATCTATCTAGATAAAATGTCAAAAAGTCACTCTATCTGTCTATCTATCTATCTAACTGTGGGTTTAATCCAAACCATCCCAACTCTATCTATCTATCTATCTATCTATCTATCTATCTATCTATCTATCTATCTATCTAACCGTGGGTTTAATCCAAACTATCCCAACTCTATCTATCTATCTATCTATCTATCTAGATAAAATGTCAAAAAGTCACTCTATCTATCTATCTATCTATCTATCTATCTATCGTCCAACTGTGGGTTTAATCCAAACTATCCCAACTCTATCTATCTATCTAGATAAAATGTCAAAAAGTCACTCTATCTATCTATCTATCTATCTATCTATCGTCCAACTGTGGGTTTAATCCAAACTATTCCAACTCTATCTATCTATCTATCTATCTATCTAGATGAAATGTCAAAAAGTCTATCTATCTATCTATCTATCTATCTATCTATCTATCTATCTATCTATCGTCCAACTGTGGGTTTAATCCAAACTATTCCAACTCTATCTATCTATCTATCTATCTATCTAGATGAAATGTCAAAAAGTCTATCTATCTATCTATCTATCTATCTATCTATCTATCTATCTATCTATCTAAAAAAATCACTGTTTCTAGCTTCTTTAATGTGAATATTTACTAGTTTTTCCAGTCTTCTATGATAGTAAATTGAATACCTTTTTACATTTTGTGTTGTTGGTCGCACAAAACAAGCAACCTGAAGACATCACCTTTGTTTTTTTCTGACATTGTATAGACTGACTGACTAATATATTAACGAAGAAAATAATTTGCAGCTAGTTTCTTTGTGATGATATATTGCGTTGTGAAAGTTGTGATAGTATTGTTTTACTCACCTTTTTTAGTTTTTATCATCATCAGGATTACTTAACCAAAAAAATCAAACAGATGTTCGCTGATCAGGTATTAGCAGGTGATATGTGACTTATTCACCTCATATAGGATAGATGGGTTTCTCATATATTTCAAGTTGAGACAAAGATACTGGAGTATTTTATATGCGAACAATGGTCTAATTTATTAGAGGTACACCACCATCTCAGCTGTGATGTGCTGCCCCTCATCACGTGTCGAGTGTTGTGAGTAGTGGAGTCCAGAGCACGCTGCTGGACAGGCCATGTGATGTTGACACTGTTTCTGAACCCGCTCAATTGTAATTGTTTTGCCTATCGTTTATTGTGATGAGATAACACTGTGATAAGCAAATATTTGTTGGTAGTTTCAGCCCTCTGTGTGTTCTCTGGATTTTAATTTAGTTACTCCCCTGTGTCCTGTAAATTAGAAAAAGCTTAGGACAGGCTGTAAAGTGACTCTGCAGTGTCAGGAACTACATCTAGAGATCACTTTTGTTATCGGTCAATGATTGATAAAGAACAAACGCCACAACAGCTATCCACACATGGGTGACCGAAACACAACCCAGTGAAGCCATTTATTACCCATTCAGTTATTTCTTTATTATTACAGAAAGTGTAAAGCTCGTTAAAATAGGTATTGCACAAAATCTTCCCCAAGTGAATCACAGCCTGGGAACATCCTGTGTGGTGGTTCAAAATGAAATTCAGTCTAAATAATCGGGTCACAGCGTTCTGCACACGACTGTGTGTGTATATTAAACACACACACACACACACTCTTGCTCAAACCTGTTTGATGTCATGTCGTGATGTGTTTGTATGTTGGTGAGCCATGTATAATTAGTATTAAAAATAGAAAGTTACGTTACACTCTATATCAAATCGTTGTACCTTGTCAAGTGTCTTTTAACAAGGCGTTTGCTATTCTTCAAATTTTATTAGACTGTAGGGACGATACACCTATCTCCCGATTCGATACTTTCACAAAAATTGGTGTTTACCGCGTTGGATTTAAAATGTGAGGGTTCAAGTCGTATCCACGCGGACCCTACGTCGTTTTCTTCTTCCTTGTTGCGGATACGGAACGGATATGACGTCACGTTACTCAGACTACAACAATAAAAGCAGTAATTTCCTTCAACCTCCACATAGACTCAAATGAAGCAAATATATCGATTCTGGCATTAAAAAAATCTATTTCAAAATCGTAAAAAAAAAATTGCAATACTTAGGTGAATAGATTTTTTTCCCCACCCCTATTAGACAGTATTAAAGCTTAAGCCTGTGGAAAGTTACAGTTGGTGAAGATGTTGACATCAAGTGTGACATCATGTTATAATTTCAGATAGTCGTGATATTGCACCTGAAGAGAGCTTTTGTCATTGCAGTCCAACCACAGTTTGGTACATGTCACTGAATTGAAGGTTATTGTAAGTGCGTAAAATGGAATGACTCAACATTTTGACCTTTATGGTCATCCTCAGGCAAACAATTAATCATCCAAACATGTCTCTTAAAGTCCTTTGCAGTCAGGTAGCCACAAACCTAAAATTTCTCCTCTGATTCAGACCGGCTCAAACGTCATCAATGTTCAAGGCCACATTAGAACAAATAGTAAAACATGTCAAAACATTTTCCCAATCATCCACCAGTTTCCTAATTATATTTACGATGAGCCATCACTGTAAGCACAGTTACAAAATAGTTGTTGCGTTCAGACTGACAACATAACATGATCAAACCCTTGTCTGGGGCCTATCTGAATGGGTCGCAGGCTTGACCCTCCTCTTAACCTGGATTGGACGTGGGTTTGATGCTACCTGACTACAGTAATACGTGAAGAGAGAGAAATGAATATAGCAATAGAGAGTGTGCACATTTGGGTAGGGGCGTCACGATTTCGATTCTAAATTGGAAATCGTTTGAAATTAACTTCCGAGTCTCGATCATCAAAATCAAAACCAGGTTCGATGATCTCCAATGATTATGTACTGAGGTGGATCACACAGATACTGATATTGAAAAGAAGCTGCTTTTTATATTGTAGACTGTTGTTGTTTTTGAAGCACTTTCTTAACAAAAAGGGAGTTCAGTTCTCTTTTTAAAGAAGAATTTGAAAGTGCAAATGACAGTTGTCAGGGCATAAAACCAATGATCTGTGGATCTTTATGAATCAAGACTCCATAGTCAAACAATGGCATGTTTAAATCGAAAATCAAATTGAATGTGGCCTTAAAATTGAAAGTCAAATCGAATCGTAGATTTGGAGAATCGTGACACTCCTGCATGTGGGTGATGTAACAATTTTATAGTAAAAATATCTTGGCTAAATTATCACAGTACACTATAATATTTAGAATTATTAAATCCCAAAATTTAGTTAAAACATACATGTACTCAACTGAATCACCAGTGGGTTTACACCTCAAACAGATGTTGCTTAGCCAAGCTTTGTTTAACCCCCTGTTGCACAAAACATCTGGAAAATATGTTACAACTGAGAAACAGTTGCCAAACTGGCTGTATTTGGTCCCTTGTTTTATATTTTTAAAATACAGCTCAGTTTTTTTATAACAATATAAGGTGGTACTGGTTGATTAATTGATTCCTTGTCAACTATTATATTAATTGTCAACTATTTTGATAATTGCTTTGAGTAATTTTTTAAGAAAAAAAAAAGCGTTTGAGCTTCTGGACAGATGCCATCTGTGAGCTCTCTCTCTCATGTCAGAGCTGGAAATAGTCTCTATTTGTCAGATAACCGCATATGTATAAATACACACACACACTTGATTCAAAGACCACTAAGTTATATGATTGTAAAAGGCTCCTATATACTTCCTCGAACCCTCTCCAGTTACTTTTGTAGCTCTTAAAACTTGTTGCACTTCGGATGTAATGTGCTAGCGTCACTGATATCGTCACATGCTGTTGTAAGACGGACTGTAACCACATAGATTGATTCCTCCGCTGAATGAACTTATGCTGTTGTTGTTCCCTTCACTGACGTCCGCTGAGTCAGCCCCATCTCTTCTATTGTATTCATTAGGTAGGCAGTAGATGCCAGAGCCAGGAATCCGCCAGACTGGCCGAAGGTGACCTTACCTTGTAAAACTTTTACCTGTCTCTTGAACCAAGTTTTGTGCCAACAGTGCAGCCGAATAATTTGTAACTGTGAGTGTATGTGTTTGAAGGAGAGAGGCTGTGGCAGAGAAATGGAGACCCTAAAGTCTTGAAAAATGCATATTTTAATGCATTATATAACCTGTCGCAGAGAATCAATACCTTTTGACTTTGTTGCTTTTGTGAGAGACAACGCAATGTGCCCTTCTGTGTTGATTGATCTGTGTCCTGCCACACGGTCACTCTATAAGGGTGTGAGGCATCTGTAGGTATCGTCTTACAGTGACTACATTTATAAGCATACAAGAAAGCAGGTTATTGAGAGCAATCAGGTTAAGGCCACATTCTGACCAGAAATAGCACTGTGTTTAAAAAAACACACACACAAAGGGGTGTGTTGGTGTGGCCTTGATGCTACAGCATACTGGTAAGAAAATTAAGTTCTTTCACAAAGTTCAACTTTTTACAACTTTGGAACATCATGTGGATCTTTGGCAATAATTTTGTGGTAAACAGTAGAATAATGCAGTTTGCATTATAAGGCATTTTACCTTGAATCTGCACTTGAACGCAACTCGCTGTTACTGGATAATGTTGCATTGTTTTGCGGCAAAAGTTGAGCAGTGTGTGTGGTCAAATCCTTTGCCAGACAACGCTGCATTTTTTTGTGCAACCTTCGGTGTCTGGACCTCCCGCTGTGCCAACGCAGTGCAATAAATGAGGAGGTTGTCATTTTTAGTGCAAAACAATTGTTGGTTTGAGGAAGTTGAAGAATATTTCGTGCCATTTAGTTATGTACAGTTTTGGGCTTGGGGCAGGTTTATTTCTTATTATGTATTATAACATTATCTGTCTCTCTCGTGATTTCTCTCTTTCGTAAAGCATAGCTCATGCCTGGCGTTACCCTGCAAAAGTATCGGTTAAGTAAAGAAAAAATAACTTGCTAAAGGTAAACGTCTCAAAATCCACAGTGATTTCAGCAAGGTTTGCAGCAATGTGATGACCTGACCTGTATACTATCATTGTTCCCAACTACAATAAGGACTATTTTTCTATCTTTAAGTATAATGACTGCTGGGATTCAGGTTTCCTTTTCATGTCCTGTAGACCTCTACTCTGTAGTGAGTGAGAGCACACAGTGTTCTTTACTCCAGATGTGTCTGATTTGTAGGAACAGTTCTACTGTTAAGCTTTATAAACTCATCGCTTGTCTTGTACTGTATGTTTCAGTTTAGTTGGACTTTGAATTTAATTAATTTGGATTTAATTAATCAAATATATCTTAATCCCTCCCTCACCTGAATTTATGAAAGTTTTCTTGTTTACATGATATAGAAGCTATCTGGTCACTGCAAAAAAGCTGAAAATAACCAGTTTACTGTACATTTAACCCACTGAGACCTGCAATCTCGACCGACTTTACTGTCTTTCAGAGGCTGTAGCAGGTTCAGTTTTAGAGCTAGAGTGAAGCTACTGATATCATATGAAAATAGAAGAACTAAGGAATCCACTACCATGAATTCCCACTACCAACCATGTCATGTTAACTTGTTGGGAGGCTCAGTAACGCTCCAAAGTTATGCTAAGTTTTGGCAAGGAAAAACTGGTATGGCCATTTTCACAGGTGTCCCTTGACCTCTGACCTCAAGATATGTGAATGAAAATGGGTTCTATAGGTACCCACGAGTCTCCCCTTTACAGACATGCCCACTTTATTATAATCACATGCGATTTGGGGCAAAAACCATGGAGTTTTATGCATGCAGTATAAATGTGTTATTTTCACCTATTGTAAAATAGTGTATTTGAATATTTCTGCATACTGGGGTCCGTAAACAGTCTTGGAATTGCATTAATTGGGTATAACTGGAAAGCTGAGACTGTTATAGATCCAATGAGCCCAGTTGTATTCATGTGTGATGATGGTAGTCCTCATATCAATTCTCGAGAGGTTAAAAAAAAGTTTGGTTTCGACCCAAAAATTGCTGCAACAACTTATGAGACATAAGTGAGCATGGGAATGGCCATCATATACTGATATCATAATGTTCTTAGCCCTTACTTTCACAATGTATTTTGAGTAATTAATTAATTAATTTGTATTTCATGTTTATGACTAGAACAACTTGACACACAGTGCTGAGCTGCATATCAAATTAATCTTCAGGTTCCCAGCTTTCAAATGATGTACATCACTTCTATGTGACATCTACTGTTGACCTGCTTTCTACCCTTAAAGACCCCTGTACCCCCCTAAAAAAAAGAAAAAAATGGGTCTATTGCGGGTCTCAGAGGGCTAAAGACATTCAACGGACCAAAAGGTTGCAGTAATGTTGACTTACAAACTAGTACATATTGAAGTGATGACCAAGAAAAGGTTTTGAAAAACAAATTCTGGTCTTTAAGCCTAGTTCTGCCTCGTCTGGAAAGGAACTCAGTGAAATGTGTGTCGTTAAGGTGATGTAATCACAGACAGGATGACTAAATGTTTTGGCCACATTTTGTGGCCAAAGCGTATAAAAACGTTGAAGTTGCTCTTCCTGAAATTTGGGAAGATGTGGAAGTCGTGTGGTGAAGTAAACACACCTGTCAAGACTTGGCTAAGAAAAGAGGAACTGGAAACATTGGCCTGCTTTTTTAAATTTCCTCTTGACTTACTCTTGAACAGAAGACTTTGTTTAATTTGTGTGCTGAAATAAACGTGTCTTTCTAGTTTCACCCACCATCCACACAACATAAATCCTTCTGAATGTAGCATTGGCACTGTCAGCATGTCTGATTAAAGGTTAACACAGAGAGGAAGAGCCAGGCCCATGCTTCAGTCATGAGATGGTGAGAGAAAGGAAGGAAAAGGAGGGAGGGAGAGAGGAAGGAAGAGGTTATCTGGTGGCCTTCTTTGAGTTATTTCTCTACCCCTTCTGTCTAACTGTACCCTCATGAGAGTGGCATCTCTAAGATGTCTTTTATTCATTGCTGGAAGAGTACTAGCTCATGATTCCATTATACCACTGATTTACTGCTTGAGCAAGAGTAAAAAGTCCCAGCTTTCAGCATACTGAGTTCATTTATCATCACAATTTTTTTTCCCTTGTCCCGGAAAATTCGTTTTTGCCTCAGCAATGTGACATATTTTTTCACTGGTCATCTCCGCTATTCTAGTAATTACTCTCACAAGAAATGTTGACGATGAGAAAATGTTCTTACTTGGTATTTTATTACATAATGCCCTTAACTAATTTCCGTGTGTTGTGCAGCCAGAGATAAAAGCTGTTGGTTGGTGGGGGGGGTGATGTTTTTAGCTTTCCATGGGATGAAAATTGACTTGACAATATTGGCAATAACAGTGGCAGTTTATATGTTACGAACGCTGTCCTTACGTTCAACTATTGAGGTCATTCGGAACAACGGGCCTTTCTCAAACCGTGACTCCATTTGTAATCACAATCATAGCTGAATGAAGCACCCTTCTTTAAGGTGTAGGGTATAAATACAGCGGCAATCTTAGGGACGAACTTCCCTCTCTCTGACTGTAGCAAGCGGAGGGGATGTGCAAAGGTTCACAGTATTAAGAATAAAAAGAATATGTAATACACTGATCAGCAACTTATGACCACTGACAGGTGAAGTGAATAACATTGACAGGTGAAGTGAATAACATTGACTATCTCGTTGTAATGGTACCTGGCAGTGGGTGGGATATATTAGGCAGCAAGTGAACATTTTGTCCTTGAAGTTGATGTGTTGGAAGCAGAAAAAATGGGCAAGCATAAGGGTGTTAGCGACTTTGACAGGGGCCAAATTGTGATGGCTAGACGACTGGGTCAGAGCATCTCCAAAACTGCAGCTCTTGTGGGATGTTACCGGTCTGCAGTGGTCAGGACCTACCAAACAAGACGGGCTTCACTAGATATAACTTTGCGGTTTTGGTGCTTCTGTGTAGTTTGCGTTGGAGTCTTTTCTGAATAGCGTAGCCGCGCGCGAGCGCACATGGGACACCAACCCGCAATGATTTATACGTGTAAGAAGTTACACACAGTCCCTTTTAAGTTTAGTTGATCCCTTTTTGACCCTGATAAAGAAAAACGCCTTTTATTTCAATTTTAATTTTTGTAATCTTAAAATGAAAATCAAATAACCACTCATTTTTTGTATTTTAATATCCTTTTGTGAAAGGAAAATCGAATGACCAAAAGATACTGACCCTTTTCTTTTCTTTTTTGTAAGCATCTTCTCGTTTTTAAATCTGATGTTTATGTTATGTTAATGAGCTGCTTGGTTTTTGCAACAGTCCCTGTAAATATACAACACGTCAAATGAACACGTCTACCATTTTCTAGACTATACAAGGGTAGATTTGATCCTAAATACAATGTAACCTTAAGTTGTTAATGTATGTATGACAATATTAAATGTCTTAGTTTGAGCAGTTCACGTTTGTACGGGTAGTTGCATGGAACTACATTTGTGCGGACAGTGTTCCATAATGAACACAAAACGCTGTTGCACTTGGCCAGTAACTCAGCATTATCCTACTCTGAAGCAAAATACTTTAATGCTTCAGTATCTCAAAGCATAAAAAAGGTATTTCCACACTTATTTTCCATGACATTGTGGAGATGGGTTGCAAAATTATGATTTAATACTTTTCTTTGTCATGTACTATGTTAAACTGAAAATCTTTGGATTTTTACTGTGGTCTGCTACCGGAAATTGTAACTGCCATTTTTTGCTATTTTCTGATAGAAAAAATTATAAATTAATTACTCAATAATTAAAATAATCATTAGCTGCGGTCTGAGAAAATGTACCATTATTTTTTGGATTCTATGTTAGTATGGATTAGCATTGTTCCTTGCCACTTATATCCAATCCTGTGCCGAGCAAGAGTCTTTAAGTTCATATTTTTAACTCCAAGTTTTTGTTTAAATCAAACTCAGAATCAAATCTACAGAATTTGATTTTACAAATTGACACATAGATCAAGTGTAACTGCAACTTCGATGTAGTGTAAAGTAATAAAATCATGTCTGAGTAACAGTCCTTTAAGACTCTCACTCTGATTGCCATTTGTGAATGTTTGGACTACAGGAGAGCCAAATTGATTGGTTAGGTGTTACACAACCCTGTGTCTGTGTGTGCTTATAGAGGAATGTGTACTGTATCTTCAGGGAGAGTGGACTATTTATTTATTTGGCCAGTAGTTACAGCCATACTAAGGGGCAGAGACAATCTAGCCTGTTTATTGACTTTTTATAAATGTAAACTTTGTTCTTCTCTGTATTTGTTTTCCCTTGTCCAGTGAAATGCTTTTGGCTAGTAACATACTGGACTGGTTATAACTGGATCTGTATTGCAGCCTGGGGGTGTTAAAGTCTATATTGTTTGACATTGTTATGGCAAAACTATGACCGATCACTTAATGTCATAAGATCTTATTTCTCCCATCAGATTATTGTGAAAATATTTGTTTGCCATTTGTCACAAACAAACAGATTAGCCGAAGTAAAAGCTCCTTTGGTAAACATTTATCTTGGTGTTGTAAGCTCCTTTGACATAATATGATTTACTGGATTGCAATTTATACCGTCTGTGATTGTGTGCAGTATCCACCAACCCCCACACATTGACCTTGTCTTTCTCTGTTTCTCTGCCTCCCTTTCTGTTGGGGGAAGTGTATTTGGAAGGATGTGGTATTATAGTTGTGATAGATGGACCCAGAACTCGGTAACCAACCGTATCTGTGATACCGAGTAGTTTCCAAGCTGATGCAGCACTGTGTCATAGTGAAACAGCACTTATTTATGAATGGTTGTGGATACTTCCTTAATGGGCTCTCAAGAGATGTAACTTTCTTTTCATCATTTTATTGTTGTTGAACTCATTCTCCACCAACTGTTCTTGTATGTGTGTGTGTATATTTGTCCTGCTTGGGTCTTATGATCAGTTCCTAATAAGGAAGTAGTTGAATAGTGCTGAATGGTGTTAACGGTAAAGGGAAGTGAAATTTTTGCTATATTCCAGAGTTCATTCATTCAACGTGCTACACAAATACTCTGTTGTGGAGGATGAACCTACCAAAATAAATAGATAAATGAATAAAGGACTCAATAAATAAATGAATAAATATGTCATTAAATGTAGCAGAAATAATGTTAAAAATATGTAATCATTAGTTAATTGATCAAATGTGACATAAATTGATTTCTGTTTTAATTTGCTTCTTTATTTATTTATCTTTGTATTAATTCCCTTATTTATTTATGCTCCTGATTAATATTCCCTTTTATTTATTTATGTATTTATGCTTTTATTTATTTACTTTAGCATTTTTTTTAATGTATATTTATGTATTTAGTTATTTAAAAATAAATGCAGAAATTAATAAATAAGTTTAAAAATAAAAATAATAAATACATAAATAAATAAAAGAGAAAATTAAACAAGAGTAAAGAAATAAGGGAATTAAAACAGATAAATAAATAAAGAAGCAAATTAAAACAGAAATATCAATTTATGTCACATTTCAACAATTAATTAATGGCTACATTTATTTTTAATATTAATTTTGCTACATTTAATGACATTTATTAATTTATTTGAGTCATTTATTTATATATTTATTTTTTATTTTGGCTGTTTGTTTCAATAGGGGTGTCTTTAGATTCTAGGTTCATGGTGGAAAAGACAATGGGCAAAGTTTTTACAATAATAAAATTGCTTTCTTGGTGAGAGTTGGATGAGGAGATGGATATCCCTTTCATATCTGTATGGTAAATGTCTAGTTGAGCCAGCTGCTGGTTAGCTCAGCATAAAGACAGGAGGAAACAGGTAGTTTGTGAAAAAGGCAAACTTTTTCACAAACTCACTAATTAACAATTTTATGCCAGTACAAAAACTGAAGTTCGGTTTTATTTTTATGGGGGGTTATGTGCCAGACTATTTCTTTGCCGGGACTAGTAACTTCCTGAAGTCTTCACTGGTTGCCTGGCAACTGGTCTGTATTGCGCTTCCCTAATTTTATGTAGTCTGAAAACATACTCTTATGTACACACGCACAACTTATCAAAGGGCCAAATCACCAGCTCTCAGTGTGAATCCTCTGTCATTTTAAATCGGCTGATAATGCACCAGTCAATGTGTATCTATGAAGTGAAACCAAAAGTATACTCTGTTGCATCAGGCACAATGGTGGGGGATTCACATCATGAATCATAAGGTGTCAAAAGGGAGGAGTTAGTGAAGCCAGCTCAAAGGGACGGATAGAGGTAGAGGCTGTTGAAAATAATGCCAAATTCCTTTAGTCTCTAGTTAAGTTATTTATTCACACTGATCTGTTCATTATCTGTCTTTGTCCCTCACAACCCTGCTGTTCCTCTTAAAAGACTCTATCTCCTTCTTTGTTTCCATGCAGATCTTCCAGCCTGTATCAGGAAGTGAGACAGCTGTTTCTGTGTGTCGTACAGATGTCACACTCTCTCACTTCCTCCCCCTCGTCATTTTTTAAGAATGTGTGTTGTGTACTGAGACACCTGTTGGCTAAAGCTACTCACCTGCAAGCTAGCAATCTGTCTTGAGGGCTATGATGCCATCATGACTCACAGAACTGGTAGAGCATTATTTTGACAGGTGATATCTTCAAAACATGGAGCAGTCCTTTTTGAATAGGAAGATTTTGTCTTTCAAAGGTGTGTTCAAACACGTTTTCACCTTGTGATAGAGGCACGATTGACAGCTGGAGTGTTTTCTCACTCCCATGTTTAGTCTCCCCAAACCACCGGCTGGAATTCTAGGAAA
The DNA here is from genome assembly GCF_015220745.1 of Sebastes umbrosus. Lineage (NCBI taxonomy): Eukaryota > Metazoa > Chordata > Actinopteri > Perciformes > Sebastidae > Sebastes > Sebastes umbrosus. The sequence continues at coordinate 30,010,141 of NC_051269.1, read as the reverse complement.
TGGGAATGTGTGCACCAACTAGTTTGCAACTAACAATTATTTTCATTGTCGATTAATCTGTTGATTATTTTCTTGATTAATCGATTAGTTGTTTGGTTTATAAAATGGTGGGAAATGTCGATCAGTGTTTCCCAAAGCCCAAGATGACGTCCTCAAATGTCTTGTTTTGTCCACAACTCAAAGATATTCAGTTTACTGTCATAGAGGAGTAAAGAAACCAGGAAATATATTTAGTTAATTATTAGAAAATAATTTAAGAAGCTGGAATCAGAGAAATTTTTTTTTTCTTAAAAAATTACTCAAACGGATTAATCGTTTATTAAAATATTTGGTGATTAATTTAATACTTGACAATTTATTAATTGTAGCAGCTCTAGCACCAACTGTGTGTGGAGAGTATGATTATGTGTCAGCTAAGACTGATTGATCTCAGGAGTTATCAGGAACTCAATTACTTTATTTTCCTGCAGTCTCTCAAAGTGGAGTCCTATAACCTTTTATACATCACACATTTTTCAATAAAATTTAAATATTTTCAATTTGTGCGATTGCGTCTTCCCCTACCTTGTGCTGCCCTGTGTAAAGTCAGGCCTATTTTTGTCCACTTGTGTCTTTGCATTGTCTTCATGTTAGTGTTGGCACAATACTGGAATTTCTGACTTTGATACAATACCTTGAAAAATATCGACTTTTGATTAAATTCAGGCCTATTTTTGTCCCCTTGCATTGTCTTTATATGCAATCACGCCCACTCTAATGGTGTGTTTACACAGTAGCACGTTTTTATGCATTACACACACTATTAATACATGATTAACACACACACACACACACACACACAGATATCTGATGGCCCTGTTAGGCCTAGCAGATGTCTTTAATCAGATCATGTCCTATGGATACACAAACATGTTTGCTGCTTCACTGAGCGCACAATGAACAAGTCACACACACACACACACACACACACACACACACACACACACACACAGAGACACCTCTTCTGGTATATTGTTGTTTAACCCTTTTTGTCAGGTTAAGAGGCTTTTCTGATTGAGCCAAGCTTAACCTGTCACCCCTCAATAATCTCTCCCCTCCACAGAATTTCACTGCACCGTCTCTCTCTGTGTGATATATTTTTCTGGTTTCACCATATCAACCCTGGACTCTTCCTCAGCTCACGAGTGGCAGGTGGAGGATGGGTGCTCCTTCAGCTTACCCCACCTCCCACTGTCCTGCCCCGGGGTTCGGGAGCTTTTGTGTTGGCTAGTGGAAGTGCATTGTGTGCCCATCTGCCCCCCCCCTCATCTCCCTCCTTCTCCACAAGCTTCGCTGTTTACCCTCAAAGGGCCAACAGCAGATGGGGGGCTATGTAGTCACACAAGCACCAGCAGAAAGGTGACGGGGGTGTGTTCTGGGGGGTGTGTGTCCTCGTGTGGGTATACAATTGTGAATGTGTGAAGTCTTTTGTTTGTGGAGGGAAGTCTGCTATATTTAGATGTGCCAATGTTAGTTTCCGCACATGATTCTTGTTTCCAGTGCATGCCTATATCTATCTGTTAGTTCCTCTCGACAGTTGGGCATCGAAACTCAAAACTGCCCCAGGCATCATCCAAAGTGACACAAATTTGTACATTGCTTAGTATTATTTATTAGTTATTGATGTAGACAGCATTGCAGTTGGTGTAAAGACCTATAGGTTATTAGCTATCAACAATTTGGAAGCAATAATGTTGTCATTGACTCCTGCGGGAAGGTGCCGAGACTTCCTGTCTGCTGGCTGTGGCTCAGCGCTGCTCTCGTTAAACTACAGACATCCCTGAAATATGGCCACTTTGTATATGGGGACTTGTGCCTAGGTATCTGAAGCCAAGGGTCACAGTGGCGTCATTTGACCACCTGGACGGGCTGCACATCCTGCATGCTGTTATTGGCTGGGCGTTTTTTCACTCTGCTGTGACGCAGAAAGTACGACCCACCCTTGTTTGCTCTGTCCCAAAGGTCGTTGAACTTTGCTGCTGTGTGTTCACTGTTGAGATAAAGCAGAGAGTAATACACCACTACGCCATACCAACTCTTCCCAGTAACAAAGAAACACATTTTTTTATTGGCCAGTCACTCAGCCCTCACAACCTCGCCTCTCACCTGAACAAGTAATCTATTTTGTAATTATAAAAGTAAAAAACTGCATGTTATCTCTCGTCTGTTCACCCTTATCTTTCTTGAGTACTTTCCTTTTTTGGTAATTACCTGTCTTATTGTTTTTCTTAGTTTGTTTACTTCATATCATATGAACAAAGTCACATGCAGAGGGTGGGAACAGTATCATTTTCACTTTTCAGTGTTGCAAACTCAAAACTAAACTAAAAGTTAATTGTCACAAACCGACTTGGATATTATCAAAAGGACCATATGAATTTGATGGATTTTTTTCAATAAAAAGACTACTGTTCATCAGCGGACTTAGTAGCTGTCAGCTCGTATTAACTTAAACATACTGCAGCACATCAAGAAAGTCAGCTCCAATCACAGAGCAACCTTATGTGAATTTTTAAAATAAATGTAGTCCAAGTGAAAGTAAAACCTGGTATACAAGAGTGACACAGAAACAATGACTTGACCGTTTTGGTTAGAATTGACATGTGCCTGACCTCCACGCTGCTGTGAGACAGGCCTCGTGCTGCGGTTTGAGGCTAGAAAATTGAGGCGAGGGTCTTTGAACTAAAAAAACAATGCCAGATTTAAATATGCTCTCTACATTATTAAAGGAAATCAAGAATATTGAGAGATCTGGTTCACTTGTAAAGGAATAATTGTAAGGAAACTTTGGAATTGGGTCAAAACAACAGAAAAAAACCCTCACCATCTAATATTAATGCAGTGGAGATAAAGTTTATGGCAAAAGTATCAAAATTGTCTAAAATGTGTGTTTAGAATTTTACTGTTGATCCTGCTGGCTTCATTGAGGGCATACAATTGTCTGCTGAAATGTCTGAAGCTATAAGACACCTGTTGTGCAGATTTTAACAGGCACAACCTTTTTCAATAATTTATGTTCTAGTTTAATTTAAACCCATTTAGAAACATAACAGCCTTATTGGCTTGTTTTGTATTGAAACGGACGCATGGACACACAAATGAGAACAGAGGCTTTTATAGCATGGTTTGACTTTGTGATCGGTTTGAGTTTAGGTAGTTTTGGTAGATTGAAGTTTGTTATGGTTGAACTGAGTTGAGATTTTTTATTAGATTGAGAAAGGACATAATGGAGCCGGGTGGACGAGTCAGGCCAGAACAGTGCATTTAAATACATAACCAGGTTACAGTTGGCTTTCTGAAGTCACCTGATTTCTTAAATATCAAGTTGTGAAAAACCCACAAGTTTTTTGTTATTCGGTCCTCTCACTATGCCTTCAGCCCTCCGACACACACCAAACAAACAAAATCAGAGAGCAGTGGCTTTTATCACTAATAGTTATATTAAGGAAGTAATGCTTCCAAAAATAAGGAGGTAGAGGAACATGTTATTGATGTTACTGATTTACAACTTTCCAGTAATCAGTTTTACCACAGTGTATGCAAATGCATTGTTTGCCTGTTGTTTTCTAAGTAACCTGGTTTCTTATGTGCATGTAAAGTGACAGTTTTCCAGAGAGCAGACTGGATACTCTGGCTCTCCCAGCACTCTTTGCCCGCTGGAACGAAGCCAACTGTTGTGTTGTGACTGTGGGCAGAGATGGAATGTAATACAGCACAAGATAGACAGACGATGGCTCATTGTCAAAGCTACAAGGCTGAATTCCTTCCATTGACTGACAAGGATATTTTAAGGGTTTTACTTTCAGTATTGTATATTGTATAATGAAATCTATAAACAAACAGTAGCGTTTATTTAACATTAAATTGTTACTACTTCAGTCACAACCTATACTTTGAGCGGCTTTACTGAAAAGTTGTTAAAATCTGCTATGAGTCAATTTCTTCATACCTATATTATTGACTTATTTGTGTTTTGATATCTTCTTTAGCAAAGGAAAATTAAAGTGTGGTGTTTTTTTGTTTATAAATTCAAACAAATTTTCATCACAGTCTGTTTTGAAGGTGTAGCTGTGTAATCAATACTGTCTCCTGGTTGATGAACTTAAAGATGATTATCTTATATTTACTCTTTGAGACAAGTTGGAGCACATAGTTCAGAAGTTCAGGCCTATATTTGAACCAGCAGCGACTCTTTTTACTACTGTAAAGGAGACAACTAGTTTCTTGTGACAATCTCGGTGGAATTTGTTGTTATTTACAACTGGCAAGGTCATAATATATGACCCTGTCCAGAGTAAGTCCTTCTGTTTACTAAACAGGGGTACCCAATGTTAAAAATTCATACTTAGTAACTCACTGACAGCTTTCTCTTAAGGCTGGCCCACACTAAAAGGTTTTTCAAATCTTAACAGATGTTGAAAATGTGGGAGACCCCACACGTTAAACAGCACACACACACACACACACTAACAGATTTGATTCATGAACAACAAGAGTCCCGACTCTCAAAACTGCAAATCTCGCAAAATCTCTCGCGATCAAACGTGATTTTAGTGTATATATACATGGCGGACGACGGGCAGGAAGAATTAGGTATGTTAAGTTTTTGCACTACTTTGTACTGAAAATTGAGGTAGAAAAAAGAACAAATATGGATGAAGTCATGGAGACACATTAAATAAACACTTGTGTGTTGTTGCCACAAATCAACAACAAGATGCTCCGCGTTTGCATTTGATGCTGCTGTTGCCCTTCGTTCTTCAGTCAGCTTGGTTCTCAATTGGCTATCGTTCTCTCCCACGCGACTGCGTCATCAGCCGTAAATATCGAACATGTTTAATATTTGCAATTTGAAATTGGTGCGGCCAGGATGGACTTCCGAGCAGATCGGGATGTAAAAACACTCTTAACATACCTCACACCACAGGAATATCTGGCAAGATAATCTTTAGAACCATTAAAAAAATCAGGGCTTTGCTGACCTTTGTCGGGAGAGGGGAATCGGGCCCAAAATCCACTTGATTCTAGTGTAGCATTAGCATAGCAGCATTACTTGCATTAGCATTATTGTGTGTCCTAGTTTTGCTATACATTTTCAAAAAGGTTGCCTTGGCTGTCATATTTCTAGAAGTGAAGGCTTGTTGTTATGTGATTTGTGAAATAAAAGGCAACCATTTGAAGGCAGCGTTCTAACAAAAAGTGAAGCTCAAAGTGCTTCACTAACAAAACAAAACAAAACAAAACAAAACAAAACAAAACAAAAAAAACTCACAAAGGACAACAAATAATGCTTATGGCAAGAAAAATATTCAAATAAAATGTATATTCAATTATCATACCTCTTACTTAGAATAAAGAAATTAACTTTTGTTTTTGTTGAAATCATATTTAACAGAAACGACAACTGCGTAAATGAATGTCCTCAAATGACCAAGCCTTTCGTTATTTACTTGCTCTACACCATGGTGATGAACATAATAACGTTGTGTTCCAGGGGAAAAAAAACACTATACCCAGACAATATTGCGAGCAGTGTAATACTGAATTTAATTACACCTGGCCATAAGGCCTGAGTCATGCCAGGTACCATAAGGCCAGAGTGTGCTTGAGCAGCATGCTGAACTTTTTAACCCTTTCTCTGCAACTGACCCTCGGGTTTTGTAGTAACATTTTACTGTTGTGGATTAGTAAAGTAGCAGCAATGAATAGATAAAAAATATATATTATGACACAAAATCTTTTGTTGAATGGTGCATTGACCTCTGGACACACAAAGAGGGTGCTACATTCACACAAGACTCGATTGGAAAATCTCTACACCATCTTTTCAACTTTCTGCCAGCTGATGGCAGCACTGCGCTTCTGTCTTTTATGCTTACTATTGATGTGAAGTAGTTGTGGCATTTGCAATTGGTTTCATGTTACCTAGTACAATACAACATTTATGTCACTCCTCATTAATGCCAACATGAAACAGATTATTATTTGGGGTCCAATTCTTTCTCAGTTCAGTACTTTTTATGTGAATAAAATGGGTAATTAAACAGTAGTGATGACTTGTAGTTAGGGATGTCACGATACCAGAAATCTAGTACCACGGTAAAAAATAAATATAAATAAAATAAATCCCATGTAATGTGTACATGTGTTTATCCTCAAATTGCAAGCAGTAGTTTAAATTCACTGACATGGTTTTGACATTTCACTGGGTATAGGCTACCAGAGGTGGGACCGAGTCATTGTTTTGCAAGTCACAAGTACAATTGGCTCAAACAAAGTGGATCTGGGGAGTTAAGTGTAAGATAATCAAATGCAAGTCCCAGTAACATTCCCCGAAAATAAAGAGTCCAGAGTTCAATAATAAAAAAACCCCACTTCTTTTCAGAGATTTAGCAATAAGCAACAAAAGATAGAATTTCAGTTTGTTAAGTTCAGTTCAGTTTTTCCCCCACGAGTGAATCCTCTTCTCGAACAAGTGCGTGCGTGCGTGCGTGCGTGCGTGCGTGCGTGCGTGCGTGCGTGCGTGCGTGCGTGCGTGCGTGCGTCAAACTCAGATAGAGAGCAGAGGACAGAAGCAGCCCCATTTGGCGCTTGGCGGGTGTTAATTTCAGACCCTGCAGGCATCGTACGGTACCCTCGGTACTGTGGAAAACGAGTACCGTCACGTTTTTCTAGAATTTTGGCATCGACTTGGTACTGAAGTATCGGTTCCCGTGACATCCTTACTTGAAGTATACTTTGTAATTTAACTGTTATGTTTATATTTGATGTTAATCAGCCTCACCTTCCTTGTCTCTGTCCTTCTGTCCAGATGCTGCAGGATTGTGCCAAGGCCCGTAGAGAAGTGGAGCTCCACTGGAGGGCGTCACCTTGTGCAAATATTGTGCGCATCATTGATGTGTTTGAGAACCTCTATCAGGGCAGGAAGTGTCTGCTTATTGTCATGGAGTGGTGAGTGCACAGTCTCAGTGACACACATACACTAAAATACCTATCCGTAGTGGTGAATAAGTGAATGCAGCTCCTCATCCTCCTGTCAAAACTCTTTTGAGTGCATTTTCAGCAGATGTGTTTTGGTTGGTCACAGTCGCAGATAATCCTTCTGACAAATAGATTTAATTGTGGAACGTAACATATGCAGACGGCAGCCACCCCAGCAAGATATCAACAGCACACTGCAGGCACACACATGGCTTTAGTGGTCCATCCTTGGTGGGTCTTTTGACAGCATGCTGCTCAATATGCAAAGGTGAGGATTTGATGGAGATGCTTAAAGTGAAATTGCTTTAATAGAGCAGAGGCTTGAGGTTACAGCTTTCCCTTTTCCTCCCAGAAAGTTGAAGTTTATTGTTGGAGCATCTGATCCGTGGTTTTGGTGATTTGCATGTGAAAGGTACTTAGTTGTCTATTTAAAGTGGACAAAATTTTGTTAAATTACATTTTCATTGCTGTATTTTTGAGATGGTATATGATACTGGTAAAAAAAAAAAAAGGATATACCACAACTGTTTTACAAGTGAGATGCCCCGCAGCAATGATGGCTTGTTTACATTCACCTTCAACGTGGATTAGTATATTATTTGATTGTTTCCAACAGGATTTTGTGAGACCGTGGTGTGTGGACCTCAGACTCTCTAGGGGTTTCTAGGGGCATGTTCCATCAGAAGAAATGTTGTACATTTTGAAGTTAAATGCATCAATCTGGTGCACTTTGAGAGTAAAATTAAGGGGCTAGATCTATGAAGACTGTTGTGTTCTTGTAAACAATTCTGTGCTCTAGCAGTGTTGGAATGTAACTAAGTACATTTACTCAAGTACTGTACTTAAGTGCAGTACATTTTTGTAACTTTATACTTCACCACATCTCAGAGGGAAATATTGTATTTTCAACTTCAATACATTTATTTGACAATATTAGTTACTAGGTACTTTGTAGATTCAATACAAATTAAAGCTGCGAGCAGCGATGAACGGCCCCTTGCCCCTCCTCGCGCGCGGGGGCTGCTGGAGGGACGCCGACCGACGCGGCCGGGCACATGACACCGAAACTCTGACGAGCGCCATGACGCCTTCAACTAGACTCTACGACAAACGGTTCACGAGTTATGAAAGGGGGCGTGGCTAATGTGTAGGGTGTGGGGATAACAATACCAACTTAACAGGCACTCTCTGTCGAGTGATATGACATCACCCACAAGAGTCTACGACAAACAGTGCATGAGTTCTGAAAGGGGGCGGGGCTTATGTGTTGGGGGCGGGGATAACCCTACCCAACTTAACAGGCACTCTCTGCTGAGTGATATGACACCTCCCATAAGAGTCTACGACAAACAGTTCATGAGTTATAAAAAGGGGGCGTGGCTAATGTATAGGGGGCGGGGATAACCTTCACCAATGAAACAGGACCTTTCTGCTGAGTGATATGACACCTCTCACAAGACTCTACGACAAACGGTTCATGAGTTACTAAAGGGGGCGGGGCTAACGTATTTGGGTGGGGCGAAGAGTATATTTTTTCATGTACATGTCCTCATGACTGGACCACCATCATACCTGAGAAATTTGTGGCAGAACGGACTATGTACAGTTCAGTTACATCAACTTCCTGTTTCATGGCTCAAAATGGCCGCCACGCCACGGTCAGGTCGTTAAGTGAAAACTCACCATTTTGGTAACTTTTCATCCTCAAGGTCTTAAGATGGTCCTGACCAAATTTCAACTCGATCTGATCAAATCTGTAGGAGGAGTTTGTTAAAGTACACGGCCTATAAAGCCCCAAAAATGGGCGAAAAATGGGAAAAATCGCACATTAAATTCAATATGGCTGACTTCCTGTTGAGTTTTGGGCATACCTTCAAGAGGCAATTTTGTGCGTCTCCACATGTTAGATCTGTCTGCCAAATTTCATACATGTAGGTGAAACCGGAGCGCGGGGGTCACTTTTCCTAATTTTCTAGGGGGCGCTAGCGAGTCATTTTGCAACGGCTAAGCTCGAGACCCTTAAAATATCAAATTTTTCACCGTGTCTGATAAGTCTGCAAAGTTAAGCAACTTTTTGAGATGGCTAAGGTCGTCAAAAAGGCGATTCATTTGAGAGAAGAAAAAGATGAGGAATAATAATAAGAAACATTACAGTTTCAATAGGGCCTTTGCTGGCCCGACATTGTCGGTGCTCGGACCCTAAATATATATCAACTGATAAGCTGATGTATCATTAAGTAGTATGTTATTAAGTATATAAAGTGGTTAAAATGAGCTCCTGCTGCAACATTAAAGTGCTAAAATCATTAATGCATCAGTAATTATAATCCAATGATATATACATACATTATTCTGAAATAGGCCATTCTGCATAATGAGTACTTTCACTTTTGGTACTTGAAGTATATTTTGATGCTGACACTTTTGTACTTGAATGCAAGTCTTTTATTTGTAACAAAGTATTTTAGCTTACAGTAGCTCACCTGGCCGAGCGGGCGCCCCATGTACCAAGGCTTTTTCCCCCCACCCCTAGTTATTAATGGGAAACACTGATGGTTTAAATGGACCAAAAAGTGCAATAATTTGCCATAACTACAGGCATTATTTTGAATAAAATATTTCCTTCTGTACAGAATTAGCTTGCTTTGCAAAACTATACATTCAATCAAATATGCTGAGTATTGGTTGAATTTCTTTGTGTAATTACAGTCTGCAGTTTCGAGAATTGGGAGGGCAGGTATGAGAAAACCTTGATTACCCCGAGCAAAAGTGAAGTGATAAGCATTTTGCCTTCTCAATTGTTCTAAACACATTTCATCCAGGTTAATTATTGTAAATCGGTATTGTACGACCTCAGTAGAAAATGACCCATTTCTTCTAAATGAGCGTTGTATCCTTTCCTCGCTTTTGTATTTCCATCTTGCAGCACTTTAAAACCACCAAACCCCCACGACTTGTCACACGTGCAATCGTTATGTTTTGTGGTGAAGTGTAGTGGTCTGCCTCTACAGTCACATGCAGCTGATGACTAATTTCCTTGAGAAAATGTTAAGCATGAATTGCCAATAAAGAAAAGTAGTTTTTCTGATGAAACTAAATAATTTCCTCGAATCTCACACACAGGAGGCTTGTGAGATCTAGATACTCAGTCTGCTTGCCTTCTGACTACTGAAATTGGGTCAGTCTGATGACCTATATTCTGCTGTTGAAGTATTCTCCCATGTTGTGTAAAGGGTCACTATGTCACTATGTCAAGTCACCTTGATAATTTAGGACATTCAGTGATGGTCCTTCATTATGATCAATATGGGCATTTAATTTAATTTAATTGTCAATCCCATATACACCATCCTCGGAGAATACTCAATAGCACACCACATTTGTAGCAGACTCCGTAACACATTGAAGAATCCACAAGCTGCCAGGTGTGCGCTACGAGCTATAAGCTGCAGTTAATATTGCACCTTTTAATATCAATAGAGCAAACAAACTTTTATTCAGTATGTAAAAGATCCATTTTATTATATCATAGAGTATCTCCAAACTGTAAAAACAAATAATTTTTTTCGATGCTGTTTTGGAAAAAAAAACAGCTGACGTGTATCAGGGTTTCTTTGTAAATGGTTATGATATCTCCAGCGAGTACATCTTATCATCCCTGCTGGCTTGGTGTCTCCATACAGTACACAAGATGTGAAAGAATGTAGACTGAAACTGTGTAAGGGTGTAACAAGGTTTCTTCTCTGATTGTGTAAGATGTGCACTCTTACACAGTAAGTATCTATTCTGCTGAGAATTCACACTTCACCTTCACCAACATTTTCAGAAACACAGGGTGGGGTCAAGAGACCTCAAGTTCATCTCTAACTTTGACCACATCAGAGAAATGACAGATCAGTGTGAAAAAACATTTTCTCACATTGCAATTATTTTGATATCAAAACGCACTGGATGGAGCTACCGTCCGTTTGTCAGTATGCAAAATGTGAATGTGAATGATTGATTCAGAGAAGTTAAAAGTGTGCTGTGGTTAAGCAGGGCTGTCCCACGGCTCTAAGTCTGCATGTCCTGCTCTCCCGTTAACACATGCACGCCTGTTGAATCCGTCGGTGCGGTCATGCACGTATTCACACACATATACATAAAATTGGCATTGATGATTGGACCTGAAACTCACACAGTCATACTGAGCAAAAAGATTAAATGAAACTTATCATCAAGCGCATTGAGTAAGATTTTCTCATACTCATTCTCATGCATATTGAATTCAGGTTAACAACCATTTAGCTTTGTATTTGACAGCACCAGTAACATTTTCTGTAATTCTGTCTTGAATGTGTCTGTGCTACCTTACTAAATACTTATGTTGTTTACAAATGTTCTTGATCTTTTAGTGGATTAGGGAATACTGAGTTATAATCCTAGTATTATAGTAATGATGCTGTAGTAGGATTTTTTAAACAGCCTTATAACAATGCAACCTGCTCAGCACTGTAGAGACGATTGCTGTGCTCCCAGTTATTAACATTTCCTCCCAGCAAAGGTCAGAACCTGATGATGTCTAAATTGCGTCCCATAGCCTACCTTTACATCTATATAATCTCAGTCGTTGTCAATCAGTGTGCATTACATCATTTGTTTTTATATTGTAGCAGGGCAAGCATGCTTGCTGAAAAAATGACGTGAACAGTGTTTCCTCTCAGGTGGTTGCAGGCTATGGGGGATGGGAATTGCGGAGCATTCTTGGGCACTGCGGCTAATTTTGGAGGGTAGCGTACGGAGCTACGGGAGACTGTCATTTTCTGTCACCGGTCTATTCATCTGTCATCTGTCAATCATCAGAAATGTACAAAGTATACGTGAAAGATAAATATCCATATAAAGAGAAGCTGAGGCAACACTGATGTGTTTTGGCGTTAGTGAACACTAGGGCTCTATGAAATCCGTTTTATTTTTTTTCCAGATTCCGTTTCATTTTTTCCGAAATACGTCATGTAGTGTGAACTATGCTAGAGAGGGCATCTTCGACATGAATGCGTGCATGTGCAAGTGTGTGTGTGTGTGTGAGCAGCAGTTGAGCTTGCTCTTGGTGAAACACCGACACAGAGCAGAGAAGCGAGGCGAGGCATGGTGCCCGTAACTGAAACCAAAATATAGCGGCATCGTTTTTTCTGTTCAGTCGGCTTAGGTGCTGTGAAAAAACGCTTATAATGGAAACCCCTGATTTTCATATATTGCATCAACATTTTAGCAAGTTACACACTGTTCTGCGTTTTGCAGCTTATTTAATTTTTATCTTCAGATTACGCGATTCCGTCCGTGTTTTCCACATCGCGGAAATCATAGGGCCCTAGTGAACACCTGTAAGTAGTTCAGAAAATGTAAATGTTTGGAGGCCCATGTCCAATTTACAAACGGATGTACAGGACCTTCAGATCTACAAGCCAAATACCAACTACAGAGTCATCTGCACAAAGTTAAGCAAGCTAACGTTATGCTAACTGAATACTAACAAAACAACGGCTAATACTGCATATTTAATCTATCGCTATCTTGCAAAATGAAACCCATAACGTTAGCCTACCCTTGTGTCTGACTGTATACTATATCGTATAAACTACAAATCTGTGAGCCACCTTCCCCGGTTCCGTGCCTTTACAAGCCGACCTAGAGCTGGTCATGGTGCACTGCCGCAGAGGAAATGCACCTGGTGAGGGCCAGCTAGCGCTGGGGAGAGATCCTCCCACACCGAGCGGCCGTCCCTAACCTGCAGAGTTGGGGGGAAGAAAAGGAACGAATCGTCAAATCTTTGTATTGAATAGCCAAATCCGACTAAAATAAAAAAAAATATGATTTGGGTACAGCCCTAATTTTCATACAATTTCAACAATATTTATTGTCTATTTTCAAAGTAGGATACTTTTAAAATACACACACATTGAACTGATATGATACTTGTATGGAATACAAATGCTGGTAGCTAACTAAATAAATATGAGTCCTAGCTAGGGGTGGAACGGTTTGTGTATTTGACCTGAATCGTTCGGTTCAGGACGTTCGTTCCGGTCCGCGACATCTTTTCGGTTCGCCGTTACCCAAACAGCTGTTTGTGTCTACTACTCGCACGCGCGGAACAGAAACTCAGGAGCGTTTGACCCGGAAAGTTTTGGCAGCGCACCAGGGATGATAGCAACGCTGTAGCGTCCAGTAGCTCATGATAGTCAAGCTAAACTGAGAACGATTTGTGTCAAACTGTACGCCGACACTGTTCAACTGAAGTCGGGTTTATATGTGGACACTTGAAACATTAAATTACGACGGCATCACCCGAAAATGTCGATTAGCGTAGCGAAACAAAAGCAGACTGGACGGAGAGTCCGTTCCCCCACAGCATTCAGGCAGCCTCCCACTGCAGATTCACACCGTGCCAAAGTAATATCTAATGCTATAAGAGTGTTTATCGCTGCATATACGACCACACTCGATCATAAACAATACAGAATTAAAGCATATGGTCAAAGAGTGTGAATGTTAGTCTGTTGTGCCTGCCCTGTATAAACTAGCATAAGCAGCAGTTGAGGATTTACCAACAGCCTTAAGATGGAACATTACATTTACATTACAGACATTTGTAATTTTATTTTTGTAATTTATTTTGTCTTATTGACAATATGTCAGTATTTGAGTGACTTAAGTTTTATAGTAAGAATTATGGCCAATGTGCCACTGTTGAATGAGTGGGACATAAAAAGCTATGTTTTTTAGCATAGTTCTGGTTGAGCTTATGCTTCAATGTATGGCCTTAGTTTATAATTTCATCATATTTATATGAAAATAACAAAGCTGCATTTTTTTGTTTGTACTAATTACTGTAGAAGACCTATTCTTTCTATTAAGATTTGTCAATGAAGAAGTGTTTGTTCCTTATGCAGCCATACTTTTGTTAAGGCAAACATTTGTTTACTTATTTTTGCCAAATAAATGAAAAGCATGTTGAAATCAGAGATTGACCTCCTTGCTGTAACATAAATGTACCGAACCGAACCGAAAACCGCGACCCCAAAACCGTGATATGAACCGAACCGTGAATTTTGTGAACCGTTCCACCCCTAGCACAATAAACTTAAGGCCTACATTTCAAGTAAAATAAATAAAAAGTGCCTCTTTTAAAACAGTGTAAACAGACCTTTGGGCAGCCCCTTTTCACTTTATTTTTAGAATTTTTTTTACTTCTTTCCCTAGTGAGATAAATGGGCCTGTGACTAGCAGCGGCCAGTAGTTTGAATCTTTACTTGAACGGAGTTGGTGGCATCTGCTTGGTGTTAATAATGTTCATAGCAGAGAAAACTGACTCACAGCTGTAAGTTCATGGTCAAGGTGTGTTGTGCTACTTTGGTTAGACCAGGATATACGTCTGTAGTCAGAAAGTAGCAGGTCAGATGCTTCATGCTGTTATCTCTCCCACATATTTGTCTTTACGCTGTTCTCTCTAGCGAAATGTCTTTGCACGACAAACAATCGATTTGATTGCCTCAATTGAGTGAAGCATCTGTAGTAACTGGATTAGCTGCGACCGTCAGGGGAAAAAAAACAATGCTCTGTGAAGATTATTATTTCTGCTCATGAATTTCTGAGAAATTGATCACAGGTCCGGATAGAACCGCCACTTGGTCCGCCATCTAGTCAAAATCAGATAACGGGAGATAAGAGCTCTGCACACGCTTTATTTCTTTTCCCTTAGTAAATGCTTACATTGAACACCTAAATTTGGAGAGCCTTTCTGTGTCTTCATTTCCAGCTCAGTAAAGTAAAATTTGTGTAATTGAGCTGAGCAACATGGCTACAAGCCATAACGTCAATAATTCAAGTCCTTTGACGATATAGATATTTACGGAAATTACTTTTCAAAGGATTTTTCTTATCAAAATAATAATTTAGACTAACCAGTCCTAAATAAATGTCATCAGTCTTAAACAGTCCATTACACCAGACTGGTACAAAGGTACTTTTATCAAACATTTACTGTTTTAGATAATGTTTTTGAGAAAATGAAATTAAAATACCAAAACTTCAACCACACACAAAGTTAACATATTGTGACAAATCCTGAAAGTAGCATCTCGCTACTAAAATCACTATAATTTCCTGTTTGTTTCCGGCAAGTTACAATTTTTCATCATTTATCATCATTTGTAATCAATTATTTTTTAGTTCAAACATGTTTTCGGATGCAAAATTGCCAAATAAAGACGTGATGTGTCTCTGCGTCCGATGAAATGGTGAACTCGTGTGCAACAGTCTAGTAAGTTACCGGTTGATTGTAATGCCGTACTGGTCATACATAGACTGATGGTGTGTACTGGATTATTAAAAAAAAGTTAAAATAGGTGTGATTTTGATAGTAATGGTGCCTTTGTAGCTCCTGCTGTGTAAGGTTTTAAATAGGGAGCAGATTGCTGAACTGGTCTTTAGCAAAGTTATGTGCAAAAGGTGTGAACCAGTCATTCAGATGGTTTCACACAGTGTTGGTCAACCAACAGACCACAGACCACCTCTTCTAGCAAACCAGTCAGAGGAAGAGTGGGAAAAAAAATTGCATCAGGGTACGCTATGTTTTATACATCCAGAGCGCAATTGGGATAAATCTTACATTATGCCATGCCGTTATTTTGGCTTAGTACGGTATTTTGCAATCAAATTTGATTATACAGTGGTGTAGCAATATGTTTTATTACCCAGAGCCTTCTTCTGCTAATTTTAGTTCACTATTCAGGGCTCAACAATAAGGATTGCCCGCTTGCAGGTAAAATGCCACGTAGTAAATCTAGCAACTCACAAAAAAAGAATTAAACAAATTGTTTTTTCAGGAGCTGATGATGGAAATAGCTAGGGAGTGAGCCATCTCGCTTCCTTCTCATCTCTGTTGAGAGTTTCACATGCACAGTAACGATCGGGCACTTGCGAGCAAATGACGGCAAAGACAAAGTTTGAAGTGAAGCGCAAGCGAACATTTCAATTATCCTGGAAACAGGAGTTTAGTTGGGTGGCGTTGGAGGATGTGAGCGGAACTCAAGATTAATTTACTTAAATAAAGATTAAACTTGACAATTTACTTTAATCTTTGTGGTTATTAGATAACCGGTAATAAATAAAACAATTTGTATAGAGACAAGAAAAAAATTGACGTAAGGCAAGTCGATTTCTGATCCACTTGGCCGACCAAGCAAGTTTAAAAAAAAAAAAAACGTTGACGTTGAACCCGGCTACTCAGAAATAATGCTGCTGAGGACAGTTTCCTATCTGTGTGTCCTTTCCTGTCCATGCAACACACCACCACGAGTGTGTCTGACACTTGATAACCTTTTATGTAGTCCAGGCATGATTCAGTGACCTGTCAATGAAAAGGTGTGCTTGTTGGCTCTCGTTGATCCATGATTGAACTTTGAGGCCTATTAAACTTTTGGGTTACATGTGCACCAAAGTTTCAAAATCAAAAAGAGGTAAGAGCCAAGGTTGAGGTTAGTAATGAGTACAGAAGTGTATCTGCTTATTATAGCCAGATCCTTTTCTTTTTTTTGCAGCATGGATGGTGGTGAGCTTTTTAGTCGAATCCAGGACCGAGGAGACCAGGCCTTCACAGAGAGAGGTAATAACAATCTATTGTTGACTTAAAACAATCACAGCATTTCTTTACGGCTGTCAATCGCTTAAAATATTTAATCGCATGATTGTCCAGGATTAATCGTAATTAATCACAAATTTTTTATCTGTTCAAAATGTACCTTAAAGTTAGATTTGTCAAGTATTTAATACTCTTATCAACATGGGAGTGGGCAAATATACTTGCTTTATGCAAATGTATGTATATATTTATTGTTGGAAATCAATTAACAACACAAAACAATGACAAATATTGTCCAGAAACCCTCACAGGTACTGCATTTAGCATAACAATTATGCTCAAATCATAACATGACAAACAGCAGCCCAACAGGCAACAACAGCTGTCAGTGTGTCAGTGTGCTGACTTGACTATGACTTGCCCCAAACTGCATGTGATTATCACAAATTGGGCATGTCTGTAAAGGGGAGACTCGTGGGTACCCATAGAACCCATTTACATTCACATATCTTGAGGTCAGACGTCAAAGGGCGCCTTTGAAGATGGCCATGAGAGTTTTTCCTCGCCAAAATTTAGCTCAAGTTTAGAGCGTTATTTACCTTCCTTTGCAATAAGCTCGTATGACATAGTTGGTACCAATAGATTTCTTAGGTTTTTTTAGTTTCATATGAGGCCAGTATCTTCACTTCAGCTTAAAAACTGAACCCGCTATAACCTCCGAAAGATTCGTTAAAGAAATTAGCGGCGTTAAAACAAATTTTCATTAACACGTTATTATCGCTTTGACAGCCCTACATTTCTTACAATACTTCTGTATTTTATTACATGATTACATAGCACACTGGTTCACATATGCTACTGTATCTATACAAGTGGCACATACTGACATCTGCTAAATATAAAGTTCATTTTTATGATCCACAACATCATGCAACTTTTATTGGTGTCTTTTACATTTGCTGCTGCGTTGAGATATACAGTATATGGTCAGTACGTTAGCTAGTTAAAGCAAAACTTCTGTCAATCTCTGTTAAAAATAGCTGTTTGTTTCTCTACTTTAGAGGCATCTGACATCATGAAGAGCATAGGAGAGGCCATTCAGTTCCTGCATGCAATCAACATTGCACACAGAGACGTCAAGGTTTGTAACATAACTTTATATTATCACATCGCTTAATAAGGAATTTCCTTGCTGTTTACTGAGAAATGGGAGCAATCTGAGAATGGGGTTAAAGGGTGACTTCCAGTAACTAACGTCATAACACCTGTTTTTCTTCTGGTTGGTTTCCCCGAATCCTCCCTGCAGCCGGAGAATTTACTGTATTCCACGAAGAGGCCCAATGCCCTGCTCAAACTCACAGATTTTGGCTTTGCAAAGGAGACCACTTCACACAACTCTTTAGCTACTCCCTGCTACACACCCTACTATGTTGGTAAGAATCTCTTTCTGTGTACTCTCATATCCGTTCCACTCGTTTCTCATTAATAAACAGTTGAAAATGATATATATAACACATTTCTCTGCCCTTCTCTTCCCTTGCTTTCCCCTTTATTCCTTCCTTTCTTTCTGTCTGTAGCTCCCGAGGTTCTGGGCCCAGAGAAATATGACAAGTCATGTGACATGTGGTCGTTGGGTGTCATTATGTATATCCTGTAAGTCAGTTTAGTTTTTAATATCTCTGAACCCTTCATCACATAAGATTATGTACTTGGTGCTATAACTAACATTTACCTTCTAATCCATCACCAGGTTGTGTGGATACCCTCCCTTTTATTCTAACCATGGTCTAGCCATCTCTCCTGGGATGAAGAGGAGGATCAGAATGGGCCAATATGAGTTTCCCAACCCTGAATGGTCTGACGTATCAGAGGAAGGTCAGACAACATACATACCTACGCTTTGTTTTTATATATAGGCGCTGGACGTATTGGGTTTAAATGTGTTGAACCGTTGAGGCTCGGCCTTTTTCCTAAAACTGATCGAAAACCAAATTATGTGAAGGATTATTTTGTTTATAAAGAAATGTGTCTCTCCTTAAAAGTAATATGTGAAGAGTCAGTTATTGGGTTGACAGAGGAGCACCTGCTATATTGGTCTTAACTGTCTGAACAAGAAATTGAAACTGATGCAGGTGTTTCACCTCCTATCTGCAACCAACAGTCACATCCACTGCAATTGAAAGTGATGTCTTATTTCCTGAGTAATGCTAAGCTTTTAGAAAGAAAAGAGAAGAAAATGTGATGATTTGCCAAATACCGACTCCATATCTTCCTGTATGAGCAACTTTTTTTGTATTGCATCATAACTGGATAGTATGCTCATTCACTTGTAGTGTGTGACAGTTATATTTGTCTGCTTGTATTGTTTGTGTTTATTATTTTAACATTGTTTATTGATATATATATAGATAGATGTAGGATATGCCAGTCAATCCACATATAACAAAAGTATATAACAATAGTCTCATTTGGCACCATGATGCCAGTGGAAGGGCCTCACTGTTTGGTAAGGGGTGCTCCGATCAGGATTTTTTGTGGCAATCACCGATCGCTGGAAGCAGTATCGGCAGATACCGATCACGGGGTCTATTTGAAGCCTTCTATTTATCATGTAGGATTATTTATTTATTTAACTATTCTTAACATTGTATATTCATTATTAAAATTAAGAGATGAGAAAGTATCATAGATTGTTTATTTATTGGCGGGCAACATATTCTCTCTCTTAGAGACACATACTATCTAATAAAACGACCCCTCATTACACCCGCTTTGACCCAAACAAAGCCGGCATAGTGCTGCCCCGGTTGTGATTTTAGATAGCATACCGGCGTGATGTGTAACACAACAGGGTCGGTGTCTTGTGCGTGTGTGTGTGTGTAGTACAGCCATGCCGGCTGTCCCTTTTACACAGACGTCGATACGGCTTAGAGAAATTGTCACGTCTTTTGCGTCATCTGATTTGCCTTTTTTAGAGACCACTGATCAAACTATTTAAAACGAATATCGGCCGATAACAATCGGTGGCCAATCGATCGGAGCACCGTTACTGTTTTGTTAATTTTCAGTGTTACACATACTTGGCCCTTTTGCATATGACTTTTCCTTTTTATTGACGTAAAAAATAATTGTGTTTGCAGCTAAACAACTGATTAGGACCCTCCTTAAGACTGAGCCGACACAAAGGATGACCATCACAGAGTTCATGAATCATCAATGGATCAATGTAAGCACATGTTCTATCATGCATTTTTTCTAGCTGACTTTCTTACCATCTTTTCAACTCCATTGTTCTGGCTGACATCCCTCCAGTGAAGTAAGATTTGGATGTGTTTCTGTGTGTCTTCATAAAGCAATCAATGGAGGTGCCCCAGACTCCACTTCACACCAGCCGGGTGCTAAAGGAGGAGAAGGACGCATGGGAGGATGTCAAGGTTAGATATCTGTTTCTCTTTGTATCAGTTTGGCTCTCTCTCAAAAAAAAGGAAAGGACAGCTCTGCCTGTATGGTAGTTACATTTAAGAGATATTAAATAGTTTTTACCTACCACTCATCCTGCTCTCAATTTTTAATGTTTTCATTGATGAAAGAATCCATCTAGTTCAATCTGAAAAATACCTATGATTAGCTTAATCTCAATGTATTAATCATTTTATTTACTGTTTGTTTGTGGTATTTAATCTTAAAAAGATAAAGCTGGTCAATGGCGCCAGCAGGTTTCTATTGATAGTACCCACAAGAACCGCCTCCACGCTTCTGCTTTTAACATCTAGGTTCCGATGCACACACATACACAGTCTACTCAGCGAGCAAGAGAGAGATTGATGTTTTTTTGCACTAACGTTACCGATACTACTCCAACATAAAACTCTGATTAGCCTACTGCACGCATTTCAATGACCAGCCAACAGGCCTGAAAAACAACAGCAGCCAGCAAAATTATAGGCTACAATATAGCCAGAAGAGCCTTATATTACTTTATGCTCTGCGGCTATGGACGTTTTGGAGGCCTCCCCCTTGGAGGCAACATTCTTCAGCACCTAGCGTCAATGGACAGCGACAAACAGTTAACGGATTGCCTTCCTTATCGGTAAACAGAATATGAAACTCATCAATATGAGACAATTCTGTAGTCGGTACCCAATACATTCACAACTCTCTAACTGCTTCAATGCATATTTGTTGGCGTTTAACCTTTCAAAAACAACATTTTCACTGCCAGCCCATTCATTAAGACGCCGTTGTGCGTAGGATTGTTTCTGACTTGTGTGATCCAAACACTTCCAATAACTCTAGAACATCCAAAAGTATACCAGTCACTGGCCTTCAAATGTATTTGCATCTAACGGCTTAAAGAAATGCACCTCAAGCACATTATTAAATTAAAAAAAGAATCCAAAGACAGGATCTGCTGTTGTCACAATTTTATTTTCAAGGTAGAATGTAAAAAACAACATCATAAAAATTAAACGTATGCACAGTGCATACATTTTTATGGCTGCCGCCGTCATTAAAGCCGGTGGTGTTTTATCTCTTTTGGCATCGACAATTTCCCTGAAGAAGTATCGGAGAATATTGCTTATGCCATAGAAAGTAGTGTCACACTGGACAGACGTCCTCTGCTTCGCCAGCTGGAAAGCAGTGGTGTCTATTCAAAAAACGCAGACTCTGGTTGGGCAAAGCAAGTAGCCTGATGAGCTTCTCTGTCGTTTTTCAGGAGGAAATGACCAGTGCCTTGGCAACAATGAGGGTCGACTACGAGCAAATCAAGATCAAGACCATTGAGGACTCGACCAATCCACTGCTAACGAAACGGAGGAAGAAAGCCAGTAACCCCATGGCGGACCCATAGTCTGCTGCCCACTGAAAGATGCACGCATGCATGCACATACAGACACAGGTTGTAAAAAGGAAGCAATAATTTGTCGACACGTGAGTCGCGTTGCATGGATTTTCTCAGTGTTTTATTTTTCATGGCAAATTCTAATGTTTTGTAGGAGTGTTTGTTTTTATTACTCTACCATTTTAACAAACCCACCGCTCTGCTCCGGCAGAGAGGATGTTGATCTGTGTTTTTACACCAGTGAAGAGATTATGAATTCTAGAAAAGGAGAGGAGACGGGAATCGGTGAGATCTCTCTCCTCTCCTTTCCCAAATATCAGGTTGTGTACTCAGAGGGGCTTGAATGTTGGAATCGGACATGAAGCCTTAGCATTAGCAGTAGTTCTCTTTCACCCCGCAGCCCTGTTCTAGCTCTAGCCCCAAACCTGTGAATGTTAAATCAAAAGGCTAAATCCCAAAAATAAAAGCAAGGGAACATTTCTTTTACGTACATGCAAAGTAAGCAGATGTATTTTGAACTGACAAGTGGAATGTAAGGACTCTGTCCCGGACTGTTGGAATTAGCTGGAAATAGTCGCCCAGTTCTGGGACTTGAAGTGGGAGTGTCTGTCAGGTTCAGTTTGTCTTCGTGAATGTCGAACAGAGGCCTATGCACTCACAAAGGCCATGTGCCATTCTGACAGAGCACCTCACTCGTGGCCCCTCTCTCCTACCTTAAATCTACGCTTGTTTTTTCAGGTACATAGTTTATAGGGCAGAGAAGGACGCCACGTTTAAGAACAGAAACTGGCTCAACCTTTCTCCCGCATGTAGCTCGTAGGAGAGTAGGAGCCAACCGATACTGTATTTTTTCATGGATTTTATGAACATATTAGCATAGGCCTTACTGAGTGTTGCTAAAGCAGCAAATGACTTTTAACCCCGACCTACCATTTGGTTCAGGCTTTTACCAATGTTATGCTTCCCAGTTTATAACATTGCCAGATTATATTTCAGGTTAATGCTATGCAGATGTGTTTGTCAGCTTGAAGTACTGCGAGGACCTTTTCCTTAGCGTTGATTTCTGTTTGTGTTGGTGAGATGTCGAGCAACAATAGGGAGCGTTTGTGTGTGTTTATGTTAGCAGTAGCATACCCTTGAGGGAATACGTGGTTCAGACGGACTCTCTCGGAAAAGATCACTTAGAGTTACTGTCGGTTGCACCAGCTGAACTGTCAGGAGCCTCAGTGGGACTAATCTGGTGCAATGCCAGTGTTCACCATCACTTCTCCTCCACACTTCCTGGAGGATTGATCGGAAGTAAAAAGTACTTAAGAGCTGCTCCTCGTCCCAGAGCAGAATCTCTGACAATACCACCAGCAAGCTGTCGTCACATTCAGACCGGGTGTGATGGCCGGTTTCTCTTCAATGTTCTTGTTAACGCAACAGGACGCTTCCAGCTCACTTGGGATCATGGGAAACGATTGTGTTAATTTTGCCAGTTTGGTTCACTTCACTTTGTAAAATCACATCCACATTACCTGTCACATCGCACCTACAAATCTCTCACTGTAAAAATGTTCTTTGAATGTTTGTGACAATGTTCCTCCTGTTTTTTTTTTTGTTTTTTTTGTTTTTTTTTTCATCCCTCACAACACCTTTTTTTTGTAGTGGAAGCACAGAAATGTCGTTGTTTTCCTGTCATTCAGCTCCACCTGCCGTACTTTTGTCTGCTTCAGCTTTGGATTAAAAAAACACATAAAATACAAACCTGCTCTCTTATCTCCATTTCTGCATATTAAATAACTTTGACATTGTAAAATGGATGGATAAGATTGACGACAACTCTAAGGTCTTTTTATATAAAATAGTCTAAAAAAAATTCAGAAACTCCTATTGTAGAAATTATTACAATTTACAATATTTCAAGCATTTAGTAGAGTTGTCTCCTTGATTACATTTTTTTCTCCAAAGCAGTCATGTTATTTGAATAGTTAAAACCAAGGTAATACAACATTTTTACTAGTTTTTACACAAACAAAAAGTTTATTAACTGTTTCTTATTGACAATGTGTGAACAGGTTGTAACCTAACAAAAAATAAATAAACCTTCCGCAAATTTCTGGGTTTCCTCTATCAGCCTGTAAACTGCTTTTAATGTGAAGGATCCGGGCTAGTTTTTCCATGAAAGTTCAACAGATGTGACATCATGCACGCTCGAGAGTGCCTTTATTTTCAGCTCCGCTTCAGGGCCAACAGCGTGCAACCATAGCTAATGTTCGGTTAGAAATGGAGTCCGCTAACGCCAACAAACTCGGACTCCAAAACAAACTCCACGGACGTACAAAAAAATAAAGTTATGTCTAGTGAAGCCCGTTTTGCAAAACAGGAATGTGACCGACGTCAAGGGGGAAAACTAGGATCAACATCAGCCGGGCCTCTGATTCATGGAGGGACCTTCGTTCGGTTTTTGGTATCAAAACGGTCCCCGAGCTGCATTGGACAGGTAAGCTTTTTACATTACTGCCAAGCATGTGAAATATAAAGTGATATTGTGGTTTTAGATGTCAATCACGTTCAGCCTCGTGTGTGTCACGTCACTGTTTTGACCAATTCTTGCTCGCATCCAGGTATTGCGAGCAACATGACGCTGACTGTCGTTGACTTAAAGGCCACAGATGTCACTGTTAACAAGCAATTTCTGATTCTTACATAGAGCCCCTTTTAATTTTAATGCAAACACTTGCTTATGGCCACCAACTTGTCTACTTGTTACTTTATGTGCGTATCCTGTTCTGAGTTGTTTGTCCAGTTGTTCATTAATTGAATATCAAATTTTAATATTTTGTCCATATTTGACCTTTGCCTCAACATTTAGAGAATTTTTCTGCTCATTCACGTCTCCGGCTATGACTCAGGTTGTCTGGTCCTCTGAGGATTTGTGGTTTTGACACGGAGTGCACAGACTCAACTCGTGACATGCTTGCTTTTGTGAGTGACTCCTGGAATATACGCATTTGCGTAGCAAAACAGTGTGGTGGCATTGAGTCAACAGACATTTGCCAACACTGGGGTGTTTAGAGCAGCTTCCCGCTAACGCACAAGCTTATTTCTCCTCAGGTACCAGGCGGTCGTAGACACCCGGATTCCAGCTTTGAGTGTGACGAAACCTACAGTCATCTCTCACTCTCTCTCTCTCGCTCAGGTAAGTAAGAAAAGGGGCAAGGGGAGCTTCAGGGGAGTCCCTCATGATAGATATTAGTCCTGTGGAGGTTTTACCCCTTTACCCCCGCCTACTACAAACCTCATGACACCCAACCACCCAGCACAATTCACAAGAAGCGGGAGGGCACCCTTCACCATTTTGTTTTCTGGCTGGTGGGAAATAAATCATGGAAGGTTAGAGGTAAATACTGTCAACGTAGCTTCTGACGTAATCATTAAGTCACCTTCTCGACATCAGAGTATTTCTATCATCGAAGGAAAACTGGATAAGACATTAATTTGTTCACAAATGTGAAAACAAGCGATACATAATACACAAACTGAAACGTGTCTGCGTGTCAGCCCCCGGTATGTCATCACCGTGTACACCCTTTTGAAAAGCGTGGGGAAATACGAAGGGTGGCGACTTCTCAACGGAGGTGGTGAGACGCAGCTCGGCATTCTTTGAAGTGGCATGCCATCCTGATTTCTTTCACACACAAAACACACTTCCTCTCAGACATTGCGGCGCCGACTGACCTCCCCCAGGCCAAGGAAGCAATAGTGAGACGCATCACGTCTCAGACATGATCAAATGGAAAGCTGTTTCGTTGTCAGTTTTGCATGTTCATCAGTAAAGTTGCTAATCTTTCACCTGTGCTGGAAAACAGATTGTTTTTACTGCCAAGTACAGCTCTGGGTACATGCTGTGGTGACTGTGGTTGCTTTGATTTTCTCTTTTTGTTTCTCTCTTCTGTTGTTTTTTTTGCTGATTATTTAAAAAACATACTTTTTCTTTTGGAACACATTATTCATTGTCCTCTAAGTATGTATGTATATAATCTAATCTTGACTCACGAGGTGTGAGCACAAAATCTCACCTCAAACATTATGAACCTTAATAATGAATCGGAACGGATGTTTTTGACAACTTTTGCGATGTTATCTTCCTTTTCTTCTCGGGGGTGTTTTTTTTTAAAGTCACATGCATCTTGACTATTTCCAGAGAAACTTCTCTAAATCATATGTGCTGGCAACTGTTTGAATAAACACAACTTTCAGGTCACCAACTTTAGCAAAAAAGAGACGCATCTTTGAAAACAGTGAACTATTTTCATGTTCACACAAATTTAAAAGCACATATCATCATACTAGGGGACTGTATGTACATCAGTAGGGGGATGGGGGCTCAGAGTAGAGGGAGCATTAAAGGGTAACTTTGGTATTTTTCAACCTGGACCCCATTTTCTCATGTTATTGTGTCAAAGTGACTAACGGGGACAACAATTTTTGTAACTGGTCCAGTATTGAGGAAAAGTGCTGTAACCGACAGCAGCGTAACAAGCTGTGAGGGCAAGTGAGCAGCGTTAATGTAATGTCACGTCCACTAAAAGGGCTTGCTTTTGCCACTAACAGACTCAGATTGTTATTATAAGTGTGTGACAACATTATGGAAAGTACCCTACAACCTTACCTTTCGCTTGATCCAGTCTGTTTATTATTGTGTCCCGCTCAAGGACAAGCCTCATTGTGAAATCTGAATATCCGTATACTCTGGCTCAAATAACAACACATTCTCATCCCAACTAGTCACTGACACTTTGTCAGATCCCTCAACATCACTTTTCGGTCGCTTAATGTTGTGATTTAAACAAAAACACTTGTTTAGGTTTAGGCAACAAAACCACTTAGTTAAGTTTAGGGAAAAAAACAACACGGTTAGGCTTAAAATGACAATGTTTTTACTGTTAAAATGTGACTTGACGTTGTGAATATGGGACACAAGCAACGGTGTATGAAAGCCCTGTGTTGTTGGGTCAGTATGATGATATGTGCTTTTTAAATTTCTTTAAACGTGTTTACATGAAAATAGTTCAAACTGTTTTCATAGATGTCTCTCTTTTTGCAACAGTTGTTGGCACATGTGATTTAAAAAACGTCTATTTGGAAATAGTCATATAATTCATGTGACATTAAAAACACTCAAGAAGAAAAGGAAACATCGCAAAAGTTGTCAAAGACATCTGTTCTGATTCATTATTTTGAATCATAAAGATTCATAAGGTTTGAGGGGAATTTTTGGTTGGGAAAAAATTAGAGAAGTTACCCTTTAAGCGGCCATTATTAGCTCCTTGGATGGTCGAATAGCTTCGGAAACCTACGAAAAACTTCTGTAATTTTTTCAGAATTTCACACCCACTTCATGACGTGATCGGCCAGCTGTGCGGTGGAGAGACATGAACCAGGGTTTGAACTTCGCTCTCTACTTTAGCTCTCTTTTTTTCCAATTCTGACAAAAACAATTTCTGTCACTTTTCATGTGAACAACCAAGTTCAACATTATGAATGTCTTCTAGGAGAGACTGTATGAAAATGTGCTGCCTTATCCTCTTATTGAAACGTTATTGCGTCTCCCCCATCTCCATGACGGACGGCTCAAGGGGAAGGAAATCTATACGTGTTGGGAGGGCAGGTGAAGCTGTTTCCACTTTTACTCTTTCCAGAATAATGTTTAGTGTTATGTTTACCATAAATATATTACTTTGAGATATTGGGTATTGGAGGGGTATCGAGTTGCGGGAGGGTCCAAAGAAAATATTAAGAACGATGTGAAGGGCCTTGCTTTTTTTATAAATTTAAATTTGAAGATCTAGCCCCCCTCCCCAGTATTATCGTACAGTCCCGAACAATGATTTGCATTTGGAGTCTTTTGAAGTAGGCCTAACAGTTTAATACTGTAAGGCAATGGGATCTGAACCCACACTCTTATCCTGAATTAGTTGACTTTACTAGAAAATTGCGTGGAAACCCGTTGCCTTAAACCATTTAAGTTTTTACACACGTTGAAACTAAACAGGTCAAGTTGTATTAACATAGAACCTTAAATGGATGCAGTAGACATATTGAAGTTTACATTTGTAGTCTTGACTCAATATTAGTTCACATAAATTATTTCTTGTCTGGAATCTAAGTTGTATAAAATAACTATTTTAAGTTAAACATACATAAACATATATATTATTCATCACTACTTAAAATCATTTGTTAATACAAGTAATGTCTTTTCTTCTAATTAAGTGTACTATTTTGAGATTATATTAAATACATTGCTTCATATAAAACTGAAAAGAAATTAAAAAATACATTTAAATGTTCAAATGTGTTTTATTGTTGCAAGGTAACACTTCAAATGTTTCATTGCAGCAATCAAAATAAAACCTTGTCAACCAAAAGATAAGTAAAAACAGGCATTAAAACTGCTTGGTAACAATTCCAACTTGTATAAGGAATATGAATGCACAGCATTCAACAATATCTGATATATCCTTTTGAACAACTGGACACATACAGAGAAGGTGCCGTGTGTATAGTCCAAACAGAGGGCTCAAATGGACTTTCATGTTGTGGGGATTTGGGATATCTTAACCTTTGAGGGGAAAGTGGTCGATCCATGTTTTAGATATTAAACCATTTTTGACCATTAATCATGATCATTTAAAAACTATGATTCTGCATTTTGCATCAAAGTCCCTACACTAGTGTGGAAGAGCCCATAACTGATGGTCTCCATTTTTTCTCACATTGCCTCGAAACCATTGCTCTCTGTACAGACACATCCAGTCATTACATAACAGCCAGACACGATCTTAACCAGAACGTTAACAGATTCAAAACGTTACCGCTGGTTTACGGGAGACAGAAGTCTGAATCAACACTTTGAAAGGAGTGAACACAACACTGATTAACACGATTCATCTTCTGTTAGCACTGGCCAAAATAAAGTAGTCATGCTCTATCAGACAGATGTTATGAATGATATCTTTGCATAAGGTACCGTCATTGCTGGAATGATACTATTCAGATCGTCCCAGGTTGACTAAGCAAGTGACGGATGAAATGTCTTAAGAGTAGTTTCAGTGCCGAGGCCTGAGTCAAGTCAGGAATGTTGTGTGACTTCGCAGTCAGACAGATGCAAGAACATACATTCAAATGTTATTACAGGGGCTTGTTTTTGTGCCCCTTAAAACATATTTTATTGCTCAGGTATGACTGTATTGTGGTATAGGTGATGAATTAGACCCAGGAGTTACCTAAAATCAGCAACATTTTTGAACGCAGGGCTGTTAACCCTAACCTTATTTCCCCCTGTGTGTTACTTCTGTTTTATGCTATGTGTCTGTGTCTGTGTGTGACTGATTGCTTTGGGCTTGCACGTGTCTGTGTGTGTGAATGTGTGTTGCAACTGTGCATATGCCATGAGGGTGAGATTGGCTAGTTACAGTTACGGTAAGTTAAGATACAGCAGGGCTGTTGCTGGTAAGTGATGTATATGGGTCACGTTTGAGGTTTTTGCATCAGCCTGCTTGAGTTTACACTCTAGTGTTTCCCCACATATAGACTGCAGAGCTGCAGGATGTGATGTTTTCAGCGCTCTACCAGTTACCCATTCCTAATAAATGGAACAATAACATCTCTATGGTATTGTGAAATAAAAATCAAAAGAGATTCATTCAGTATCGAGTCATTTATTCATCTGCAACAACACAATATTAGTCATCATAAATACAAAAATACATATTATATATGATAAAAAAAATAAATATCACAGCTTCATAAGTGACAGTTTTGGTTTGTAGCTTCATATGTGTAGGACTCAATATGGTCTTAAGACATTAACTTGTCCTCAGGACAAAAACAGAAGTCTCAGAATAACAAATACATCAGTTCAGCAGGCTACAACAACAACTGGCAACACTCACACCACTGAAAATAACGGATTGGATGCAAAAGAGTGCAAGAGTCAGAAGAACAAGGTCACATTTTGATTAGGGTCGACAGGTCTTCAAACTGTAGGCACCACGTTTGTGTGCTGTTTGGAAGCCAGGTATGTCTCAATGTAGTTAAACAGCAGATCCAGCTCCCCCATGGCCTTATATAGACCTTTACTCTCCATCTGTGGACAAACACATGGTTCTGTTTTAGTACAATTATCTGTAGCAATACAGGCATGCACATGTGTAAATTGAAAAGAAAACAGAATTTCACAATTAAAGATTGAATGTGGACACTCACCTGAGTGTAAGTAGAGTTCAGGGTTTGGATGTCAAAGTGTTTCTTGCAGGAGAAGTAATGTTTCTATAAGAGGAACAATAGAAAAGATGATGTTACTACACAGGGGCTACCAACTTTCATTAGACAGTCATGCCCTGAATTCGACCCCCCACCCTCCACTCTCCATCCAACAGACGCACAGAAAAAGAAACTTAAAAGTAAGCTAACAACATGCCAACCCGTCTCTTCCCCTTTTTGCATGAACTGGATGATGCACAGTTATGCACGCTGCTGCTGCACAGCAGTCGAGGACTCGCTGATTAACGCATTATTATGACCTGCCCTGTGAGCCACTCTTCCTCTTTCTGCAGCCTTTCTGTCACAATCAGCTATATGCCTCATGTCAAAAAAGTGTGGGGAATGTTTTGACAGTTTCTGGATGTAATCTAATGTGGTTTTGACGGTTTGTGGCAGACACAGGTCAGACTTTTAAACTGAGTGACAGCTAATCACATTTATCCCCTATGTCTGCATGCCAAACTGTATAAATCAAAACAGAAACTTATGCATGTGCTTTAGAGTAAACGTGTAACCTTTCAGTACAGTGGAATAGTTGAAAATGATTTTTAGCCTAATTTCTATCAGGAACATGTATCAAACAGCTTCAGATGGTGCAACATGCAGCTGCTAGAGTTCTAACCAAAACCAAAAGAAGTGATCACATCACTCCAGTACTTAAGTCCCTACACTGGCTCCCAGTAAGTCACAGAATTGACTTTAAAACACTACTGCTTGTTTACAAATCACTAAAGGGGGTGGGTCCAAATTACCTCTCAGTTATGCTTCAGCAGTACACACCTACTAGACCTCTAAGGTCACTTGAAAACATCTATTAGAAGTACCCAAGGTCAGAAGGAAACATGGTGAGGCTGCTTTTAGCTGCTACGCTGCTCAACTGTGGAACAAACTTCCAGATGAGATCAAAGATGCACCAACAGCAGCCACTTTCAGATCTAGACTCAAAACCAAAAACTGTTCTCAGATACTTTTCTTAATTGATCAAATGCTGCACTTTACTGTCTTTGGATTGTTTTTATTATCCTTTTATTTTTTTCTTTTAACTTGTACTTTTATATTCTTTTATTTGTTTTTATCTTATGCACTTTGTGCTCTTTTATCTTGCTTTTATATATGTAAAGCGCTTTGAATTGCCTTTGTGTATAAAATGTGCTATATAAATAAACTTGCCTTGTGCAATTACGCACTGAACGCAACTATAGTGGAGCTTTGGGCAGCATAGTAATATTGACATCTTCATTCCTCTGTAGGAGTAACACGTGTCTCAGCTATACTCACACATGTGGTGACTTCACTCTTGAGCTCGTCGAAGATTTGCTGTATGGACTCCATGTGAGGCTTTAGGTCTCTGGTGTCATCATTCACTCCAGCCATGGCTTTAGGCAGCACGGTGTTCAGATAAAACTCCAGGATGCTGTCCATGGTGTGGCAGGCAAAAGGGCTCTGAAAGGAGGAAAGCACCAGCTTGGTTACACTTTTTGCAAGAATTTTTACATTTTTTGTTTGTATTTCAAAATGACAGAATTTTTTTTTAAAAATGACATGTTTCTTTTGTGATTTATATTTAAATGGTCTTAGATTTACAGTATTTTTTGTAATCACAATCGTAATTATCTGTATTTAAGCTTTTCTTGATCATTTTTAAAGATAATTATTCTGTTTTTTTAGATGTTTATGACTCTATTTTAACAATTAATTTATGTTAGAAGAAAAAAAACATTTCATGGAATTCTAAAAATATTTCTTGTAAAAATACATATATTTTGTTTTTTGCAAAACTTCTGAGAGTTAATGTAAATTTGGGCTTTTGCAAAGTAAAATTACATGTTTTCATTTGTGATTTATATGTAAATAGTCTTAGATTTACGGTGTATGACTATTCTAACAATAAATATATGTTAAAAGTAAAATATTTCTTGTAATATTACAGTAATAAAGGCTAATTATATGAAGATAATTACTGTTTTTTTTTGTTTTTTTTACAGTTTATTTATGTAAATTAACGCACAGTATTTTTCTGTTTTTTTAACAGACATTTTCTGGCGCCCCTGCTGCTGGAAAATTTCCATTATTTTACACTTTTTTTTACAGTGTTTGTCATGTCGTTTAACTCTTTACTGGCGTGCACGATGCTCGTCTTGCATTTTTTACATTTTTTACATTTTACCATAATGAATGAACTTGGTGGAGATTTGAACTTACTTTGAAGGAGTCCTCGACGCTCTGGTCCAGCAGTGCAGAGTCTAAGTCATCGTTTGCTTCCTGTAAACAGAAAAGACTCAGTGCTCAGTGATCAGCAGCAGCAGCAGCAGCCACAGAGGCAGACAGACAGACAGAGAGGTGAGAAAGTGCAGCATCACCTGGACACCTGCAGGACTACACTACATGGTCCATCCACATGATGCTGCACTATATCTGGTACTTTGCACGCTAACTGGTACTTTCAGAGTATAAAACGTTGTGCTTTTTACTCACATAGAAGTCTCTGATCTGTGAATAGTCCTCTCTGAGCTTCTTTAGCCTGACAGGGAAAGACTCCACGAACCGACAGCACTGGTTGTTGCACACGGGAGTGCTGCAGGCAGAGCTGAAGATGGACAAGAGGACCAGGGCGGACAGCAGGATAGACAGAGGAGACATGCTGGAGGACAAGCTGCTGGATGGGTCTTCTGGAGGTAGAGTGAAGATGAAGAGAAGAGTGGAGATGCTGCTGGCTCAGTGGACGACGTGGATGTTTTCTGACCTCTGAGAGGTAAAATCTTCTTGGTATGATCTTGCTGAGGAGCTCAGAAGGTTGCATATTTGGCTCATCTCTTGAGCTCAATTTATAGTCAATTTTACCAGATACCTTCAGGAGGGAGGAGACTGACTGGAAGACAAACGGTTAAACATGCTTCATACATTTGTGTTCTCCTCCTCCTCCTCCTCCTCCCCCTCCTCCCATGAGATAGGTTGATACTATTCATAGATCTCAAGATGCTGAACTCTCAAGGAAAAATCTGACACAGCACTTATGGAATTTTTATATGACAATTTTTTTTTTTTTATCATCATCATCATCAGCAGCATGATGATCATGATCATCATATATACAGTATATATATATATGTATGTGTATGTATATATATGTGTGTATATATATATATATATATATGTATATGTATGTATATATGTATATGTATATATATATGTGTATATATGTATATATGTATATGTATATATATATATGTGTATATATGTATATATATATGTGTGTGTATATATATATATATGTATATATATGTATATATGTCTATGTACATATATGTCTATGTATATATATATGTCTATGTATATGTATATATGTATATATGTATATATAAGTAGTTATTATTACTATTATTATTATTACTTTGATATGACATAATTTTCTTTTATCATGTTTTTATTGTATACATATATACTGTGTATATATATATACTATATATGTATACTGTATATATAAAAATATGATAAAAGTAAATTATGTCATATCAAAGTAATAATAACTATTTATATAGACATAAATATATATATATACATATATATGCACGTATATATACACTGTATATATACATATATATATATAGATATACTATTTTTTTCTTTTTTTTGTTATTATGTTTGTTATTTTACTCTTATTAATGTAGTATCACTAGTACTAGTATGACAATATCAATACCATTACATTTTTCAATCCAAATCATAATGAATATTTAGGTGCAAAAAATAATGTTTAAAATGGCATCAAATCAAATCACAGAATCAAAAAACACAGGATGTGGTGTTAAAATCTCTCCCTTGGGCCAATAGGTGGTGAGCACTTCCACGAAATTGACCTTGTTGTTTAGAGTGGTTGTCAATTGACAGGTAGGGGGTTCTCAGAGTTTGTGGGCGGGTTGCCTGGGTTGTGACATTTCAGGACAACTGGGCACAGGATACATCATCAGTAGTGTCATTATTATTATCATTCCATGCATTCACAGTAATGGAGGAAATACTGCCACATAGATTGAACTGATATTAGTTGTGGTTTCAGTTGATGACGTTGTGGATTCTCTGTATGTCAGACATGCGTAATAAGAGTGACGAAGAGTGAAGACAGGTGATATGTACTCATCTTTGCTTTTTACTGCAAGTATGAGATAGAGATCATGGTATTCTTTCCGTTTGCATATATGTATATATGTATATATGTATTTATAAAAGAAGAAACCACATAGAGAAGTGTTTCGGGACTCTTAGCGGTTACAGCGTATAAGGGGTGTTTTCCCTTCAGTACTTTTTCTGTTGTATCCACAACGTCTTACCACTTTTAAGTTTGTCTGAGCCCATCTATGTTGGGCAACACTGGAATTTTGTAGGAAAAATCATTCCTGGTGATTATCAATGCATGTTGAAGACTTCACAATCTGTGCTAACACCCTTCCGGATGATGTGTCACGGGTCAAGTTGAAGTAAATTCCCTGGATGAAGCCTAGAGACCAAAGGATATCATAAGGTGCAAACATTTTAGTCAACATGCACGTGACATTGTCTTTTGTCAACTCTGAATTTCAAAAGCTGCGACAGTTTAGTGAATGTTGAACAAATATTCCACCAGAAATAGTGTTTTGAAGTAGTTTTGCTGATTAGTTTTCCAAGAAACAAAAAGAATCCAAAACATATGGAATGCAAAGAAGAGTCAGATGAACAGAAATGAGTCTACATCCAGTACAATTCATATGTTTTTCCTTTATTTAACTAGGTAAAGTCTGATTTAGACTAAAATCTCTTTTTCTAGAGAGAGCATTAGTATTTCTGCCACCATCATTGATTCCTCCGCCACCATCGGTGTATGAATGTGAATGTGAGGCAAATTGTAAAGCGCTTTGTTCGAAGAAGTTATCCAATTTGTTTCCAGAGAATTCTGTAAATTGCAAAACCGGACGAATCGAAGTGCAACAATATGCAGAAAAACGAGGTTATTGAACTGCACATACAAATTACAAAACAGAAAAATGCTGGTGTGTATTAATATAAAGATGTTATTCTGTAAATTGCTCAAAATATAAGAGTTTTATTAAAATTACTTTTATAGATTGATATATTAACATAAATAATCAATATCTTTTTTTCTTGAGTCTTTCAAGCAGCAAATATACCTTTTATATTTACATATATGTACATATTTTATATATACATATGTGAAATTAAGATGAATCAGCAGTAAGCAGTTTATGAGAAACCCCTCTGACTTGGCTGTGTGTGTGTGTGTGTTTGTGTGTGTGTGCGCGCGTGTTTGCGTGTGCATGCGTGTGTGTGTGTGCGTTTGCGTGTGTTTGTGTGTGTGTGTGTGTGTGTGTGTGTGTGTGTAGGTGTGTGCGCAGGTGTGCGCGCATGCATGCGTTTAGCTGTGTGATTTCATGACTTTATGTGGTTACAATGCATTTGAGATGCGTCTGCCCAATCTTCTGGGATTTCAGTTGTGGTATTGTTTATGTGCATGTGAAGCGATTTTGAGTCTGCTATTAAGTCATATAGGTTTTCAAAAAGTAACAAATTTTTAGCCGTTAGTCAGAGCGCCTCTTCCCTGCATACAACTCATAATTAAACCCAGCATACCAGATATGATGAGTGCAACTGCAACGTCACGCACCCTCACTGAGGTTGACAGCGGTCTACAGAATTGGGGTGTCATGAAAGTATGACTGTTTCATGATGATGTGTGAAGTATTATTATGATCCTGTCCGATCAAGAGATATTTATCTGTAACAGGTTGTTTCCTGGTTTCAGAAGAGTCTGTAGCACTAAAAAAAAGCAAACCACATTAATTAAGCACAGTCTCTCTCTCACTCTATTTGCATTTCTTTCTTGTTTCACCACCATGGTGAAACAACTGACAAATTAATGAGTTTCACTGAATACTGCAACTTTGCAAAGTGTAGGATTCAGAGAATATGAGAATCAGGTGGGTGTGCGATTTTGTTCTACTTTTTTGATGTGGCCATAATACTGTAACTAATATGATCACATTTGTAGGTCATAATAAAGTTGTGCACTCAAACCAGAGGCAAGAAGTCAGCAGTATTTCTTGCACTACTTATTCTGATCAAACTGTTTCCTCTGTGTCCCGATCGCATCAGCCTCCTCGTAACGTTGCCGGAGTTGAATCAGTCAAATCTTCTCTTTACATGTATCAATCAGCCGATCACTGAGTGACAGTCAGCAGAGCGTTGTGGGCTGTGGAGAGGATCAGGTGATGTGGTGAGGAAGTCTCTTTGTTCTCTCATGGACATCCGATTTAGTTTCTGATGTCGTCACTAACCGGTGATCAGAATCTGCAGTCAGCAACACATTACCTGAAACATGACTGCTGATATCACATCCAGTTGATTCAGCCCTCTGTTGGAATATGAATCACAGTGGAACATCAGATTACATCAAATTTAAGTGATAAATTGACAAAAATGTGATGCTTTTGGTGCAAAATCTCCTCTAAAATAACCTCTCCACTGCCGTTATAGGGTTAGGGATCAATCCCCCATACCCAGTAAACCACAACACACATCAGATATCACAATGGTTTTAAGATAAAAATTAAATTTTCTATTTTCATAAATAACTATTTATTATAATATAAATAAACAAGTAGTCCCTGATGTTGTTGGCTTAAAAGTGTTTAGTCAGTTTCACTACAATTTACACTTTTATTAACAATTAAGTGCATCAGGATGCAGAAAATTTGGACGGGCGCCCACCGGCATTGTTTAAAAACGTATTATTATTATTATTATTATTTTTTTAGATGGAGACCAGAGCCCCTCAGAAGGTGGCGCCTTAGGCGACCGCCTATGTGGTCCTTAAGCCAGGCCTGCTGGTAGCTGTTTGGACCATCATCTTGACAGCGTTTCCTTGCGCTTTGCAGACCAGATGAGCTCCACGATGTTCTGTAGTTTGTTGTTTTTACATTTTCACCACCTTATGCGTCACATTTGTTTTATTTGTGTGTGCATATTGGGCGCCTGCACTTGCGCCTTTAGAGGAAATCCATCCCTTTACGAATAGATTCACCACATTCCTCTTTCACTTTCACACCGGTCGTCTGTTCGACTGCGTATGTGTGCTTGTGTGTGTGTGTGTGTGTGTGTGCGTGTGTGTGTGTGTTTGTGTGTGTGTGGCATTTAATCCTTCAGAGGTCTGTTGCTTTTGTTGTTGTAACTATATGAGAAATGTATATGAGGTGACCAGGGTGGCGACATCCTGTCCATCCACTCACACATCTTCATTCATTAATGAGTGTTGTGTGACAGCTTGAATGAGTGAGGGCAGATGGTCATTATGAGGATTGCTCAGAACGGAAATGGGAAATGGCAACTTGGAATTTCATCTGTATTTCCTGTGAGTGACCTAAAGAGACCCTGGGTCTGGGTTTCAGATGAATTTTTGAGTCACTTCCTCGCAGTTCGCCCGTCATAGCATGAACTGCTGTCTGAACAACTGATAGATATTTAAATGTAACTGTGAGTAAAACTGACAAATTAAAAATAATGTATGCAAATGTGAACTTAAAATACCTACTAAAGAAGATAACCACAGACTTCCTCAGAAACCTCATCATTTCCACAGAGCTGAGCAAGCAACATTAGATGAATGTATTGCTGTAACCTGAAACTAACCCGTCTTCCGGCTGACAAAGCATCTTTTTGGGAGGCGATGAAACTTCGAAATTCCCACTGTACACGAAGTTCAGTTTGTCCTGGACATAAACAGTAATGTAAGATTAAATAAGCTTTCCAGTTCAATCGGTGATTGATATGTTCCAGTGTGATGCTTCCAAACGTATGACACCTAATTCTCCATACCGTATTTATGCACTTTAGGAAGTGCGTAAGCACATGCGTGCATATGGCCATTTGCATCTGTACCTGTTAGGGTGTTAACCGCACTTATGTAAGCACTTATTGTGACAGCTCATATTTTCCCATGGTTCAAACATCTGAGTGCTGAATTAGTGAAAGTAAAAAATAACACCGTTTCTCAATGCAATTTGAATGATGAATCACAGTTTCATTTATTATATATTCAAGTTCATTTGGACCTTATCTGACGATGCTCAGATGTGACACCAGATAGCACCTGGTGGGTGTGAAGAAGTGCAAAGAGGAGATATACTGTTATCCTTGTGGTCAATCATCATGCTGCTGCTGCTGCTACTGCTGCTGATGTTGGCTGTGAAACATCTGCTCACCTGTATTGGATAAAACACTGTGTTTTCACTGAGAACCACTAGAGGGTAATAATGCAGAGCTGTCCTCACTTGTGCTTCGCTTTTTATACTGTTGATTATAATAATGTCTGGTAGAGTTCAGACTGTTGCTGCTGATGGTTTCAAATCCCATGTTGTTAAAGCTGTCCCACAATGATCAAATGCCAAGATATAAAGGTGCTCTATACGATACGCAGAGCATAAATATAGCAGCAAACAACTCCTTGCTATGTAAAGATACAGAGGAGTAATGTCTACATGAGCAGAGAATGAAGTCGCTCTCCCTCTGTGTGTGTTGTAATCTGAGCTTCTCTGTGCTTTGTTTACATAGCCGGGTCGGCCACTCTACGATGCGCTCGTACGGCGGTTACAGCTGATAACGCCGTCCCAACCGACGGCGCCGTTGTCCACAGGGAGTCTGAACAGCGTAGCCACACGCTCGCGCGCATGGGAAACCGACCCGATAGATTTATACGTGTAAAAAGTTACAAACAGTCCCTTTAAAGGTGATATGAAAGAATAAAAAAAATAAAAAAATTGCATTGCTGTTAAACAGTGTAAGCTCAGTACATCTTGCTATGTCTTATACTTATAAATATACAAACACTGAAGTTGTGTTAATAAATGAATATGAATTATAAATATGAATAAATCAATACATATTTCTTACAGTAAAGAGAATTGC
Source organism: Sebastes umbrosus (assembly GCF_015220745.1). Lineage (NCBI taxonomy): Eukaryota > Metazoa > Chordata > Actinopteri > Perciformes > Sebastidae > Sebastes > Sebastes umbrosus. Next base: position 29,971,391 of record NC_051269.1, on the reverse strand, counting down.
ACTTTGGCACTGGTTAAAACTAATGTCTGATTCATTAACTGTCAACTAACCGTCGCTCAGTCTCTGTGCGTAGTAGTATTTGAGTCAGAGTTACAAGTCATTTTAGAAAATGGATTACACACCAGCAACATATTATTGCATGACAATATGGATTTTTCTCAAATTAATAATTACCTCCAGAAAACAGTTTTCTTGGAAAATAGATTAAAAAAAACTAAATATTCACTCAGAAGTATAATAATAAATAAATTAAATCCTAATAGATGGTGGTTGTGTTTGTGCAGGTCTTTTGAGATATTCTGAAGTGATACCTCATATAAGTGACAAAATACAATATTCCAAACAAAATATGTGTGAATTAAACATCAAATGTTCATAACTGCTTAAAACCAACTAGATTATAATTACAAAAGTGAAATAAATTGCTCCTTGGTCTCACTCCTTAGCACCCTCTGCAGTCCACTGTGAGAATGTTTATGTACAATATACTGCACACCTTGATTGTTCTGTGTCTCCTCTCCACAGTGAAAGTGCTATTATTAAATAATACGTTTGTATATCATTGCTAGATTAACCCGTTAGTGAGTAGATAATAAAATAGAAGAGGTAAATACAATAAAGTATAAAAATAAAATGAAATAGATAAATAAACCAGATAAAATTACACTTTTATTTTATTATTACAGCCTTTACAATGAATTAAAAACAAGATCTGAAAAAAGACCTTTCAACAGCCATAAGGGCAGCAAAAAGTCCAAGTTTAAGGCTTGTATTATTATGATTATTCCTTATATAAGGTGCACTGTAAGAGTTGCCCCGTCGATATTTAATTCATTGCTAAATTGGTAATCCATCTTTGATGTATATCGACAAAAGTGTTGGCGTTGCTGCCGTGGCTGAGAAGAGGCTTAGCTGCTGAACACTTTCTCAACATAGAAACGAAGCACAAGGAAACAAGACAAGACAACTCTTGTCAGGCGGATACCACAATGGGCTACTCCTACCATGAGCTACATTGGTACTATTGATAGATCTCACTTACGCACTTGTGGAATTTTGATACGACATAATTTTCTCAATTTACCATTACTCATGTTTTTAAATACTAATACGTATTAAATGTAAATCTAATTACAATATTCCACGCATTCACAGAGGAAATCATACCACTCAAATGGAAATGAGTGGTTTGAGTTTAACGCTGTGGTTTCCCTCTGTATGTCAGACATACGTAATAAGACTGACAAGAGTGAAGACAGGTGACATCTACTCATCTTTGCCGTGAGTATGTTATTGAGGTCAAGGTATTCCTTCTCTTTGGTGAGGTTTGCATATATATAAACTGGAAAAAGAAAGTTCGGAAACTTGTGTTTGGTTGATTATTTCTCTGTTGTTACAATGCTAATGGTCATTGTATTTTACATGGTTGGAAAGCCTGTTTATTTACCTTCACAATGATGTCCAACTTTAAAGGATCATGCATTTGTGGGATGAGCAGCACAGCTGATTATGTGGGGAGCTCCCAAGAAAAATTTGCCAAAATTCTCTGCCAATGGTAAACAGTGTATTCTCCTGCTGGTGTTGACTCTTGTTTGAGTTGTTTGGTGGATTGGATGATTGAACTCTCTATCAGTAACAAGGAACAAACAAGACATATTGGCTATTTTACACTTTATTCATTTAATACACCGTCAGAAGCCTCAGTAGCGGTGGAAGATCCATACGCAGCCACAACAGCCTGGCACCTCCTCCTCATGCTGGTCACCAACCTGGTCACACGTTGCTGTGGGATGGCGTTCCATTCCTCAACCAGGATTCGTTGCAGGTCAGCCAATGAGGTTGTGTTGGTCACTCTAACACGTACAGCACGCCCAAGCTGATCCTACAAGTGTTGAATTGGGTTGAGGTCTGGACTCTTGGCAGGCTGTTCCATTCTCTCTACTCCCACACATTGTGGAGGTAGTCTGTGATAACCCTGGCTCTGTGGGGGCGAGCGTTGTTTCTTGGAGGATGAAGTTAGGTCCCAGATTGTGGAGATATGGGATCGCCACTGGCTGCAGAATCTCATCCCGATATCTCACTGCATTGAGATGGCCTTCAATGATGACAAGCCCTGTTTTGCCAGTGACATCATTGAGGTAACACACAACAACGCTGGCTGACCTGCAACGAATCCTGGTTGAGGAATGGAACGCCATCTCACAGCAACGTGTGACCAGGTTGATGACCAGCATGAGGAGGAGGTGCCAGGCTGTTGTGGCTGCGTATGGATCTTCCACCGCTACTGAGGCTCCTGACGGTGTATTAAATGAATAAAGTGTAAAATTGCCAATATGTCTTGTTCCTTGTTTTTTCACAAAAAAAGTCATAGTATAGTATGTCAAAACTATGACTTTTTTAATGAAATTTTTTTGACATATTATGCTATGACTTTTTCTCCATAAAATGTTTCAACTGACTATACTATGACTTTTTTTTCGAGAAATCTTTCGACATACTATAGTATGACTTTTTTGCCATGAAATTTTTTCGACGTACTATACTATGACTTTTTTCATGAAATTATTCAATATACTGTAGTATGAACTTTTTTTGAGAATTTTTTTGACATACTATACTATGACTTTTTTTCCATAAAATTTTTGGACATACTATACTATGATTTTTTTTTGAGAAATTTTTGGACATAGTATACTATGACTATTTTTCCATAAAATTGTTGGACATACTATAGAATGACTTTTTTTCGAAAAATTTTTCGACATACTATAATATGACTTTTTCTTCCATGAAATTTTTTCGACATACTGTACTATGACCTTTTTCATGAAATGATTCAATATACTGTAGTATTAACTTTTTTTGAGAATTTTTTTGACATACTATTGTATGACTTTTTTCGAGAATTTTTTTGACATACTATACTATGACTTTTTTTTCCATGAAATTTTCCGACATACTATATTATGACTATTTTCGAGATTTTTTTTTACATACTATAGTATGACTTTTTTTTCCATAAAATTGTTGGACATACTATACTATGACTTTTTTTTTTCCATGAAATTTTTCGACAACTATACTATGACTTTTTTTGAGAAATTGTTTGACATGCTATATTATGACCTTTTCTTCCATGAAATTTTTCGACATACTATACTATGACTTTTTTTCGAGAAGGTTTGCGACATACTATTTTATGAGTTTTTTTCAATGACATGTTTCGACATACTATACTATGACTTTTTTTTTTATAATTTTTGCGAAATAATATACTATGACTTTTTTTATACATTTTTTTTGACACACTATACTATGACTTTTTCTTGACATTTACCATGAAATTATTCAACATACTATACTATGACTTTTTTTCATGAAATTTTTCGACATACTATAGTATAACTTTTTTACATGAACTTTTTCAACATACTATACTATGACTTTTTTTCATGAAGTTATTCAACATACTATAGTATACATTTTTTAACCATGACATTTTTCAACATACTATACTATAACTTTTTTAACATTAACTTTTTCGACATACAATACTATGACTTTTTTTTCGAGAAATTTTTCGACATACTAGAGCATAACTTTTTTACATTAACTTTTTCGACATACTATAGTAATACTTTTTTTTCCATTCAAGTTTTCGACATACTATACTATAACTTTTTTAACATTAACTTTTTCGACATACTATAATATGACTTTTTTTACCATGAAATTTTTCAACATACTATAGTGTGACTTTTTTTTCCATAACATTTTTTGAGTTAATATACTATATAATGAATGTAGTGGCAGCTTGCTCTAAACCGTCCTCGCCACTTCTAGCAGGATGTAAAGGTTTCTGACTCACGTAGACTGCCATGTCCAACTTCCACTTGCCTTCTGCAGACGATCACCCTCTGGTCAGCTTCAAAGATGAGGCTCGTATAGTGAGTCAAAAGTTTATTCCACGAAAATTAAAACAAACAAAAATATATCCACATGACAAATCTTGGATTATCAAAAACGGACCAATTCCGCTGGAAAATAACTGAATCTGTGATCTGTGTGATCTGTGTGACCTGTGTGGTCATAGAAATTGTTGCTCCCCATCTGCTCCACTGAAACCTAACTAACATTAACCATACTTAAAGGGACACGCCCACATTGTCCAATAGCAGGACGACTAGAGGAGCACATCTTAACAGGGCAAAACACAGATCATTGAGTCTATATAGATCAAAGCCTACATTACTAACTGACCTAAATTCTAATGTATGTCAAACATTATTTGATGGCATAACACAATGTACTTTTTAAATGATAATCAAATGCAAAAAACTATAAATAATACAATATGGCTCTTACAATTACTTTTTTGCGACATAATCTACATACTATACTCTTTTACTATAACTTTTTATGTTAGTATTCAACATACAGTACTATACTGTGACTTAGTTATGATATTTTTTCGACAAACTATACGAAAACGTATTATGACATTTTTCAGAGATACTATACAATGACTTTTTCATGACATTATATACCCTTACTATGCTATGACTTATCATGATTTTTTTCCGACATATTTTAATATTACTTTTTATGACATTTTTATGGCACACTATACAACTACATTTTTATGACATACTAAATTATGACATTTTAATGGCATACTATACTATGACATTTTTTATGACATTTTAATGGCATAATATACTATGACATTTTTAAGGCATTTTTATGGTTTACTTTACTATTACACCTTTATGACGTTTTTTATGAGATACTATACCGACTTTTTCATGACATAGTATACTATGACTTCTCTTTTGCACTTTGGCACCTTATTGATATGCAAAGTACATGTCTACTGTTTACTTTCTAGATTAATTATGAATTGTGATGTGAAAATGTAGAGTTCGCTTTGCCATTTCTATTCTACTGTAACTCTTGTCAGTCAGGGTTGACAACTAGACCCCTCCACACACAGAGTTAGATTAGAGACCTGCATTCATTTTAACAAGCTGTCATGTTAGGATGACTGTCTCACATTCACACACATTATGAGCTTCTCAGTGGCTTACATTTAATGGTTCTCTATTTGATATCCTGACCATTAATATAGCAGCAAACTTATTTGATATTTAAAGATATAGCGTAGTAATGTCTACCTGAGCAGAGAATGAAGTTGGACTATCTGCTTTTATGAATTGATAATATTACAGAAACTTATATGATTTGATTTTTAGGTGACTGAGTTAGAGTACGGTATGAGCCAGCGAATGCTTCATGTCAGCAAGTTAATGTTCATTATGTCAGATTTAATTTAACTTAATCACGCTCCTGCTTCGAATGATGATGATGATGATGATGATGATGATGATGATGATGTTGGGCTTTGTTCCATCATATAAATTGTATTGGTTTAAAACCCAATTTGTATTTTTATTGATCACCACTAGATGGTAACGCAGAGTAGACATCCCGTCTTTGTGTTGAAAGGAAACACTCAAAGTCAGAAAGTAAAAGTTTAGTTTTTATTGAAGTTTAAATTAAACCATTGAATTGTTTACCAATATATACAGTATATACACTACATTTAACCAATTAAAAGATTTCTTTAGTCTGCATAATAACCTTACAGTACAGTAGAAGCACACACATATAATACCTTAACAACTTTCTATTTTTGATAAATATAAATACTTTATGCCATGTTAATTATAAATATTAGTATAAAAACAGTCCACATGCTGGTGGTTAAATTATTAAGTTAATTCATGTAAAAAATAGAGAAATATACAACGGCACAGAAGTGAAGTTAAAAAACCTTCACTCTGCTTGCAAGTAATGTCAGGTCAGGAGTTACATCTTTGATGTTAGCTCGGGGACTCATCAGCCGCAGGCTCTTTGGGAATGCGGTGCTGATTTTGCTGAGTTTCTGTCTGATCATGCGGGTGTTATCGGGCCGAGTGACTCCATCCACTCCAGCACAGTGTCCAGTTCTCCCACGGCCTTCTGTGCAGCCTGGTTTATGTCTAGCTGCTCAATGGAAAGAAATGAAGAAAGGACAGAGAGAACAGTGGATTTAATGATGAGCACAACTGTATAGAAATAATTTGGTTTGCTTTGTCTTGATAGAGTGAGTCAGGTATATTCAGGACAAAAAATAGATATAAAGATAGATGGATACTGTAGCTTTTATATTAAAGAAATATATATATATATATATATATATTATTAATGACCTCCAGAAAGATTTCTTTCAAACTTGATTTAAAAGACTGTTTGAAAAGAAACCTGCCATATTGTAACCTTGTTGAGCTTCAGGAGTGCACTGAGAACCAAATATTCATATTGATAGGATTTTGATTTTAGGTTTGGTGGCTGTATTTTTGCAGGTCACATCTTTTTTTTAAGATGTTAGTAAGTGATACCTGATGTATTTAAAATATTCCAAATACAATATTTGTGAATTGGACACAAACAACTAACATATCATTTGAAAAAGTGAATTAAATTCCCCCATCTGTATGGATGTCTATGTACAGTGAGTTGTTATTCAGTCTCCTACATACCTTGATAAACTCAGCATGCAGAGTGTCAATTTTCCTCTGTGTGTCCTCTACACAGTGGCAGTGCTGCACAGAACAAAAGCACAATTATTAATACAACTTATTGCTGTTTTAAATTCAACCACTTTTTTTTTTTATCATTTGACAACTAAGTTATTGAACAGCTAACTTACACATGCATGTATGTCTTTTCTGATTCTGACAAAAGCGTTGGCCAGAGCGCTGGAGCAGCGCTGCTGCTGTGGCTGAGCAGAGGCGTAGTTGGTGAACACTCTCTCGAGGTAGAAACGCAGCACGAGACGCAGGAAACAGCAGGTCTGACCATCCTGATAGAGACACATGAAGGTCAGGTTAGAGCAGCTCTCTCACACATTCATGTTATATTCTCATATACTGTTTATAAGTTATCAGTCTGTGGCCTAGGGATAGAGAGAACACCACTACATGGTAAAGGTCACTCACTTGAAGATGATTTATCAATGATTTGTCCAGAAGTTTCACTCCAATCACACTGTCTCCTTCTATCTGTAATGCAAAGACCACAAAGAACAAGTTAGAACCAGTTAAAGTTGTCATAAACAGTGTTTGCTGTGAAAGGTTTCTGATATGTTTGTGTGGTATAAAGTGATTGGCTGTGTCTGCATGCTGTGCTGGATGAGACAGCTGCATTTGTTGATTTCTATTATTCAGTTTCAGTGGTTTTGAGAGTGTGTGTGTGCATCATTAAACTCACCGCATTTGATCGTATGTCATTGTAATATTTGCGCAGTTCGTGAGTGTGAACGTTGACAGCACAGCTCTGCAGGCTCAGGGTTCGGCTCTCCACAAGTTCACTCAGACAGCTGAGCAGGAGGAGCAGGCAGAGAGAGCAGCCGAGCAGCATCTTCATCATTGTGGTTGTTTGGTGGTGGGAGAGCTAAAAGAAACATAAATAAATATGAATACATTGGATCATACTGAAATTAGGGATTATTCTGTTTAACATATTTTTGATCAGTTAAATCTATAAAAAGTAAAGAAAATAGTAAAAACAAATGTCCATCACAATTTCCCAGAGCCAAAGGTGATACATTTACTATTCTTGTTTTAATTCTCAATTTATAATTTACAAAATAGAGAAAAGCAGCAAATCTAATTTCAGAAGCTGCAACCAGTAAATGTTTAGCATTTTGCTTAATGAATGACATTAAGCGATTAATAAACCAGTTTTGTTTTCTGTCGATAAGATAATATTTCAGCACCGTAGTAAAGCATTCATATAACCCTTCAGTATACATTTAAAGCGTATGAAGCTAAAAACGACATGGTATTTCCATATAATCTGTCATCCTATCAACGGCCATTGTGATGCTCAGGTCCCATCGCCCAGTGCCCTGACTCCAACCAGCACCACCTGTGTTTAGACTCACCTGTGTGTGTGTTACTCAGAGGAAGAGTCCTTGGAGAGATGTGCCTCTGTGTCGCCATCCTGTCTCCTCTTATAGTGGAGTGAGGGGGATTTTTAGGTGCTGCACAACTTGCACAGACACATACACACCTGCACATGTACAGTACACGAACACTAATTGGTTTACAGGAGGAGGAAGTGTGTTGCAATTTAAGAAATGAGTGTCTCAATACCTGATTGCAAGAAAGGAAGAGGAAACATTGAAGACTTCCTCCTCCCTGATGTGTGGCGTATAGTCATTGCAGAGAAATACCTTCCACTGTCAGTGATGTAATTATTTAATACGTCAATCATTAGAGTGTCATCATTTCTCTGCAGCGTTACTTTCTTTGGCAGCATTACAAAGTGCTACTTGCATCATCTAGATAATGTTTTTTTTAAATGTGTTGATCTATTATTTTAGGGTCGTTTCTAGAAGGTGCCACGCAAATTGCAAAACTCTCGCAAGATGGTTAAGGTTAGGCATTGACCTTGAATAGTTAAGGTTTGGATAGGTTGTCAGTCAGCGAGAGTTTTTGCAAGATTTCTCAATTTGAGGGATACCTTCTAGGCACAACCTTGTTTTAGGGTGTGCTTTGCACCAATAACAATCTGTTTTTGTGTTCTCATAGACCTCTGACCGATCACCATGTCTGCTCTCAAATCTTGTAGTAATTTCAGCTGTATACTGAACAGAGGAGGAGAGGAGCGCTCTCACAGACAGTGACTTCACTCCTGTCAGACAAGTCCTGATGGGAAACTCCTACCGGACCTGCTCAGCTGCTTACCTGGCCAGGTTAACTTTTGATGACACGTGGAACTGGGAAGTACAACTGAAAACAGGAATGTACTGTGTTCATGGAAATATATAGTAAGGGAACAAATAAGGGAAGTGAAAAAATCCAGATTCCACACTGGGAGGTAGTAAAAATAGCTGCCAGCACTTCCCAGCTCAGCAATGCTTGGTGCTGGTTTCTAGCCGCTAGAGGTCGTCACAAAGCATTTTGAATAAGGAGAAACTTCCAATGATCCAAGTCACAAATCTGTAATTCTGTGGTGCTGCTTCAGCTGCATCATCATCATCTACCGGTCGAAGATATTTCTGTTCATGTGATTTACTATTTTTTTTACTTTTACTACTTTGATGCAAAGTATATATTATATTTTTCTGAGATTGAGTTTCAGTCACTTTTATAGAAGCCACATTTCTACTGTCTCCAAAGTAGCAATAAAATCCTGTAACTCAGCCGTTGACAAAGTAACAGCAACGCCTTGCTGTGCAATACAGTACAATAATCCTGTGAGTTATTTTGGGTTGGCTAATAATGTTTTCTTGATATAAGGGTAGGCACAGTATTACTTCAACTCAGTTGTAATTTCTAGTGCTGTGCACCGAATGGACAATTTGTAATCACTATTACTCTTCGCAATTGCATTTTTCCCACGTTTCTGACATGTGTCACGATTTGTGAGACGTTCCCTTTGGTATATTGATTGATTGATTTGGTTATGTGAGCGTCCTGCACCATATGATGCCCAGCCCATATTGGCTCACAAGACACTGGACAGCAACAACAACCAGGACGGCCACTTCACCAATCATAACATACAGTTCCCCAAATTCTAAAAGAACATTATGTATGTCATAATTGTGCACTCTCTGTATATCTCTGCTTTATTAGAGGTTTGACGACCAAAGTTATTATATATGAAATTTCAGGGCAACAGGAAGCCACTATTAGAGGTAAAATAAAGTCAGATAATCAGTTCACTTCTAATCAGTTGCATATTTTCTAGTTACTAGTTATATATACAGTATTATATATATATATATACAGTGTATATACTGTATATAATATATACATATATATATCTATATATATATATAGATATCTATATATCTATATATATATATATATATACACACATATATACACATATAGTATATATATATGTATATATGTGTGTATATATATATACACACATATATATATACACACATATATATACACATATAGTATATATATATATATATGTATATATATGTGTGTATATATATATATATACACACATATATACACATATATATATACATATATAGTATATATATATATACATATATATATATACACACATATACATATATATATATACACATATATATATATACATATATACATACATATATATATACATATATACATACATATATATATATATACATATATATACATATATATATATATACATATATATATATACAGTATATATATACAGTATACATACATATACACACACAAGTTAATCATTTAATTTATTTATCTATTTCACACAAATCATAGATACATTTTGTTTTAAAGCAAAAAATAAAAGTTATGTTTACATTCAGTGTTTTTCACCAAAACACATTGTGTGTATTGTGTTTACATCCATGTCTAGTACTACTTGTAAAACATATATTGGTCCAAAACTCCAGAGGGTACCTTTAAGAAAAATCCCACTCTAAAACAGAATTTGACTTTCCTCAGTTTTGCACACCCAATTTCCCCAAAAATGACTTTAACAGAAGAGTTATCAGAGGAGCATAATACTAGAAGGGAGGGTGGTTAGAAAAAAAAAAAAAAAAAACACGATCAAATGATCAAAGAAAAAAAGGTTTATTTTCCATTATTTGTACAAAGCTTCTTTATACAGAAGAATAATATACAGAAGACTAAGAATAAAAAGAATAAAATGACATTTTTACATGGAGTACCTTGAAAATCACAGGCACATTTGGGACAGTTTCAACTACATGGTAGTTATGTTTTAAAGGGGTTCTTCTGACATCCACTGCAGGTCTGTTTGTTGTCCTTGGTGGCAGCTCTACTCTGGTCACATCTGCTAGTGAACATAACTACCCTCCAGAAGTGTAGCATGTCTGTCAATGTACCTGTATTTTCAGTCTTTACTCATTCTAGTTTTTTTTTGCAATGTATTTCTATAAACAAAAAACGACTGATAAAATGTAACATCTGGCAACAATGAAAGTCAAACTAAAGCTTTACAGTTTTTTCATTTATTTGTCCCTCTTTCAATAACGCAGCTCCACAGTACGTACGGTTGGATATACCTCGTCTCTCTCTGAGCATGCTTTGCCTTTACTTCAGTTTGCACACAGTGACTGTGCATATTTGTGTGTGTGTATACTGTATGTGTGTGGTTTGTGTGCGTGCGTGCGTGCATGCGTAACCTCAGGCCTTTAGGCACAGTTCTCCTAAATCACAATAGCGTGCAGGTGTCTGAAGCACATGATGACATCCAGAGGAATGGGGGGGCTCAGGTGATTTCCGTCCAAACGCAGGTACCTTAACGTGACATCACAATGCTTTTTAAAACTCATGTGGTTAAGGACATAATTACTTTGTTCCTACTTATTTCCTGTCAAAGGGGTGCCACTCTAGCAGTTTGCATTGAGTGCCAAGTTGTGACATCATGTGACGTACCTTAGTTTGGGCACTAGACTGAGATCACTCAGGTCGGCCTCCAGGCTGTACGGACAGATCTGGGTGCCATTGATGCCTGCCGGGAAAACACACAGTTGTGAACGTCTAGTATTCGAATAAGATGATTATTTCCTTCAAAAAAAAAAAATCTGCTGACTGGAAATAATTATTTTACTTGTCCATAACACTAATTATTTAATCTTGTAAATTTGTTTAGCAAGTCCAAAGTGCTTTAAAACGAGAGACACAAAAATACATAAATCAGTTAAGCAAACAAATTGGGTCATGCAGAATAACAATAAGAAAACAAATTAGATTTTTTAATTTAATTAAATAAATTACAGACAAGACAACATGGTGCAATGAATAAAAGACACTTATTAAGGAAAGGCTCACATTAAGTTTCTCTTCTGAAGTGTGATTTAAAACCTGTTATTGACTCTGCGAGCCTGAGGCAAAATTTTGCGGCCTAGTCAGCAAAAGCTTGTTCAGATTTAGCCTCGACACAGAAATACTCTGAAAGGAGTTGCAGGAAAAGCAATCTTCTGGCTCAAATAGGAAAGTAAACATGAACCAGTCCGTGCCAAGATCTAAATCTTAGTGCTGGTGTCCATCTTACTTCTAGATAGTATGACATGCTGAGATCAATGGAGTTTTGTCACTATGTGGTAGATTTTATGGAATTACATTTTACTTCGCTTGTCTTCATTTTGACTGTAAACAATCTGGTGAAACAGTATACGACAGTGTGTCAGCTCATGGTCATCATACATTCATCATGTTTCGACAGATTTACCTAAGTTAAGTGCTCGTTTACAAACAAAAAAACAAACTGTGTACAAGCACATGTCAAGCACAGCTGCACAAATTACTATCAAATGACTCAGCTCCAGGTAAGGTTAGAAAATTCAAATAAACCGACGGATAAACAAACACTTGTCTACACTTGTACACATTTATCAGGCATCGAGACACATTAGCATTCATTTTAAAATCATGTTTCTGGCCTACTGAGAAATGTAAGTAAAATATTCACTCTATTTTTAGTCTCCAATTCCATAGAAAAATAGTGAATGATTGACAGCTGCTCAGAGACGGAAGGATCCAGCTCAGCTCTGATCGGTTGTTTTCCTTTGGCCTGTGAATAATCATATTAATCATATTTGCTCCATTTCTACCCACTGCTGCTTTAAATTTGTTGTTAATCAGAGCTTGATATCCTTTCGTAGTGGTAGTTTGATTATATGTTGTCAGAAAAATCTTGCTGATAGTCAACAAGACTTCACTCACACTCCTGTCAGCTTTGTTCCACCTGTTAGGGCCGTACAACGTACACCATTATCATTCTATTTAATTAAGGAAAGGGAAAGGTAAGTAAGTAAACACAAATCTGTGGGGGGGGATGCAGGGACTTTATTACAACATTAAAGCTGCATTTATTTATATATGACCACTTGGGGGCAGCAGAGCGAGCTGTCAACACAAGATTGACCTTAATATTAATGCAAAATGTTGCTTATTTATTTACACATCGGCAGACACAATAGCCCAATAGCATTAGCATTCATTGGGGGTTTGGTTTCTGATGACCTGCCAAATGTAAGTCTATTATCTCAAGATCTGAATTGTTTCCACCAACCCGTTCCACTGCTAAATGCGCCACTGTCAACAGCTAACCGCTAACTTGGTCTGCTGGCTTTTTGGTGCCGGGCGGATAGTGTACAGTAGGTCTATCCAAGTTTCTTTTCACAGAAAACAGCTTCCTGTTGCCACTTGAATGATGATGAAAGCGGTGAGAGTGAATCAAAACAGTAAGGGGTGTGGCCCGTAAAACCAAAACAATGAGCTGAAATATGCCAAAACGCTCTACAGAGCGTGTGATAATTCTCTGAGGCCTCGTATGAGCTTTTTGCATTGCATGTCATTTGATCCATTGTCCTTATAAAAATATTGATTAGTGCAGCTTTAACTACACTAAATGTCTTGTAAAGATGAGTCTTGTTGACATGTATTATCTGATTAGTATATTATCAGTATTACACATTTCTGTTTCCTCTCACAAATCCACAAAGGCTGAGTCTTTTGCTTTGCTGCATGTCATCCCTACTCTTTCTCCCCCTTTCCCATCCATCTCCAGGGGTGTGTCTAGAAAGTAACCCACGAGTTGGGAGACTCTCGCGAGATGGTTAAGGTTAGGCATTGACCTTGAATGGTTAAGGTTAGGACTCGCAAGAGTTTTTGCAAGTTTTTGCCAGATTTCGCAATTTGTGGGTTATCGTCTAGGCATGACCAATCTCCAGTTGTACTAATAAAGGCAAAATAAAGCCCCCACAAGAAGATGGTGCAGATTGCTGCTGAGATAACTTACTCTCAATGGTGTTGTGGTTGAGGTGCAGCTGCTCCAGGTGGCCATTGAAGAGAGGAACAGAAGTGAGCTGGTTGTGGGCCAGCTGCAGGTCCAGTAGGGTGGATATGTTGAACACATACTTGGGAACTCCTTTATCACTCAGCTGGTTGTAGTTCAGCCTCACAAACGCCAGGTGGGTGAAGCCTTTGAAGTAGTCTCTGAGCAACGATGAGAAGAACAACTATAAAATTTGATCCAACCAGCGTTTGCAGTGCGTGTATGCATGTGTGTTCATCAGCTATATGTGACAACGTGGGCACTGTATACTTGCTTTGGGACGTCATCTATACGGTTCTTGTCCAGGAACAGTTGTATGAGGCCATTGGGTACGCCAGCAGGCATCTTTTTCAGGGTATTGTGAGCCAGATTGAGCTGCATGAGGCTCTTCAGGTCCTTGAATGTGTTCTTTTCCAGGTCACGGTCACTCAGCTGAAAGAGAGGTCATCGTTGACCTTGCACATACCTAAACAGCACAGTGTAGTAAATGCTCACAAAGGTACTTTCAAACTGAGGTTTACCTGGTTGAAGTACAGGTCGAGCAGTGTCAGGTTCCCCATCTTGTTGAAGGCACCAGCAGGAATCTTAGAAATACGATTCCTACCAAGGCGGAGCTGTTCTAGACTTGCTGGGAGTCCGGAAGGGACCTCTTTCAGGAGGTTACGCTGTGCATGGAGGTACAGCAGAGCTGGGATCTTCTCAAACACCTGCACAAGAGATAGAGACATATTTTAGATGGTTTTTATATCATTTTTAAATCATGAATATTCATTGAGGAAACTTTTTGACCTTTTTGTCTATTCGATGAATGCGGTTATTGGCCAAGTTGACCCAGCGGATCTCAGTGGCGTTGATGAACGCCTCTGCCGTCACTTCTCTGATGTAGTTGTTCTGCAGGTACAAGTAGTGGGTTCTAAGTGGGATGACCGGGATCACACGGATGTTCCGGTTCTCACAGTTGAGAGCATTGGGGTAGTTCGGGGTGCATAAACACTCTCGGGGGCAGTCAGGGAAGATCATTGAGGGTGGGCCAATGATGGGTGGGGGGAAGTCTGTCGGCTCCTGGGGCTCTGGCTCTGCCGGTCTAGCAGGCTGGGCGACAGAAGGCTTCCTGGTGGCGGCTGGGCGCTTGGTGGGCTTCCTTGGCCGAGGTCTGTCGGTGAACACTGCCCCCATCAGGAGGAACAGAGCCAATGCAGAGAAGAGTCCCGCGCCGGCCTTCATCGTCCTGTGACAGACAACAAAACATAGTTGATTTGTAGACTGGTACAGTTATATGGGATAAGAGAGAGAAGATGCCTCCGCACAACACACAACCTGTCATTTTGGTTCTGCTGGTTAACCAACAGCTCATCCCACCCACACAGAAAGTTTAACATCATGTTTTGGTGCTTTTTGTGTTTGTTGCGCTGTGTGGGGGCTCTGGAGCAGCGCTGCCTCTCGTGTGTGTACAAACCTGCTTCCTTGATTAGCAGGCATTAGAGGCTCAGAGCAGATCTCTGGTTACACAGAAAACTTTAAGGATTGCATTTCCCTTTAGCTTGGTCCTATTTTGAAAGCTGGTTTGAACTGGCCACATAGTATAGACAAACATAAAGCATGTTTCTTTTGGATTTTAGCCATGAAAACACAGAGACTGTAAACCAAGGAGATCAGCAGTCCGCTGCTGAAACTTTTACTGCAAATACTGCTGCCTGATGCTCTTACATAAGTGGAAATGTTGCTATTCATGACTTCAGTGTCCTGTTGAGATGATAATAAGTAAAAAATTTACGCTAAGAGAGTAACTCAAGTTTTAATATACAACCTTTCCGGTGTCCTGAGTAAGAAAAGTATGTTAATCAATGCTGTGAATCCATGAGTTATTGTCATAATGTCAAGGTAACATAAATTGATATGTTGTTTGTTGTTTAAATAAATGTTACGATGGGGTTTGGTAATACATGTGAAAGAGAGTGAGCAAGAAAAGGAGGCAGTGATTTGTTTAATTTGATCAAATCCAAGAGAGGAGGGGCAGATACTCCTACAGGAAATTAGTTCTTATGAGGGAGAGGAAAGGAAAGGTTTAGGGATAAAGGCTCTATTGTCAGGACTGGTCCAAAGGACTAGAGGGAAAGTTGTAGAGGATAAAAACTGCAGGTCTGGTAGGTTAAGACTCTTTGACCCTGGAGAGGCCCAAAGCAAACGGGGCTATATCACAACGAGACTTTAACGGAATCAATATGGATCTTTTAAACCATTAGAAATGCAAAAGTTTTGCAAGCAGATGTAAATCTACAAGTATATAGTTAGGTTTGAAGCTGTATTTGAATGATATCTTTTTAGATAATGAATAAGTGTAAGTGTTGTAAAAATTGCTTTTGTCCAAAATCTAGTTGTTTAGATAAAGGAGTTTCTACTTTGCATATCTTAGCAAGTTCACTCATCCAAGACACGACTAAATGTGAACTCTGATTTCAGTTGTGTACTGTGATTGATGACTTTTTAAAAAATATGTCAGACAGATGTGTGCAACTTAAATTGACCTCTTGTGTGTGTGTGTATACAATTTAATAACCTCCATGTCCTCAGACTGAGCGACTGACACACAGATGTTTGACTTAGCATCAGTATTTACCCTGGAGATAAAATTCACTCCTCAAAATGAAGCGATATCCTCTTAATCCTGAACTTTTACATTATTCAGAACGTCTGTATGTGTGCACTTGTTTCTTTACACGTTGCATCGTACCTCATCAGCATGAGCCTGCTGCAGTAAATAATCACCACGCAGCTGTCAAAATACATAATGCTTCGGTACAATTGCACCATTAGTTTCCAATCACTTTGCTCCAGTCAGGCATGCCTCCGGCCAATTTGATAAACATCACATATGAATCACGGGGCAGGAATGAGGCATGGAGCCATAATCTGTCCTGCCTGGAAAAACAAATGGGAACTTTTCTCTGACGGTGTTCCCCGGCACTGCCCTTCCTTTTCCCTCTCAGCCACCCAGAGCCTCCCAGCCCCTCGTTCAAAACAAGAACCAGCTCTCCTTCCTCTCCTGGTGCCGTCGCCATGATCAGTAGTCAGGCAAACAACTAAAGACTCAAGGTCAGAGATGGCTGACTCATTGAATTTGTGACCTCGATAAGTAAATCTGATCAGTATGAGAACTCCATGGTGGGTCAGAGATCCCTGGTGGATCATCATACATGGACCAGATTCAGAGATTTTCACCATTTGACTTTAAAACTCCCCAAAATATTGTGACATTTAGTTGGATCATCCTTTTTAAAAACACCAAGTCACACACACACAGGTCCATTTAGTGTCCTGGAGCTTTTGATTATGTAACAACTGTGTAGCAGATGTTTGTGCAGTTGTCATGGAAATGCAAAATCACCATTTTACATTTCCATTTGTACAAAACAGCTGTCAGGGACTTGAATCTCGTTTCCATGACAAATTGGCAAACTCCATATGCTGATGAAACTCATGTGATATGACTGAAAGCTCCAGAACAGCTACTGAATGGACCTATAGGTGGGAATGTTTTCTCAATTGCCATTTCCAGGGGCAACAACAGTGTATTTTGAACCTCTAACAACCAACATTAAGACAAACCATGACTCAAAATTAACATATCATTAAAAATATTTACTTTCTCATAATTGAAGATTGATTTTCCTTTTAACATCTAAGACCAAGATATTATTATTATCAGTCACAGTGCAGTATTTTTGCACAATTTAGAGGTCTTTACATCTTAATACTATATGAGTAACACTATGTGAAAATCCCCTTGAGATGGTCCACATGTATTAGGAGATTTAAAAAAACAAGCATAATTCTCATTGTCGAATCGCTGTCGAACAAAGCTCTTTGTTACCACAAATGATGAGCTCTTTCCAATTATTTTTTTTTCTTTTGTTGGCAGAACAGGCACCGTCATTCCTTTAACTGCACATATTTTGTAAGACCACTAAAAGAAGCCTTGAGTAAGAGCCACGTCACGCGCATCTGAATCCAGGGATCTGACTCAGATATCTGTGGTTAATCAACGCAATTACAAAAATCTCCACATTACATAATTGAGGATATAAGTGACGTCATAAAAATTACATCTTCTGACTGTTATTATGACTCCTTTCTAGGTATCTAAAACTTAGGTATGGGCAGTTGTGTTACTTAAAGATGGATTTAATGTTAAAGTTGCTTGTTATACATGCACTGGAAATGTTACAGTTACAGAAGTATTTGCCCTCCTTTAGAAACCCTCAGCAGCAGATACTCTGCATTAGTGCCAAAACATTTCCTTATGTGGGTGGGGCAGTCCTGCAGCGGCTGTGCAACGGTTGGATCTACATCTACATACAATCTGGATGTGAGGTGAAGGAGTTAGAAGGTGCACTGATAAAAACAACTGATTGATTTGTTAATAAACTAATAAAAAATTAAAAGTTAATTGAGAGCAGTAAAACAGAAATCTAGACTTCAGTCTGTTTTCCTGTCATCACTGCTTCTTTGTCCTGAACATCAGCCAGCTCCACTAAGCTCGCCCGTTGTTTTTACATTCTTCACACTCTTCACTGAGGGATTTAAAAAAAAAAGTTCAACCCTCCAACAACACAGTGATTCAACACAGGCTGCGATTTTGGAAACTAAAGGTGCATGCCTGAGATTCCTTTTCAGTTTTATTTTGGACTTCAGTTAGCATCGATCCAGAAATATTAAAGACAAAATAGTTTAAATTACAACTTCACTGCAGAGCAAGTAAAATGAATTTAAGCAAAAAATAAAAACAAAAACAAATTCCTGAAATTGAGGATCCATCTGATGAGCTGCAAAAATAAAGATTCCTCTCCACCAGCCAAAGTGAGCAACAGTGAGTTTTCCTATGACTTTCTTCACTCTCTTCATAATCTAACTTTCCTGCAGCAGCTGCTGCCGTCACACTGACGGAAAAGAAATCAAGGTGAGTGTGCAGAAGTGGAGAAAAGCAGTAGAGTCGAGGTGCGCTGCGGCTCCCTGGAGGACAGAGTACCACTTTGTATGGCATAGTGTTTCTATAGAAACACACCAGCATGGCTCAGCTGTGACCGTGCCAGGATGCCCCCCCTTAAATCCACAAACCCACACACTGATCTGCCTTTCACACACAAACACACTCCTGCCTGCGTTCTTATCTTATTGATAATGTCCCATCTAAAACAGCACCCCTCTTGGAGACAACAAATACAGTTTCTTACCTGCCTCTGGTACCTGCCCTCTTTTGTCAAGTCACAAGTTTTGTGTCTTTTCTTCTTTCTGCCTCTCTCACTCTTTTCCTTCCCCTCCCTCTCTCTCTCCCTCTTCCTCTGTTTCTCTCAGTCCCTAACCCTCCCCTCCCTCTCTCCTCCCCTCCCTCTCTCCTCCTCTCTCTCTCTCTCTCTCTCTCCTTTGGTGGACAAGCCTGCCTGTTGGGTTTGTTCCCTGGCTGTTTTCCCTCTGAAGGTCACAGTGGTTCTTTCTCCCTCTCTGCTCGGCTCAGGGCCACTGAGGTTTAATCTTAATTCCTGCTGGAAGACCGCGGGCTCTTTCATTTGTCTGAGCCGTGTCACAGTTTGTTATTATTTTTGTTCTGTTGCAGCATAGCATGAAGAGTGTTTGGGTGCATGGGCAAGTTTGCATATTTGTGTGTATGCACACATGTGTTTCTATATCAGTACATTGCTGTGAACACTGAACCTCTGTTATAGGGGGAATACCCAATCTCTCCTCGGTCTCCCACCCACCCCGCTATTGTTGAGATGACTGCACTCGGATCCAGTCATGTGCTTTTCATTAGCAGCATCCCTCCACCGACTCGACGGCATCTTTTCTGTGTCAGTTCAATATCCCTGAGGTTTTTTTTTCTTTCTTCCAGCACCAGTAAACTCAAACAGTCTGATTGCAGAGGTCCAGCCGAAGCATGGGGTGTTGTGGAGGGTCTTTCAGGAAGTGGAGCTGTGTGATTAACAAAGTGTACAGCCTCTATGTGTGTGTGTGTGTGTTTATGTGTCACTGGGGGCTAGGAGGTGGACATGTGTTTGCTGTCCTGCATTCCTGTAGAGTGAGCTGCAGCCGAAGGATAATGAGGCGAACATATGTGGGGAACCGTTTCAAACACACATGAACATGCATGTGCCTCCTTCTCCCACTTTCCCTCACTTTCTTTTTTATCAATTCTCCCGACTGCGCTCCTGTCTCCTCCTCACTCAGTCACCAACTTTGGATTATTGAGCTCAGCAGGGCCAAACATCTGGCCCAGAGACTGGTCCCAACAAGGAGAGGTTAAGGTTACATCAATGGATGGGACACAGAGGGAAATGGGTAGTTATTTAACAAATACGTCACTTTTTGGGTCACTGCTTTCTCATCTTCTCTGCTACCATTTAAGAGAAGGTTCAAGAATCCTATTTAATGACTCAGCTCCTCTGATCAACTAAAGTGACCTCATTTCTCTGTAAAAGTTTTTATTTAGTGCTAGCTGCCGGGATGACATCATTGGAAATAGCTGCTCATTAACAGCAAGCGTCTCATGATTTGGTTTAATGTTTTATATATCACATCCCTAATATGGCCCATCATCAGAAATGTATTTAGAACAGTGCAGTACATATGAAATATTTTAATTTAATAAACCGGAAATTAAAGCAAAGATGATTCTCTCAATGAGGCGGTCCGCCACAAATTGTTGGTATCTGGCTACTGTCTGGCTTTGCGCTGACACTAAATGTGACAGGCCTGGTCTGTGGCTGCAGTGCTCGCTCTATAGAGATCGCCAACAAATAAATGGGACACGCCATTTAATGAAAGCACATAATGGGAACCCAAACAACAAGGGAAGCAATACAGTGTGTGCCTGTGTCACATTAGTGCGAGACAGAGAAACACCAGTCCCACTATTTTAATGAATTATTAGGACATGATTGTGGCAATTTACTTCATTATCCAGACCAACAGATGGTGGACGCATTATACGCCCAAATAAACTGCAGGTGCAATTTTGTTGTCTGATCTGATAAACTCAGTTAAGTCACTCTCATGGCTGGATTATGGGCCGGGCCAGTGGGGCCAGTGCCTTCTGGAGGAAGTTGAGCTGACCACTAGGGACCCCGGGCAACTCGGTGCACAGATCAAGCTTAACACTCGGAGCCATGCACATTTTCTCCGTGCCGGTGTGCCATGACCGGCTCCTCCACCTCCACCTAACTGCTCGTAGAGAAAAAGGACAGCCAAAGTTTTTAGTATGTTTCGGAGTTGTAAATTACAATGGAGATACATTTCTGTATAATCTGAGATACCAGTATCCAATACAACAGCCATTTATGACACTGTTCTACAAATCAAATCATTAATCAACAATGTAGTATTATAAGAAACTGATTTGAGTCTATAGTCATGTGTTAATCAGTGACTGACTGATTACAACTAACAAATCTGTGCATGGATTGTTCTGCTATACGTTTTGTGTCAATTAATACAATATAGTGAAGAGATTAGAAACATGGGAGACAAACTATAAAAGTCCAATAATTATACCAGAGTCCATGGATAGATTTATGAACGTGCCTACTACCGGGGCTTTAAAAACCAGAGTTATATTTAAAGTGACTTTTAGATTTACCTTCGCAGAATGGAAGGAGAAAAAGTTATTCTGACACAGAAGGAGAACTTTGTTAACTTCTTTTTTTTTTTTTTTTTTTACTTTTTCATATTATCAACATTATCAAGATGCAAGTTAAAATTTGCCTGAGCTGTCCAAAGGTTTAGACAGAAAAGACACAATGTCCACCGCCTACTCTATATTGACCAGTGAGCTTTGACTCGATGATCATGATCCAGATCGCCACCAAAATCCAATGGATTATTCATTGTGCCACACCTCACCCCTCCAAAATTTCGTTCAAATCCATCGCAGACTTTTGGAGATATCCTCCAAACAGACAAACCAACAAACAAACCAACAAGCCAACAAGCCAACGCCAGTGAAAACATTACCTCCTTCCAGGGCCTTTGGCCTTGGTGGAGGTAATCATACTTGCTTGAATCTTTCAATTCATTAATTCAACTCACCTAAACTTTCACTTTCTAATTGTCACAGGAAACAAGCCACCATTACACCTTTAAAGAGTGTTTATTGTCTCAGGTTTTCTGTCTGACGTTTATGTCTAGCAGCCTGTGTTGACAACATGTAATATGGTGCTTCCTTGTGCAGCCCGTTCCCATCAACCAACACATTCTCATCCCAACTGGTCAAAGAGATGCTTTGTCAGACCCCTCGGCGTCACTTTTCAGTTGCAGTAAACATGTGCTTAATGTTGTGAATTAAACAAAACATTTGCTTAGATTTAGGCAACAAAACCACTTAGTTAGGTTTAGGAAAAAAACATCATGGTTGGGCTTAAAACGACTACGTTTGTACAGTGAAAATGACACTGGACGTTGTGAACACGGGACATGAACAAACAGCTGATTGTGACGTGACGCACTGGACACAGAACAGCGGTCTCCTGGATGAAAGCCCTGTTTTTGTTGGACCCATCCACCTCCCCTCCCTACCACCCAGTGTGTCTTTTCGCTCTTTAAACAACGTCACCACAACACTTTCCCACAGCGTTTAACGGCCATGACAGAGCGTCGGTAATTGACGCCCTGGGAATGAGAACGGGCTGCATCAACTCATGAATCTTACTGAATTTAATAGCTAACCTTTGAGGATAAAACTGTGTGCTTTGGTTTTGGATGTGAAAAGAGTCACGTGGTCTGTGGAATGTAACCGTTTGGTCTGCAGTGTTCAGAGAGACTGCCCAGAGACGGCTGGATGCTAGTGTTGTTCAGGGCTGGATTCAACCTGTTGATTCAAGAAGAGAGACTTTTATAGGGCACAGAACCTGCTTGTACTGCAGGAAATATTTAAGCAGCAGTCCTCACTACTATTACATACTGCAGCAGATGTTTTCCAAGCTGATGGCGAGAGCGAGGCAGGCTCAGGCTGTAGCCCAAAATGACCTGGTGTGTATAATAATCTAAGAACGTTCCAGGAACCGCCTGTTCTGTCATCAACAGAGAAATCTGGATGATTGAACTGTTCGGTTTAAAAGAGACAGTGCATGAGCTTCAGACAGAAATGTTCCCAGAGGAATATTGTTCCCAACATTTACAGATGACTTTCTAATGTGTTGCATTGCTGCAAACAGATGATACAGCATCCTGTACACGCTGTGTATACATACCTAAATTCTGCGGGCCGCACCCACTTTCTCCTCTCTTAAGTAAAGCCAAAATCCACAGCTTTGGATGCTCATCCTCAGAAATGTCAGCAGTCTTTGTTTGCCTTAGAAAAGGTTTTATGCAAATGCTAATTTATTGTCTCATAAATCATTTTATGATTTCACAAATTACATTATTATTGCATTAGTCTTGAATAAACTTTTGTTATTCACTTAAAACAATGCATGGTGTTTATAGGACGGAGGGATTTAGAGTATAAATGTTCAGCAGAAGAAAAGTGAAAACAAGCTCGGGACATTGATAGGCTCCCTTCACTGCTTATTTTATCTACCGCAGATAATCATAATAATCATGCTTTTGCTGTTGGCTACACCACCAAGAACCTGCCGAAGAATAGGACACTGTGCAGACAGGTGAGACAGGCGGAAGGAACTTTGTTTATCTATGAAGTCCAATGAAAAATATTTCTGTTAATCAAATAACAACCTGTGAATTATAAACTCTCACTCCTAATATGTTCAAACCACGTGTCTTTGTGCATGGGTTCGTCATATCAATGCAATGAAACACACACAGACCACCGTCAGTGACTGCGGGTCCCAAAGGCAGCTGATGAGACTGAGAAGCATTACATCATGCATGAAATCATACTAACTGAAAAGCACTTTCTCAAGTCAGCATATTGGTAAGCGAGTCACTAGAAGGAAGCCAACTGGATAGTAGACAGTTCCAAATCAAAGCTCATCCATCATGCATTAAACCAAACATCATCCAGCCGAGACAGGCTCCAGCCCACACGCTGTTTATACACAAACTGATGCAATGACTAAATTGCTTACTTATTTTTCCAGGATTGGACTTCAAACATTAATTCAAAGATTAATTAAAAAGGCCTGTTTTTTCTACGATATGCACTATAGCCTGTATACAAAGATGGACGACATGACAGCTAAAGTGAAGCCAAAACATCTTGATCGCCCCCTGCTGGCTGGCTGCAGTATAGGTCATAAATCCCGCCCCCTCCATATTAGCGGATGGGACATGGGCAAAATTTAAAAAGTCCAAAAACACATTATATACATTTTTCCAAAAGATGGTTTCAGTCATTTTAGGTAGTTCTTATCACGCTGATGTATGTTTTAATGTTAATTTTTCTGATAAGTTTGATTTTAATTAGTTATTTGATGCTATAAAAAGGGGGTGAGATGCCACGATTGACAGTGATACTCTCTCGCTAGCAAGCTGGGGTCGTGTTCGGCTTGAGATTGGTTTGGGCGGATGTGTGGGCAGGACTCAGGGCCGGTTTAAGGCATAGGCCATATAGGCGGTCGCCGAGGGGTGCTGGTCACCCTCTTAAAAAAAAAAAAAAAATGACGGTGGGTGCCGTTCCTCATTTTCTGCATTAAGGTAACAAACTAACAAATAAACAAAGAATGAAAGAAATCCGAATTCCGCCTCGGGCACCAAAAGGGATAGAGCCAGGCCTAGCGGGACCTCGAAAAATCTCACGATGGCGGCTCCTGTATCCGGGATATTTTGGCTTCACTTCTGTACAGTGGGAGGAAGTGGAGACGCGTCGTCTATCTTCATATACAGTCTATGGGATGCACTGATATAATACAGTTGGTTGGTGTGGAATGGTTAATTGAACCCATCCTATGTTGGCACTGTTAGCACATTTATGTCAGAAACCTTGATGAAGCCAGCTGTTGAAATGTTGGTCTGTTTAAACTACAAGTAATACATGGCTTTTTAATGCCTTTTAGTCAAATAAACACCCAGGATGTGTCAGAACTGTTTTCATGTGGTTCAGGCATCTTGTATTGTTTGTTTTTTCATATTGCTTCCCCCCCACAACATTTTGATTGTTATATCTGAAACTAATTAGTGCTTTGTAATTCATCACAGCAGTGTTTTGCCAGGAACGAATTCACAGATGAATCCAAAATTGCTATGTACTGTAGTACAGTATATTGCTGTTGGAATGGTTTCAGGAGAGGCATGAAAGTATATCTAGCTTAAGTTCACAGGTCATTGTTTTTCACTGCATGCTAATTTATAGGCTGGAAAGAGTGAAGACGTTTACACAGATGGACTCGTTTAGATAAAAAGGAAGCGCAAGCTTACCATGCCCATATGCTTCATGGTATGATAGATGGTAGTGGTGCGGTACGGTACAGAAGTGTGTGTGTGTGTGTCATTGTGTCCATATTGTGTTGGGTAAGCTGCATATGTTTCTCATATGAGACTCTGTTGGTACTCCGTTAAATAAGGAATGTGTGATACAGTCGAACTTTCCTCTCACACGCAACACACATCGTTCACACATACGACACTCAGTCTGGACCCTGAACTCCACACCTCCTGCACCTTTAACCACGCTCACGAGACCACCTACTCCCATAGCCCAGCCCCCACCTCTCTACAGTAGATGTTTAGTCAGCGAGCTAATGAAACTGTTATCTGGGTAAGCAGGAAAACCACAACTACTCACTGTTCTCCGAGTTATATCGGCTGAGAAAATCATCCAGTGGTGCACAGTGCAGGGACTACGGGAAAACCACAGGAAATGGTGTCATAAACTTTTCAGCATGTGACAAAATCTGCAGACTCTTCAGATTTCAAGGAGGATTACAAACAGACCAAATCCTTTATATTCCTCCAATGTGAGATATCATGCTTATTGTTAAAAAAAAAAAAAAAAAAAAGATCTGAGAGTAAAAGCTAGATTTGGCATTTATACCAAAAATGTGTCTATTGCTCATTCTTTGGCTCAAGCTGCTAGTCTCAAGAACAGAAGATTTTGTGTGATTATGTGTTTCCTGCAGTATTTCTGGAGCTTGTGGCCATAAATATTTCTGAAATTGTGTTCAAAAATTAATTGCTGCCATACGTCAAAAAAGGCGAGCCATCTCTCTTTTGCAAAGCGTTTTGCTGCACTGTATGTTGATGACTTTGTGAAATACAAGTAAAGGTAATACAAGACAGCAGAATCAGCATCTGTGTATGTGTGTGTGTGTTAGTGTGTGTGTGTCTAATGAGAGGGATGGAGGTCTTAGACTCGCTTGTAAACAGGCCTGTAAATGAAACTAACGGCTTCCTCAGTCATTTAGCCAAAACCACATGTACCATACAAGGTCTGCATTGGATTTAGAGATGATTTCTCCGCCCAGCAACAAACAGATTTTTCACAGCTGGGAGGTTCGAACCTCTCTGTGCATTATTCCCCTTTTAGAGTCAGTTGATCCATTTGTTGAATTTTAAAGATGCTGATTTTGTGGAACAATCAGGACACTGACACATCTTTGCATTTGAATCCTCTAAGCTAATCAACAAAAAAAAAACATCACACTATTTCACCAATTTAGTGACCTGCAACCACTGGAACATCTTGGCCTGCCAGATAGACCTGAAGTCAGTCATTATATTAGTACAGAAAAAGAAAATACACAAACCAGCCAATGCTTGCAGGTCAGTAACCTTAATCTCAAAATGTATCCACACTGCCAATACTTATTCCTTGAGGAGGAATAAATCAGACAGAACTGCTAACATTTGCCAAGCAGCTGGCTAAAGTTACTGTCACAAAGGCACAATGGAACATGCTCCAATTTGTCTGCTATCTGAGAAGGGACGTTAAAAACCAAGAAAACAACCCTCTGCTAACTCATTAACTTTACTTGCTCACATCCATCATCTCTTGCACATAATGCTAGCATTAAAGTTAACATTAGTTTGTTTAAACACCATCAGCTGAAACATTAAAATGATTTCTGTCAAGTAATTCAAACAGAATTTCTCTGATAATGCCATTCACTTAAGCGTGCAATCATTGATTTTTTTTGTCCACTTGGGAGCAGTGCAACAAGCTGTGAACACAACATTAACATATTTACACATAAAGTTAATATAAAACAAACAGTTGCCAATCTAGACATTCAGCAGACACGGAACAACATTAGCATTCATTTGAAGTTGTGTTTCTGGCCACCTGATGAGTATATGTATGTCCAATACTCAGCCTCCTTTTAG
This sequence comes from Sebastes umbrosus, assembly GCF_015220745.1. Classification (NCBI taxonomy): domain Eukaryota; kingdom Metazoa; phylum Chordata; class Actinopteri; order Perciformes; family Sebastidae; genus Sebastes; species Sebastes umbrosus. The sequence continues at coordinate 29,944,229 of NC_051269.1, read as the reverse complement.
CTCTGTTTTGGTCTCTACCAACTCATGAGGGAACAATCTGGATCTTTGGGTCTAAATGCTCCACTCTTTTCATTAGAGTGGTAGGACTGAACAAAAATAATAAAGTTGTTGGCAGTAAAATAAAAAGATATAGCTGAGGGTCAGGCATAGATATAAAACAGTGTTCTCTGTGGGTTCATTACAAGTAACTCTTTTCACATTAAACAGTCATCTTTTGAATTGTTAAACGTCCAGTAGGAAGAAGGTTTTTGGCATCATTTGGCAAAAATTCCATAATAATCTTTCAGCATGTTGTAACTCAAGTGAGAGAAAACTAGACTGAATAGTTTTCCCTCTTCAGGCCTCTAAAAATGAATCCAAAATCAACAATCTGAGTGCAGAAAATCCCATATGTATTAATACATCAAGTACTAAACGTTAAAGTGGCAGCAGGCGGTATATTTTTGGCATCATTGGGCAAAAATTCCATAATAACCATAGAGCATATTGTAATCCAGGTGTTCTGAGAGAAAACTAGACTTCTGCTCCTCCTCATGGCTCTGTTTTCAGGCTTTAAAAAATCTAGCCTGTGACGGGAGACTTTGACCAATCACAGGTCATTTCAGAGAGAGAGCGTTGCTATTGGCAGTTCATTCAACGGAGGCAGTGCTGATCAAATATAAATTAATATTCTGTAACATGTCTTACCTCAAATGTTTTCAGAAACATCTGGTAGTGTACTGTTTAGCTGTAAAATGACAAAGTTTACACCGGCCGGTGGGCGGTGCTTGGTATTTCCTCAACTCTTCTCAACATGGCTGCTGGGTCACAAACTTTCTCATTTTACAGGTAAACAGTACACTACAAAATGTTTCTGAAAACATTTGAGGCGATAAATAGGCATTACAGTAACATAATATTGATTCATATTTGATCAGCGCTGCCTAGTTTGACCGTTTGATCGGAGTTTGCGAGTGATTGACAGCTGCTCAGAGACGGCAAGGCTCCAGCTCGGCTCTGATTGGTTGCTTTCCTCTGGTCTGTGAAATCTTGCAGATGCCATTAGGAGCACCGGAGGACAGTGAGGCACAGTGAGGCACATGATTTTTTAGATTACCTGTCTCATGCTTTTTTTTTTTATAAAAATAACTTTTTCTTTATCATATATGCTCCATTTCTACGCACTGCAGCTTAAATATACAAAATATCGGTAGGTACAGCTTTGAAAACACCCAGGTCCCAGACTTCTGAATAAATTTCAAATCCGTTTTTCTTGAAAGAAATGGAGAGATTCAAAAGAGTTTGTGGCGTTTGGACCATTTGAAATCTAACCTGTGTAGAGAGGATGTGATTTGTGAAGGGTCCTGAGCTCCTCTATGTTGCTGCATGGAGCTTCATTGCAGATTGTTTTGACTGATGGTTTCCAAGGCAGACTTTAGTTCAGAGGAGAGGAATGGCCAGAGCTTTAATGAGTCCACCAGTCAGAGTTTTGTTCTGTTTTTAAACGGCTGCAAAGATATTCTCCCCCACTAAAAATGCTTTATTAGAAATAATTTGTAAACTACCGTGACTTACTGTCTGTCTTGCAGTCCAAGTTCTATGAAAAATAATCTGAGTTTTGAAACCAGAACAGAAGAAATCCACTACAAATTGAAGCTGCTTTTTGAGATGAAACTGATGTCTACCAGTTTAAACATTCTTTTGTTGTTACCTTTTCCAGGTTCATTTTTCATTTTTCCACTTTGTTTAGATACTCCTAGCTGACCAAATCAGTGAGCCTGGAAGCAGCGATGGAAAAATTTACATGAGCTATCTGCTATTAGGTACAATGATCACCTCAATGCCTTGCGGTTAATGCAACAAAGCACATCAGTCAGTGGTTCAGTCCACTGGGATGTGCCAGGGTGTCTTTCAGGTGCTCACTTGTGCCATCTGGCTCCTCAGTGCCTCCTCCTGCGGCCAGCTGGGAATTCCTGAAAACCTACATCAGTTTCTTCTCAATTGGTGGGGAGGCATTAGAGTGGGTTGTGATACAGATTGTGTACTGTACCATATTCCAAATGTGTTTTTGTTTAACATACCAGTATTGTTACTGCTGATAAATCTGCAATTTGATCACCGATATGGCTCTGAAAAAGAGGAATGCAGCAGAAGTCTGGTTTAAGTGTGTGAGGATGACTGAGTGCAGAAAATAAAGAAAATCGAGAGGAAAATCGAGTTTGTCATGAAAAATAGCTAATATCACATTAATGAAGGACAGCGGGCAGGTAGCAATAACAAGACAAGGTTCAGAGCAGCTGAGGATGAGCATCAACCGGTTAAAAAGTTATTGTTCTAAAGTCATGCATAGACAAAATGTATCCTAATGTATCGGATATCTGTGACAGATGTAATTCCTCAAAAGGTACTCTTGGTCATACTTTTTGGTTTTGTTCTAAGAGTGTCCCTTTTTGGAAGGAAATCTTTAATTGGTATTGTAAAATGTATGATATGCAGATTGAACCTGATGTACTAATTGCCTTGTTTGGTTGCTCCGAAGCTTCTCTTGCATTACCACGCACTGTACAGCAGACCCTGATGACTGGTATGGTAGTAGCTAAGAGAATAATTCAAAAAGAATGGAAGGCTACCAGCGCTCCTTGTTTTTCTAGATGGCTGGGGGAACTAGTTTCAGGGATACACCTTGAGAGGCTTCAAAGCAACACACATGGTTCTCAAGAGAAATTTGAGTGTATTTGGGGCCCAATTATTAGACACCTTGACTCCCCTGACTGTTAGCCGAAGTCCCTACTGCGTGACATCCAGTTTGGCTATTCTTTATCGTTCTTTCCCTGATATGACATAGGCGGAAATGTGATTGTATCCTTGTCTCTCTAGTCTGGCTATCCTGTGGCGGTTGTCTTTTTGTGTTGGTGTTGTTTTTTTTATTATTTATTTATTTTTTATTAGTAATACTTAATTTTATTTAATTTATTTATTTATTCATTTATTATCATTCTGTATGTGGGGTTGGTATGTTTGTGAGTCTGTCTGTAGATGCTACTTTTTTGTTTTAGTTTTTTTGTCTGTTTGTGATGAAAATTAAAACAAAAAGAAGGAAAAAAAAGTTCTTGTTCTGTAGTGTTGACCTTCATACAGTAAGTCTGCATTCACACCAAATCAGGCATTAGTCTTCCCATTCATTTGAGTGTGGGTCGTGCATTTGGGCTGCAGCAGTGGGGATGGCAGGGGATGGCAAAAAACAAAAAAAATGCAACGGAGGTCACAAACCGCAAAGTTGAAAAATAATCAACTTTTGGAGAAACGCAACCTGATGTCACGCTGCGGTGACCAATCACGTAACCGGCGATCAATGGGCCATTCAAATCAAATGGGTCAATGTGATGAGTGTCACTCAAATGTGCCATTTAAGTGACACTCCCACACCGCCGCACAACCCTGCGCTAATCGCCACAATGCCTGATTTGGTGTGAATGCAGCCTAAAGGTCACAGAGAAGTTAAACATACGCTTTTTTGCTTTCTTGCCGAGAGTAAAATGAGGAGATTGATACCACTCTCATACATGTCTGTTTTATATGATATTATATAACAGTTATTTAGCTTAGCTTAGCATAAATACTGGAAACAAGGGGAAACAACTAGCCTTAGTCCTCTAAAGCTCACATATTAACTTTTTATATATTGTTTGTTTAGCCTTTAAAAAAAAAAAAAAAAAAAATGAAGTGTAAAAACAAGTTATGGTTTTATGGGGGGATATGTGGCTATTTAAGCCGTAAGATAACTGCCTCCTCGCTCCAGCTTCATGTTTAAAAGGACAGACATGAGAGTGTCCCTCTTCTCATGTAACACTCATTTCCCAAAATGTCAAACTATTCCTTTTAGACAGCGTGATGTAGCAGATGGGCTGCTTGTATTGTGTTTACAGCCTCTCCGCTGAACTTTCCATCATGACTTCATATGTAATAGACTGCCGGCTGGTCGTCATTGGAACAAGCTTACACAGACTTGTATGGTTAATACTCATCCCTCAAAGGAACTACGTGGTAGTGACTCTGGTCCAGACATAGCTCAAGTCTGATCAGACCAACAAACACACTAGGAGCATTTAAAAAGACATGGTGTCACCTGGAAAATATGGTAGTGGCTTTAGTAATGGTACACTGCACTATACACCCACCCACCCACACATACCCCCACACCCACACACCCACACACAGGATACAAATGAATCAAACAAAAAAACACTTAGGTAGGCTATGTTTTGTTTAGACTTTTTCATCATCTTTGCTAGTTTAATGTGAAATACTGGATAGTTTTCCCTCTTCAGGCCTCTAAAAAGGAATCCAAAATCAACAGTCTGAGTGCAGAAAATCCCATATGTATTAATACATTAAGTACTAAACGTTAAAGTAGCAGTAGGCAGTATATGTTTGGCATCATTGCGCAAAAATCCCATAATAATCTTTTAGCATATTGTAATTCAAGTGCTCTGAGAGAAAACTAAACTTCTGCTCCTCCTCATGACTCTGTTTTCAGGCTTTAAATTATCTAGCCCGTGACGGGAGACTTTGGCCAATCACAGGTCATTTTATTGAGAGAGTGTACCTATTGGCTGTGCTCCGGTCATGTGACCGAAAATTGGCGTTCCTTCATCAGATTTCACAATGGCTGCTGCGTCACAAACTTTCTCATTTTACAGCTAAACTGTACACTACAAGATGATTCTGAAAACATTTGAGGTGAGAAATAGGCATTACAGAAACATAATATTGGTCCATATTTGATCAGCGCTGCCTAGTTTGACCGTTTGGTCACAGTTCGCGAGTGATTGACAGCCGGCTCTCATAGACGGCAGATGGACAGCGGACCTCAGATCAGCTCTGACTGCTTATTTTACTCCGGTATGTGAAATCTCAACTTTTTTTTAAATCATATTTGTTCCAATCTCGCCTACTTCAGCTTTAAGTGGTCACAAGTAGGCATCGCATTGTTTGCAGTAATGGCACAAAATAAAAAAAAAGGCTGTGAACCTCTGTTTTAGAAAACAACCAGGCCACCTATATAGAATTTTAGCCTTATATTATATATAATAAAACATAATATTTCATAACTTTATCCTGTAATTACATATCTTACAATTCTGACTTTTCATTCTGAAATTATGAGGAAACTGTCTCAGAGTTATATAACCTTTATCTTGTAATGACGGGAAAATTATATCGCAATTATGAGATCTTTATCTCGTTATTATTAGGAAGTTGTTTCACAAGTTAAGTCATTATGAGAAAAGTGACTCCACCTCACTGCTACTTCCTTATTGGCTTGTGGCATTAAGAGGAAATGTAGATGGTGTTATGATTAGTGTGCCAACATTGTGCAGGCATTATATAACTCACTGGGGTTTTCTAGACAAAAGCACAGCACACACACTTGCTACTATCTTTTTAAGGTTTCAAATCAAACTCCCATACACGTCAGCACTGAATGTGATCGACATAATCTTATCTAATTTTGTTTGACAAAAGAAATACATAATTTCTGTTAGTGAAGCTACTAATTGTGACTTTGATTTCAGACTTGGCAGTCTTTATCAATACTTTTGTGACGGAGAGCTGTGTGTGTCTCTACACAGTACAGGAGCTCCTCAGTCGTCCAACACTATAAACTATGAGATGACATCATGACACAACGCAGGCTTGAAAAACAAAGTGCAGAAATGTTACACACAAATGGAAGTCAACCCAAATCCTTTAATGCACCATTAAAGGCCAAATGTCAGGGTAGTAAACAGTACAGTACTGAAATATGTGCTGCTGCCAGACAGGTCTCTGTCCCTGCTGTATTTGCTCCATCCATTATCTGAATTTAACTCTGACCATATATAACTTTTCTGTCTTCTTTCTACACTGTGTATACCCACTTGTTTATATTTGACATAATGTAGCTACTGTATAGAGATGTGAGATTGCATCCCTTACTATATTACCTCATTGGTTTATTGTCCATTCTGTGAATTCATTCTTTTTCTTTTTTTTTTTTACATATACCTATATGCACTTTGGTACCGTTTGCACTGGTTAGATGCTAAACTGCATTCCACTGGTAGGCTACTTACTGTAGGCAATACAGTTGATTCTAACATAATCTATTGTAAATCTATCTAATCTAATGGTATTATTTCTAAGAAGAAGAAGAAGAAGAAGAAGAAGAAGAAGAAGAAGAAGATAATCTCTCTTTAAGAGGTTGGTAACATGTGTCATATATTCTTGTTTTTGATTATAAATATTAACTAAATTGTATGAATAATATGGTACATAAAAACAAGGGTGTAATATGAATCACTATTGTCTCTAGATTGCTTTTATTTCAGGTATTGACAATTTAAAGCTGGGGTCGGCAACATTGGAGAAACCAGCAAGAGTACGCTACATTTTGAAACTACAACTCAGTGTTGCCAACTCTTTTCCAATAAAAGTAGCCAGCAGCCCCAAAAGTCCTTAAATCTAGAGAGAAAGTTGCCAAGTTGGCAACATTGACAGTCCGTCCTTTCAGGCCTCCCTCCAAAGCCCCTCACACAATTATCATAATGAACGTTAACAATGAACATGGTTAGCACTTACAGCTGTCAAGCTCGCAGCTTGTGGAAGACTCTGGTGATGTGGAATGAGTGTATGAGCAGAGTGCGATGAGGCAGGCAGATAGTCCGTCGAATCATTTCATTCGGGCCTAATGAAATGATTGGACGGGCTTATTACAGTCCTGCGACAGCCACAGATATCAGATTTTTTTTTTTTTTGTCAAAGCATTTGATTTATTGATTGCTTTCCAGATGTAAAGAGAATTTCAACAAATACAGTATAGCGTTAAGTATTGCAGTAAACAATATTATCTTATCATATTTCTCTGTTAGTTGTGCAAACCAAATTTCATGTTTTAGGATCATGCACATCTGCTTTCAAATCAGAGTTACAATATTTAGCAAGAAGAAGTTTAGAGAAAGTGAAGTTTATATTCCATGTGTGGATTGGTGTGGCTGTGTAACACTGTCCAGCTAACTGAGTCAGATTCTCTCAGGGGAAAGCTACTGAATTTTGCCATTCACGCATCTTTCCCTTTCCCCCTAACACAGCTCAGTCTAAACAGAGCACATTATTGTGGACAGTCAGAAATGAGAGGGTTTGTCACAGTTCCTATTCGGTAATAACACACAGATGTACAACACTGCTGATGCACAACTTGGAAAAGAGGAATGAGCGCGAGAGAGAGGAACCCATGGGAATGCACTGCTGGTATGAGAAATGTTTTGATCAGGACTTTTGGCTTTATGATAAAATAACACTGGTTTACTGTAAAGTTCAAGCTTTGGCATCTTTTGAAGGTCAGTTTCCCTTCAGTGCCTGGGTGTGTATCTACATGTTGGAAACATAATGAATCAGAGTCTTCTTTTCTGGTTTATAGCTGTAAGGCTGAGTTATTTGACTTCATAAGTGATGAGTTGGCTAGCGACGAAACAAAAAACTTAAACTGAGTCACGTTTTTTTCCCTAATTTGTTGCATGTTCAGAGGGTGGATCAGATGTAAATACTTTCAAGCACTCGCAGGCAGAAGACCCAGTCGGACGGCAGCTGTTGGTAGGACATCTTGTTTCCATCCAAACGTAGGATCTTCATCCTGGAGTAGGACAGAGGTCCCACCTCTCTGCAGAAACTGGTCACGTTGAACTCTAGTGAACAGACAGGAAATTTTAAACATACGCAGAAACTCGTTATTCACCAGAGTGACAGCCATCTGCCGATTGCCGACTTGTCAAAGCACTGGCGCTTTGACTTCACATCATGTACCATGTTCTGTTCATTATATATGGAAATGATTAAGATGAAGTGCTTCATTATGACATTTTCTTTATCAAAGAGGGTCTGTACAATCTGTAAATGTCCCTTTTCTTCTCACAGAGTCTGCGTTTCCTGTGTTGCAGGTGCTGTGGTGTGAATACGGAGGATGAGGAAAACCACAACGCCCTTGTTTGCTTTCTCACTTCATTTCAGTAGTAGAGCCTCCGTCGGCCCAGACTGTGGGCTTTGGCAGACAAGAACCGCGGTAGCTGTCATGCTGCTATAGCTAGACGATGAGGTGTGTGTTGTTGTGAAAGTGGTTTGCCGTCTGTCTGTCCCGTTGGTACACAGCCCCTTTTGTCAGCTGCTGCACAGATCGAGAAAACACTTTCACTTCGCCAGAGCCAAAATTGCACGCCAGGTCATTGCTGCCGGATGGTCATGTGAGTCAAAATGGCTACGAGTCTGCTGCAATGTTATTAGAAACCTATCGGCCAAAAAAGGCCGTAGTGAGGGGAAGCAGACAGAGAGAGAGGAAAGAGGAGACCATGAAGAGAGGAACAGCATGTGCTTCTGGCTCATCTGGCACTCTTACCTCTGAATCCATCACAGATGTTTTCATACCACTCTCCTCTCTTCGTTGCTATCCTACTTTCCCCTCACCCAACCACCCCATATTCCTTCTCCTCTCCTCCACCCTCTTCTTCTCTTTCCATGTCTCCGATGTCCCTCCCCTGCCTTCATTCTCTCTCTTCTTCCATCTCTGACTCGCCTCGCCTGCTAGCTGCCCTGCCCCAGCCCCTCCCGTGTCTGTAGGCTATGCAGTGATGAGGGCCGGCTGTGTTCGGGGTTTCTTTACGGTTCCTGTCACATTTTCCACGTTTCTTCTTCTCCCAAACCTCCCCAAGCGGTCGGCCACATAACTCAGTTAGACTTTATGTTGCTGTCACAAGAAGCGAGTGTATTGTTGAATTGTAAAATGTAGGAATGTGCGCACATGTGTGGGAAATTAACATTTCACAGGCATGAAGTCAGCGACACCGTTACACTCACAGCGTGACTGCATTTTGTGTCTGTGTGCATGTTTTCTTTGTGCACCTCACCTTGTATTTCATTGGCCTCCAGGTAGAGATACTGCAGGGTGCTTGGGACAGTGGGAATGGTTGTAAGTTTGTTATAAGAAAGGTCTAGTTCCACCAAGCTGGAGGAGTTGAAGACCTGCAGGTGCACGCTGCCGCTCTGCAGACCGCAGTGACTTAGACGAAGGAACTTAAGGTTGAGAAATCCCGAAAAACTGCCTTCATCCAGCTCAGAGAAACTGTTGTTGGACAGATAGAGCTGCTGGACAGAAGGGGGTAAATTCCTGGGGACAGATGAGAACAAATTCCCACTGATGTCGAGCTGGTTCAGACTGACCAGACCTGCAAGATGAGGGGAAGACACACACACACACACACACACACATACACACACACACACTATATATATATTAATACTGACAAATTTGTATGACATATAGAATGAGTGTAAACATTGTCAGTGTTAAAGGACCAGGGTGTAGGATTTAGTGGTATCTAGTGGTGTGGTTGCAGATTGCAACCAACTGAATACCCCTCCGCTCACTCCTCCCTTTCCAAGCGTGCAGAGAACCTCAGGTGGCCTTCAGGTAACATATAGGTGTGGACTTGATTCACATGACTTGGACTCGAGTCAGACTCAAGTCACAAATTTGATGACATTAGACTCGCCTTGACGAAATAAGAAAGACTCGCAACTCAACTTGGACTTTAACAACAATGACTTGTGACTTCACTTCCTTTTGACTTGAAAGTACTTAATACCTTCTTCAAGGTAGACAATCAACTGCCTGGTACCGGAGGTTGTCAATCTTGACTTGGGACTTGAGTGCAAAGACTTGAGACTTACTGTACTTGTGATTTGTAAAATAATGACTTGGTTCCACCTCTGGTAAAAACGTGAAAGGCTCTCTCTAGAGCCAGTGTTTGGTTTCCGTTCTGGGCTACTGTAGAAACATGGCGGAGCAACATGGCGGACTCCGTGAAGAGGACCCGCTCCCTATGTAGACATGAAGGGCTCATTCTAAGCTAACAAAAACACAATGATTCTTAGTTTCAGGTGATTATATACCAATGAAAACATAGTTATGAATATTATATTCCATTTCTGCCCCCTAAATCCTACACACTGGTCCTTTAAATGCCAGTAATATTCAGCGTTAATGAGTGTAGTCAGACTGTTCAGAGCAGTCTCAGGACCGAACATCAGGATGTGTAACGTACAGTAGGCCTAATCACATGGCAAATGTTTTTAAAACTGTTATCTCAACACGTATAGTAAGAGTTTCAGGTACACCAAACAGGCTCATGTTACTTGCAGTAGCAATCATTAATACATCACAATGTACTATTTTCATTGAAATATTAGTACTGACTACTGTCCACGCAGCATACTGAGCTTAAGCTTTGCCTTGAAGAAAAGTTATTCTTTACAGACGTATTTGCTTAGTTTTCTTTTGTAGACCTGTTTTATATTTTGGAATTATCAACTTATATTATGGACAATATGTGAGATGTTATGATGCATTACATATTTGCTGAGAGACATGCAATCAAATCACTGTTGAATTAAACAACCCCTTGACTCCAACCACCCTAATAACTACTAATGTTAAATGGACACTAGCCAGCAACAAAAGGAAAAACTTATAAAACCACCCCTTTCCAAATGTAATGTTTGTCTAATGTGTTGTTTTTTTTTGCATGATGTGAACAGGTACACAAGAGCAGGACTCTCTCAATTTCCAGCTCACAGTAGATTCTGTATGATAAAGAAAGGAAATGACACATTGCACTACCGTTGAGGTCTCCCTCTGGGATGGTTTGCAGTCGGTTTCCCTGCAGCAGCAGCAGCGTCAGGTTGTGCAGGTTCCTGAAAGCTCCGGGGCTGATGCTGCTGATCTGGTTGTGGGCCAGTCGCAGCTGCTTGAGTCCAGCCGGTAGAGCGTTGGGCACTGATGTCAGGTGGTTGTGGTTGGCAAACAAGTAACACAGCTGGATCTGGTTCTGCAGCTCGACCTGGTCCAGATGGTCGCTCTGCAGCTGGTTGTGGTCCAGGATGAGCCAGCGTAGATCAGTAATGTTGGTCAGGACAGAGGAGGACAGGGACGAGATGTTGTTGCCCTGCATGGGAACAAAAGAAAGAAGGATTTTGACTTTTCACACTTTACAGTTAAAACATATACAGTATGGTGCAGTGAAGGTCAGCCACTGTGGGAAGTGTACACTGTGAGCAGGAAATAAAAAACCACGGTGGGTTAAGTGGCAGACCATTGTAAAGGCAACACATGCTCAGTGCCCGTGTCAGTGTTTGTCCTACCTGTAGAAACAGGTACTGAGTTGTGTCCGGCAGGCGGTCAGGGATGTCCGCCAGGCCTCTGTGGTCGCAGTAGAGCGCCGTGGGCCACTGGATGGGGCAGTCGCACTGCTGAGGGCAGGTCTGGGGGTTGTTGGCCCGGAGCCAGGCTCGGTCAATCCGCCCCTGCAGGCTCACCACACTGGGCTCACCCAGCAGGCGATTAATCCACAGAGGAACACCTCCGTAGTCCATGTCAGCCAGTGTTGTGGCTGAGGCAGAGTCAAAAACACACAGCAGCACCAACACGGCACAGCACCGGAGAGCCATAGAGACAGCTGGTGAGATATGTGCTCCTGCAAATCAAACATCAAGACAAGGTCTTAAGTAAAGACAGATTTCACACGTCAAAGTCAATTTACTAGTCATGATGAGCAGTTTTATAAGAATGTGAAAGTTGTATGATGTCTGTGGGGGCTTTATCAAGTCTAAAATATGACTTAAAGCTAGGGCTGGTAAAGGTTTTAGAAACAATGATGAAATGATTGTGGGGGAGTGGCTTTGGACGGAGGCTTGAAGCAACGGACAGTCAGTGTTGCCGACTTGGCAACTTTGGCCTTTTCACACTTAGTCAGTATTTTTCGTCTCAATTTATCTCACTTTTAAAAATAAATAGAACCTCACGTTGTGTCAATCACGTTTACACGCCGGCTCTGAAACTTTCGTCCGTCATTATAGTTTTCGGAAAAGGTTAGATTTTCTGTACATACAGAGATGCAGAATTTAAAGACAGATTATGACAGGTGATTGTAGAACAGATTGGAATCTGGGATTGTCGCAAAACAAAGGATGTGTGAAAGATTAGACAGTAGTGATTGTGCTCTGTGCAGTTTAACGATAGCTTCTTGCTAATGTCATTCACTCATTAACCCCGTTTTGGACTAGCGTTATCCATTACACTCAAACCTGCAGACCTTTCCTCACTAGATTTAGGGACTTTTGGGGCCAATGTTGCTGGCTACTTTCATTGGAAAAGAGTTGGCAACACTGGACTGGGTTTCTCAGGTTGGATAATATTTAAAATGTATCGTACTCTTACTGGTTTCTTCAATGTTGCTGACCCCAGCTTTAAATTGACAATACCTGAAATTAAAGCAATCTAGAGACCACATTGATTCATATTACACCCTTGTTTTTATTAACTATATTAATCATACAATTTCGTAAATATTTATAATCGAAAACAAGAATATTTGACAAATGTTACCAACCTTTTAAGGGGAGATTATCTGCTGGATATATCTTCTTCTTCTTTGTTTTGTTTTAGTTTTTGGTAGCAAAACATCTTTGGGAAGACTTACAATAGATTATGCTGGAATCAACTTTATTGCCATAATGCCTACAGTAAGTAAAGGAATAGAGTTGGCAACACTGGGCTCAGTTTTTCGGTTGGATCATTTTTAAATATCTAGTGTACTCTTGCTAGTTTCTCAAGATCACCGACTCTGCTCTAAGTGACATCACTCAGGTATCTTGGCTTGGGCAAGGGGACAACACATTTGTATGCAGCATCAGTTTTGACCTTTCATTATAAGGCAAGTTTTCACTTGTCCAGCAAAATATCTTGAAATCTACTTGATGAATTGTCATGAAATTTAGTGTAGATATTTATGTGTACCTCAGGAAGAATTGTAATGACTTTAGTGACATATTTTTTAGACTCCGTCTCTTGCAAGTCCCCCACCTTGACGTGCAATACTACTACCTTACTGGAGTGTACCTTTAAGAAATGATGCAACCCGTGGGCTTTGAAAATCAAGACGAAAAATAGTTTAAGTGTGAGGTCAAACTAGGTCAACATTTATTTTTTATAGCAGCTTCTCTCTATGACGTGTTACAGCATTAGAATTAGCCGATATTAATGGAAATAGCATGGCACTGTTAGAAATGCAGCAGAAGTTGAAATGGCTGCTTTTGCACACACACTTAAAACTTTTTCAGTATGAGAGGGAAGAATACATTTTTTTCCCTGCATGCAAAGCTGTAGATGATTATACCACAAAGTTGCTATCCACACAAGCACACACAGACTCTCAGTTACAATATGACACAGTGGTTAGTGAGAAAGGTTTGCATCATCAAGAAGTTTGACTTTATCAGCATGTTTGCAATGTTGCATTCCACCATTCTTACCTTCAGCACCACCTTACAGTAATGCTGAAAAGGTTTCCAAGACATCGTTATGTAATTGTGCCTCAAGAGGAAATAGAAGCAGACGAGAAACCAACAACAGACTGACACTTACCTGTATGATCAGAACGAAGACACGTTGTCCTAAATTCCCAATGAAACCCTCGGGAGCTGCATGGAACTATGTGTGTGTTCATGCGTCTGAAGGTGTGTGTGTGTTTTCAAGCTACCGGCGATGTTTACCGACTGTCTGATACATTCCTCTTCTTCAAAAAACGCTGCCCACGTCCGAGACCCCAGACCTCCTACATAATCTTCCCTAACTCATTTCTTCCTTCTCTCTACTGTCAGCCCGTGGTAACGGTTGAACCCACAACATTTGGTGGCAACATGTTTGCTTGTACCATGGAGAGAAAATACACAGAAAGAGACTGAGGAGAACTGCTGAAGAGGGAAATGAAGAGGAAAGAAATCAAATTATGGCGACTGGGGTTGGATTCTGATGGTGCAGAGCTTTCAGTGAATATGAGAAAAAATGTTGATCAGCATTCAAGTATCTTGCGTACACGTGCGAATGTGTGTGTGTGTCTGTGTGATTGGGTCTACAGTATGTGTTCTGCCTGGAGACATTCAAGCCACAAAGTACCTGGGGAGCCAAGGAGACCATTCTCTCTGTGTGCCTCTGTGTCCATCTGTATGTGTTTCACTGCAAATACTGTATGAGGGGAGCACTGTGAGAAAAGAGGCTCGGTGGAGAACAAGAGGGGAAAAGTGGGGATAATATTTCCCCGATCAGAGAATGGAAAGAGCTCCCTCTAGGAGAAACCCATGGAATCACACCCACAATGGAGCCATAAAACCAAAGAGCCAATAAAATATAATAACATGTTTATTTTTTTATTGTAAATGCCACATCCACTCTTTCTGTGCGTGTGGTATATGTTACTGCAGCAGTTCCAATGTTATGTTTACATACAGTTTATGAATATGTAGGCAATCAAGAGAACCATACAAAAGAGTACTGTATGTATGTGTGGTTCAGTTCAAACTCTACAACTGACAGATTAAACACCAACAAAAAAAAAACAAGACTTGGGCACAGATGCTTTGAGCTAAATGATAATATCCGCATGTTAACATGGTCACATGGACAATGCTAACACGCTGATGCTAAATAAGGGATAATGCACAGCGAGCCGGTCATTGTTGTGGAATAAACCTGCACACAACAATGACCGACTCGCTGTGCATTATCCCACTTATTACATGGCTACTTACTTAAGAACTCAATAATTTGACACAAAAATGGTCATCCTGGCTCTGAGATCAGAACTACGCCCATAGCAACGATCTGTTATAAAGAAATAACAGATCGTAGAATGGCATGATGGACCAATTAGAATCGAGTATTCAACAAAGCCGTGTAATAAGCAGGTATAGTTTGCATTAGTGGACAACCTCCGGGTCTGAAAAGTGAAGCCAATGCTGAAGTGCCTTAAACTTGCATTCTTTCTAATAGCCAGCAGGGGGCGACTCCTCTGGTTGCAAAAAGAAGTCTGATTGTATAGAAGTGTATGAGAAGTGACCCTACTTCTCACTTGATTTATTACCTCAGTAAACATTGTAAACTTGAGTTTATGGTCTCAATCACTAGTTTCAAGTCTTCTTCAATACAGCATGATGTTCACTTAGTAAATTATTGTGCAATTTAGAGCCAAATAGACCATAAAGCAGGGTATGCTTTAGGGCGTGGCTACCTTGTGGTTGACAGGTCGCTACCACGACGTTGTCCAAGTTTTCGTCTTACAACTTTAACACAGTGTGTTTTCAGTTCATGGAAGTTAATTGGAACATTTTGGGTTGCCTAAAAATGTCTTATTCAGCGTTCGGTTGTACTTAGCTCCACCCTCTAGTGTCACCTCTGGTTGCAAAATACCAAGATTACGACGGCCAAAACGTCAAACTTGAAGCTTCAAAACAGCAGTCCACAAACCAATGGGTGACGTCACGGTGACTACGTCCACTTATTATAAACAGTCTATGGTTTGCATGCTAACATTTGCAAATTAACACTAAACGCAATCTACAGACGATGTCATGTTATGTAGTTTTGCAGGTATTGTTCATCAAGTGATGGTGTTAAATGAAGAGTTAAGGTATCACAGAAGTTATAACAATTCATCATGAGGGGGACATGAATGTTTGTACCAAATTTAATGGCAATCCATTCAACAGTTGTTGAGATATTTCAGTCTGGATCAGTGGTGAACAGACATTGATTGCATGCCTCAAGCGTCTGAAAACAATTGCCGGTTGTTGGGCTGATGGTGGCCGGTGGTTTTATTGGTTTAATTTTAATTATATATAATATATATTATATATTTAATTATATCGCCCAACCCTACCGGGCGGCAGAGTCCTGCTAACAGAACTAAATACTCAGCAGTATCGACAGTTTCTGTTTAGAGGAAGCGTTAAACAGTCAACATGACGCGTTACATAATGAACTGCAGTTTAGCTGCAAGGAGCCGGTGCAGACAGCTGCATAGATTAAATTGAGAACATGTATGTTGTGTGAGACATGCGAGTGAGACACGTCTGATATGCTTGCGGTCTAGATGGAGGGCAATTGTGGTTTGTAGTCATTCAATCAAACATTACAGCAGTGATCGTTGCAGACACACCTAGTTGTAAATGATTCTTGAGTGAAGGTGTCTGGGAACATGAGCGAGAGCTAGTACACAGTGTGTCAACAGCCGGCTGGCTGCTCCTCACCATCCTGCACACTGTGTGCTCTGCTACACGTCTCCGTCTGGTTTTCTCATAAACAGGAGAAGGAAATGGAAAAAAGGCCTCCTTCCATCCTCTGCTGGCCCTGATCCCTCTGCTCCAGAATTACACCGTTCACTGAAACGTTACAGGCCCTGCACATAAATATTCAGCTCACTCACACATCAAGTCAGGGCTAACTGGAATTCATGTTTATGCTTCATGAATATTCAGGTTCATGAAGCATCATATTTTCCCCTGCTAATTAAAGCTGAAGGCGAGATTGGAGCAAATATGATTAAAAAAAAGTTATTTTTAAAAAACAGTCGCTATATCGTGATTGTAATTAATCAAACAGCTAACCTGAAAAAAAATCATGTGCCTCTGTGTCCTCCGGTGCTCCTAATGGCATCTGCAAGATTTCACAGACCGGAGGAAAACAAGCAGTAAGAGCTGATCTGAGATCTGCTGTCCATCTGCTGTCTATGAGAGCCGGCTGTCAATCACTTGCAAACTCCGACCAAACGGTCAAACTAGGCCGCGCTGATCAAATATGAATTAATATTATGTTACATTAATGCCTAGTTCTCGCCTAAAATGTTTTCAGAATTATCTTGTAGTGCATGGTTTAGCTGTAAAATCAGAAAGTTTGTGACGCCGCTGCCATTGTGAAATCTGGTGAAGGAACGCCAAGTTCCGGTCACATGACCAGAGCACAGCCAATAGGAACGCTCTCTCAATGAAATGACCTGTGATTGGCCAAAGTCTCCTGTCACGGGCTAGATTTTCTAAAGCCTGAAAACAGAGCCATGATGAGGTGCAGAAGTCTAGTTTTCTCTCAGAGCACTTGAATTACAATATGCTGAAAGGTTATTATGGAATTTTTGCCCAATGATGCCAAACATATACTGCCTACTGCTACTTTAATGACACGTAACACAGTTTCTTCTCATCCAATGTGTGCTGGGATAAGCTCCAAACTCCTAAATCTGCACAGGATAAGTGGGCAGAGAAATTGGATGGATGGGTGGATAATATAGAAATTCTCAACAAATGAAAGCTGAGGAAGAAGAAGGAAGAGCTAACTGCTAAATTGAAACAAAAGAGGGTGCTGTAACACAACAATAAGGTTTTTGATGGGGGCCCTAGAAAGGTGAAAGGAAAGTAAGCCACAACTTGTTCACATCTAAAAACCAACGAGCACAAACTAAACAAAGCCTACAGGATAAAAAAAATTCCAAGAAGGAAATATGTTAATGCTTACGTTCATATCAAGAATTTAATCTACAAAATACAAATCTATATCTACACATACAATGTTTCAATATAGTATTTGAGGCCAAATAAAGACATTAAGCAAACATATTTCTAAATATGTTTTAAGTAAAAACACGTGGGCTTGGTTTAGGATCTTCAAATTTAACAAAAATCTTCCTGCTCACTACAACATCCAGCTGCCCCATAAAGATTGCAAATACAATAGATCAGCTTTCACCTACTGATTAGTACAGTACATATATCTCTAACTCAAGGGATTGTAATTTAAAAATCTATGGCACAGGAAAGAAACACCCAAGAACTAGAATGGCACTCGGAGAGCGCAGACCTCCACACCCTCTCTGTGCAGCTTGCGCCATCATCCACGTGTATTTTTGTTTATGATGACATCAGCTGTACATAGCGGAGCATCGTAAAACACTTCATTCAAACTGGACGGAAACAAAATAAAACTCACCTAAACTGTTGTTGTTACTCTTTCCAACAATCACCAAGTGTGCTTTGGTCGAACTCAACTGTAATTTCACAGAGTTTAAAATGAAAAAACGCCGAATCTACAGTTGTTCCACCCCCTGATCAAATTATTTTCATTACTGTTCAACTAGTCTGTGTAATGGAAGGTTATTTGGCATTGATACAAAAGTGTCCCACCCAACCCCGCACTCCCCTAATAATAGCCCCAAATTTCCAATACAGCATTAATAGTCTTTTTTATCATTATCATAATTGATGGTAAGTAAAAGAAGAGCTAGTCCAAGCTGATTATGTGGTCTTAACCCACATCTGTGCTATAATGCATGGAAATTAAATGACAGAAAATCTGTATCATTATGAAATCACAGAAAATACAAAAGAAGCAACAACAAAATAGTGTTCATTTTGTCACATATCATCATTAATGTCATCCATTATTGCTGGCATCATAGAGAGAGCCCCATGCTAAGCTAAATATGTATTAAAAGGTACAGTAGCAACTCGTGTAATATGAGCCATCCAATCTGACAGTAACAGTTACACAAAGCACACATGTTGCTACAAACACCAACATTAACATGACGTCACCTCTGGTGTACCTTCTGAGAAAAAGTAATACAACACAATACAAAGATTCATCAATCTGTTAAAGTAATTATTATTGGTTTATGATTTCTTGTTAATGAGTCATCATCTTTTCACATTAATTACATTTCCCATAGCAGACATTGCCCTCAGGTGGTTTCCTGTTAGAGAGCTGGCAGGTAAAGCATATCCTCAAACCGTTTGACAGAAATTATAAGGGCACGCCTAAAGCTGTTCCCTGAAAACCACAAATACTCTATAATCTTCTAAAGTTTCATGTTTTTACCTGCACTGCGTAGTGTAAGTGCAAGTCTTGCCTTTGTTTGGCTATGTGTCTGAAGACATTTTGAGGAAAAGCTGGTCATGGGAAATATTATTAATAATTATAGAGGCCACATGTGCCAACAAAGGCGGTTTAGAAGAAGACTGTTAGCTCGTAAACATGGATGTACTGTAAACAATGTTGGACTTGAAATCCACTTTGCAAATGTTTAAATGCATTCAACACCTTTGTTAAGGTGAGTAACACTGAATATCAGCATGACTTTTGTGTATTTTAAAGAAAACTCAACAGGGTACCTTTACGTTAAGTTCAACCTTAAGCTTAGAAACAACAATTGACAAAACAGTCTTACGTTGAGGTCAGTGGGTAAACCTCCAGTTCTGAAAAGTGAAGCGAATGCTGAAGTGCCTTAAAACGTTCATTCTTTCTAACAGCCAGCAGGGGGCGTCTCCTCTGGTTGCAAAAAGAAGTCTGATTGTATAGAAGTCTATGAGATAATGACCCTACTTCTCTCTTGATTTATTACCTCAGTAAACATTGTAAACATGAGTTTATGGTCTCAATCGCTAGTTTCAAGTCTTCTTCAATACAGCATGATGTTCATTTAGTAAATTATGGTCCCATTTAGAGTCAAATAGACCTTAAAGCAGGGGATGCTTTAGGGCGTGGCTACCTTGTGATTGACAGGTCGCTACCACAGCGTTGGGAGGTCTGGGAGTTGTCCGTGTTTTGGTCTTACAGCTTTAACCCTTTCACAGTGTGTTTTCAGTTCATGAAAGCTAGTCATAACTTTTTTTGGTCCCCTAAAATGTCATATTTAGTGTTCAGTTGAACTTAGCTCCACCCTCTCGTGTCACTTCTGGGTGCAAAAAGACCAGATGGCAACGGCCAAAAACCAAGGTGGCCACAGTCAAAATGCCGAACTCGATGCTTCAAAACGGCAGTCCACAAACCAATCACGGGGACTAAGTCCACTTCTTATACAGTCTATGCTTGAGGTCCATTTATTAGCTATTCTGGAGCTTTCATTCACATCATATGATCCTCATCATCAGATGGAGTTTGTTAAGTTAAATTTTTACTCAGAGCGCTGTAAACAATAACTTATTTTTAAAGGCCATTTGGGGACAGCGGAAAGCTGTTAACACAACACTGATACATCATCAGCTTTTAAGTTGATGAACATGGTAGCATATGGTTTGTATTTACACATCCAGAAGAATGAACCAAAACAGCCATAAAAACAGTGACTGAAAGACTCTAAAACTCTCTGTGGAGCTGAGATGAACTGCAGGTGATAATTATCCATTGGTAACATAAAAATATTGATTATATTATTATATCATATTACTTTGAGGACTTCACATTCGTGTAGGAATAAATGTTGCCATGTTTGTTTTTTGTGTGGGTGTGTTTTTTTGTTTTGTTCTCTTGACTAAATGGACTTGAAGTGACATTTTTTTTACTGTTCAATATCACAGAAACACAGATGCTTACACCGGTTAGCGTGTTATTTTTAGAAATCTAAACAATCAGTGTTCAACAGCACCAGCTGAGCCTGAATTAGTTTCTTCTCCCACCTCTTGTTCTTCCTCTTCTCATAATTTCACTCACCATCTGCTGCCTCAACGTGTCCCTCAACAGTTCACGTCTTTGACACTAGAGGGCAACATCTTCTGTGTAATCGACAGCACACACAAGCTTAGTATATGGTGATATAAACTAAGCCTTAGTTTATATAGTTACTAAGGTAAAGGTGTACTTTGCAAATGTTTATTGCACATTACATTACACATTAATACCAATAAATGGTATATAGATATTCTTTTGACAGATTGGATGTATTAATTCAAAGAAAAATAACGATTGTACCGACTGAAGAAGAAGATATATAATCTCATTATAACTATTAGACATGTATTTTTCTTTTGGAACCATATTATTTCTGTTAGTGTTTAAATTCATTTCAGGTTCACAAATGAAGTACTGCTCTAAGTTAAATGTGTTTTTTTCTTGGTGACAAAGTCATTTTCACATACTGAGTTTCATTACTGCAATACAACAGATAGTCCCCGGCATGAGATGGAGCAGTTGCGTGCATCATCTCAGACCACTTGGTTACCAGGACACCCTTAAGATTATTTTTAAGATCACATAGCGGATTTAACACCAGAATTTAGATTAGACCCGTAATTAAAATTGGTACCAACATACATACAAAACAATCTGCTGCTTTCATCTGTATGAGAAGAAGATGAGAAGCTTGACGTGGTGTAATCATGAACATCTGTGTGTGATTTATCTGTGTGTGTGTGTGTGTGTGGACATCTGCTTTCCATCCCATGGTTTATGCTGCCCCCTGTGCCCTGGGGTGCCATGGTTCAAGTTACCTTAAGGAGACCCATTGTCCAGGGACCGCTAAAACCGAATCTCTATCATTCCTAGAATGTTCCATTAGTTTGTGATATCATGAGTGCATCTTCTTTATGACTAGACCTACGTGTTATACTTTATATGTGATATTATGAAATTAAACAATCTTTGTATGTAAGTTATAACTCAGTATACTTTCTTTGATTTACAATAAGTGAGAATCATTGCTATGTGGGTGTGTGTGTGTGTGTGCGTGTGTGTGTGTGTGTGTGCGTGCGTGTGTTTGTGTGTGTGTGGGTGTGTGTGTGTGTGTGTGGGTGTGTGTGGTGGGGGGTGTAAACTTGTATAAATCACATTGTGGGGACAAAAATCCGGTTCCCATAAGGTTTACCATTGAATTGTAGGTTCAGATTTGGTTTTGGGTTCAGGTTAGTGAAAGAGTTGGTTAGAGTTAGGCATGTCATTTTTATGGTTAAGAACAAGAAAAGGGTTTGAGAGAGAGAGACTATAAGAGATGGACAAACTTTGTAGTAAAAGATAAACTGCCACAGATTGCATCGTGAAATTCATAATTAAATGATTTTATTTAAAGAAACAGTGTGTCACAAAAGTATGTTTTCTTCAGGTGTATAATCACCTGATAATAAGAATCGTTATATTTCCGTTACCTTAGAATGAGCCGTTTATATCTACAGGGAGCGGGTCTTCTCCATGGAGTCCGCCATGTTGCACCGTCATGTTTCTACAGTTGCTCAGAACGGACAAACCACACTCTGTTGACTTTTCCTGCTTGGGCCGGAGTCGATAACGTTACTCGCTCCCGTCGCCGCCGCTCTTTCTCTCTTGCTTCACCACTCACTTCCCACATATACATAGCTCTCCAACGCGCTTGGCACACGGGAGAGGCTTCAGTTGGTTGCAATCTCCTCACCTCGTCGCTAGATCCCGCCAGCACTGGACCTTAAAGGTTGATACAAAAAAATGTTGTTGTGTCTCCTTCTTCCACAGTAAAAAAAAAAAGCATCTTACTTAGAAAGAGCAGCATTTTTAAAATATGTGAAATCTATCAAGCCCATATGAATCTGTAGGGCAGATGTAAGAACATCTGACTGCCATTCATACATATAAAGACCATTTAATCCATCTCATGCGAAACAAAACTAGGTCTCCAAACAAAGGGAATTTCCTATCACTGACCTGCTTTCTTTCTGGAAATAAACACATCTTTGAAGGGCTGAAGAAAGCTAGGATGAGTAGATGTTTAGAATAGTTTTAATTATTTCAAACTTCTCTGCAGGTGAGTGAAGCAACGTCCAGAATGAAAATTCCTGTGACATTCCTGTGAAGAGTTCACGGCCTGATTGAAAAGGGCCAGGCCCTCTGATCTCTCTGATCCCTGCTCAGCGCTGCTCCTGACCCAGACGGGAGTCAGGGTGGGGGGCTGGGTTAACGTTGGGGGCCACGCAGAGTCCACCTGGGCCTCTTACTTTGAAGTCCTGGTCAGCAGAGAATCAATTTCTCTCACTCTAAATGGTAACTGCTGCACCTTCTGTTTATCTCTCTTTCACATTTCTTTATATTTGTTTGTATATGTAGATATGTACTTTCTGTCACGCGCACACATTAGACTTTATCTATTTAACCACCTCATATAAACAGGTCTTTAATGTTATGTTGCAAGAGGTATTTAACCTCAAACAGCTCATAAGCCAGTGGCGAGTGAAGGGTTGGAGTTCATCCTGGTTCAGTTCACAGGGGCTTCTCCATTCAGAGAAAAATAAAGCTGTGTTGAGAAGTAAGAACAACACACACCTCAAATCCCATTTTCAATAATAAATATGACTGGTTCAGTGTTTCATAAGGCTGGGCAGAGGACTGACCGGTCTGTTCAGCTGCATCGAGCTTCAACAATCACTGTCTCAGCCTTGTAAATTCCTCACCCAGGTCTCCAGCTCAGCTTTAACACAATGTGGCCATCTGGTTATTCATTTCTTCCCTTTTTGATCTATAAAGCCTTTTATTGTCAGATGTCTGACACAATGGCTATAACAAGTAACTTAATTAACATGTGTAAGGCACTGAGCCAGTTTACATAGCATACTTTCCTACGTGTACTGACAGGACTGCTCTTTGCTCTTTGATCGTTCACCAAGATGGTGCAGCCATTGGACAAATGTTAAAAGCAAAACAACAGGTTTAAAGGAATATTTCGACATTTTGGGAAATATGGGGGTGTAACAATTCTCCAAATCCACTACAAGAACACTTCAACAACACTAATGCTTACTTGCTTTATTGCTAAGAGTTAGATTAAAAAATGTATGCCACTGTGAAATATGAACAGCTAGGAGAAAGTTAGTTTAGCTTAGCATAAACACTAAGAAAACAAACACTGTGAGGTCGCCAGGCACAAAACAAAACATTGTTTTATGCTAACTGCAGTACCTGTGAGGGTTTCTTATTTGTCATTGTTTTGTGTTGTTGTGTAGGTATTTTGAACATATAAAAAATGTGAGATTAAAGGGACTGTTTGTAAGAATCAGAAATGCTTGTTAACAGCGACACCTGTGGCCGTTAAGTCAACGAAAGTCAGCGTCGGGCTCATGCTTGTGCTCGCTCTACATAGACATGAACGAGCATCGCTCAAAACAGTGAGGCGACACACGTCAGCTAAAACCACAATATCACTCTATATTTCAACTGCTTAGCAGTAATGTTAGCTGACCAGACGAAGGTCTCTCCATGAATCAGTGCTGATCCTGCGTTGGCTTTTCCTGCCTCAGCCTCCCGACCGCGGCCGGAGGGAACGGGTGAGACACCGGAGTTTTGGTCAGAGACGATAACCTTTCTCGCTTCGGAGCCCCGTCACTTCACAAGACACGGGAAACCTCTGTTGGTCTGGAGGAGCTGCAGCATTTATTTCTGCACAAACGTCCACTGGACATTCACTAGATATTCTCAGAGCTACTAACTCTTCTTCAGTGTGTAGTGTGCACGCATGCACTTGAGGTGGAGCGAAATAGCGAGAACGAGCGCGGTGAGTGAGTGAAGGCAAGCAGGCAGGCAGAGGAGCAGAGTACAGCAGAGACTCCGGCCCTGGAGACCAAAGCTACGGTCTCCCCCGCGTCCTCCGACCGCAGCCAACACTGTTTTGCAAGACGGGCTTCACTAGATATAACTTTGGTGCTTCCGTGTAGTTTGTGTTGGAGTCTTGTCTGAACAGCGTAGCTGTGGGACACAGACCAGGATTGATTTATACGTGTAAGAAGTTACAAACAGTCCCTTTAACTTGAGATAAAATATTTTAATCGATTGATAGACCTAGTTTAAATTGGTGTACAATGTACATGATTAAATAAGTTGCACCCAACTAACACTGTTATGTTATTCTTAAGCTGTGAACACGCCAAGCCGACATCAAAGAACTAGCGGCGACGAAGGCCGACTGTTGAGTCGCATCATGTCTCCTTTGTCTTGGCCAAAAAGTTGCACTCGAACGTACGTTCTGCGCCTGCGTGAGATGAAATAACTCTTCACACCAGCAGGTCGAGGTAGTCTGTATTTGTCATTCATAAAGGGAAACCAGAAGACCGAGGAATGCAGATATACAGGCCGTTGTTATGATACGTACATGAAATAAAGCGTCGTCTGCCAACCATTTTCACACCACTTTCACTCACCACTTAGCTTCATTCCAGATGACCATGTCATAGTGAAAATATCTCTGTATTGGAGTGATCAGATGAGATGAAAATGAAAAATGAGAAGCGCTTTCCTTCTTTACTTTACTCATTTGCATGCTTTCTTCACGTCCGTTTCTCTCCTCGTGCACTGATTTGCATAAACTGAATCACCAATCAGAGTGATTCCTCTCACAGACTGGCGCCGCCGCCGATTCGAAATGCTGAATCGGCCCAAAAAAATCGCAGACTCGGGCAGACCAGAGCTGACGTTGCGGGACACAACGAAAAACTTGGCCGATGGATGCTCACCGACGGCCCCAAACTGTCCAACAGCCAACCGTCAGCTTGGTGTGTCAGGGCCTTTACATGTTACAGGAAGGGTCTTGCATTTTTCTGTAAGAGGAGAGTTCCGAAGAAAACATAAGGGTTAGCCCACCTCACCACCCCAATCATTTATGTAATGTATGTCTGTGTATGTCTAACAGTCTCCTGGCATAAGTGTGTACTTGATCTTCTCATCTAACTCTTGGAAAGAAAGCAATTAATCCAGGTCAGAGTCAACGTCCTCAGCTCTTCCTTTCGCTACAGTAGCCCATATGTTTACACATTTAATGTGCAAACTTCACATATTCACAGGCCCTTTACTGCACTGCAGAGGATGAAACATGCAATGTAAAAATATTATATGTAGATCTCTGGAGGAAACACAAGCCAGTGGGTTTGTACTCAACATGAAATGGTACATCCAAAGGAAAGACTTTCAGTGATGCTTTTGTTCAAAACAAATAAGGTCCAGATACATCCTTTTCCTGTGCAAACATGTTTAGCTATCAAACAATCACACTACTCTTTTATAATGTGACCAAGGGACATTATAAAATGGTGTCCCACAATAACAAGAAAAAGAGAAGGATATATAGAGAAGAAAAAAGGGATAAAACTAATTCAGATGGAGATCGTGTCAGAGAAAGGACACAGAGGCAGGAAGAGGCCCGCATTAAGACCAGACAGACTGTCACACATGTTTTCATTTAACCCTTTACAAGATGTAAGGCTGTTGGAGAGGAATGGAAAGAGTTAGATCCTCCCCTGTTAAAAAAACTTTGTCTCTGGCACGGGGATTTTTGCTAAGTGGGCTCAAGGTGGTTGGGATATACCATTTTGTTATCCATTATCAGTCTATCTGAATAATGTTGGAAAGCAAAAAACTATTGTCTTTGTATAGTATTGTCACGTAACCCATAGTATTATAGTAGTTTAGTATAGTGTAGTATATTACTGCAAGATAATTAAAATAATAAAATCACCTTCAACAATGACATGACCTTACAGACATCTTTCCCACTGTCAACTACAGGAAATAAGTTGCCGTGGATGTAGATTGACTATTACTTAGCTAAAAGAGCATAATGCGCAATAACAATTTAACACACTTGTGTCATATAAACCACATGCACACACACACTCAGGTGTTTTAACAACAATAGAGGGGGTTGCAAAGGTGCAAATGTCTAACTATAGAAGAAATAATGGGATTCACAGCTAAAAGGACCTGAATGTGCTGCACACAGATGGGAACAATCCCTCACGGCCACTGCATCTGCACATCACTCACATTAGTGGAAAAAGAGGCACCAGAGTGGGGTGTGGGGTGTGCTGGGCCATGCCTGAGCAAACAGGGGGTGCAGGAAGGAGAGGGGGGATGTAAAAGAGAGCAGGGAGGGGAGGAAAGTGTTTTTTACAAAGTGTTTGTCAGAGTCCCCCTTCAGTCCTGAGCACAGTCTGAGAGAGAAGAGGGGACCAGGAGGGCGAGCCAATCTGATCAGGTAGGTGTGTGTGTGTGTGTGTGTGTGTGTGTGTGTATGTGTTTTTGTATGTGCATGCATGTGTGTGAACACTGTCTGTCTCTGTGGTATTTATCTATGAAACCTTATAGGAGATGAATAAACACGTGATGATAGAGTCATATTTTCGTTTGAGCTTTTGTTCTGCAAATCAGAGGGTATAATTATTGGATATTTTCCCACAATTTTGGGGGCAGCAGTGAAGAACCATTAACAAAGCTGGCATTCATGGCGAGGTTCTTTCTTTTTTTTTAATGCTTCCTCTCTGGATTCCCCGTGGATTAAGACCCCGAAGAATGTACCTCTCTGCAGGCAGTTACATTTCCAAAACAAAGTCAGTGAGCTGCACTGCACCTTTGACTGTTCATTTAGCAGCTTTTTCTCTAAAGGTGTTAGAGAAGTTTGTTTTTTTGACATTTTAGTGGCTTAATTAAGATTTTATTTCGTTTTTGCAAATCCATACCTCTTTACTATATAAGTGAGGAACTTTCCCTTAGTGAGTACAGACTCTGAAGTGTATCTGTTTCAAAATATTAAAGAAAATACTAGTCAATATACCCCTATTAACAAAAGAGCTCTGTCAATTTGTGAATAAATTCATTTCTATCTTGAATTGTATTGCCTTTTCTCTTTGTCTTTGTCTCGGTTAGATTACAGTGAAGATTTGTGTGACTGTGACCATGCGTGGGGTGATTGTCTTCCTCCTGTCTGCCCTGCTTCCACTCTCTCGCTCCCATGGACATGGACGGGACCCCTTCGCCTGGCTGTACGGCCCGCGGAGCCTAAGATATGGCTCCCTGCAGGCAGACACCACAGGAGGGGATTGTCCAGATGAGTGTGACTGCCCCCCCTCCTTCCCAGCCGCCATGTACTGTGACGGGCGGGGCCTGACAGCCATGCCGACCATCCCCTCCCGCGTGAAATACTTGTACCTCCAAAACAATGCCATCACAGCTGTGCCCGACTCAGCTCTAGTAAATGCAACAAACCTGATGTGGCTCATGATGCATCACAACCAGCTGACATCTGATGCCATTGGCAAGAAGGTAAACCCCACATGTGGTCTCAGTCAGATCCAGCAACACATGTGAGCTCAGAGCATGAAGCGGTGATGCTGCTCTAAATGGTTGTCAGATGGCTGGCTTTATGCAGTTGGACATGTGGTTCTTAGTTTTAATGTCCAACTGACATTAATTAAAATTACATGTGTTTTCTCAGACATCAAAAGGGAGACATTTGTATGTTTTGGTTTCATGATGGCTTTGTATTAATCCATCATAATACCGTTACTTTTCTTCCTACTGTACGTAGATGTTTTCATACAGCCAATCAAACTTCTGCATTAAGCAAAACAAGCAATAACGTCATTGTTCTATTATAGGCAGACAGTTACACTGGCAGCGTCCGAAATCACTTTCTATTAGTGCACCACATTTACTGCCATTTTATTAGAGTGACAGAATGTTTAAATATATCCATTATATATAGACAGTAGTGCCCTCAAAATATTCCCCAAAGGAACGAAGAAAGTCATGTCCATTGTATGTGAACTACTTTCCGCAAACAACCCCACGATGCATTTTTTAGATGCGAAAGTCACAGTTGCACGAGCCAACAGCTACCAGTGATGATGCAAAATGATGATGATAAATAAGTGTCTGAAATCTCAATTTACAGCACACTATTGCACACAAACAACAACTTGCATTAGCGTCTAACTTACAGCGTCTTGCCCTGAGCCTTAGCTTGTTGAACGAGCAACCAGCAAAAGAAAAAAGTGCACTGGTATCAAGCAAATTAGCTGCTCAGCTGCAGCACATTAAACAGCATGTAAAATACAAATGTCACTTAGATTGGTTTCGATACTAATGTCATTCTAACTCTTCAATAGAGTGCTCCAGGGATGATGTATTTTTGTAGGCCTACCAGGAAGTTAGCATCGCCCCGGTTCCCTCGACAAAAGGCCAATGGGATTTTTCCTTTGGATTTTGGGTTATTGCAGAAAATAATCTCTTTTATTATAATGATAATAATAAAAAATAATAATAATGATAATTTAATAATTATTCTTATTATATAATGAAAATAATGATAATAAGATACCGATAATCTTGTTTATGATACTTAGCAGCTCAGCAAGATAATCTTCACAAAGAACACTGCTTTTACGATTTTTGAAGTGTGAATGCAATCGCCAGAAGTAAAAAGCTAACGTTAAACTATAAACAAACTACAAAAAGGTTGCATGAGTGTGAGTATACACGACGAGGCTGTAAAGGCGGACGAGACGGCGTGATGACATTTAGAAGTCTCATTTAGCCATTTGTTAGCAGCCGCCTTTTTTAAAGACATATCAAGGCTTCAAGATTCACGAGTGGGGTATTTATTGATGCATTTTATGTCGTAGAACAAACATTAAAATCTCTTGTGTTAACCACAAACCTTATTTCAGGCATCTAACTATCAGGCATCTATCTTTTGTAGGCATTTCTGCAGTTGGAGAGACTAGAGCGTTTATATCTACAACACAACAATTTGACTGCCTTCCCTTCAAACCTCCCTCGCACCCTGCGAGACCTGAGAATCAACCACAACAAGATTGAAAAGGTAATGTTTTGCAATAGTTTGATATTCACGCAGAGCCCCTCTCTGTTCTCATTTACTCGTTTTGACCGTACGTCACAGACATAAGACTTAAAAAATTACTGTTGCCTAGGTAACACCTGCAGACGTAGAGGGAATGGATAACCTCACTATCCTGTATCTCCATGACAACGCTGTCACAGACATGGGCACATCACTGAAGGCACTCCAATCCCTCACACTGCTGGACATCAGCAGCAACAAGTTGACAAAGGTAATTGTGTGTATCTGTGTTTGCAAATGTCCCATGAAGTGAATCTGCAGTCCTCCCATAATATTTTCATTAACTGACTCCAGGTCCCAGAGGCACTCCCCGAACATCTGCACCAGCTCTACCTGGAGTCCAACTCCATTGATTCTCTACCAGAGGGCTTCCTGGGCCATTTCACTCAGCTGCAGTATGTCAGGATGGCTCACAACCAGCTGACAGACAAGGGTATCCCTGCCAACACCTTTAATGTGACCGGGTTGGTGGAGCTGGACCTGAGCTTCAATAAACTGGAGAGAATCCCTCCAGTGAGCACCACACTACAGCATCTCTATCTGCAAGCCAACCAGATCAAAGGTAAAGTGTATAGCCTACATGTTTTATGAATCATTTGTGTAGCACTACACATGTCTTTTTAGAAAAAAAAAAAATTAGAAAGCAATTTATAGAAGTTATTAAAGGGCCCAAACATTTCTCAATCAGCTTCTTTCTATGAGCAATCAGGTTCTAAATAAATACAGTTTTGGTCAACACGTTCTCATCCCAAACATACTGACGCTTTGTCAGGACCCCTTGGCGTCACTTTCTAATGCTCTGGGAAGCCCAGCGCATCAAACTATGATGCTGTGGTTAACATTGTGTATTCAAACAAAAACACTTGTTTAGGTTTAGGCAACAAAACAACTTAGTTAGGTTTAGGAAAAAACGCTTCACCACTCACTTCCCTCGCACACACACTCCAGTTCAGTTCAGGCTTCAGTTGGTTACAATCTCCACACCTCACCGCTCGATACCGCCAGATCCTACACACTGGACCTTTAAGACACACAACACGCTGTTGGTCTCACACGGCACATGAACCGCGGCCTCCTGGATGAAAGCCCTGTGTTTGTTGGACCCGTCCACCACCCCTCCAATGTGTTTTTTTGTTGCTCTTTAAACTAAGTCACCACACTCCCCGACTACTTTCTCTGAGTGAATATTGACGGCGATGGGTTTACATTGTAGTTAATTGAAAGCCTGGTAACATTAAAGGCCTTGTGCGTTGGTATCACACGCCGAGGGGCGTGACAAGGCGTCAGTATTTGACACCCTGGGAATGAGAACGGGCAGGTTTTGGTTGTTTGCTGATGTTTCCAGTCCACAGTAAATCAAATCTGATCAAACTACACACATGCAGTCCTGATGAAGAAGATAATCTTAAAAAACATTAATTTAGGAGTTTTTTTTTTTCCTATTTAGTCATGAATATTTAATATTATGGCAAAAAATACTTAGGACCTCTCAGCAGTTTCATTTCCTAACTGATATACAGGTGCTGTGACACAAACACAGTCTTTACCACCTCCCCATCTGTCCCTCTAGAGTTCACTCTGGGAAGTTTCTGCAGCGTTATGGACGTGACCAGCTTCTCCAAGCTCCGGACGCTGCGACTGGATGGGAATGAGATCAGCCGCCAGGACATCCCTACAGAGACAAACCGCTGCTTGCGCCAGACTTCCACCATTGAGGTCTAACTGTGTGTATATAGCTAAAAATCAACAGCAGGAGGCAGCAGATCTTACTGTACTGTAATATTCACTATTAACATCACAGTGAAAGCAAAGGTTGTCATATGTGGTTGTTTATATGACAGCAGTTTTACAGTAATTGGAGAAGCTTTACTAGATATGTCATTTTTCACAGGACATTTTCTGTGGAAA
This sequence comes from Sebastes umbrosus, assembly GCF_015220745.1. Lineage (NCBI taxonomy): Eukaryota > Metazoa > Chordata > Actinopteri > Perciformes > Sebastidae > Sebastes > Sebastes umbrosus. Next base: position 29,913,012 of record NC_051269.1, on the reverse strand, counting down.
ATACAAACAAGTTAAACTTTAAATGTTATGAGTTTCCCTAACAAATCTGGACAAATGCCCAAGTCTTGTTTGTAAAGTTAAATGAGCCCCTTCGCAACAAAATACAGTGTATAAACCTAATAAGATAGCCTACTGTATGAGCCAAATATTTCTTTTTTTGCGTATTGAAAATGATCTGATCCTCCTTATATGTTGCTGTGAGGATCTTTGTAATCAGTGCTGTTATCTCTCTTCCTACAAAGCATGCTTTTGATTGTTTTGTCTGATGATAAAAAATAGTATGTAACGTGTATGATAGAAGCATTACGATATCTTCATCACTTCTCTGACAACTGTGTCCCAAAGTGATATCTTATGGCAGTTGGGTACATTATTTTTTCTTTGTGATAAAGAAACAACAAAAAAAACTGTGACATAGATAGATATCTACCATGTGATAAATATCTCCATACTGTAGTGAATCACACACGAGGGGCTTTTAGGTGTGTGATTTAGGATTCTTGAGTTACTGTATGCATTACATGGATTGGTACTGACAAGTGGGTTACAGAATAAATAAAAGATGGGATTTTTAAAAACAACAAGTACTTTTTCTTTGTCTTCCGGTATTTGTAGTGTCTTTTACTGTCTTTGTGTGTGATGTGGGTTTGATTCAGTGATTTTATGGACTAAGGGTGGATTCAAGAAGAAGAAACAGAGGAGCACCGTAACATAGTTTGCTCAGGACAGTCGGCTTTTGTTCACACTGAACGGATGCAGGCAGCGACACATTCTTTGGCTATTAAATACACAAAGGCACTTGTTATCTCAAAAGTTAATGTGAAGGATATGAGAAGTTTTATGAGTTTAGAAAACATTTACACACGTACAATATGAGGAGCTTCAAAAGACGACAGATCTTCTGCTCACTAAATGGTATCAGGGACTTCCTGCGCCACATCCAAGTTGTTTGTGAGGTGGAACGTCTGCAAAGTGTTGGACTCTAGAGAAGATTTAGAGGCTGAATCCTCTCCAGCTAAATGAGTCTTTATGTACTTTTCTGAACCAGAGGTCAGTGGTGGAAAGTTACTCAGTACATTTACTCAAGTAGTGTACTTAAGTACAATTTTGAGGTTGAGTATTTCCATTTTCTGCCACTGTATACTTCTACTTCACTACATCTCAGAGGCAAATATTGTATTTTTTACTCCATTACATTTGTTTGATAACTGTAGTTACTAGTTACAGCAAGTAAATAATGATATTATTATATCAATAATTATCTATATAATGATAATATTCTTATTCATTTTTTATTTATACCATTCTTGCATTTATATTTAACACACTTTATAGATCCCACTTCTCAGCATTTTGTATTTACTTTTTTGGCACTGTGGTTATATGCTATATATTGCTCGTCTTAATGCAAATATTTGTACATATTTCCTATTTTTTATATTCTCATTTTCTTATTTTTAATGTTAGTACTTATATTTCTTTACATATATTTTGTTTATATTGTAGCATTATGTGCATGATTTACATACTCCTTTATTTCTATTTTCTTACATTTCTTATGTTTATACAAGAGCAATCCCCCGGGGATCAATATTTCTGATTCTGATATTATTATATTAATTAGACTTTATTGATCCCCAGGGTGATTTTCACAAGCTACCAAGCAGTACATGAATATAAAAATGAATTAAAATCAGCCTGCTGTAGTATTTAAGGGATATGCACATTAATAAATCAATAATCATAATACAATTATATATTTTATTATAAAAAGGGCTGTTCAACAAAATGAGTACTTTAAGTTTATTTTGATGCTAATACTTTTGTAATTTTATTTGAATTAAATTTTAAATGCATGACATTTACTTGTAACTGATTATTTTTTACCACTGTGGTATTACTACTTTTACTTAAGTAACGGATCTGAGTACTTCTACCGTCACTGCCAGTGGTGCACGAAGAGGTCAGTACATCTGGAAAGAGGAAACCGGAAAGAGTCAAAGCACTGTGACTGATGGTATGTTTGACTACTAAATAAAACCAATAGATAACACAGAGGACCGCTCTTAAGAGGATGTTGGCACAAATAGGTTAATATAGGCAATGAACCGCATGAGAAGATTAAAAGCTTTTCAACAATGCTGCAAAAGCAAACTATGACTCTGTGGGGCTGATATAAATGTTTCCAAGAATCTCTGTAGAAGAAGATTTAAATAATACCACCAAAAAAAAACAGCAGAGACCACCATGAAATAATCTGGCTTTTCGTCACCTTCCATTCTTCTTGAGACTGTTTGCTCCCCACAATCATGCCATATTATCTGTAAGGAGACTTATTTGCTCATGATTGTGAGGTTAGTGCTTGACAGTAAGTGGATCATCAGGTTGAGCTGCTGCAGAGGGAGAGCTTTCCTGTGTGTCAGCTGGCCCGTGGTGGGACAGTCAGACACAGGATGTGTATTTATAACATGTTTCTCCATCACTGTTTTGTAATCTGTGGCCACACCAGCAGATACCGTCATTACAGCTAATGTATATTATAGGTTTACAGTGATTAGGGTTGTGGCAACACGTCACTGACCAAAAATGGCTCAGAAACCAAAAGAGCATCAAGCAAAGCACATTACACATGTGAGCAGAGTTACACCCACACCCCGTCTGTGTGAGTGCCAAGAGGTCAGCGAGAACTGATGATACTATCCACTCTACTCAAAACTTACAAGCCAGTTTTGTCAGTTTTTCAATATGACGGATCACAAGAAAGTCAGTTATTGTAAATAATGCATGCTCTATATCTGAGTCATGGACTGTATATAAAAGATGGACAACATGAACAAAAGTGAAGCCAAAACATCTGGTTCGCACCCTGGTGGCTGGCTGCAGTATAGGTCATAAATCCCACCCCCTCCATGTTAGCGGATGGGACATGGGCAGACTCTGGCTCCAAACGACGTCTAAATCGCAAGATGACAGCTCCCGTATCCGGGATATTTTGGCTTCTGTACAGTGGGAGGACTGTAGGCAGCTGTTTTCAGCAAAAAACACTGAAAACCCACTGGACTCTACCTGCTCAGCACCAAATGACAGTCAGAGTTAGCGACTAGCTTGTGAACATAGCTGGTAAAAAGTCAGATATTTCCTTCAGGAGTCCAAAACAGAGATGGATATATTGGACCCACATTTGCAAGGTGGCAAGAAACGCGTCTCCACAGGAATGCTAATGTTACACACTGTAACTGCTGGATGTGTAAATAGTAAGGCTGTCAATTGATTAAAATATTTAATCGTGATTAATCACATGATTGTCCATAGTTAATCACGATTAATCGCAAATTAATCACACATTTTTTATCTATTAAAAATGTACCTTAAAGGGAGATTTGTCAAGTATTTAATACTCTTATCAACATGGGAGTGGGTAAATATGCTTGCTTTATGCAAATGTATATATATATTTATTATTGGAAATCAATTAAAAACACAAAACAATGACAGATATTGTCCGGAAACCCTCACAGGTACTGCATTTAGCATACAAAACATGCTCAAATCATAACATGGAAAACTGCAGCCCAACAGACAACAACAGCTGTCAGTGTGTCAGTGTGCTGACTTGACTATGACTTGCCCAAAACTGCATGTGATTATCATAAAGTGGGCATGTCTGTAAAGGGGAGACTGGTGGGTACCCAGAGAACCCATTTTCATTCACATATCTTGAGGTCAGAGGTCAAGGGACAAATGTTGGTACCAATGGATTCCTTGGGTTTTTCTAGTTTCATATGATGCAAGGATCTTCACTCTAGCTTTAAAATTGAAAAATCCCAAGTTGCTTTAATGCGTTAAAGAAATGAGTGGCGTCAAAACGAATTTGCGTTGACAGCCCGAGTAAATACGCAACTGTTTTTGCTTGTTCAACAAATCAACTTCAAGGATGTTATGTTCACATATGTGGAAAAAAATATCAAAAAGAAAATGTGGTTAAAAAAAAAACAGTTATTGCACATTCAAATATGAATTATTCATGAATGGTATATGAGGACAAACCATTTCAAACACCTTGTTAAGAAACATGAGGGGCAGAATACACTCATATCCGAGGAAGGGTTAAATCAGCATCAACTGGACTTGGTTTAGGTTCTTGAAGACGTTTCACTTCTCATCCCAAAAGCTTCTTCAGTTCTGACTGAATGGTAGGGGAACCCAGGAATTTAACCTCTGCGGGGTCGTTAGCAGGAATATAAAAAACACTCTGTCTGTGTTGAGCCATCCGTCTGACAGACGGGCCAACTCCTCAGGTTTAGACTCAGCAGTCTATCTACACCTGAAGAACAAGGGACACTCTTTTGATGACAATAATGTGCATATTTTGGACAGGGAGGAAAGATGGTTTGAAAGAGGAGTTAAAGAGGCCATCTATGCTAAAGTAGAGAAACCATCCCTCAACAGAGGAGGTGGCCTAAGGCATTACCTATCTTCCACCTACACCTGTCCTGGCATCCCTGCCCAGGAGATTAAACAACCATTCACACTTGAACGCACCCGACAGCCATTCACATTAGGTATCAGCAGACTTTAACAGCCCTTGGTTACGGTTGCCACGCCTAGGAGCACCATTGTACAGAGTGGTTTCTATATTCCTGCTAACGACCCCACAGAGGTTAAATTCCTGGGTTCCCCTACCATTCAGTCAGAACTGAAGAAGCTTTTCGGATGAGAAGTGAAACGTCTTCAAGAAGCTAAACCAGGTCCAGTTGCTGCTGATTTAACCCTTCCTCGGATACCATGACCTGGATGACTGAGAACCTTCACGAACAGTACACTCATAAATAGCTTATTCCCTTTAAGAAAGTAATTAATTCAACCCACTTGACAGTTTTGGGATGTGAGTGTGTCTGTTTATCTATGACTATTATCATACGTGTAATGGTTGTTGGTTGTAATAATCTGTTGATTAATGGGTAGAGCAGGGCGTTTTCATTTACCTCTCTCTGGGTCACCAGTCATGACATCTGACATGGTTGTGGTCACATCATCAGCTTGTGATTACGGGTGACACAGATGCCAACAGCTCAGTGATTATGTGTCGATGTCACCGACCAAAATGAGAACTATCCAGCATCAGTCACAGGTGGCTTTAGGGGAGTAGTTGTTAAGACGTGGTCACTGGTAGAGTCACTCACATCACACACACACTGCATACAGAGTGAGCGGCAGTCACGGCTCCACTGTTTTGTCCATTTATCAATACAGAGGATATAATGTTGTTATCACTCCTAACATAGTCTGAGGCGAGGAGTCCCATACAGTGTATAGGTCTGTTTTTGCTGGATGATATATAAAAATGAGCATCGTAGGAAATATATGGGTCAGAAATACTGACATAATACAGAAAGCAACACTAACCAGCTCTATATCAGATTGAGTGGAGGTAAATGAGTCACTATAATGTCATCAAGAGGAAAACTTCCTTTACTAATTTGCATTAAATAATGATTCCAGTTTAAAAAGTTTACTAGCTCAGCTGTGTTGTGAGGGGGGAGGTTACGGGTCAAGTGATTGGTTGGAAAACATCACTCCCTTATCTGTCAGAGGGGCTTTAAACCAGACCGACCTGAATGATGTGAACGTCTTATAACAAGCAGGTGAGAGGAGATGAGGAATTACAGCTGGAACCGTTTCAAGGATTTCATTTTCAGAAATCCTGCTGTTGTCGACCAGGTAGGATTTCAAACCTGTTGGACTTTCTCTCAATGATTTACAACACAATAGTTACATTAGATAAGGTTCTAACAGAAATTATAGCATTACTAATAATTAGTCAACATTATTATTATCATTTCATTGATAGTTAATAATTATTTTATTGTTAAAGTTTAAATAACTATCAATTCACCATTTATAAATTATGGTTATTATAAAGTGTTACCTGTTTGCTAAATTTGGTATCTAATTTAGAAAAATACTACATTTTCTGTTTTTAAATTGTAATAAGTTTAGAATTTTTTTTTTTTTTAAGACGTGTTGCAGCAGAAGTTGAAACAGGATCTCAAATAAGTAAATAATTGCTTAATTTAAGGGGACACAAAAGTGAAATTGTCTGGTGACGATTGACGTTGGAGTTTATGTCACTTATTGACTGAACTGAAGTTTGTGGGCTGAAACCACCACAATCCACTCTTAATGTCAGTGGAAATCATTTAAAACTTCCCAGTGAAAAGAGATATGTTTAATATCTTCATGTATTAATTGTAGCAGTGAGGAGGAATGACTGTAGTCGAGATGATCAACAGTGAAACTGGCTGCAGTAGTGACTCTGTGGTTTCAGCACACAGCAGAGAAACACTGTACAATATCTGGAGATTTTCATAAAATATTATCAGACAGCATTGCAGAAATGTGTTTTGCATTTTACTTTTCTCACTGCAGTTGTTTTTCTTAAGATGTCCTAGGTACAACATACAATATCTGAGACACTTTTTGTAACTGTTATTAAAACTTTTCAATGAGCAGGATCCACATGTTGGTGATGGTGATGAGAATACGGAGCGTGGGAACTGGGCCAACAAGAAGGAGTATATCCTCTCTACGATCGGCTATGCTGTTGGACTGGGAAATATCTGGAGGTTTCCATATTTGGCCTACAAGAATGGAGGGGGTACGTATTTGGTGTCTAATGCATCAGCGTTGGAAATCCTGTCTGATAGCATCACTGTTGATATATTTGTATTTAATCTGTACCTGCAGGTGCCTTTCTTATCCCCTACTTTGTGATGTTGGTGCTGGCTGGGATTCCTCTGTTCTTCCTAGAAAGCGCCTTAGGACAGTTTTGCAGCCAAGGTCCAATTAACGTATGGAGAGCAGTGCCAATCCTGCAGGGTAAGACCACCATTCAAGTTTTGTGAAAGATCAGTCAGGTGCATCTAAAGATAAAGATGTCAAACATGAGGGATTTAATGAGGCTGTTGGTTAATGGTCAACTGTGGAACAAAAAAACAGTCTTTTTTTATGACTCTTGACTTCAAAGGAAGCTTTTGGTTGTTTGATTTGAAGGCTTTAACCCTTTAAGGTCAATGCATATCCATCGAACATCTAAACCAAAGCTATAAGCTGAATTACAGCCTTGTGGTGAGAAGATGTTCTGGTCAGGTGCCCTTATGAAGAGTGAAACAAGTGTTTCTTGCTGTAATCATTCTTCCTGTTCATACTGGACATTAAAACAATGAAGGGGAGACACCCCAGGTTTTAACTAATACATCCCACCATGAAACGTCCTCAGTTGATTACATTAAGGCAAATATGTTCTGTATTGCAAGTTTTCTGAATATTGTTTAAATATACAAATGAGGTACTATCTTATTAAATATTTGCTAATTAACATACTTTCCGAGAACAAAAAAATTGGAACATTACATGAAGTCAGGTTCAAAATTCTTGTTTCATTTTGTTGACATATTAGAGACAAAGGTTTTACAGAGGGAATTTTGGATGTCTCTTTTTATCACTCAATAAATCCGAAAATACTCAACAGCCATAAGATATTCATTTTCACCATGTTCTTAGAAATGAAATGTTCTATAAATCAGGCTATGAATGATACATGAACAAACCCCTCGGTAAAAACCTTCAGAATATAGAGAGGAATGAAACTGGGAAGTTTGGTGTATGTAAGTGCTACTGAAGTGGAGATTTCTGGCTCAGAGTCTGAAAAAAAAAATATTTTGGCCTTTAAAGATATGTATTGTAAAATTTCAGACATTTTGCAAGACACTACAGGTGAACAGTGTAAAAGAAGTTATTAATTGATATCATCATGAAACATCCACAGTTGATTACTTACATTAAGTTTTCTGAAATTTTATTTTATTAAATAATGCTAACTTTTGGTTAATTGAGGAGGAATCTACGGACGCAATTAGACAAAGTAGTAAATTAAACACCTAAATGTGTATTTTGGATATTTTCTTTCCACTTGTCTGAAATAAGACATGTTAGTGAAGCCAAACAGCCCAAAATCTCAAAATTAAATGTTTGCCTGGGGAGTCTCGCTTTAAAAATGAAGGCAAAAAAAAAACCTGTTTCAGTGATTATATTGGCACCTCACTATTGCTTTAAGACACATTTTGAAAAATTGTGAACTTATTGTTTAAGTTTAATTAAAGTTATGAGACTGTGATTTGGGGTGTAGTCCAAGTTTCCAAATAAACTTGACCTAGAAATGAAAATCGTATTTGAGGATATGATAATAAGTCACATTTTATGATGTAATACTGAGGACAGTAAACATTACAAATATATGACTAACAACACATTACTCAAAGGAACAAAAAGCCATAATGACACTGAAAAAAAAGGTTAACTTTGTTGAATTAAAGCTGTTGCAGAAAGTCTGTTCACAGTTTCCAACTTTGATTCTGCTGGTTTCTCTTGAGGATTGAAAAGAAATTAGGAGAATATTACTTTCCAACCTTGGCAGGGAGCTTGGCAGTACTAGCAACTATTTGATTTAATTTAGTGTAATGTGTAACAAACTAAATAACTAAACTGTGTGAAGTTCTGGCTCCAGCTAGCAGCTTTCAAGTTATGAAGTTAATCTACTCTGGGGGATAGAGAAGTAAAACTATATCAGAGAATTATTCATCTAATAGCAGTTTCTACATCAGCAGACTCTAACTTAGTTTAAGACAAACTTTTTTCTTTACAAAGGGAATTATAGTTTTCAGTACACGTGAATTGACCAAAAAAAATGAGTTTTTAATGAGGCTTCATATAAGAACGTGCCTTATAACCTCTCTCTCGCTCTTCCTCTCCAGGTGTTGGCGTTGCCATGGTTCTGGTGACCCTCATAGTATCGATTTATTATAACGTCATCATCGCCTACAGCCTGTACTACATGTTCGCCTCCTTCCAGTTTCCTCTGCCGTGGTCCAGCTGCCTCAGTCAGGCTGACAGTAACTGCAGCAACACTCCTATAGGTGCTTTTGTTCATCTCAAAATCTAGTAAAGAGTTGTGTGGATTGTGTGACATAATCTGATTGAAATGAAAGATTGAAATGTATGCAAAACAAAAACTGCAGTTCGGTGCATTTTTATTTTTATTTACGGTGCTCTCTGCACTACTTCAGGTCAAAGCTAAATAATCAAATTAACTCATTCTGGGAAATTAATGCTCACTAAAAACATCCTTCTTTTTTACTTTTTTAGTGTACTGCAATGTAAGTGGTGTTTTAGTGGCCAACTGGACTCAGGACAACAGCACTTGTCCTTCATCTGACCTGATCACAGTTCCAGTGCAGAGCCCGAGTGAGCAGTACTGGGAGTAAGAATCACACACACTCCTGCAAACAAGCACAAATACACACATTTGTCATACTGCTGTGGCTGTACAGTCTGACGTCTCTCCTCCTCCTCCTCCTCCTCCTCAGTCGTGTGGCTCTGCAGAGATCCAGCGGTCTAGATGAAACAGGACCAGTAGTTTGGCACTTGGCTCTCTGTCTGCTGCTGAGCTCCATGATTGTTGCTGCAGCGCTCGTCAGAGGCATCAAGTCATCAGGCAAAGTAAGACAACATCCACCTCAGAGCACAGTCCAACATCAAGGCCAATGCATACTATAGACTATCAAGCCCACGGCAAAAATCAGCCAAATGCCCTGTCATTTTTATTTGCTGGGTGGGAGAATGGGAGAAGTGAACATGAACACAGAGATTGTGATTGATTATTTCACCCCATAGACAACAAAGAAAATATTGGCGCCGTTTTTCACAAGCCACATATCTTTCGAACACTCTGACACTAAAATTAAATTTTTCAGACGGACAAATCAGAAGAAAATTTACTTTGTTCGAGACCTTTCTCTGTCTCAGCAACGCACTCTCACAAGATCTGGCAGCTAACGTTCGCTAACTAATTTTCGCAATGCTGAATATTGCTGTTAGCTGTGTAAATATCTAATGTTAGCAAAAAATATAAATACATTTTGCAAATATAATCCAATCTGCTTTCATCCATCCACACAACATTCACCAGCCCGTTCTCATTCCCAGGATGTCAAATACTGAGGCTTTGTCACGGCCTGTCGGCATTTGGTACTGCCACACAAGGTACCCTATTTGCACCAGTATGAAACACACCAGGCTTTCCATTAACTACAATGTAAACCCATCCACGGTAACAGTAAACGCTGTGGGAAAGTGCTGTGTTGACATAGATTACAGAGCGAAAAGACACACACCGGGCAATGGGAGTTTGGTGGATGGGTCCAACAAGCGCAAGGCTTTCAGCCAGGAGACCGCTGATCGTGTCCTGTGCGTTAAGTTTCACGTTACAATCAGCTGCTCGTTCGTGTCCCGTGTTCACGACGTTCAGTTTCATTTTCACTGTATAAATGTAGTAGTTTTAAGCCCAACCATGATGTTTTTTCCTAAACCTAACTACAGTGGTTTTGATGCCAAAACTAACGTGACGCCAAGAGACGTGATGCAAAGTAGCGGTATGTGACGAGTTGGGATGAGAACATGTTGCATTCACAACACTTCCAAGAGAGAGGTGAACGCGCCATGACCACGGCCACTTATGAAACAGGAAGTGTATACCATATCAAACCATTGGCAGAGCTTGAAATGCATGATCTTTGTAGAGTATCTTTGCTGCAGCTACATATGTCACATACAGACATGAGTTATTTCATCTTCTCATCTTAAATCTCATCAAGAAAGCGAATAAGTGTATCGCAATTAATGTCAAACTATTTTGTAAAAATGTACACATTTCTATGCAGACTTTAGATGAAACTGGCTTGAGATTACAGTTGTGAGGAATTTGCAGAGACAAAAAGGCACACGTCAAGTGCAACATGGCAACACACATTTACAATTGAAAGCCCTGACAGGTTTCACAATTTATGCTTGAAACTCCAAGCAGCAATGCAAAACAAATATGAATTTTTTTTTTTTTTTTTCACAATTTTAACTCTTGGCTTTTGTCTCCCCAGGTTGTGTATTTCACAGCTACATTTCCTTATGTGGTGATTGTGATCCTGCTGATCAGAGGTGTGACACTGGAGGGAGCCAGAGATGGGATTGAGTTCTACATCGGTTCCCAATCCAATCTGACTAAACTGACAGAAGCACAGGTCGGGACCCATTTTAACCTGTTTCTGCCAAAAACTATATTTAGTATGATAAAGAAAAATGCCACATTTGCTCTGTTTGGTCAGAAGACTTGACTTGACAACACAACTTTGACATTTTTAGATCACATGAAAAATCACACTTTTATTAATAGTCAAAATCAGATCATCAAATGTTTTCCATATGAATTTTTCTTTTAGACTGGACATGTGTGTATATCTTTGATATTCCACTTGTTATATAGTTCATAAATACCAAATACTTGATTGTGCTAGTTTTAGTTTCTGAGATACAGACATTTTCATAATATACTATATCTAGTATTTGGGCACATGTGACAATTTTTTTCATGAAATATATTGGATAGGTGTAAGAAAATAGCAAAAATAGTGAATATCGTGATATTATATTTTGTGATACTGTATCGATTCTCAAAAACGCAGTATTGATTTTTAATTAATAACAGTTTACATGCAAAGACTGACTAAGTCAGTACTTTATTTCATTTGAAGAGAGATGCACCCTCTCAGTGTATGTGCCGTCTCAAAGTAGTGCTGTGATGCTTGATGTTACAGAGACTGTGATGAAGGCAAATGCAGATACAGTTTTCCTAAAATTAGTTTTAAAAAAATTGCAATATATCGCCTTGCTTACAGTATTGCATTATATTGAATCGTAACCCCTGTATCGTGATATGTATTGTATCGCCAGATTTCTGCTAATACACAGTCCTAATAACAGAGTCTATTGCAAAAACAGAAGTCCAATGTGCCCAAAGTGTAGATATACAGTAGTATGATAAGAAAAACTCACTTTTCAGCCAAACAGTTTGACTGATTTTGAAAATGTTTTTTGAAAGCCTGAGATGTGTGTTTTTTAGGTCTGGAAAGACGCGGCGACTCAGACCTTCTACTCTCTCTCGATTGGCTGGGGTGGAGTCATGACTCTTGCTTCCTATAACAACTTCCACAACAACATGTTCAAGGACTCATTTGTCGTATGTCTTGCCAATGCTGGTAGGAGCACAGCTACTGTAACAGCATTATCTAAAGAAAGTTTAAATCTGTTAAATCAGTTACTCATCTATTTTGCTATTTTCATCTTTTCCTAGGTACCAGTGTGCTTGCGGGCTTTGCCATATTTTCAATATTGGGTCACATGGCTCATATCTACAAAATGCCTGTTAGAGAAGTGGTGAAGGAAGGTCAGACGGAAAACACCATGTGGGCAATAATTAATAAAACATTTAGGAGACTTCAAGCAGCCTTTGATGTTTTGTTTCTTTGTCTATGTGTTCAGGATTTGGCCTGGCGTTCATTGCATATCCAGATGCTCTGTCTAAGCTTCCTATTTCCCCTCTGTGGTCCATTTTGTTCTTCTTCATGCTTTTGACTGTTGGCCTGGACTCTCAGTTTGCAGGAATAGGTGAGATTCAATTCAATTTATTTTTTAATTTATTTTAGATCTTCAGTTGCCATTCATACTTGCATAACACTGCTTTTGCGATAGACTGCTGTATCCTGAAATCTCTCCTGTTGTCATCAGAGGTAGCCACCACCTGCCTGCTCGATGCCTTCCCTAAAATATTCAAATCCAAACGAGTTTTATTGACTTTCACGATATCTGCCATCCTCTACCTGCTGGGCCTGCCATGTGTCACAAGGGTAAGTCTGCCTCATTGTAGCTCTGTGTTACTGCTGTCTGACAACGGCCTAGTTATACTCAGCTTGTGTGTGTGTGTCTGAGATAGGCAGGAATATACTGGGTGACTCTAATCGACCAGTTTGCTGCCACCTGGGTGCTGCTATTTTTGGCTCTCTTGGAGATCATTGGCGTCTGCTATATATATGGTAAATATGAGATATTATGTAGCTAACACATAAAGGTGACAGAGAGCCTTTTAACCTCCAGCTGTATGTACTCTTCTCATGCATTACAGGAGGGAACCGTTTTATTAAAGACATTGAGATGATGATTGGAAATAAGAGTTTCATGTTCTGGCTGTGGTGGAGAGCATGTTGGTTTGTCATCAGCCCCGGCATCATAACGGTGAGTACAGCCTCACACAATGCCCCTAAAGCAAAAGCAGCATGAAAAGGGGCATGAATGACACAATAACATGCAAGGCATTTAGCGTGCAATGAGAACGACTTTCTTGTTTTTGGCCTGTCATTTGTATGCCAGTTAGTCTGTATTGACCGCAATGTAAACACATCCGCGTAAATATGCTCCGCTCAGAGCTACAGACGTAGAATACAAAGCGAGAAAGAGAGAAAGGGCGGGAGGGGAGGGGAGGTGGATTAATCCAACAAACACAGGACTTTCAACCAGGAGACTTATGTTGCATCGTTTCCGCACATATTTTACTTAGTTTATGTACTTATTTTAAGCCCAACTATGATGTCATTCATCAACCTAAGTAAGTGGATTTGTTGCCCAAACCTAACTGCAGACGTTACCGTAGTGTTGTTGCACAAAATGACACACGAAAAGTGGCTTACAAATGACACGCAAAAAGTAACAAATAGCACTCAAAAAGCTTAAAATGTGTTCTCATGACACGCGGAACGTCCTTGTAATGTTGTGCTATTTATACCCCTTCCTGTGAGACCGGGTGTCAAAAGACGTTATCAATCACATGTCTGGCAGCATCTGCTTGAATCTACATGCATGTTTAAGAGTGCCATCAAATCGAGAATTATTATTGCCTCAAAACATACGTAAAGAAATGAAAAAAGGTGGCATTATTTCTGCCGGCAGCCGCTGAACTCGTATTTCAAGTTCTTAAATTGAATTACAGTTAAATTCTGATTTCATGTTTGTATGTAAAATAGTGAATAAATAAAACTGACCCTTGTCTAAACTGGTTCTGTAAATTCAGATTCAACCTTCTCGCACATACACATGTATACATCAACGTTAGTTCTGATCATGTTTGATGAGTGAAACCGGCTGCCTTTGTAATCTAGGTGATCCTGATCTGGTCTCTGATGTCATTTACGCCACCCTCCTATGGAGGAGTCCAGTTCCCAGCCTGGGGTTTGTCTCTGGGCTGGTGCATGGCTGTATTTATGCTCCTCTGGGTCCCCGTCATCGCTGTGTATAAGCTGATGAGAGCAAAGGGAAGCCCCTGGAAGGTGTGTATGTGTGTTATGATAGCTGATTAAGTATGGTGGGTCACTAACGTTGTCTTTTTCTACATTTTTCAAAGCATTGCATTTTGCACAGCTTAAGATTTTCCCACAAATTCAAAGACGAGAAAAATAAATGATGCTCTCTCTTTCCACAGCGTCTGAAGTCATTGTGCTCTCCAGCTGAAGAATGGCATCCCTATCTGGAGGTCCATCGAGGAGAACGCTACTCACAAGAAGGCTTCCGGCTGAGGATGAGCCATAAAACCAAACCATAAGCAAACGTAACTGTAATCTTGAGCTCATGGCTCTGATGTGTGTCTCCTTCACTTTGGTGCAGCAGTGTAATCTGTGAACACTTTGTACTGAAAGTTAAAGTTACATGAAGTGATTTATGACCTCCAGGAGGCAGAGAGCGACTCAAATACAAATCATGCACCGTTACCTGCTGAGGCCGGCAGCATGCAACCAGCTTGTGTGAGGTCATGTGTCTCGACCACACAGACCAATGACAGAAAACAATGAGTGAAAAGCAGCTGAAAGCTTCTTAAAACAATAATAGCAAAGCTTTCATGTTAAAGGAAATCATTTGAATCAATGTACGTATAAACAATGTTGCTTAGGGGGACTTCAGAATCAGGTAATGGTTCTTATTTTGTCAATGATCCATGGATTTGTATTTATCTCAACCTCTTTCATCCAATGTGTTTAATGTTCTGTCAGTAGTGACTGTGTCTATGTTAGGGAGTTACTTTTGTGTCTTTATTATGCAATCAAACAGAATAGGTCTGGGGGCAAAACTTTCCCCACTGTTGTCAAAAAATGTTTTATTGCAAGTAAAATATATTTGTGATTAAAATCTTGTTCACAAATCCCCAACTTTTGTTTTTGAATCCCAAACTTTTGTTGGCGAATCCAAAGGTCCCACCCACAAGATTCAGCTCAACAGCAAGCAAAACTTTTGGATTCGCCAACAAAACTTTTGGATTTGCATTAATACATTTTTATGCACAATGTATTTTACTTGCAGTAAAACATTATTTGATTGCAGTGTGGAAAGTTGTACTCAATTATATATATTCTGTTTGATTGCATAGTAATGATACAAAAGTAACTCCATACTAACTGCATCTTTTGTTTCTCAACTCTGATACTCTACAGTAAACAACTTATTTCTCCATCTCTGAAGTCAAGCTGCTTTAAATGCCATATCTATATAGATCAGATACATGTATTAAAACTGATCTCACGTGGGTTTCAGTGTCAGCATCTTATATTACAACTTAAGCATTATGAAGTTCTTCCCTTAAAGCTCAACTAGATGAGTACTGTATATGTCATGTCTGTGTTGTTTCAGTTCTTCCTAACAACAGGTTGCATTGCTCTCTCTTTGACAAAACCACTGGAGGGGCAACAAAGTCAGAAATAGTATTGAGCCTAAAACAATGGCATATACACTCAGTTGCCAATATATTAGGTACACCTAGCTAAAAAATTGCAAAAACAAATAGAACCCACAAACCAGCACTGTAAAAACAAATATTGATCTGTGAGTGTCCCACAGTCTCAGAGATCAGTCCCCTTTGTAAATAATCCACTTTCTTTTCCCCTCAACCCAAAACAGTCCAGTCCAGTCCAGCACACAGCCAGAGAGATAAAGACAACTCAATACTTCGCTCCGGGTTTTACTGCTGATCCCCAAAAAACGTAGAAAGTAGAAAATAACAATAACAGCGTTTGTGTATCAACAGTTCAGAAACAGCTGATTATTTACAGTAAACTATTACACATCAGCGGGTACTCACGGTTCTGTTGACCAGTCATCAGGTTTGCAGCTTCAACTCCTCCCAAAACACCAGCAGCTCCTGCAGAAACAAGCCTGGTTAGTTTCATACTGCCGGTTTGTTTGGAGGGCTGTGATTGGATGATTGGATGATTGGATGATTGAATGATTGGAAGATTGTGGGCGTTAACCTGTAGAAACATGAGTGACAGGTGGGCGGTGACGTCATCCTTCTAACAGCTGATCACTACTAGTATAATTATAGGAAGAACTTCATAAATTAGTTTTAATGGGTGCTATTTTCCTTTTGTTTCCTTTTATCTTCCTTCCATTTTAATTTATCTTATTTCAATTTATGGAGCCACAGGGTAATAAAGGAAGGACAAGATATTCAAGTTTCAAGATTCAAGATTCAAGATGTTTATTGTCACACTGGTTATCAAGTACAATCGTGTGAAATACTTTTTGCTGGGAAGCTCCTTTAAGTTAAGTTAGGTAGCAAAAAAAATAAATAAAATAAAAATAAAAATAATAGTGTATTTACAAATAATATACAGTATAATAATAAAGGAAGTTCTTGGTATATGGTAACTATAGAAGCAAATATATATATATACATATATATATATGGGAGCAGTAGAGGTTGCATACTATAAAAATATTGCACAGGCATTTTTTTTTTTTTTTTCAATATTGCACATATTGCATTGATAGATGTATTGCACTTGTTCATTGCACTTTTTGTGAGGGAGAGAGTGTTGTATGATTTATCTGTTTAAAAGTCTGACAGCCTGGGGGAAAAACTGTTCCTCAGTCTGCTGGTGAGAGTCCTGGGGGTCCTGTATCTTCTACCAGAGGGCAGGAGGGAGAACAGGCTGTTGTGGGGGGAGGGGGAGGGGTGTTGTCCTTAATGACCCTCAGGGACTTCGTGAGGCACCGCTGAGACAGTATTTATGTTTGAAAATGACAGCAATGGTAGTGGTGTGTGCACATTTTTAAGGAACAGTGTGAAACATTTCAGGGGATCTATTAGTAGAAATGGAATATAATATTCATAACTCTGTTTTCATTTGTGTATAATCACTTGAAACTAAAAATCGTTGTGTTTTCGATAGCTTAGAATGAGCCCTTCATATCTACATAGGGAGCGGGTCCCATGTATGTATAAAGAGAATTGGATACAGTGTTGAATGCGGGGCCCCGTTCATTCCTATGAAAGTTGCTCAGTGGCACGTGATGCCAAAATGGCTCGACTTCCGACTGGAAAAGTACCCAAATCTTCCAGAGATCTTCCGCATTCATTGAGACCATAGAATAGGCGCAGTAGTGTCCGCCTGGTCACATGGCTCGATCAAGGTGCCACAGCCGTCACGCTGTCGTCACGGCTTGTTCACTCCGCCTCCCAGCCCTCGCTCCAACCTCGGTCTGGGTCTCATTCACATGAACGGAGGAAGAGAAATAAAGTTGATTCACCTAAAAAAAAATTGTCCGTTGAGTTACAGAGGTCTCTTTCCCAATGTCAGCCTGTGGGGAAAAGCATTTTTTGGCCCAATGGCATCACGTGCCCAATGGCATCACATGAAGGACAGTGAAGTTGTCGTATTTGGCCACTACGAAAATTGGGATCAGCGACCGGCACTCTTCTTGGGCGGCTTGTTCTTCACGGAGTCCGCCATGTTGCTCCACTATGTTTCTACAGTAGCCCAGAACGGACAGACCGAAAACACTGGCTCTAGAGAGCGCCTTTCATGTTTTCACGTTAGCTGAAGGCCACCGTAGTTCCCCAAAATGCTTGTGAAACTGCGGTAACGTGAGCCGCCGTCTGATTTCCGTTGCTTCTCAAGTAGTGTTATTATGGTAAGGATGGTCCCTGAGTGAGGCGAACGACGTTACCACGGTTTGTCACTCGGCGGCTCACGTTACCGCAGTCTTGGAATGGGAGGAGTGAGCGGAGGGGTACTCAGTTGGTTTCAATCTGCAACCACACCACAAATCCTACACACTGCACCTTTAATGTATCTTATTTCGGTTAATGGAGCCACAGGGTAATAAAGTAAGGACAGGATATTGAGACAGTATTTATGTTTTACAAATTATAACAATTGTAATGCTGTGCACGCATGAGTTTTAATGGGAATATGTACTCGTTGTAACCTCTGTTGTTGCCTTTGTCTTTCTGCTACCATATTTTACTGCTTTATGCTGAACTATCCTGATTTTGTCTGCAGTGACTATTACTGTTTGTCTTTTCTTATTATATACACAGTTCTTGATGTTCTGCTGTGTGGGATACCGGAGTGAAAAGATAAAAAAATTGTGTTGCTCATGTTTGATAATCAACATTATTCTTCATTGAATAACTTAATTTTCATTCAGTGATTTGTGGTTTTATTATTTCACTGACTAGAAACATACACGAGACACACAAAACCATCAGAGATCTGAAGTTGCTTTCAATGTGATATTTTATTCAGGTTGGATCAGTGATAGGTGTTACGGAGCTGTTCTTGAATGGGCCTTAGTTGGATGGTCTTATGTTACATGATAGCTGACCCAGCTCCTAACTGAAAACAACCGGTATGAAGTTCAACCGTGGATGGTTTAGGCCCAGTTGCAGCACTTGCAGCTGACGTCGAACACGAGGCCGGCAGCACAGTGCTGGGCATAGGTATTTCCCTTGCTGCACTCATAGAAGTGGTTCTTGTTGGTTGGGTCAGGGTAGAGTCCGTTAGACTTGCCAGCGCAGAATCCAGATCCGCCGCTGCTGCTGCCGCCGCCGCTGCTGCTGCCACCGCCGCTGGGCTGGGGCACTGGAGGCAGGGGGTCAACACGAGACTTGCAGGCTGGGGAGAGAAATTAGAGAATTTAAAACATGGAAACAGCCTCATTATGTTTTTTTTAACCATAGGATATGTGTTTCATGCGTACTAGCTCCAGTTCCCAGTCCGCTCTTGATGGCGTTGATCAGGGGGTATCTTCCCTGGCCGCAGAAAGTGCCGCTGAAGTCGTCCAGATCCAAACTCCACACCATGGCTCCACCGAAACCGCTCTGCTTCAGCCACTGAATCTGTAGAGGTGAAACCAAGTGTTAAATAACCTTAAAACATAAATGTTTGTGACAGGAATTTTATTATTGTAATACAACTTCATACCTTGATATTGAAGCTCTTAACGTTGTCATATCCGACCCAGGTTCCGGCCTTGAAGGCATATGGCACATCCTGTTGGCTGTCCCAAGCCTGAGTGGCTCCCTGCTTCAGGAAAGTGCAAATCTGATGGGAGAGAGATTAAGGTTAGGAGTCTACACAATACGTTTGCACACAGTATGTTGTCCTGTCTTATAGTATAGGCCATAGACTGTATATAAAGATGGACGACGCGTCTCCACTTCCTCCCACTGTACAGAAGCGAAGCCAAAATATCCTGGATGCGGGAGTTGCCATCTTGAGATTTTGACATCATTTGGAGCCAGAGTCTGCACAGTAGTGTTCGTCATCATTATATACAGTCTATGGTATATGCATGCTCACACAGTTTCAGAAAAAAAAGAAGCGCAGACCTCATAGTAGGCCCAGAAGCCAGCCTGACGGGTGAAAGGTCCAGCAGCTCCGGCTCCACTGGCGGGAGCTCCCACAGCAGTGTTAGAGGAAGCCAGGCGGAAGGTGTGTCCGTAGGTGGGGAAACCAACCAGCAGCTTCTCAGCTGGGGCACCGTTGCTCTTCCAGTAGTTCATGGCATAGTCCTACACACGAGAGAGTATGCAGGCCAGCGTGAGTATCTGTTCTGTAATTTAATGATGATTAATTCCCAGCAGGAGCCCTCACTCACCACGTTGAAGTAGATCATGGAGCCCTGATCAGCGGGGCCCTTGTACAGAGGGCTGTTCTCTCCGACATTGTGCTCCCAAGAACCGTGGAAGTCATAGGTCATGACGTGGAAGTAGTCCAGCACACTGGCAAACAAGACAGTGAAGATTAATGTTTAGTCATGGCTGTCTTCTACAGGGCTGCAACTAATGATTATTTTCATTGTCGATTCATTTGTTGATTATTTTCTCGATTAATCGATTAGTTGTTTGGTCTATAAAATGTCAGAAAATGGTGAAAAATGTGTTTCCCAAAGCCCAAGATGACGCCCTCAAATGTCTTGTTTTGTCCACACTCAAAGACATTCAGTTCACTGTCATAGAGGAGTAAAGAAATCAGAAAATATTCACATTTAAGAAGCTGGAATCAGAGAATTTTTACTTTTCTTTTCTTAAAAAATGTATATTAATCGATCAAAATAGTTGCCGAATAATTGAATAGTTAACAACTAATCGATTAATCGCTGCAGCTCTAGTCTTCTATACAACAGATGTGAGGGTCCGTATTGTTTTGCATGTGTCTGATCATGTTCTTACGCTCCAATCGCGGAAATCTGGTATCCAGAGTCGATGGTTCCCTTTCCAGCAGAGACAGCAGCAGTCAGCATCAGACGGGGACGGTTGGTGTTCTTGCCCTCCTCCTCAAAGGCGCTCATCAGCTCCTACAGATGGGTGAGGAGAGAAACAGTTAAAGGTGCTGTGCGAAACTGAGAAAGCTTTGTAGATTATAACTTTTAGTTTAAAGGTGCCGTGTGTATGATATGGCGGCATCTAGCAGTGAGGTTGCAACCAACTGAAACGTGAACGTGAAACCATGTGCCAAGCGTGTAGGAGAACTACAGTGGCCGAGGCGAAAACATGAAAACACGAATGGCCCTATCTAGAGCCAGTGTTGGGTTTGTCCGTTCTGGGCTACTGTAGAAACACGGAGACCGGCTCTGTGGAGAGGACCCGCTTCCTATGTAGATATAAACGGCTCATTCTAAGCTAACAAAAACACAATGATTCATATTTTCAGGTGATTATACACTAAAGAAAACATAGCCTACTTTAATATTAAATTCTATATATGCCAATAGATTCCCCTAAATGTTACACACTGTTCCTTTAATGGCATTCGATGACTATATTTTCAACATATACTATAATATAAAGTTCAATGAAATCTCTTGGACAGATTATACTGTATATAGAATCCTATATACAGTGTATAACCACAGTAATGGTGGCTTGTGTACTTCATCTATAGCCAGACATTTAATAGCAATATGACTGACCTGGACCAGGACGGTGTAGCGCGCCTTATCCTGAGATGGGGAGCCACGAGATCCAGGGTATTCCCAGTCGATATCCAGACCATCAAACTGGTACTGGCGCAGGAACTTGATCACGCTGGTGATGAAGGTCTGACGGTTGGCAGGAGAGGAAACCATAGCGGTGAACCTGGAGACAAGAAGACAGTCACAGTGCTTCCACCTGTACTACAGGTTCCTCTCGGTGAGAGTATTGATCCTCATTTCATCACGACTTACTTTGCAGTTCCAAAGTTCCAGCCTCCGATGGCCAGCAGAGTCTTCAGGTTGCTGTTACTGTAAGCAGCAAAAACATCCACATTAACCTCTCACACTTCATGCATGCTAATGTGTATTAATGTGTCACACTATCAATATGAGTGTGCACTAACTCGTTCTTCAGGGCCTGGAACTGTCCGTAGAGTTTCTCATCGTCCCACTCGTAGGTCTTGATCATGTTGCCGTCCATTCCAGCGAAGGCGTAGATGAGGTGGTCACAGAGACATGGGTCAACGTTGGTGGGGAAATACTTACCTGCTCCGGGACGGTACTGTCCCCAGTTAGTGAAATAACAGGAGAGGATGTAGGATGATCCTGCAACATGTGGAACAATTGCTCTTACATTATGTCGCCAACATAAAAGACGTCTACACACCAACACTGAATGGATAAAGGATATATTTACCTAGCTGCACGTGCAGCAGGAGAGCCAGTCCTGCAGAGAGAGGAGACAGAATTAGACATGAATTTAAGTTTGTAAGAACAAAGTTTGAAAAGTTTCTATGAGCAAGGAGCTCAGCTTACCAACGCAGATGAGTAGTTTGCCCATGGTGCTTCTGTACAACGAACTGAAGACCGGCGGACTCTTTTATACACCCCGGTCTTTCCCTGTATCTGCATTATCTGAAACATATCTTTGATATGGTTTGCCTTTTCAGCAAAACTCAAAAGTCAAACTCATTCGTTTGTTTGTCTGACGCACTGGATTTACGTAAAGCACTGATAACTTTCAAGTGCCTTTTGATAATGATACGATCTGATTAAATTAGCTTTTTTCAAGGTTATTGTTGTTGGTCAAAAGTGCAGGTCACTCCAACAGCATTTTGGTTTTTAAGTTTACACTTTGCTCCATATTTCCACCAAGTGTTTAAGTACTGTGAGTACATCACTGGTTTATGAATATTTATAATATTTCTAAGTAATGTGGGGGGTTGAAGCTCAACGGTCGCCTTGGATTTAACTAACGTGGTTAGTTTCATACTGCGCGGTTTGTTTGGAGGTCTGTGATTGGATGATTGGATGATTGTGGGCATTAACCTGTAGAAACATGAGTGACAGGTGGGCGGTGACGTCATCCTTCTAACAGCTGATCACTACTAGTATTATAGGAAGTACTTCATAAATTAGTTTTAATATGTGCTTTTTCCTTTTGTTTTTCTTTTTTATCTTCCTTCCTTTTAATTTATCTTATTTCAATTTATGGAGCCACAGGGTAATAAAGTAAGGAAAAGATATTGAGACAGTATTTATGTTTGAAAATGACAGCAATGGTAGTGGTGTGTGCACGTTTTAAAGGAACAGTGTGTAACATTTCGGGGGATCTATTAGCAGAAATGGAATATAATATTCATAACTATGTTTTCATTAGTGTATAATCACCTGAAACTAAGAATCATTGAGTTTCCGTTAGTGTAAGATAAGATTTATTTTTGTAAAGATTTATTTTACACAGTATACATATTGTATTCTGCTCCTAAAGTTAGATCTGGAACTATATAATATGGCACACCTTACTTGTTTGTAAGGTGAGTGATGATTAAGATTGGCGGGGTGATATGAAGTAAGAAGTGATGTGCCACCTTTTTGGTTATGGGTGTTCAGTTGTCCTACGCTTGAGTTGAGACATTAAAGTGGATCCTGTTGCACAGACTAAAATCTCCCCATTCTCTTGGTTTACCCACAGCCCTACAGTAGCTTAATTAAGTAACGTAAAGTAAAGTAAAGTTTATAGTTAAGGAAACAAGAAACCTGTCTTACATTAGCTTAGAACGAGCCCTTCATATCTACATAGGGAGCGGGTCCCATGGATGTATTAAGAGAACTGGATACAGTATTGGAGGCGGGGCCCCGTTCATTCCTTTGAAAGTTGCTCAGTGGCGCATGATGCCAAAATGGCTCGACTTCCGAGTGGAAAAGTACCCAAATCTTCCGGAGATCTTCCGCATTCATTGGGCCCATGGAGCAGGCGCAGTCCGCTCCGTCACATGGAATAACTCTGGATTTGGCTATTAGTGCATTTTACAACTTTTAGGACCTAATTATTTAAACAAGGACTATTCAAGTGTTCGTACTTGGAAGTTGATTCACCCAAAAAAAAAAATTATCCGCTGAGTTACAGACGTCTCTTTCCCAATGTAAGTCTGTGGGAAAAAGTATTTTTGGGCCAAGTGGCATCCTGTGAGGGACACGGAAGTTGTAGTACCGCCGTTTGGCCATTACGAAAATTGGGATCAACGACCGGTGCTCTTTCGAGGCTTGCTTTTCACGGAGTCCGCCATGTTGCTCCACTATGTTTCTACAGTAGCCCAGAACGGACAAACCGAACAGCGCCTTTCATGTTTTCACATTATCTGAAGGCCACCGTAGTTCTCCAACATGCTTGTGAATCTGTGGTAACGTGAGCCACCGTCTGATTTCCGTTGCTCCTTAAATAGTGTTATTATGGTAAGGATGGTCTCTGAGTGAGGCGAATGATGTTACCACGGTTTGGCACTCGGTAGCTCAGGTAATCGCTGTCTTGGAA
This sequence comes from Sebastes umbrosus, assembly GCF_015220745.1. NCBI lineage: Eukaryota > Metazoa > Chordata > Actinopteri > Perciformes > Sebastidae > Sebastes > Sebastes umbrosus. The sequence continues at coordinate 29,889,008 of NC_051269.1, read as the reverse complement.
AGGGAGGAGTGAGCGGAGAGGTACTCAGTTTGTTGCAATCTGCAACCACACCACTAGATGTCACAAAATCCTACACACTGTAGGGACCCACCAATGTGACTGGTGGCAAGTGACCACATGAACTCAGTAACATGATCCTTGACCCATGGACTCAGCTCAGCTCAGTAGCCATTGACTGAGGACTCAGCTCAGTAGCCATTGGCTACTTTAGCATTCACACACAGGTGTGAAATTCACCGAGGACAAAACCAGAGGAATCTCTTTGTTCCTCCTCTTTCTGCTCCTTCTTCACCCCTCCTCACCCTTCGGCCCTGCTGAAGGTGAGCTGCTGCTCTCCGGACCAGAAGCAGCTCTGCTCCGATCTATGGCCTGTTAGGAAACAGCCATAGGCACACAAGGATCTTCTAAGGCAGAAGACGCGAGAGCCTGCCTTTTTACCTACTAACTTCAAGCAACAACCGCAAGGAAGTTAGCACCAAGCTATCAAGCTGCTGGGAAGAAAGTATTGGAGCGATCAGCTTCCTCCAATCTGCACAACTTGATTTGAGCACAGCAAAGACGACATCTTTGACTTGGAACCACAACTTCAGCACATGGAATTACAAACCCTTTTCTTCCATGGATTGGTAATGTACTGGGCTTACCTTAGCAGTAGCAATTGCACATGGCTGAACAAGACTGTTCAACTTTGATTTCTAGAATGTACTTGTATTGATTTGGTTTCATGTTATTCATTGAGTTTGACTGTTGTGATATTATTTGTAGTTAAGATATTCGGGTAGCTGGCTTTGCCACATCTGATGTGTTTAGTTTATGCTTCACATAGACAAGGTCTTGCATGCAAACTAACCATCTTTTCTAACCCGCTACATATCTGACACACATTAAGATCACATACATAAACTGTGAATTAGTCTTAAATATAAACATACAGCTTCAGATAATCTTAACCCCCCACATCACCCCCCTCTTTGTCCTTCCTGAGCACATGTGCTCCGAAGAACAAAGAGGCCACGTGGTGACATGTTGGCGGCCATCTTTGATCCCGCCATCTTTGTAGTTTTACAGTGCTCGCCATTTTGTCTGTAGGCCATTCAGACATCCTGAGACAAGTAGCCAGCCATCTTGTCTCTCTCCCTCTCTCTCTCTCACACACACACACACACATGCTCACACACTTTGTTTGGTTTGTTTAGTTTAGTTATTTGGTTAGATTAATATTGTGTTTTAAACCTTTATTATCTTGTAAATACATGTTTGTGGAATATACATGCTGGTCTGTTTAATGTTGTACAAGAGTGAATAATACCAACCTCTGCTATGTCAAGAACTCCGATATCCTTCAACCTTTACTATCTATTTTGGTTATAGTTATTAATTTAATTATTAATCAACGTTCCAAATTGATAGTTTAGTATATTTAATGAGACTATATTAATGTTTTGGTTATTGGTCCCTGATTCCAGGGTGGTTCCCCGTTTATTATTAATGTTTATGATAATTTTTATTAATAATAATAATTTTATTATTATTTATTAATTAATTTGCTAATAACCAAACCTGTTCCTGCCAAATCCCTACAACACTGTACCTTTAATGTATCTTATTTCGTTTAATGGAGCCACAGGGTAATAAAGTAAGGACAGGATATTGAGACAGTGTTCATGTTTTACAATTTATAGCAATTGTAATGCTGTGCACGCATGAGTTTTAATGGGAATATGTACTCGTTGTAACCTCTGTTGTTGCATTTGTCTTTCTGCTACTGTATTTTACTGCATTTTGCTGAACTATCCTGATTTTGTCTGCAGTGACTATTGCTGTTTGCCTTTTCTTGTTATATACACAGTTTTTGATGTTCTGCTGTGTGGGATACCGGAGTGAAAAGATAAAAAAATTGTGTTGCTCATGTTTGATAATCAACATTATTCTTCACTGAATAACTTAATTTTCATTCAGTGATTTGAGGTTTTATTATTTCACTGACTAGAAACATACACGAGACACACAAAACCATCAGAGATCTGAAGTTGCTTTCAATGTGATATTTTATTCAGGTTGGATCAGTGACAGGTGTTACAGAGCTGTTCTTGAATGGGCCTTAGTTGGATGGTCTTATGTTACATGATAGCTGACCCAGCTCCTAACTGAAAACAACCGGTATGAAGTTCAACCGTGGATGGTTTAGGCCCAGTTGCAGCACTTGCAGCTGTCGTCGAACACGAGGCCGGCAGCACAGTGCTGGGCATAGGTATTTCCCATGCTGCACTCATAGAAGTGGTTCTTGTTGGTTGGGTCAGGGTAGAGTCCGTTAGACTTGCCAGCGCAGAATCCAGATCCGCCGCTGCTGCTGCCGCCGCCGCTGCTGCTGCCACCGCCGCTGCTGCCACCGCCGCCGGGCACGGGCTGAGCGTGCGCGGTTGGTGTGACTGGCGGCAGGGGGTCAACACGAGACTTGCAGGCTAGGGAAAGAAAATAGAGAATTTAAAACATGGAAACAGCCTCATTATGTTTTTTTTAACCATAGGATATGTGTTTCATGCGTACTAGCTCCAGTTCCCAGTCCGCTCTTGATGGTGTTGATCAGGGGGTATCTTCCCTGGCCGCAGAAAGTGCCGCTGAAGTCGTCCAGATCCAAACTCCACACCATGGCTCCACCGAAACCGCTCTGCTTCAGCCACTGAATCTGTAGAGGTGAAACCAAGTGTTAAATAACCTTAAAACATAAATGTTTGTGACAGGAATTTTATTATTGTAATACAACTTCATACCTTGATATTGAAGCTCTTAACGTTGTCATATCCGACCCAGGTTCCGGCCTTGAAGGCATATGGCACATCCTGTTGGCTGTCCCAAGCCTGAGTGGCTCCCTGCTTCAGGAAAGTGCAAATCTGATGGGAGAGAGATTAAGGTTAGGAGTCTACACAATACGTTTGCACACAGTATGTTGTCCTGTCTTATAGTATAGGCCATAGACTGTATATAAAGATGGACGACGCGTCTCCACTTCCTCCCACTGTACAGAAGCGAAGCCAAAATATCCTGGATGCGGGAGTTGCCATCTTGAGATTTTGACATCATTTGGAGCCAGAGTCTGCACAGTAGTGTTTGTCATCATTATATACAGTCTATGGTATATGCATGCTCACACAGTTTCAGAAAAAAAAGAAGCACAGACCTCATAGTAGGCCCAGAAGCCAGCCTGACGGGTGAAAGGTCCAGCAGCTCCGGCTCCACTGGCGGGAGCTCCCACAGCAGTGTTAGAGGAAGCCAGGCGGAAGGTGTGGCCGTAGGTGGGGAAACCAACCAGCAGCTTCTCAGCTGGGGCACCGTTGCTCTTCCAGTAGTTCATGGCATAGTCCTACACACGAGAGAGTATGCAGGCCAGCGTGAGTATCTGTTCTGTAATTTAATGATGATTAATTCCCAGCAGGAGCCCTCACTCACCACGTTGAAGTAGATCATGGAGCCCTGGTCAGCGGGGCCCTTGTACAGAGGGCTGTTCTCTCCGACATTGTGCTCCCAAGAACCGTGGAAGTCATAGGTCATGACGTGGAAGTAGTCCAGCACACTGGCAAACAAGACAGTGAAGATTAATGTTTAGTCATGGCTGTCTTCTACAGGGCTGCAACTAATGATTATTTTCATTGTCGATTCATTTGTTGATTATTTTCTCGATTAATCGATTAGTTGTTTGGTCTATAAAATGTCAGAAAATGGTGAAAAATGTGTTTCCCAAAGCCCAAGATGACGCCCTCAAATGTCTTGTTTTGTCCACAACTCAAAGATAATCAGTTTACTGTCATAGAGGAGTAAAGAAACCAGAAAATATTCACATTTAAGAAGCTGGAATCAGAGAATTTTGACTTTTTTTCTTTTTTTTAAATGTATATAAATCGATCTAAATAGTTGCCGAATAATTGAATAGTTAACAACTAATCGATTAATCGTTGCAGCTCTAGTCTTCTATACAACAGATGTGAGGGTTCGTATTGTTTTGCATGTGTCTGATCATGTTCTTACGCTCCAATCGCGGAAATCTGGTATCCGGAGTCGATGGTTCCCTTTCCAGCAGAGACAGCAGCAGTCAGCATCAGACGGGGACGGTTGGTCTTCTTGCCCTCCTCCTCAAAGGCGCTCATCAGCTCCTACAGATGGGCGAGGAGAGAAACAGTTACAGGTGCTGTGCGAATCTGAGAAAGCTTTGTAGAGTATAACCTTTAGTTTAAAGATGCCGTGTGTAGGATATGGCGGCATCTAGCAGTGAGGTTGCAACCAACTGAAACGTGAACGTGAAACCATGTGCCAAGCTTGTAGGAGAACTACAGTGGCCGAGGCGAAAACATGAAAACACGAATGGCCCTATCTAGAGCCAGTGTTGGGTTTGTCCGTTCTGGGCTACTGTAGAGACATGGCGGCCGGCTCTGTGAAGAGGACCCGCTTCCTATGTAGATATAAACGGCTCATTCTAAGCCAACGAAAGACAAGCCATTCTAAGCCAAGACATTTAATAGCAATATGACTGACCTGGACCAGGACGGTGTAGCGCGCCTTATCCTGAGATGGGGAGCCACGAGATCCAGGGTACTCCCAGTCGATATCCAGACCATCAAACTGGTACTGGCGCAGGAACTTGATCACGCTGGTGATGAAGGTCTGACGGTTGGCAGGAGAGGAAACCATAGCGGTGAACCTGGAGACAAGAAGACAGTCACAGTGCTTCCACCTGTACTACAGGTTCCTCTCGGTGAGAGTATTGATCCTCATTTCATCACGACTTACTTTGCAGTTCCAAAGTTCCAGCCTCCGATGGCCAGCAGAGTCTTCAGGTTGCTGTTACTGTAAGCAGCAAAAGCATCCACGTTAACCTCTCACACTTCATGCATGCTAATGTGTATTAATGTGTCACACTATCAATATGAGTGTGTACTAACTCGTTCTTCAGGGCCTGGAACTGTCCGTAGAGTTTCTCATCGTCCCACTCGTAGGTCTTGATCATGTTGCCGTCCATTCCAGCGAAGGCGTAGATGAGGTGGTCACAGAGACATGGGTCAACGTTGGTGGGGAAATACTTACCTGCTCCGGGACGGTACTGTCCCCAGTTAGTGAAATAACAGGAGAGGATGTAGGATGATCCTGCAACATGTGGAACAATTGCTCTTACATTATGTCGCCAACATAAAAGACGTCTACACACCAACACTGAATGGATAAAGGATATATTTACCTAGCTGCACGTGCAGCAGGAGAGCCAGTCCTGCAGAGAGAGGAGACAGAATTAGACATGAATTTAAGTTTGTAAGAACAAAGTTTGAAAAGTTGCTATGAGCAAGGAGCTCAGCTTACCAACGCAGATGAGTAGTTTGCCCATGGTGCTTCTGTACAACGAACTGAAGACCGGCGGACTCTTTTATACACCCCGGTCTTTCCCTGTATCTGCATTATCTGAAACATATCTTTGATATGGTTTGCCTTTTCAGCAAAACTCAAAAGTCGAACTCATTCGTTTGTTTGTTTGTCGCACTGGATTTACGTAAAGCACTGATAACTTTCAAGTGCCTTCTGATAATGATACGATCTGATTAAATTAGCTTTTTTCAAGGTTATTGTTGTTGGTCAAAAGTGCAGGTCACTCCAACAGCATTTTGTTTTTTAAGTTTACCCTTTGCTCCATATTTCCACCAAGTGTTTACATATTGTGAGTACATCACTGGTTTATGAATATTTATAATATTTATAAGTAATGTGAGGGTTGAAGCTCAACGGTCGCCTTGGATTTACTCATGTATATTTACTTGAAAAGGGAAAACTTCCACAGTTTTGTAGTATCTTCTTACAGGAGTATTCAAAGCTAAGTTCTCCTAATAAGCAAACTGTACTACGGTGAGAAAATTGTGTGGCTAGGTCCTTAACTTGAGCCTAGACTGAACAAAACCACTGTTTTTACCTCAATAAGCACAAGAACCTACTTACCAATCTAACAGAAAGCTTATTGTTGCCTTTACAAAGTAACACATAAAGGACCTTACATCAAGATGAATTAAATCAAATTATCATTAAATGACTTTTAACCTTTTAGCATATTACTATTAATTAACTTATTCAATGAAATCACTCATTTATCTCACCTACATAAAATACAGACTGTGCTTATTTATTGAACTAAAACGTGTATATGAAACTTGTCTCCCACAAGTAACCCAATAGTTCTTAGACAGCAAAATTTGTGTTGTACCATTTTCCATTTACACAAAAGTTGTTTGATACTGTTGTTTATTCGGTTATCTTTAAGTTCTCTCTGCTACATGCCTTATCACCCTCAGACATGGTTTAGATATCACCTGGAATGAACCTTGCTGTCCGTCACACTGCAGAGAGGCAACAGGCTTTTTGTCCTTTCCTGTCCTTGAATGTGGCTCAGCAGTTTGGGGATTGTATTGCTACGTGGATTGGGAAATTAGTAACCGTTCGAGGTACTTTATAATGTGGTATTTTATTTAATTTTTTCTGCTCTTTTGCTTTTGGTATATATGTATTACCGGAAGATGAATGTTCTGTAAAACAGTGTGTCTTGTAATCCCATGTGGGATGGGCCAGATGTTTGGCATGACACAGAAATAAAATAAACTAACCAACTAAACGTACCCCTGCTTTATATATCCACAACATTTGAAAGAAAACAAAAACTAAGAGAAGCGGCAGGAAACAACTTTAGATTAAGCATTTATAGCAGCTTTTTATGGGTGTGGACGAGATAATAATACAGTATATATTTCAACCTGTACTAACCCAGGCAACGTTAACAAGGTCCAGCAGCAGCCTGCTTCATAACGGCACCTGGGAGGTTGCGTCTAGAAGGTAACCCGCAAATTGTGAAAACTTGCAAAAACTCTTGCGAGACTCGCCGCCCGCCTGACCTTAACCATTCAAGGTCAACGCCTAACCTCAAACCATCTTGCAAAAATTTCGCAATTTGCATGTTACCCTCTAGCCGCGACCCAATACAACCACAATATTTTACTGGTGACCACTGGTTGAACTGGAATAACAGGTTGACAATGGACAACACCTCTCTTAGTGTGGATGGGGAGAGTGTTACTTATTCATCACATTTTCCAACCAGGGCACAGATTCAAACTAGCAACCTTCGAGCCCCATGCACACTTATATTATCCTAAAGGTACAGTAAGAGATAAGATAAGATATTCCTTTATTAGTCCCAAAGTGGGGAAATTTGCAATTATAAATTAATGTATACAGAATATATGTCCCAGGATTAATTAGTGGTGTTGTGAGGATTAAATGACACAAAAACATCAAAATGATGTAGCCAGGCTTCATAACTACCACACACACATTATTATTTTAAAGTGGCAAGGTTTGAAAGTGCAGATTACAAAGGTCTCTTCACAGTAGAGCGGAGAAGTGCTCTAGAGCTCAAATGTTCTCCAGCTGTGTGGCTCAGCTCTGTTAGAGGGATAAGATGAGCCCCCTCTCAATGAGAGATAAGTACCAATTATTATATTATGATATTATAATTATTATTAAAGTACCAAGTATTTGGTGTGTGATGGATTAAACCTGATATATACTGCATACAGTATATCTCAGTGTGTTTATGGATCTTTGGATGCCTGCTTTTTAACTAAACAATAAAAACCCAAACAATTACTTATCACATTAAGATTTTTTTGTTTTGATTAAGACTAGAAACTAAGAGTCTACATGCCAGCAGCTCTGTAAGGCTGTACTTAGCAGTGCTTTGAGTTATAAGCCATGTTCACCACCATTTAAATTTAGCGCGTTATTGTACAAAGTACAGCTACATAGGAATGTCATATATAATTCTTCCATTATTTGGTTTTAAACCGACGTAGTGGGCAAAGATTTGACCTGCTGGTGGCACTACTGTATTCATGAAAGTCTGCGCAAACGTTTTGCTAATTTATCTTATACATGTAAAGGCATTTCACTATAAACCTAAAACATCAACTAATTGGTACTTGAGAAAAAGCTATACTGGATCATTTCAGTGGATAAGTGATCTGCTGGTGGCACTAAAAAGTCACAGGATCGCCAAAGTTATTAGGATTAATCTTCTGGAGACCTTGTGTATTGGTTCTTAATTTCCCTGTTGCATAATAACTGGACCAAAGTGGTGGAGCGACCCCAGACCCACACTGCTGGGATTTCCAAATTAAAAACAAGACATACCATCACCACTGCAGTATCTGCTATGTGGATTGCTAAACAGGTTTCCACACATGCCATTTCCAATAAACACATAATCACCTCTGAGCAGCGCAGCCAGTCCTTAATTTCAATTGTTTTTCACTCTAAATCTAATTTAAGTGTCAGCCGCAAACTATTATCCCTGCTAGCAACAACTCAGTGCTAAACTACTTGATAAACAAAGTGTGAAAAATATCAACCTATTGCATAATAGTTTCAGCATAGTGCAGTTCATTCAAGCCACACTGAAGTCTACATTTTGTCATTGTTTTGTATGTTTGCATCACTGTTGAATCATGATTCAAACGGCAATGTGTTATGGGTCCATTTTAAAAAGTTTCTTTTTTCCAACGGTGTGGACATATCTGGTAGGATTGTAGTTTTAAAGGAACAGTGCGTAACATTTTGGGGGATCTATTAGCAGAAATTGAACATCTGTACATTAGTGTATAATCACCTGAAAATAAAAATTACAAACACTGGCTCTAGAGAGAGCCTTTCACGTTTTTACGTTACCTGAAGGCCACCGTAGTTCTCCGACACGCTTGTGTAACTGCAGTAACGTGAGCCGCAGAGTGTAAAACCGTGGTACCGCCAGCCGCCGTCTGACTTCCGTTGCTCCTAAAGTAGTGTTATTATGGTAAGGATGGACTCTGAGCGAGGCGAGCGGCGTTACCCAGGTTTAACGTTACCGCAGTCTTGGAAAGGGAGGAGTGAACGGAGGAGTTCTCAGTTGTTTGCAATCTACAACCACAACACTTGATGCTGTCAAATCCTACACACTGTATCTTTAATATGTGGGCACTTTGAAATCTCCCCTCAGAGTTTTCCTTTATATGTCAGCAGAAGTGATTTGAATGCTGTTGGAGGATGTAATTGAGTGAATTTTGTGCCAATATTTAAAATAATGATGTACAGTATGTGCATGATTGTTTTGTTGCAACATGACCTGAGTGTTAGACACACTACCAAATCTCACCACCAGAGAGAGCCAATAAGCTACATGTGCAGAGTCCATTATGGTCCATTTTGTATAAGATGGTCAAGAACGAGAAACTAGAGAGACTATTTATTCTTGGAAGCAGTTGAGTTCCCCCTCCAGTGATGTCATCTGCTCTTTGAAATGGTCAAAACGCTCATGTAGCCTACGCTGCGAGCAAGACCGGTCTTAACCTCTGAAACAAAACAACACGTCTTTTTTTACTGTAGAGATGAATTACATTGAACTTACTGAACCGCAAACTCTTTCACCATGGCAACCGTGCACAGAGAGCCGGCTGATAAACACAGACCTGTTGCCATCTCCCACGCAGTACACACACACATACACACACACACCGACACACACACACACACACACACACACACGCTGTGCTAGTTAATTGAAATATGACACATGGAAATGATGATTAATCGTGATAAATCACGTTGTCTTTGCAGAGACAGGAAGAAGAAGCCACTGAACTACACCCATCTGCTGTATAAAACAACATATACTACAGAATAATGGTGAATCTCTGTAATTATAATACATTCATTTTTATGTTCAGGTCTATCCCAGCAGGGGAGCCGGTTTGACTAAGTTGTACAATTAGCAGTTTCTCTCTAAAGTGTGTGATTATTCTTGAGCCTGTGATCTTCCTCGGAGACGTAGGAGTGCATATTTTAAGGCATAACAAGCCTCCAATTGTGTTTTTTTTCTTTTCTGATTTAGTCTGGAAGGATGTCAAAAAGCATTTAACTGTGTGGACAGTATGAGGACACACAAACATGATCAAAATGTGAATACTGTGCAAACTGTGAGTAGCACTCAGTGTTGATTCCCTCTATCCCCCCACCTCCACCCTCACCCGGCTCCCCTCCTGCAACGGGCTTCTCGACAACCCTTTGCTGTTAGATACTGCCGGGCTCGTCACCATGGCAGCAAATTCTCAATCATTTTCTCTCTGACATGTTTCTATGCGTGCACACACTCTCAAAACCTCACATATGCATTTAGCTGTTATGACGTGGGAGGGTTGTCCGTGAGTCCTTGAGTGTTCCCGGGTCCAGCTGGTCCGCATGTGAACAGAATTCATACGGCGTGCTGTGATGGGGAAGGAAGGGATGCTGTGCCGTGTATATAGCATACCACATTTTCACATGCAACCTGTTATAGGATATCATGTGCCGTTGGGATTTTTGCACCCAACCGTGTGTGTGTGTGTGTGTGTGTGTGTGCGTGTGTGCGTGTGTGTGTGAGTGTGTGTGTGTGTGTGTGTGAGTGTGTGCACACTGTGTGTTTCCTGATATATGAGTCACATTCCTAAACTTGACAGATACGCTTGCTTCTGTTCAGATGTACTCAGAACAAAGAGTCAATTTACTAATAATATCAGTGAATGTGATTTAGGACCTTGACTCACCGACAGCTGAAAACACACTCAAATATTTGTCAAATGGTCTCAGGACACTGTCAGTCTCTGTCTCAGTCTCACTATTGCGGCAAGGATGAGGTACAAGTACTTTAATTCTACGTTGTATTCTTAAAGGAACAGTGTTTAGCATTGTGGGGGATCTATTAGCAGAAATGGAATTTAATATTCATAACTATGTTTTCATTAGTGTATAATCACCTGAAACTGAGAATCGTTGTGTTTTCGTTAGCTAAAGGCCCTGAAACACCAAGCCAACGGTCGGCTGCGGACAGTTATGGGCCGTCTGTGACGTCCTAGATTTTTGGTATGTCCCACACCTTCGGCTCTAGTCTACCCGTGTTGAATCTGCGGCGGCGGCGGCGGCGGCGGCGGCGGCGGCGGCAGCGCCCGTCGGTGAGAGAAATCACTCTGCTTGGCGGTTCAGCTTAAACGAATCAGTGCACGAGAAGAGAAACGGAGGTGAGGAAAGCAAGCAAACAAGTAAATTCAAGAGGAAAAACACAGAAGGCTCTTCTCATTTTTCATCTTCATCTCATCTGATCATTCAAATACATGGATATTTTCACAACAACACGGCCATCTGGAATGAAGCTACAGTAAGTGGTGAGTGAGAGTGGTGTGAAAATGATCGGCAGACGACGCGTTTTTCCACACACGTATCATAACAACGGCTGGTATAGCCGCAGTCCTCTGTCTTCCGGTTTCCCTTTTTGAATGACTAATACAGACTACCGCGACCTGCTGGTGTTGAGAGTTAATTCATCTCACTTAGGTGCAGGACGTACTTGGTAGTTTGTCGCCAGCTGTAGTCTTTGTGGTGTGTTTGAGTGCAACTTTTTGGCCAAAACAAAGGCGACATGAGGTGACTCAAAGGTTCACCTTCGTCGCCGCTAGTTCTTTCATGTTGGGTTGTTGTGTCTGGGCCTTTAGAATGAACCCTTCATATCTACATAGGGAGCGGGTCCTCTTCACAGAGTCCGCCATGTTGCTCAAACCAAACACTGGCTGAAGAGAGAGCCTTGGCGTTTCTACGTTACCTGAGGGCCACCGTAATTCTCCGACACGCTTGTGAAAGTGCGTTAACGTGGGCCTCAGACAAAATATAATTATTATGGTAAGGATGGCTTCTTAGCGGCGTTACTACGGTTTTGCATTCAGCGGCTCGCGCTACCGCAGTCTTGGAAAGGGAGGAGTGAGCGGAGGGGTACTCAGTTGGTTGCAATCTGCAACCACACCGCTAGATGCCGCCAAATCCTACACACTGTCATTTTAAAATATGAGACACGCTCATTGTTATTTTTCAGTACAGATTTGCACTTTTACAAAAACATTTTGTTCATTCAGCAGAGCAATAAAAAAAACTACAGCATCATTCATGATACTGCATCTTCAGCCATGTTGCTAAATCAAAGCGCTAATGAGAAAGGATTTGAACACCAGACGTGACTTGAATTTTCACGTCCCCGGCAGTTGACGTCAGCTCGTGGAAAAACGAAGTGAAAAAAAACCAGAAAGGTGATACAGAGAAAGGAGAACTGAAAGAGTGAGGAGAGTGAGATGGGAGGATAAGGCAGAGCTGATTTTCTTTTCTCCAATAAAAGCGACAACCCCCCGGTGTTGCTATGGCGACCTCCTCTCTCTCCCTTCCTTTCAGCGAGCTACCACTTATCCTTGCTGCCTTTCAGTCAGCCGGGCATGTGGGTGTGTGTGCTTTTGTGTGTTGGCTCCTGAATGAATCAAGCAAATGAAGGGGAAAGCCATCAGAGAGCCAAGTCAAACTGTTTCACATATACACAATAATACACACATATACAGTATATATATACATATATATATACATATACACACACATATAAGCCCACAAGATGCAAAAATGCTTCATACTTTTTAGTTGACTAACTCCACAGTTCTTTTCTGTTCAATCTCTATTTTTTTCGCCTCACAGTATATTCTGCAGACTCTCTATCCGTTTTTTACTCTTTCACAACCAGTGAACGATTTCAGTTGATCTGATTTTCAGTTAACACACACCCACTCAAATACACACATATCCTCTCCACCGCTACTCTCTGTAAATGTGAACAAGTTTTTCAGTTTTTCTTTCATACTGCAAAAGTCTGTGTGATTCAGTCATTTTTCATCACTGACCAGAGGCTGTGTTTATATACTCATCTCTTCACTCTTCACAAGCACATCATTTAATAAGCTCTAAGTGCTAAAATAAAAAATGCATGTCTTCATGCACGTTTCTGGCAGCTGCCAGCATCGTTTGACCCAGTAAATACTCCGGATGTCAAGTCCCTTCAGACGGACTAAATGTTTAATCATGTTTAACGCACATCGAATAAAACTTTCATTGAAATTTGTCTTTTATTTAATAATTTCTGAATACTTTCGCAGCAATCAATACAGTAGAGTTGGGCAAAAAAAGGTGGTGGTTGAAGTGATAAAATAATTTAGTATTTATGCACATTTGGGGGTTTTATTGCACACCTCAGATACCTTCTGGAAAGGATGAATCCATAACACTTTTAATATTATTGCTGCTGAAAGCTTTACATTTACCTAATCAATTATTCTAGCTATAGCAAGATCTCATTCTCACATAAAACAAATATCCATATAGAGTGCTCCAGGGATGACATCTTTTTGTAGGCCAACCATGAAGTTAGCATCGCCCTGGTTTCCTCGACAAAAAGCCCATTAGATTGTGCCATTGGGTTTTTGATTATTACAGAAAATAAGCTCTGTGGCAAACACACGTTTATGATACTTACATGTTGTTTAGCAAGATAATTTCTACAAATGAACACCACTTTTATGATTTTTGAAGTATAAATGCAATCGCCAGAAGTAAAAGCTAACGTTAAGCAATAAACAAACTACACCACGGTCGCATGAGCGTGAGTATACACAATGAGGCTGTAAAGGCGGATGAGTCGGCGTGATGACGTCATGTCGTAGAACAAAAGGTTAAAATCTCTTCAGCTTGTGTTAACCACAGACCTTATGTCATCTAACTAAAAACCCATTCAAAAAACTCGTTGACTTTCAGACGAGAGAACAGGAAGTGATAAAATGCTAACACATTTCCGGGTTTCAGGACTCATTCCTGTAGCACTCTGTAGCATACTATATCCACTGTGATTTGACACATGCAGAGGAATCCACTACCATCCTTTTGTCCACCTGATGAATGGAAGTCCAATTTTGACTTTTAATTCTTTGAGCTCTGTTTTTGGTCTCCACTAACTCCTGAGGTAAATAAGTGGCTCTTAGTGGCAAAATGTTCAACACCATATTGTCATTAACTTTGTCTGCAGTTTGGTGCTGAGTAAATAACGCACAGTGGAGTTTAGAACTTTTTTCGCAGGATTCGGCCGCCCGCTGTGGCGCTAAACAACTCTGATGACAGGGGTGAGTCTGAACCAAAACAAAGAGCTGAAAGATGCTAGAGAGGCCAGGGGAACTTAAGAGTTTGCTTATAGTTCTCTGTGGGTTCGTCACTACAAGTGGTACGTTTCACATTTCATGTAGTCACTTGTTAATATAAAGATATTGATTATAGCAGCTTTAAAAAATAATTACATCAAGTTAAACATAGTAAAACAAACTTTAGCCCAGATTCTGTGTCGAGATCATTAAACTCACTACAAGCTGATTTAGAGGCCAATGTGAAGCACACTTCAGTCATATTATGCTGCATGACCTGCCCATCTCACCAATCATCACATCTCACTGCACTAATCTGACAGTCTGCTTTAAGTTTTCAAGTCACATTTACTCTCCACACTCACAAGTGCTTCTCTGCTTTAACTGTACTGCGAACCACCACTTCTATGGAGGATGGACCCTGCCAAAAATAAAAGAATAAATAAATAAATATATGACTCGATAAATAAATAAATATGTCATGAAATATAGCAAAAATAATATTAAGAATAAATGTAGCTGATAATTAGTTGATAACATGTGACATAAATTTGTATTAATTATCTTATTTATTTACTCTCCTGTTTAATTTTCCCTTTTATTTATTTATGTATTTATTTTTTTTAAACTAATTTATTCATTTGTTTTTGCATTTATTTTTACTTATTTATTTATTTTTAAATGTATGTATTTATTCATGCATTTATTTATTTGTTTCTGCACAATTTTCCCTTTGCATTTCACCCTTTATTTATTTCCCCAAACTTATTTATTTCTCTATTCTTTATACACTTCTTTACACATTTCTTTTTACTTTTATTTTTTTATGCATTGCTGCGTCATAATGCAAATGAGGGGGCTGTCACTCAAAATAAATAAATAAATAAATAAGTGCATAAATAAGAAATATCAATTTATGTCACATTTTATCGATGGCTACATTTATTTTTAATATCATTTTTTCTACATGTAATGACACATTTATTAATTTATCAAGTCATTTATCTACTTATTCATTTATTTTTTATTTTGGCAGGTTCTGTCCTTGAGTCTCCACCTGCCTTAAACACCATTTGTATGAAGTGTCTTCTACTGCCAAGGGACAGAGGATTACTTCCCATGCTGCATGCATGCTATTTATCATGTTACTGCTGTGCTGCTGCAGCCTGGAGCGATCCACAGAGTAGAGTTATATCTCCATCCCAGGACAGTCAAACTGTATTGCCTTCGGCGATTCCAATATAAAGCCAAAGTAATGGCATACGTTATTCCTTACAGAGCTACGGTGGTGGTCTGATTGAAAATATATGCATGCCACAGTAAGTCTGAGATCCACTCAACGCCTGCACACATACTGTACATACCAGACTAAATGAATTTTCTTTCATACACAAATTACCACCACCTGTCAATGTGGCATTATACAGAAGCTGTTAGGAGAGAGGTCAGAAAATACCGAGACCGTTGGAATCAGAGAAATTAAATAAACAACTAAAAATTAAGAGTCAATTCACATCAACAGTACCCACAGTAAAATACTTCTCTTGTATATCGTTTTATCTTTTGTGTCTGTTGTTGCTTGCTGGTCTGAACAAAAGGTTTAATTACTGTATCAGTTTCTACTCTTGGCTATTTTCCATATTATTTAATGATACAGACTTTTAGGTGAGATGAGATTGGAATAAGGCTCATTAAAACCTTATTGAATGCTGCAATGTCTGAGCTCATACATTTTTTTTAACTCATGCAATAAAGAATTGAGATCTGAAATGATGTGCACTGAAGGTTTGTATGATTTGGAGACAATTCCACATTGAAACTTGACAAAAATGAAATCATTCAACAAGTCTATTTAATGAAGAGATGAGACACAATTTAAGTCACACTGATTGAATTTAGAGACAATGTACAAGGTAAAGATAAAACTTTCATAATTTAATCTGTGCCTCTCCTGCTGCTTTGTAACCTTCGTAATCTACGACCTGGCATTGTAAACAGGTCTTTAATCTGCAGACGACGGCAGAAAAACTAAAATGCCAGCAGGAGCCAAAGAAAACTTCTCATCCAGAAAAATCACACACTGTAACTAACGCAAGAGGTTTTCCTTCGGCTCGCAAAACAGGAAAAGAGTATACGAGGGAGAGAGCGAGGCAGGCAACAGAAAGAGAGGAGGAGAGATGAGAGGGACAGAAGCTCTGCTGCAGAACACACCTCATCTCCATTTTAGCTGGCGGGAGAGGGAGAGAGAGAGAGAGAGATTCAGTCTGTGCCAATTTACTCTTCAGCTCCAGTGACAGAGAGAGGAGAGCTATAAGTGATATTTCCACAAACGTGTGACTGAGAGGGAGAAGAAGAAGAAGAAATAAAAGCATCCCGGTACGTGAGGCATTTGCAAAGAAAAGAGTGAGCAAATGAAGAAAGGAAGAAATGACAGAGAGAGAGATGTAGTCGGTGCTTCAGTTGCGGTAAGAAACCTGATAGAATTTTTTAAGCAAACAGGTCATTGCAGCACTCAAACAGACGTGCAGCTGTGGACGCATCATTCACTCTGACTGAAAGCAGTATTGATTCCAAGGTTTTGGTAGCAGGTGTGTGTTGGAAATGGAGAAGCTCGAGGGGTCTCTATTGTCAAACATCGTAAGTTTGTGTGTCTGTGTGCATGCTGGAACAGATTCAGCTGCAGGGCAAGTTTTTTTTTTGCATTATTATTATTATCATTATTGGATCTGCATCCAGCACCTGTGTCTCTGTCATACATCCCTCTCTCCTGCTCTCTAAATCCTCCCCCTCTCTCTCTCTCTCTCTCTCTCTCTCTAGTCCGCCCTGTTGCAGTGTCTCTCTGTGTCGTAGCTGCACAGCACAAACAAACCTTATACAATGGACCGTTTCATGCAAGCATGTATTTCTACTCCATACCTATTTTCTCCCTTTATCCAATTCGAAAATGTAAAAGCTTTTCTCTGGCTCTCGCTTTCAAAGCAAAGCCAAAAGGAGCCGAAGGAGAGGCGTGTTTGACTTCAACTTCTGCAGAAGCATTCTTGTCTGAAATGACACAGGCTTTTAATTCCTGTTTGTTTGGTTTTTTTTCACATCCCATAGGGGCTCTGAAAACTTTCAAGCTATTGACTTCCTGATAGTTGTCCATTAGAGACCAGCATCTAATCAATTATCCCTCACCTAATTATCTCAGTTAAATCTAGTATTGCACAGCACAAGCTATACTGCAGGGAACTGCTTTTGGAAAGTAAAATAGATCTTTAGTTTAGCGTAAAAGAAATCTTAAAAAGTTCTTTCTCTCTAGAAAGCAAAGGTTTGTGTGTCAGTGTGAGAGCCACTTCACTATATAATTGTATTAGCTAGCTTTCCTCGCTTGGCTCGAAGGTAAACAGGAACTTTCTTGTATACGTGTCATGTGAAGTGGAGGTTCACACTGAAATGACAAACTGCCAGGAAAGTCCTGCAAAGGGGATCAAATGAAAATCAATTTTGATGCATTTTGATGATTATTTTTTGTTTAATTGGTTGCCATCTATCTACATGCGGATACAGTAAGTAGTAGAGGTTTAGCTAATATGCATAGGTATTAAGTCTGTGGGAGGAAAACAGATGTATAAGAGAATAATGTTCTACATTGGAGGGGAAAAAAAGAAGAAACAAGAAAAACCTGTCCAACAGCAACACAGATAGATTATGTTTTGACCCTGAAGTTTCACTGCGTCTGTTGGGTTCAGCATGAATATGAAAGTCAAACAATCCAGAAGAAGAAGAAGAAGAAGAAGAAGTCTGGTATGCTGAGTAGAACAGCATCTTCTGAAAGATAATAATGCACAAATACATATCTGCGTAAGAGGTTCAGCTAGACTTGAATAGATATTTTTTTTAGTACTGTCAGTGGTCGGTTTTGTGAGAAGGAATCGTGCAAACTTTAGTGACTGTAATGGCCTTTAACTAATGCTGCAGCCAGTATGGACAGCATGCAAGACAACTGGTTCCCAACCTTTATGGCTTGTGGCTTCTCGTCAAGATCGAGACACAAGAGTGTCTTTTGTGGCTCCAGAGGGAGTCTGATAAATGGCTTCTGGGTCTGAAGATTACAAGTTTGAAAAATAAAACAATCTGGAGGTGTTAGAAAGCACTGAGCGTATTTACTTTTCATCTGCAGCACGCTCCTCGTCACTGTTTGAGGTCAGCAGCTCAAGTCTACATTAGCCGTTACTAGCAAAACACACTCGAATAGCAAACCGCGGCAGTCTGGTTGCATTGTTGGTAATATAAACGCCAGGATTTGACAAGGAAGAGGAATGCGTGGAATAAAAGGACGATATCTCTGCTTCAATTTTCATACTATTTTTTCCCCAAAACTGTCCATCGTGAGTCTGACAATGACCTTTGACCTTGACAGCATACACATTCTAAAGGCCGTGTCTAGAAGTTAATACGGAAATTGCAAAACTCGTGCAAGATGGTTAAGGTTAGGCATTGACCTCGAACAGTTAAGGTTAGGATAGGTTGTCGGGCAGCGAGTCCCCCAGTTTTTGCAAGCTTTCACAATTTGTGGGTTACCTTCTAACGAGCCATTATAAATGGGCCCCTAAGTATTCCCTGTTCCAATCGTTGTTAATGCAGAAGCTGACAGGAAGTAAACTCGGACCAAAGCTGTTGACCTAGCAACAGAATGGCAATGAAAAGGTCTATAGGAGTGCAACGCTAAGTCGTTGGAGTACTCTTTTATTAAGAAGCTTCACAAAATGGATGGACAAGTGGGATAAAATGAGATTTATGTTAATGTTGGTGCATATGCATACGTATAAATCAATGGGTAACAAATTCAGAATTTAGGAATTACTGCCAAATTACCCCAATATTTACCTCAAAATTAATCAAAAATTACTTTATTATAAACATTGTTTAGTAATTATATTCCGCTATTTCCCAACAACTGGTAATATATTTAACACATTTCCAGTAAAACAATACAAAGTTAATTGATATGCTTTATTTCCATGTCTGCTGATAAATAGATAATAATTAGCAAATAACTTATCTGAAATTTCTATAAAAAAAAACTCCCTGAATCATTACATTAACTACCAGGTTACATTTGTGTAGACAATAAGTCACACAATGTTGAGATTTGTGCCTGATCAGAAGTGTCTTCTATTAGTTTTGGTTTTCCACCTCCGATGAAGAGCAGCGCACAGACGCTTCTCAAGCCTACGGGCCCTATTTTAACCATTATATGCTATTTTAGCATATAATTATGAAATAATGTTTATAATAAAGTCATTTTTCGATGAATTTTGAGGTAAATATTGGCGTAATTCAGCAGTAATTCCAAAGAAATTTCAAATAGGTTACATGCTAATTATCATCTAATTACCATGAAATTTGCAGACCTGTAAAATGAAGTGTTACAAATCAATACATCAAACTGTGATTGACTCTTTCAGTTGAGCGTTTGCTAAAAACATTTATGGGAACTGGAGTTGAAAGCTAAAACTGTTTATAACAAAAGTGGAAACACTTTAACCCATGGCATGTGGGAATTTAGGTCAGTACAATTGAATCACTATTTCTATTTAGATCAATATATTCCTTATGTAACATAAAACTATTTCCTCAGCTGTCGACTGGAGAGTCGCTTCAGATTTTGGATTAAGGTCAGCGCAGCTTTGTCTTTTTGTTAGCATTACTCATCCTTGTATGGCCGGGGTATTGCGGTGGATAATGTGTTAGCTACTGTGCAGTCATCCTACACTTTCAAAGAAATCTGAGTCAGAGGAGTCAGGGGAGCAATAACGGCCACTAAGAGCAAAACTATTCATCCTATTTCTCCAGAGGGAAAAGATTGCGGAGAGCTGGGAAGGGACAGAGATATGAAAGTAGCTGCTGAGTCATGCGGATCTATTTCACACTCTTTTTCTGAAGAGTTGAACAAATTACAAGGCAGCACAAGTCCTTTGTATACACACACGTATCTCCACACAGTTCTGGTTTCCTGAAACCGCCAAAAACATGGAGAGCTTTTGAGAGCAAATGACAAAAACGAGGGACATCAAAATTAAATGATGAATCCATTATTGAGCAGGCTGCATATATGAGAAGAGGAGAGGATGCAGATGAAAGTGTATGGATGATAGAAGAGTAAGAGGAGCCCCAGGAGGTAACTGCTCCTCTGTTTTTAACTGTTACAGCTCAGAGCTCGGTAAAACATGCTAACAAAGTCCTGCACTTTGCGCTTCTCATACATTAAACCACATAGTTTTTGAATGCTTTTCTCTCCATCTCATTAACTGTTCTGATTCTTTCTCCTTCTTGTTTATGGAAAACTTGGCAAGCATCTCTCCAAACTTTCTCCTCATCCGCTAACAGACGTTACAGCCTGCGGAGCTGTACAGTACTTCCTGTTAGTCATGTATCATCACGCCAGCTGCCAGGATGGAAAAACTCCACAGCAAGTGTCAGGAAAGGTTAAAAGTTCATCTTGTGAAAACTTTAATTATAATCAAACAGAATTTCATCACAGAAAAATGGGCTGATGTTGTTGAGCCCATGGAGATTAATTAAAGAGGAAATACAGTTTTGCAGCTTCAGATGTGAAGTCACGTTTCCTCGGTCCAGTCAGGGTTGTTTCATCTGTGTTCTTATCAACAGATACACACAGCAAAACAAACTCCAAAGTAAATCTCAAAACATGAGACAGAGTGAGGCTGGGAGATTTGTTTCCATGGCAACTATGCAGTAAGCCTTCTCGGCGTGTGTGTGTGTGTGTGTGTGTGTGTGTGTGTCATGCATGATACCAGTATCGCATAATATAACTCTCTAGCGTGTCCCACAGAAGAAACTCATTTGGGAGACAACAGTAAAACGTCTCCCAATATCTACTCAATTACAAGTAAACTTTTACCATATACTGTAACTAGTGATAATCAGATTGTTGTTAATGCAACAATAGTAATGTAATTCAACCCATTAACAAGCTATTTGTGCACAAGATAATGCAGTCTTCAACTTGGTCTCTGCTCAATGTTAAAGCCTCTCTGTGAAGGATTTATTCATTTCTGACTTTAGGCAATTTTCCTTTATTAGATTGTCTAATGTCTCTATGACCAGGACGTATATGATCACAATAATTTGAAAGGTGACAATCACATAAGAATTATATACATATGGGCGTTAAAGGGATAGTTTGGGTGTTTTGAAGTGGGGTTGTATGAGGTACTTATCTTCAGTCAGTGTATTACCTAGGAGATGATGGTCAGCACCCAGTTTGGAGAAGCAGACAGGAGTTAGCGCACGGAAGCAAAACAATGTACTGCTGTGGACGGGGCCGGCAGCAAAACATATTTTAGCCACCTAAAAGAAAGTCTCACCTAAAAAAATCAATATCAGTTTAAGTGTACACTATATTTACAATATTTTCTGACGGGGGACTGAACTGAAAGTGAAACTTATCTAAACTGTTTTTGTCAGCGGAGTCTGGTGGCTTTGAAGAGAGCATAGAAAAGTTTCACTTTCAGTTCAGTTCCCCGTCTGAAAGGGCCGTCTGACGGCAAGATAAAGCGGTGAAAATATTCTAAATATAACATACATTTAAAGTGAAATTGATTTTTTCAGGTGAGCCTTTCTTTAAGGTGCCTAAAATATGTTTTGCTGCCGTCATCTCCTGTCAGATGACACTGACTATAGATATGTACCTCATACAACCCTACTTCAAAAACACCTGAACTATCCTTTTAATATACAAGAACTAGCACGTAATCCTTAAGCCTGTACAGTTATACTTTATTGTTTAAAATATATCCTGACCTCCATCTACTATTTAAATGAAAACAGAACAGACAGGTTGATACCTGTTACTTTGACTCTACAGGTCAGCTGATTACTGGAATGATCTCAATGCTGCCAAACGTCTGCGATCAGTTAATGTGATGGTGTTGTACCATGCTCTGGATAAAAGAGCCTGCCAAATGCTCTAAATGTAAATACTGATGTAACTGGTGTGTTTGCGTGTGTCTCTCCATGTGTGTGTGTGTGTGTGTGTGTGTGTGTGTTTGTTTGTTCCGGCAGCAGCTACATTCACACAGTCTTTCCCATAACAGCCTTAAATACAGATAACAGATATGATAATATAAAAGATCCTTGGGGTCTTTTTAACTGTTACATAATAAATAACATTTGTGGGACGCTATGTTCTAACACTGAACACTGAATGTGAAGCGCTGACATGAAATATTTAAGTGCAACATGATTTCATCACTCCTGCATGTTTACCTATTCTGCCATAGGCTGAAAGAAACACTGGAGATCACAGCAGAGCGCTGTTATTCTCTCTTTCTCTTCAACCCAGATTGTCTTTCTTTCTTTCTTTCTTTCTTTCAGTTTTGATCTTCATTTGTTTGTCATTACTCTGTCTAAATGTGCAACTACAGTTGAGGCATGATCTCCTTTGGAAAACAGAGATTCCCCTCTGCATGTTTTTTGGTTTTTCAGCCTTTTGTCTCCGTGCTCATCCACCTTCTCTTCTCGGCTGCAGAGCATTTCTGCAAACTACATCCTTGAAAACTCCATGTAACCTTGCTAATACATCTATTGCATTTCAAATTAACACAGATTTGGTTTAGAGTGGGAACTGATGGGGTATAATGCTTAAAAATGTGTTTAAGTGACACCTTCTGTTTTAACATCCTGTAGAAAACAGCAGATTTTAGGTCATTTTCATTTCTCTCTGAATCTCTTTTTCTTCTTGTGTTTCTGTCAAAACAGTGAGGAGCCGCCACGCTGGGAGCCACAAGTCCTCCACCTGTGGCCAGAATGTGAGATCGATGGTGTGACAACAAAGGCCGTCGTCAAGCTACACCCGTTGTGAAGTCGCTGTTCTACCGCTGCAAACAAAGTTAAACATAGAAACGCTCTTTGACTACAGAGTGAACATAAACATTTCAGTTTTTGAAGCCGCTCTAGAACGCTGTCAACAATATAATCGCTCTTTAATCGGTTTACATTTTACCATCTGGCCTACCTTTCACAGTTTACACACCTTGAAACTGTCAGTAACAGACTTTCACACACATTTCTGGCCCAAATGATTCATCTCACATCCTCATAACAAACTCTTCCTCCACCTGAATCAGCTCCTGTGACCTGTGAGGATTATGAGGCCGACTTTGGTGTTTCTACAGTCGCAGTGTCTCCTGTGTGTGTTAGTTGGCGTGTGTGTGCCCGGCATTGTGGGCTCGCTACCTCACGCGCTACCATGGCACGTCTCCTGCCCGGTGCGGTGTGTGTGTCAGATCAAGCCGTGGTTCTCCCCTGACTCCGTCTACCATGAAGCTCCCACCGTGGACTGCAACGACCTGCTCCTGACTAAGCTCCCCTTACCCATACCCCCGAACACGCACACCCTGCGCCTGCAGAGCAACCTTCTGTCTGAGCTCAACACCGCGGTGCTGCACGGACTCGCCAACCTCACCGACCTTGACCTTTCCCAGAACCGCTTCAGCCG
This sequence comes from Sebastes umbrosus, assembly GCF_015220745.1. NCBI lineage: Eukaryota > Metazoa > Chordata > Actinopteri > Perciformes > Sebastidae > Sebastes > Sebastes umbrosus. The sequence continues at coordinate 29,865,422 of NC_051269.1, read as the reverse complement.
TGTCAGGACAATAACTCAGAGCTCCTCCCTGCCCTCTCTGCTGTCTCTACACCTGGAGGAAAACCATCTGAGTCACCTCCCTGAGGCCTCCTTCTCCTCACTGCCAGCTCTGCAGGAGCTCTTCCTCAGCCACAACAACTTGCACTCGATAGCACCCGGAGCCTTCATTGGTCTGGATTCCCTCCTGCGTCTGCACATCAACAACAACAGACTCACCACTGTTGACCCTCGGTGGTTCAGAGCTTTGCCTCGCTTGGAAGTTCTCATGCTTGGGGGAAACCCTGTGGAGGCCCTGCCTGAGCGGGGCTTCGTGGCCCTGATATCCCTGCGGAGTCTTGTCCTTGGTGGCATGGGTCTGAGAGGCTTGGCTGAAAAAGCACTGGAAGGGTTGGAAGAACTAGAGAGCCTCTCCTTCTACGATAACCTGCTGACAAAGGTCCCCACTCAGGCCCTGATGAGAGTGCCGGGTCTAAAGTTCCTCGACCTCAACAAGAACCGCATCAAACTCATCGAGACGGGAGACTTCCGAGACATGGTCCACCTGAAGGAGCTCGGCCTGAACAACATGGAGGAGCTGGTGTCCATTGAGAGAGCCGCCCTGGACAACCTGCCAGAGCTCACAAAGCTTGAGATCACCAACAACCCGCGACTGTCCTACATCCATCCGCAGGCTTTCCTCCAGCTGAGCCGGCTGGAGAGTCTGATGCTCAACTCCAACTCTCTGAGCGCTCTGCACCAGCACATCATGCTCTCCCTTCCGAGCCTCCAGGAGGTCAGCTTGCACTCCAACCCGCTGCGATGCGACTGCCTGTTTCACTGGGCCGCTGAAGACCGCTCTCACCATCACATTAAAGACACCAAAAAACAAACACCTCGGACGGTGCGTTTCATCCAACCCCAGGCCACGCTGTGCTCTGAACCCCCGGAGCTGAGAGCTCGCAGGGTGAGAGAGGTATCCTCCAGGGAGATGTCAGCTTCGTGTCTCCCCATGATCCCTACCAGCTCCCTCCCTTCCTACGTCGGGGTCAGAGAAGGAGGAAAACTGGTCTTGCACTGCCGAGCTCTTGCGGATCCACAGCCTGAGCTGTACTGGGTGACTCCCTCTGGGCTGAGACTTGGTCCTGCGCCGAGCCATGCATCCAAAGGATTACTGGCACCGGCTTCCTGCCACAGCCCGATAGCCTCTGAGGGATTCAACCACACATCCGTCTCCAGCCAGCCTCAAGATGATACTCCCTGTAACCCCTCCAAACACTACCGGCTACTGCCCGAGGGAACTCTGGAAATGAACAAGGTCACCCCCACCGAGGCAGGATTGTATACCTGTGTGGCTGAGAACGCTCTGGGAGCAGACACACGCAGCGTTACTGTGGGTGTGCATGGCAGAGAAAAGAAAAGAAAGAAGGGGATGGCTGCTAATATGAGGGGATATCAGTTATTCAGAGCGGACGCCAGGTTGGAGGTGAGGGAGGTCGGAGAACACTACGCTATCTTGTCCTGGCAGAGCGGACGCAACCTCCCTTCGACTCGCCTATCCTGGCAAGCCATGTACTCAAACGCACACACGCCCACATACACCACACGCATCCTGGCCGGCACTCAGAGCTTCAACCTGACCCACCTGCAGGCAGAGACATTTTACAGAGTGTGTCTACATTTAGGGATCAGCGAGGGCACCAAGCGGGCCAGCAGGAGATCAAGAGAGAGCAGAAAGCCTCAATGCGTTTCACTCAGGACGAAAGACATCCCGGAGCCTCAGCCCGGCCTGCAGCTGAGCCCAGAGCTGACCTCCACAGCAGTCACACTACTGCTCCTCGCACTCATACTGCTGCTGCTGGCAGGGCAGAGCTGGGACAACGAGCCCGGCGGCGATGGGGAAGGAAAGCACCACAGCACCATCCTCCAGGAAATCAAAAGTCCTAAAGCTCTGATCATCAATGAAAAGACAGACGGTGGCAACGCACATTAGCCAGAGCGGAGTGAGGAACTGCTGAGGTAGTTATGTTTGTGCACATTCAAATCCAGACAGAAAACACTGACACACACACATATACAGAATGTCAAATATACACTTTGTGAACCACAGCTAGAAGAGGGGAGTTATAGATCGGAGCAGTGGTGTAGAAAGAGATTTGTATTTATTTTATATACCGTATAAAGTATATATTGACATTGTTTCCGTGTTAAGATGTATTGTAAAGAATGCCTAAACCCTAACCAGGGGAATAAAAGTGGACAATCATACTCCTGCAACACAGCGAGTGAGCGCAAGAGAAACAAATGAGCTGCCGACGACCGCCGGACTGAAACTAAAGACAATGATTCAATCCAGGGGCAGATATGTGCAGAGGAGAGCGGCTCAGACCTCCAGGGTATTTGTCATGTTTCCTGTCTACATGTTCCACAGACTGAACCAAGCAGATGAAACTCTGTCTTGAGACTGATACTGAATGAAACTCCTGCATTGATGTAAACAACCCTTTTGCTTATAGCTTTCAGTACCTTGGACTGGGTTGTCCATCTTGCAGTACAGTATACTCATCCTGATTCCCCCGCCTAACGCCCCACATCCTCTCTCAGCATAAAAGTGATCTAAAAGTGATTGTGTTAAATTCTATTTTGAGCTATTATACAATAAAATCTTTTTAATTTACTCACTTTTACGGTCTATTTCTGTTTTCTTTGCCACAAACATGGTGTAAACGTAGCAGGACAGACCTTAAACCAAACTCTCTGCATAAAAGTCACACATTAGGGATTCATCTGCAGCTCCCAGCTCATCTGTATGCAGATGGCGTTGCTCCACAGTAGGAATAAGTATGATAATAGCTCAGGACATCTGACACCTACTCAGTAAACACAAGACGCAGTGTGTCCCCTGCTGGATAAGACCTGGAACTGAGCCGAGGCTTCAGCCAGGTGAAAGAAGAGTCAAATCAAGTTATTATCTTCCAAAGTGTTTCCTCGCTGAGCTGTAGGACAGGGAATGTGGTCCTAAAATGATTATGATAATACAAATATCACTTGATTTGTCTAACTCAGACTGATGAAGCCTCCTAATAACTTCAGCTCAACTTGATTTACACAATTACAGAAACTTACTATATATTATGTTAAAGCTGCAGTGGGTAGAACTGGAGCAAATGTGATTAAAAAAAGTTATATTTATAAAGCGGTCACTATATCCTGACAGTAGTGCATGAGACAGATAATCTGAAAAGAAATAATGTGCCTCTGTGTCCTCCGATGTTCACAGACCGGAGGAAAACAACCAATCAGAGACGAGCTGGAGCCTGCTGCCTCCGAGCGGCTGTCAATCACTCGCAAACTCCGATCAAACTGTCAAACTAGGCAGCGCTGATCAACAATATTCTGTTACTTTAATGCCTATTTCTCTCCTCAAATGTTTTCAGAAACATCTTGTAGTGTACTGTTTAGCTGTAAAATGAGAAAGTTTGTGACCCGGCAGCCATGTTGAGATCAGTTGAGGAAATACCAAGCACCGCCCACCAGTTGGAGCAAACTTTCTCATTTTACAGCTAAACAGTACACTACGAGATGATTCTGAAAACATTTGAGGAGAGAAATAGGTGTTACAGTAACAGAATATTGATTCATATTTGATCAGCGCTGCCTAGTTTGACCGTTTGATCGGAGTTTGCGAGTGATCGACAGCTGCCTCTGTTGAATGAACAGCCAATAGGAACGCTCTCTCTCTCTGAAATAACCTGTGATTGGCCAAAGTCTCCCGTCACGGGCTAGATGTTTTAAAGCCTGAAAACAGAGCCATGAGGAGGTGCAGAAGTCTAGTTTTCTCTCAGAACACTTGAATTACAATATGCTGAAAGGTTATTATGGAATTTTTTGCCAAATGATGCCAAAAACATTCTGCCTACTGAAGCTTTAAGAAAGAAAAGGAAAAAAATATTAATTTAGAAATAGAAATAGAAGATACATTAATGTCTGTTTTTCACGTACAAAAGGCTTTTCTTTGGTTCACATGCGCAAAAACTGCTATCAAAAGGGTACATTAAAACGCAACATATCAAATCCAGACAGGACACATTAAAAAACATTCACATAAAAATACACCAATAGAAGCTACATTAAAAAGGAGCACCAGGTAGTCAGTGGTGAGGACTGAATGAAGGTTAAATAAATAGACATAAAGTGCTGTGTGCTGAGGTCGCAGGCTGGCTTCAGAAAGTGGCTCTCCTCGCAGATTAAGATACTTTATAGCGACAGGGACAAATTATTTTTATAGATGTTTTCTTTGCACAGGGCGCTCTGTACCTTTGCCCTGACGGCAGTAGCTGGAAGTGGTGATTTAAGGGATGGCTGTGGTCATCTAACATTTTTCCACTTTAGCGTACTTACTGCTTTGCTGCGGTGAAGGGACAGTGAGGCCTATTTGTTGCCTGTAATTGTACTGCCCAGTTTGACTACTTTGGAAAGCTTTTTCTTGCTTTTGACACTGCGGTGTTCCAACCAGGACACAATGTTAAAAGTGAGTCTTTAGGGATTGGTATACTCGGTCTAAAGTGCACTGGCTGACCTCAAAACTCCGTAGCTTGTGCAGCACAAAAAGTCTTTTCTGCGCTTTTTTGTAAATGCATTCAGCGATAATCTGTAAAGGTAAAAGATTGGTCGAACTAAATTACCCTTTAAAGGTACTGAGTGTCCTTATTATCAGTTTGCACAACTGATACAAGCTGGCTGCACTGGAGCTGTTGTGGGTCAGAGGAGTGAAATGAATTGTAATTGTTGGTTTATTCATCTTTTAGCTTTATAATCCCTACAACCTACAGTCACAGTCTGTGATCACAGGAACACAAGAGTCATAAGGAACCTGCTGCTATCACGCTCTAACTGATTGACAGGATACTGTAGGACACGTAGTCCAACACTGAACTAGTAAATGTTATTTTAAGTGGTCAAAAGTAACTCAGTACATTTACTTAAGTGCTGAATTTAAATACATTTTTGTACTTAGGGCAATATATATCATCAAAACAATGTAAAAATGTCTATCATATATATTTTTCTATATCATTTCTATCGCGATATAGGCTAGGCCAATACTTATCTCTTTTTTCTCTATATTTTCACTTAAAACTGTTGTGTTCATTTTGCACTCAAGTTCTTAAAATTAGAAAATATTCAGTACTTTTCATTCGTCAAGTATTTAATCCACACAGGAGTATAAAAAAATAGGCTTTAGCATGTGGTTATTTCATATAGACAATTTATTTATTTATTGAATTACCAGAAAACAGGCTATATCGTGATATATATTATTATCGAGATATGAAATGACCTATATCGGGATAGAAGATTTAGACCATATCGCCCAGCCTTACTTGTACTTAAAGGGACTGTTGGTAACTTTGTAAGCGTATAAATGTAGCGGGTCGGCACACATGCGCGCTCGCATATTCGCGTTCGCGTGTAGCCGCTGTACCCTCCTCCTCTGCCTGCTCGCCTTCACTCAGACAGCGCGCGCGTTCTCGCTCAGCTCGCTCCACCTCTAGACGTGAACGCGCGCTCACTACACACTGCAGAGTTAGTTTAGCTCTGAGAATATCTAGTGAATGCAAAGGGGACGTTTGTGCAGAAATAACTGCTGCAGCTCCTCCAGACCAACAGAGGTTTTCCGTGTCTTGTGAAGTGACAGAGCTCTGCAGGGAGTTACGTTGTCTTCTCGTTACCGACCGGGTGCCGGTGTCTCCTCTGCTCTCTCCAGCTGCGGGCGGAGAGAGCAGTGAGACACGCTGCAGAGCCCCGCTGCCTCAGCCTGCACTTAGGCAGGAAAAGCCAACACTAGGGTCAGATCTAAATCATGTTCATGGAGAGACCTTCGTCTGGTCAGCTAACATTACTGCCAAGCAGCTGAAATATAGAGTGATATTGTGGTTTTAGCTGACGTGTGTCGCCTCACTGTTTTGAGCGATGCTCGTTCAGGTATATTTAGAGCGAGCAAGCGCGAGCCCGACGCTGACTTTCGTTGATTTCACAGCCACAGGTGTCGCTGTTAAGAAGCATTTCTGAAAGTTACAAATAGTCCCTTTAAGTGAGCTTATGAATATGGGATATATAGCTTTAACCTCCAGAAAAAAAATACCAAATGTAGATAAAAAAAATAGCTTCAACTTTGCCAGCTACAACACTAAAATACTACTTTACAACAATCAACATATGAGATAGATGTGATGACAGGGGCTCTATGCTTACATTTGTGATGTGTTTGGCTGCTAATATTTCTGTACCTTTACTGAAATAAACTGAATGAATTCTGAACTTTTACTTTCCATTTTAGTTTAAGGGGTCCTGAGTTTTCTTCTAAATGAACAAAAGTTATATTTACATTCATGTTTTACTCACCAAAATGCATTGTGTGAAATCCATGAGCTCTAAACCAATATGCTGAATTAATTCTGTCCTCATAACACAGTTTTAAAGCTGATTTTTAAAGTATTTGTTTAAATCCAGCATTGTTTACATCCATGTTTACTAGCAGCATGCAGTCTTCTTCTTCTTCTCTGCCTTTACTGGCACGGTGCTGCACATGTTGGTGTGTTACCTCCACCTGCAGATCAGTGGGATAGTGCGACATCACCGGTCGGACTGTGTATTGTATCAGCAGAGAGCGCGTGCGTGCATGCGTGTGATCGTGCGCGTGCCCGAGATGAGCAATAAACGGGGACGCGCATAGAGAAACAGCTCCACTAGAGGATATAACACACCACAGGGAAACTTTATGGAAAATATCTGAATAATTGTAACACTACACTGTCAAACGTTTTTTATTTTTTATATTATAAGCACTGCAGTAAAACTGTCCATACTTTCATTCTTTGAGAAACACAAATCCTGATTTCAGTTATATATATGAATATATTTTAACCCTCTGAGACCCAAAATAGACCAATTTTTGTCCTTTTTAGGGGCACAGGGGGTCTTTAAAGGGAGATAGCAGGTCAACTGTAGATGACACATAGAGGTGGTGTACATCATCTGAAAGCTGGGAACCTGGAGATTAATTTAAGATGCAGCTCAGCACTGTGTGACAAGTTGTCATAAATCACAAATAAACATGGAATTACTAATTGATTATTCAAAAGGAATAGTAAAGTGTATAAGGGCTTAGAACATTATGATAGAAGTATATGATGGCCGTTCCCATGCTCACTTGTGTTTGGGTTGATATTTGTTACACAGATTTGGTGCTAAATTTAACTATTTTTTACCACTGGAGAATTAATAAAAATGATCAATAATCCCTCCAAAATACCACATTAAGACACCAAGACCTTGAGGAACACCATAGAAAAAGCCATGCTGTGATTTGGGATCAAAAACTTTTGACATTTGGAGATTTCTGCAAGAATTGCATTTTTCGGTGATTGGATGGCGAGCACTTCTGTTCTGGAAACTGCTCAGAAACACCCTTATTGTCAATCCAGCTAGGAAAGCCATCCATCCCCTGAATGCCCTAGGTCTTTAGTTTATGGTTATAAAGTTTCATGAGGCTGTGATTATCCTAGAGGTCACCACAGGTTATTTTATACAGGGAGGTCAAATTTTAAAAAATGGTCTCACTACAATGAAATGGCTACTATTGGGACTAATATCATCACACATGAATACAATTGGGCTCATTGGATCCACAAGAGTCTCAGCTTTACAGAGATACCTAATTTATGTCAGTCCAAGACTGTTTATGGATCCCAGTATGCAGAAATATTCAAATACATCATTTTAGAATAGGTGAAAATAACACATTTATACTGCATAAAAGAAACTGCATGGTTTTTGCCCCAAGCTGCATGTGATTATCATAGAGTGGGCATGTCTGTAAAGGGGAGACTCGTGGGTACCCATAGAACCCATTTTCATTCACATATCTTGAGGTCAGAGGTCAAGGGACCCCTTTGAAAATGGCCATGCCAGTTTTTCCTTGTTAAAATTTAGCCCAACTTTGGAGCGTTATTTAGCCTCCTTCCCGACATGGTAGCATGACATGGTTGGCACCATGCCTCTGAAAGACAGTTAAGTCAGTCGGGTCTCAGGGGGTTCATTTATGTGGTTAATTAAATCCAGGTTTAATCAAAAAGGTAGAAACGGAAAATCACTGGCCAGTAAAAACACACTTTGAACAGTAGTTAGACTCTGTATTTATTCACACAAAACATAATACATTTTCTTCAATAAGGCAACACAATACTGTATATACATACAATGATCTATATGTATACCATATTTAGATTTGATGTTGTTATTTCTCATCTAACAACATGTCATTCTTTACTATCACTAGCAAGTGTAAATAAATAGTTTAGCAAGTCATGTAAAAGAGTCATACTGTTAGTACATCCAATGCAACAATCCTTTACTCGCTGTGGTACTTCGTGGTTACTTATATATTTTAGCTGCAGTTCAATGACTCACTGGATTATAAAATAACATTTTTTAAGCAGTTAAAGGGGCCCTGTGGAGTTTTCTTGTAAACAAACAAAATGTTTATATTCAGTGTTGCTCACTAAAACACATTGTGTGTCCTTAAGGTCTAACAAACGTGTCATAAAAGCTAATTTTTTTAAGCATTTTAAATCCAGTATTGTTTACATCCATGTTTAATAGCTTGCAGAATTCTTCTACCCTGCCTTTTCTGGTGCATTGCTGCATTTTTTGGTGAATTCCCGCCACCTGTTGGTCAGTGGAGTAGTGTGATGTGAAACCATTGGTAGAAATGTGTACCGCATGTGCATCCTCGTTTGCGTGCACGAGACAAACTAAACGGGGACCCACTCCGAGAAAAGCAGCTCCACAGCACCACTAAAGGTCTGAAACTCCACAGGGAACCTTTACAACCTCCAACATCAGTTAAAAACCAAACAGCAAAAACATTATTTGAAAAAATTTCAAATATTCCTTTTTCACAAACAGCATCAACAATAATGGCAATTTTCATTATTCCCATTAGCATTATAAGATACATTAACACTGACATCATCGTTAGGTGCTGAAGTGGGTGTCATTCCTAAACAATATGAGGTGCTTGTAGTGTGAAAACACGGTTGTGACCATAGACTGTATAAAAAGATGGACGACATGACGGCTCCCTAAAGTGAAGCCAAAACATCTGGATCGCCCCCTGGTGGCTGGTTGCAGTATAGGTAATAAATCCCGCCCCCTCTATGTTAACGGATGGAACGTGGGCCAAACTAAAAAGTCAAAATACGTCAAATACATTTTTCCCAAAGATGGTTTCTGTCATTTTAGGTAGTTCTTATCACGCTGGTGTAGGTTCAAGTGTTAATTTTTCTGATAAGTTTGGTTTTTATTAGTTATTTGATGCTATAAAAAGTGGTTGAGACGTCATGATTGGCTGCTGTGAGTCTTTCTCGCTAACAAGCTCGCGATTATTTCGGGCGAGTGACCGCAAATCACTCACTGCGCAGACTCTCGCTCCAAGGATATTTTGGCTTCATTTCTGTACAGTGGGAGGAAGCGTAGACGCGTCATCCATTTTTATATACAGTCTATGGTTGTGACTTTAAAAAAATATGAAGACCAAAAACATTTTGGTCATGTCCTTCCACAGTAAATGAGCGTGCTGAATGTACCGTACAGAGCGACGCAAAGTAAAAATGCTGTTAGTTCGATACCCATTCTCTTCACAGCTGATAAGATTGTACAATCATTTACAAAAATATAATTCTATTCTGCATTAACAAGTGACAGTAGTGATTAATACATTAAGTGACGTGAATAAAATACACAAACCAAAGACACTATGGAAATAAGAAAACGACATCAAGCAAAAGCACTAAAATTAATCTCACTGTATACAAAGCACAGAATACTGTCTGCTCATATGATACATGAGCAGCACTAGATGTCTCCGATGCCCACACAGCCATGTGTCACTCAGCTGTTTCTGACCTGCTTCCAATCATTTGAGGGTCGAGCTTCTAAAACAGGTCAACAGATCTGCTCTATGGTCCCGTTCGCCTGAATAGTGTGACAAAAAAGTCTAAAATCAAGCCTCAAAACTGCTGATTCATTCAAACACAAGGGGCATCAAACACTCTTGGGATGTCACGTAAGTTTGTTCAACCGAAAATAAACATCACTGTAACGTCACTATAATCTTTACAAATATGGTAACACTATATTTGAACCTAAACGTGGTGTAATTTAGCATTTATAAGCAGTATATAAACAATTTACTATAATGTAGTTGTAGCAGAAATGAGGAGAATTTTAAGTTTGTATTAATGTCTTTGTTAACAACTATTACTCCTCCTATGAAGCATTCAGAACTGGTGAATTAACAGTTAATCAGTGTTTAATAACACAGTAGTTGTAATAATACTTAGTCATATTTTCAGTAATTTTATATACACCTTTAAATAGTTTTAATCCTGCTGTACATAGGGCTGGACGATATGGTCAAAATCTTGAAAATATATCATATCTCCATATATAACATGATATAGCATGTTTACCTGGGTTCAATAAATAAACAGTCTCCATGAAATAACCACATGTTAATACCTATTTTTGAATACTCCTGTGTGAATTAAATACTTGACAAATGAAAAGTATCATCAAGATTATTTTCCAATTTAATTAAGAACTTTAGTGCAAAATGAACATAACAGTTTCAAGTTAAATTATGGAGAAAAAATAAATAAATATTTCCATATATACTCCGTTTGTTAATCACATTGAACTGAGTGGTGATGTAAAGTGTGATGTAAAAACAAAACCGCAGTATTCAAATGTTATTCCCTCAAAATATTTCACATCAGATATCCAGATAAATTAGTTTGAGCTTGTTATTATCAATTTAGACAACGTAATTGTGTATCACGATATCTCGATATATTATTTCATCATGATACAATTACATTTAAAGACAATCAATTATATTGAATTATCGCCCAGCTCTAGCTGTACATGTATACAGTCCATGTAAACAGTTAAATGATTTATAACACACTGTAAAGTTGTTATACTGTAAGCCAATATACAGCATGACGAATTGTTAACTATTGAAGATATATGATTATATATTATTTTAACTGTTTTACTGTTATCAAATATTAATTAACTGTTCATCCATCAGTAATGAACGCTTCGTAGGAGGCGTCATAGTAACACACAATGTGTTAGAAACCATTCATGTACTGCTTATAATATGTACTTTGGCTGATAAGGCAATGCTGTGACTATGATTCAACAAAAAAAGGGTCATTCATGTATTTTAATGTGTTGGATGTCGGAGCTTTGACCCTGTCTTCCATGAGCCTCACGCTCATAATATCATAATATATTCCTCCTTACATCGCTCAACATAAACGACTTACACTGAACCTCAAAATCTGCACACACACAAATACACACTCACAGACACATAAAGTAGGCAATGGTATCTTCACACCACGTACTTGAACAATTTCAGCTCAATGGGATCCGTCTACTCACAACGTTTAACAGGCTATGTGTTAGTCTGAGGAGAGAAGTGAGTCAAGCGATCTAAAGCAGCATGAATGTTGAGTAAACAGAAGCTGTAAGAAGGTATATGCTGACAACAACACTTTTGTGCAGCTGAAACGAATATCGAGTATCAACTGATTATTTGATGGACAGAAAATTAATCTGCAAACATGTTGAGAAACACTTAATCCTTTCAAGCAAAAACCTCAAAGCTTCTCAGATAAGACTATTTGCTGTTTTTCTTTTGTCTTCCGTAATAGCAAACTGAATTTTATGTTCACTTGAGAACTTCTCTTCTGGGGAATTATGGTGAGTATTTCCCACTAATTTATGTTGTTTCACAGATCAAATGATCAATTCATGAAATTCATGAAAACAACGTCCTCGTACGACGGTTCGTATGACATCTTATGAAAAGTTATTCCTCATTTTTCCTGCGTTTTCCTACGAATGTCCAGCAACACATCAATATCCGCTCGTTACATGCATACAGTCTTTTCAAAAATAAACTTCTGTCTTCACTTGGTTAGGTTTAGTAAAAGATTGTGGTTTGGGTTAAAATAACTACAAAAGTGCCGCAACTAATGTATGGAAGTTACGTGACAAATAAACCAACGTTAACTTCTGGTTTCACACTGGGTACAAACACCGGTCTCCTGGGCAAAAGTCTGGTGTTTTTTGACAGACCCATCCAACCCGATCTCCTCCCTACGCGCCTCTTGATACTTCCTGGTTCACGATTACGTGGATTACATACAAATTGATTTTGTGGGACATATACGGATTACAGTGCATTACTTTTCGTAGGTATAGATATGAACGGTGCCTGACAGCAGCCTAATGAAAATAATTGTTAGTTGCAGCCCTAGGCTTCTGTGTCCCAATAAAAACATGATAAAAGTAACAGATATTATAATAACACCTTATCTCCCTCTGCTTTAAAACAAGTTGATTTTTTTTTAAAATTGCGTTTCTATCTCTCTTTATCACTGAATTTCAACAAGTTTCTTTTTCAATACTGAACTGCTGGTCAAATATCTTCACATTAACGAGACCTCGATGGGCAGCAAAACAGTGTACCGATTAGGGAGACCGTCCTTCCACCAGATGTTTTCGACTATCCCTCCTACTGAAGTGACCTTGAGCAAGACCCTGGCTGTGTGAGTGTGTAAACTCTCGGCCCACTCACTCTACCCTGTGTGACGTTTCATCGTACGTCCGTCATGTGGAGGGACAGACCTGAAACTGGAATGGCAGCCACTTCATCTTCTGTTGCCATGGAGACCGTACGCATGGCTTGACTGACCGGTAATGCCACAATTTGAGAGAAATATACTTGATTAAAGACTAATTTGCAGATTTGTGCAGCTTGTCATCCATATTTTCCCATCAGACGCAGTATTCCTTCACTTTATAGGCAGGTTTATATCTTTTAAATAGTAAATAAAGAGTGGGGAGATGTTGCCTGGAGACTGCACTGATAAATGAGATTCACTCACTGAATCCCTACCAGCACCAGGAGAAACTGCTCGGTAGTGGACCCTGACTTCTGAACTCTCTGTGAAGCTATAAACACATTCCTCCTGTTTAACCATACAGCCTCACAAACACGGATGGAGAGAAGTCTCCTGGGCTCTGAAATGTTAAAAAAGTAACCTTTTACATCTGCGGCTAAATTCATCAAAAGATGCTCATCCTTGACAAACACACACATGCACTGTAAACACACACACACACACACATCTCAGCTGTAGTTGTAGGTGAAGTTATACGAGCTAGGCTCCTTCGGCACGGGGGGCGGGGCCTCTGGGATGGTGATGTTCTCAAGGTCGAGGAGGCGGAGCTTCATCTCCATGCTGATGAGGGTATCTAGGTCACTGCGCGTCAGGTCGCTGCCCATCTCTCTGCCCAGCAGCGCACACAGCCCGTCAGTCCAGATGCAGTACTGCTCCGAAAAACATCACACAGAGGAACATACGTGAAGGCTGAGAACAGTGCGTCATTATGGCGCTATGTACGGGAGGATAGCCAACAAGTTGTAGGTTAGTTAGTTTATTTGAACATCCAAATTCATGCATGGACTATGGGGGTTGCCCGGACATGGACAGACAACGAGGGACCCAAGGGACAGCAGCCGGGAAACCACGCCCAGAAGCACCAGGGACAGAGCGACAGGGGTAAGCAGGTCGAGGCCCACCTAAAGGTGACAAGTTTGCACCCCTGCTTTAGCTGCTAAATGCTCCAAGTTAGCTAATCGCTAACTGTGTCTGTCTGCTTTGTGGTATTGGACAGGTGGCGTACTGTGGGTTTTCAAAGTTTTTTTTCACTGAAAATAGCTGCCTGCTGCAGCTGGAAGTTGATGAAAGCCGGTGAGAGTGAACCAAAACAGTAAAGTTACAGGCCAGAAAGCCAAAACAATAAGCTGAAAGACGCTAAAATATGCAGAGTCAGGTGATAATTCTCTGTGGGCTCGTCACTAAAAGTGACACCTCTCCAATTACACATATTTGGCCCACTGTTCAAATCAACATTGAATAGTGCAGCTTTAAGCCTCACTGTTGCTGAGCTTACCTCGTACTTGTTGGGTGCAACAAAATTGAGTGTCTCATCGGGATCATAGAGGACAGAGAAGGCTAACTCCAGCACCTCCTGAGAGAAGCAAACAACACACTCAGTGACAGCAAGGAGTGAAAAAACAGCCAGGTGACTAGAATGACAACAATAATAATACAAAATAATAATAATAATATTACCTTGTTTTGTTTCAGAGCACTTTTTTCCTTCATATGAGGGCAGTCCTTCCCGGTCACCACAGACTTGATGTCAGAGACGGGAACTGAGAGGAATATAAAAGAGAGGGTTTATTAAGGTCAGCCTGCTGACAGATACAGTGTGATCGGCTAGTGAATGTGTCATCATGCGTGTAATGAAAGGTTTATGAGATGGGAGATTGAGCCACTCGAAGAAATAAAGGTGTCTTACTCTTGTCACTGAGCAGCTCGAAAGGCACTTCACCCTGAGGTGACTCGTCGAGGTCTCCATAGTGCAGCACTTTGTGATTCAGCGAGAGCCTACAGAACCAAAACTTCTCTACAAAAGAGGCAGGGTGCACAATGTTTAGCTGATAATCCAACAGCAGAGGCAGAAAACAGCAAAGTGATTGTATTGATACTGTATGTACCTTGCCTTCGGCGGTTCCCCAGCTTGCGGAAACAGCTCCCCTCACACAGCCGGTTGAGTCGCTGCTGCTTGATGAGCTCCAGGATCTCGGGCTGAATTCTCTCCCGCAGCTCACTGGAGGACAAACACAGCATGAGCAACAGGGACAAACACACACAAATGTGTACAACACCATACTATTGACTATTCTTTATATTTACGACAGACTGACATGATGGGAGGAGACTGGAAGTCGTCCTGGCTCATTCTCTCTGACTGCCGCAGACGCAGAATCTCCGAATAGTTGAGGCCTCGCAGTTTATTCTTCAGTTGGTCTAAAGACGACGGCTTCATCGCCAGAGCCCTGGTGATCTGCTCACGGACCACCTGCATCACCTGCTCAGGGTTAAAGCACACAGACGAGTACACGGAATGAGTCAGTTGGCAGATCTAACATTTTCAGGTCTACCTGCATTGGTTTTTAGTGAATACTGTTAAAGTGTTAATTCACAGAACCGTTATTTTCCCATTGAGAACCTCATTCTGCTGACAGATTTCCCCATCGAAAGGCATGAATGTTAAAAATACACCGATCAGCCAAACTGAACCAGCATTAACCTTTTCAGCAATTTGAGCTCCAGTAGCTCTTCTATTGGATCGGACAACACGGGCCAGCCTTCGCTCCCCACGTGCATCAATGAGCCTTGGGTCTGACCCTGTCGCCGGGTCACCGGTTT
Organism: Sebastes umbrosus; assembly: GCF_015220745.1. Taxonomy (NCBI): domain Eukaryota; kingdom Metazoa; phylum Chordata; class Actinopteri; order Perciformes; family Sebastidae; genus Sebastes; species Sebastes umbrosus. The sequence continues at coordinate 29,850,021 of NC_051269.1, read as the reverse complement.
TCTTTCCTTGGTCCACTTTTGGTAGGTCCTGACCACTGCTGACCGGGAACATCCCACAAGAGCAAGAGAACATCCTTACGCTTGCCCATTTTTTCTGCTTCCAACACAAAGTTCAAAGGACAAAATGTTCACTTGCTGTCTTATATATCCCGCCCACTGCCAGGTGCCATGGTTACGAGATAGGTGAAGTGAATAACATTCACTGTCAGTGGTCTTAATGTTATGGCTGATCGGGCTGATCGGTGTATATACTAGATGGAGCCAGGTATTTAATAGATTCCTCATCCATTTAAATAAATGTCTGTATGAGCAGTAATTGATTTGAATGTTATCATCTGTTCTTTGACTCGAAATAGACAGCATTACGGATATAATTGTAATTAAATTAAATAAAAATGTATTATTTAAACCAAAAGCCTTTCAGCTGTCAGACAGCTGAGTGGGAAGCTCACTCACAAACAGCAGAATACAGCAGCTACAGTCGTTTTTAAATGTGCTTCATTCTGAGCAAACCTCAGTATGAATCCTTGCTGCAGGATTCTTAGTTATACAGTTCATTCATTCATTCATTCATTTATTCAGCGCTCCTCGTATGGGTGCTTCACCTCTATTTAAATTCCAACAGTTCCGGGCAGATGCAGCATATCCAAACAATTTCCAGTTAGAGGATTTTATTCTATAACAATTTCAGTTCTATAAATAGGGGGTGTAGGGGTGTAAGAAAGAAATATAGAGTATCGCGATATTATGTTTTGTGATACTGTATCGATTCTCAAAAACACGGCAGCGATTTTTAATAGTTTATATGCAAAGATCAACTCAGTCAATTCTTTATTTCATTTGCAAAGATGTGCATCCTCTCAGTGTATGAGCCCTCTCAAAGTAGAGCTATGATGCTGGATGTTACAGGAACTGTGATAATTGCAAAAAAAAAGTAAACCTCTTTTGGTAACACTTCATTTTACAGGTCCACAAATTTCATGGTAATTAGGTGATAATTAGCAAGTAACCTATTTGAAATTTCTTTGGAATTACTGCCAAATTACCCCAATATTTACCTAAAAATGTATCACAAATTACTTTATTATAAACATTATTTAATAATTATATTTCGCTATTTCCCAATAGCTGGTAATTTATTTAATACATTTCCATTAAAAGAATACAAAGTTAATTGATATGAGGGCCCTATTTTAACGATTATATGCTATTTCAGTATATAATTATTAAATCATATTTATAATAAAGTAATTTTCGATCAATTTTGTACACAATGAAAGTTGGGCCAAAGCAGGGAATGTAAACATAAACATATATATGAATATGAATGTGTTAAAGACGACTATGAGAGCACTTTATTCTCTGACCTTATTGAAGTCCTCAGCTGTGGCTCTCATCTCCTTCCAGGTTTTATTAAGCAGCTGGATGCAGACACAGAAGAACTCCTCCCATGCCCGGTCATGAGTGAAGAACATGGGGTGGTAGTCGTTGCAGCCCTCATTAGCTACACAGAAGAAAAATATTTCAATTGTAAACAATTTTGAGGCATTTCCTATCCTGGACTGGAGTAATGAGTGTCTTACCACAATTTCTGAGACATTTTAAGATTGTGAATTAATAAAAGTTACACCTCTCGTCAGATGCAGATCTACTTACGCAGTTCTCCAACCTGGAGGATCTCACACAACATTCGAGTGAGCTCGATGGCACACCGGCCAAAGGGACATTCGTGCTTGTCCTCGCGGCTGCTGTTCTCCAGCACAATCTGTCACGAGTGAGAAGATATGTTGAATGCGGCTGACTTTTCCACCTCAGTGAGGTGATCAATGTCATGCACGAGGCCAAAACTAACCCTGATGTACGTGTCCTGGTGAACCTTGGCGAGGTACAGCATGTTGTCCAGAGCCAGCATTCCCGGAGGAGTCTGGGTGAAGTCCATGGCCGGATTCACGTGGTTCTGCACGTGAAACAGAAATAACGTGAGCCAAGAGAGTGTTTCTATTTAAATCTATTCATACAGCTTGTGTTACAAGTGTTACAGAGGAAACTGAGATCTGTAGTGAAGACTCACAGTGAATCCCAGCATCTTATAGTCCTTGGTGTACATGGCCTTCCTTTTTTCTGTACCAGTGGGGTCATTTTCTCCATCGAAGGCAATCCTACGCAGCTCAAAGATGATGTCTCTCTGAGCCTGAACCACAGCAAGCAAACATGTTATCAGCATAAATATTGACACTTTTATCAATATAGCAGCAAAATAATAATGATTCTTCACTTTTTTTTGGAATTAAAAAATCTAATCTCAGGAAAAATTGATCAGAAATGATGTTCCTGTCTGTGGAACTTTTACAGGGTGCACTTTGTGCATGCAGATTCAAAGGCCACTTCAACACTGTAAACAAGCACTAAAGCAGATCTATCAGAGTGGACACCCAACTGAGAGAAGGTTGTCTCAAGGATGCAGATCACTGTTTGATTAACCATGTTGTTCATTTGAACATACCATGGGTGATTTCTTATTAGGGCTGTCAATCAATTAACATAGTTCATCACAACTAATCGCAAATTGCTCACACATTTTTTATTTGTTCAAAATGTACCTTAAAGGGAGATTTGTCAAGTATTTAATACTCTTATCAGTATGGGAGTGGACAAATATGCTTGCTTTATGCAAATGTATGTATTTATGTATTATTGGAAATCAATTAACAACACAAAACAATGACAAATATTGTCCAGAAACCCTCACAGGTACTGCATTTAGCATAAAACAATATTGCCAAATCATAACATGGTAAACTGCAGCCCAACAGGCAACAACAGCTGTCAGTGTGTCAGTGTGCTGACTTGACTATGACTTGCCCCAAACTGCATGTGATTATCATAAAGTGGGCATGTCTGTAAAGGGGAGACTCGTGGGTACCCATAGAACCAATTTTCATTCACATATCTTGAGGTCAGAGGTCAAGGGACCTCTTTGAAAATCCAGTTTCTAGTTTTCCTCGCCAAAATTTAACGCAACTTTGGAGCGATATTTAGCCTCCTTCACGACAAGCCAGTATGACATGGTTGGTACAAATTGATTTCTTCTCTATTCTACTTTACATGACGTGATACCAATATCTTCACTCTAGCTTTAAAACTGATTTCGCTACAACCGGAAAGTATCAAGTTCTGTTAATGCGTTAAAGAAATTAGTGCCGTTAAAACGTATTTGTGTTTTACCTGGTCATTAGGATCCATTTTGGTCATCATTCGTTCTTCCAAAAGGTTGAAGGTCAATACCTGCAGCACGTACAGCTGATGTGCCATTTCTGCTTTGATTGGTCGATTTCCTCTGATAACATGCTGATAAAAGAAGAGCAACACATTAAGGGCAAAGCTTCTAACTTGTGCACAAACGACACATCCAGTCACAAAGCACAAAACAAATCTAAAAAAATAATTGAAAACTTAATGGGAAGCTAAAGCTTGTCTGTAATGTTTGGAGAATCCCCTGAAGACTCGAGACAGAAAGCTGATAATGCTAATCATTTTTATAGACTCATAATGTGGCATCATAAAAACACATGCTGAGGGTCCAACAAGTAACCGGGTCTCATTAACAGACTGGCAGGGCACACAATGCTGGAGCTGCTCCAGGATGCTTCCTCGCTCCAGGCAGAAGGAGTGCAGCGTCTTCCTCACTGACATTTGAAGCCAGTTCAGTCAGGCACTTCCAGAGGAGTCGGTGCCAAAAGGAATCATTTTCAGAGCAGATTTGGTTCCACTTCAAGGACTTCATGCCACATCACATTTACTGGTTCTCTGTCACAGCTCTCCAAGTCAGTAAATCTTTACACTTTCTGAACTGGTGGTCCTTGAGATGAAACTTCCATCCCTCCCCCCCCCAACAACCACCAAACCCCAGCATAGGACAGCCTCAAAGAAGGCTGAACAGAAATATTTTGTTTATAGAATGTTTTAATAGCCACTAGTTTCAACCTCTGTGGGAACTGCTCAAATCCTGTGTTCACACCTGGATATTTCTCAGCCGCCTGAAAGCTTAATAGCCAGTAAAGCAGAGCGTTACCGCCAGAAATACTTTAAAACTTTCATTTCAGACTTGCTACTCACATTGAGGATGATGGATCGCAGGTGTTTCTGAGCCAAAGTGCTTGCCATTTCCTGAGGGTAAAGAGATACATTATTCCAACACACAGCGCAGATGAGGGAAGATGCTTTATCACACAGCAGAGCAGTAAATGGGAATTTTAAACAACTACTGAAATGCAGCAACATTTCCATCGCTGGTTTGAACCATTTGCCCTTCACACCTTCTGTAAAACATCTTCAATCTGTCAAAACAGTCTGTCTGTCTGCTGCTGCAGCAAGCTCTACTTTCATTTGCATGGATTATGCAGTGGGTGTCCATGACACAGAAAGAGACAGAGAGCGAAGGAGGAGAGGGGCTGTGGGGTGGAGAGGACGCTATGAGATGCTGAGGGATGTGTACTCACAGTGAGGTGCTGCTCCAGCGGGTTAGTATACTCCTCCTACAGGTTGAAGGGAGGGAGGAGGGACGTGGGTGCAACAGTGATGGAAACAAAGAGCGCACACACACGGACAATGAGATACAGGGATACATCACCGGCACAGCACGCAACGAAATAAGAACATAAAACAACATGTCAACAGCAAGTAGTCACGACATATGGCTGTTTGAAAAGCCTCACATGGCCTACATGCTTTATCAGACGACCACGCATTTATTGGTTCATCCAACTGGTTTTGAAAGGATTTCACAAACCGAAGAGCTGTGAAATTCTATCAACCCACAGAGGAAAACGGGATCTTTAAACCACCAGTTATGCATGAAAATCACTGCGCTGTCCTGGTAGCTCCCTTAAGGGTTGATCATGTAACCTTGTTCTGTCGAGGATTTTATTCACTGTAAAAATAAACTGGAGAGACAACTCATCAGTGATGGTATGATGTATTGGACTGTGCTACGCTGCTGCCAGAATTACTGCATGATTTTAAGGATTATTTTCACTTTCATTTGAAAACGATTAAAACTGCACAAGTGTGAATAAAAAACATGCATAAATCTAAATTTTAAAGAGTATCTCCGCTGTAATGTACTTAATGTTAGTACTGTTTGTGATCTGCTCAACACTGCGTGTCTCTCTGCTGCATTTATCTCAAAAGAATTGACTCAGTTCGCCCTCCAGTGGTCAACAACAGCAGCTGGAGATGAATGCACGTTCAAGGACAACTATCCGAACATACTGTGTGCGTCATATGGCCCTCATACAACCCACAGTAAAATAAAGGCAAATACTCCCCCTTCTCTTCTCACAATGTCATCTAACCCTCCGCCTTCATAACTCTGCTTCATTTTTCATCAACACTTTCAAAACTGAGTGAGGATTTGTTTTGAGGACTCAGGATTTAAGGAACTTTTGCATTTGGAATATTAATATTTTACAATATTAATATTTTCAGTCTCAATTTGACCTAAATTCAATGTAAAGTGTTGATTTACAGTGAAGCTACAGAAGCAAATACATCTTTCAGTCAGTCAAAGTCGTGTTTCCCGAAGCACAAATCAGTGACATCTGAACATCTCACTGCTTCGTCCATCTGATGTCGTTACTTTGTCACATTTGGCAAAATTAAAAGTGACCACCATAAAAACATTTGATCAAAGTGTTCGGACTAATTTTTAAAAGGAGGTCATGAGCGGCATTAACGTAGCTGTTTGTCAAACATTTAACATGTAAGCATTTATCATCTCAGTATTTGCTTTAAACAGCCCCCTGTCCTTTTCCTGCATATCCTCAGCTCTGACTCCATGAACTATCGTTACTAATTTATATATAAATTGCAATTTACTGTTTAAGTGTTGCATTTTGTTACTGAAATCTGACATGCAAAAGCATAGATACACAGATTGGAGAGGAAAAAAAGATGTCTGTCATAAGTTTTTGTTTATTTTATTGATGAAATGAAAATAAAGTTTGAGTTCGATGTAAATGTATGGTATTTAAATTATACTTTATGACGGTGATCAGACTGCTGAAATTCATAATATTTTTATTGTTTTATTTAAGTGAGATTTTATTGTGCTGTAGGATGTAATTAGTGAGTTTCTACTGTTCAATTCTCGCTCTTGTTCCTCGTTTTCCTCCAATTTAATTCCTGAGATATTATTCTCGAAGGCTGCAACTAACGAATATTTTTATTGTCGATTAATCTGTTGATTATTTTCTTGATTAATCGATTAGTTGTGTGGTCTATAAAATGTCAGAAAATGGTGAAAAATGTCAATCAGTATTTCCCAAAGCCCAGGATGACATCCTCAAATGTCAAAGATATTCAGTTTACTGTCACAGAGGAGTAAATAAACCAGACAATATTCACATTTAAGAAGCTGGAAACTGAGAATTTGTACTTTTCTTTTCTTTAAAAAAATGACTCAAACCCGATTCTCATCTCAAAATAGTTAGCGATTAATTTAATAGTTGACAACTAATTAATTCATCGATTAATCGTTTCAGCTCTATTATTCTCTAGGTCTAGTATTGAATATCTTTATAATAGAACAAGGCTTTAAAGTGTTTTTTTCCACGGTAAAAATGCAAAAATACATAACACATACAAATCAAATTTCAACATGGAGAACCGTAATTATAAACGAGACACACAGGGGGCAAGTGACGACGTATGAAACAGGATGAAACACTGCAGTGTGCTAGTGGTGCACTGTGTGAGCTGGGACAGAAGTTATCACTGCAGGGTGACAGATGAGACATTATGACAGTGATGATGAGTAACATGCTGGACAGACATCCAAAGAAGCACTCGCTCCTTTAGTCTCTGTACATTTGGCTGTGCTACAGAGATATTTCAGAATCTGTTTGGGATGTTTCTGTCTGACTTTGTTAAACGGAACTTACTGTCATATTTTAATATATTTGGATGTTATATGAATAATCTTTCACGCTACATTTTGTTAAATCTTGCTCACACTGGCCAGGTTTCACTTAATCATCTCAGTGGATTATTTCACACTCTACTCTCCATCATAAGCACATAGTGAAGAATGTCATATAGTGTACCACTGGCTGGCATCGAGTCCAATCCTTGAGTTTAATAGAAATAAGCACTTTTAAACGAATTTAGCCGATAAAATGAATCCTTAATTACTGCCTTCTGCTCCGATCCGATCCCAAGCTCTTTGTCTATTTAGCACAAACAGTCATCCTTCATCCTTGGTCTATCTCGCTGAGCTATTCTGAAATAACTGCAGCATAACAAATGTGCAAACTTCAAAGGAAAGCGAGTATTATTTTGAGTGAGTGTGTCATTACAGCGATGGCTGTCAGACAGAATCATGACAGCTGGCAGACAGACGTCTAATTCATGAGATTAGCTTCAGTAAGTAACCCACTGCTGCAGCCAGGGTGAGGCAATATCTGCAGCTCTCTGACACCAAAAGACATGCAGCTATTATGAATAAATGTCAGTCTATTATTTATGGAAGGCTTATTTTAGAGCGTAATGTGAGGATGGAACATTATTAGTATTCTAGCTAGGTCTATCTATTATGCACACTCAGTTCTCTTCTCTAATGCAGCACACTGACACTGACCTGCCGTCTGTCCTCTGGAGCCTTCAGGAAAAGAGCGTTGATGAGGGCGATGGCGTAGGTTTGGATCTCCTGGTTTGACCTGAAGAAATATCAAGCATCGTAACAACCAGTTAGAAGCATCGTGCTCCACACATGTCCTTACAGAGTTCAAACTAAAGGCTAACAACTACGCTACATAACAATTCGTCTTACTTTTATCGCTACTAATACTTGGGATTGGTGCAGGATTTTTAGAAGCCCCTCTTTCACACCAACAGTTTTGAATAATTGTAAGTAATTCTTCATTTTGTTATACGAGCAATAAAACTAAGAGTATCTTGGAAATTTTAAAAGTCATTGGTAATATCTTTACTTCCATAAAAAGACCAAAACCAACGAATGGATCCTACTAACAAGTATTGCCTGATATAGTTTTTTTCTTCTGTGCCACAGAGCTCCATTGTTATTCAGAAACTATTACAAAACACATCTAAGAGCCAGACTGGGTGACATGTTCCATTAATACAATTAACAATGGCATTTTGTGTTATTTTTAGCAATCCCACATACATCGTCCTGCTGCTGTAAATACTCACTAGAGAAGCTGTTCTCAACCAGTGGGCCGAGGTACTGCCGTGGTGTTAGATTCATTTTTTTTTTTATTTTTTGGTCATTTACAAGGAAAGTTATTGTTATATCTAAATGTGCTCAAGAATTTACATAAATAAAAAATGTCAAGTTAAAATGCATAATTTCAATCACCATGGCAATTATGTCCCATCATCAGGTAGAGACAAACGTGTTATGCCACTATTGGCTAACTAACGTTCCCTCGGATGCAGTGACACTAAATGGATCGGTTTTTGAAATGAAAAAGTGATGTGGGAGACAACCCACACCCACACCAGTAAAATCTCCAAAGTGTGTGGTGAGGAAATATGACCCTGAATACATTCAATTTTAATTCATACTGGCAGACAGTGATGGGTGAGGGTAAGCAGAATATTTATTTTGGTCATTAAAGCGGACAGTGGCATACCGCATATATACAGCACAGTTTATTCTTCTCCCTTTTTTGTTGTGTTGTTTTTTTCTCATTTATTTTCAAATAACAATCAGAAGTGGGCCTTAAGTTACCGAATGTTGAGAAACCCTAGACTAGAGTACCAAATGTTAATGTTAAATATTAATCCGCTGCTGAAAGTAGTCCCGAACAAGAGTGAAAACTTTTTCTGATTGAGCAACGTTTGCTAAAAGCTTAAAGTGCCCAGCTGTTTTAGGAAATTATGCACAAGTGATGGTGACCTGTTTTTTTAAGGTTTACGATGTCTTCAATAGGAACCAGTGGGCTTGGGGCTGAGAGCCACGAACGGGATAGAGAAGAAGGAAAGTATTGAGAGACAGACTAATGCATTGGTGTTTGATAGGGGTCATCTAAGCATCCTGAACTCACCCTTTAAATAGTGCCACGAGACAAATATCATGGCAAATTATATTTAAGTTACCCCACACTGCAACATTTACTCATCGCCCCCCAATATCAGAGTGCGTGACGCCCCTGTGCATGTGTGTGTGCTCACACTTGCAGGTGCCCGATGAGCTGTCCCACGGTGATCTCCTGTGCGACCCGGTGGTAGAGGCTGTGGCTGTTCAGGACCATGCTCTCCAGGATGGCCAGAGAGCGCTGCAGGATGGACACGTCCACCATCGGCTGGTTCACATAGCCTGCGATCTGAGCGAGGAAAGAGGAGAAGACCAAGCAGCATGAAGAGAACTCTGAACCTTTAACATCATCAATTCAACAAGAGCTTGTAATCCTTAAAAGATTAAAACCACCAAAAGTAGAGTTCCCTCTCCTTATGCAAATGTAAATCTATCTGCAAAAGAAAACTAGATCAAGAGTTCAGAAAGTTTTCAGAAGAAAACTAGTCACATACTGTACATACTGAAGGAGCTGGAAAAAATTTTGCTAGGCAACTGCACCCACTCATTTCCGGCATGTGGGAAGAAAGGTTGGTGAAGTAATTAAATAAAAGCGTTTGAATAAAAATGAATAAAAAAGACAGACCTTGAAATCTAAAACCGTTTCGAGCTGTCCGGTGGGCTCTCTGTGAAACTAATGTGTCGGATGAATTGCTCTTTTGTTGTACAATGTACCTGTTTGATGAAGGAGAGGGAGATCAGGTCCCAGGACACAATGCCGTGATCCATTAGCTCCAGGAAGGCAGTGAGAGTGAAGGCCAGCATTTCACCAAAGCTGAAGGAAGCAAAGAACCGTTAGTAAAGGGCCTTTTTCAACTGACCTTGTCCAACTACCAAGAAATAATAAAACATGTATAAAGAAGTAAAAAAAATATCATCGCTGTCAGAAAAACAGAGTTTGTGCTCACTGGGTGCCACTCTCAACAAGACGTGCCAGCGTCCCAATGCCCTCCATATTGATGAACTCTGCGGCAAAGGTCGGGTCTGCAGACAGCTTGGCGAGCTCTTTTAGAGCCTCCAGGCGAGCGTCGATACCGTGGGACTGGATCCTCTCCAGGAGCTGACGAGCAGCGCGAGCCTGTCAGACACAATAACCATCACTTTCATGTAGGGCTGTCAATCGATTAAAATATTTATTCTTGATTAATCGCATGGTTGTCCATAGTTAATCTTGATTAACCACAAATTAATTGCATTATAGCATTTTTTATTTGTTCGAAATGTACCTTAAAAGGGAGATTTGTTAAGTCTTTAATACTCTTATCAACATGGGAGTGGACTAATATACTTGCCATATGCAAATGTATGTATATATTTATTATTGTAAATCAATAAACAACACAAGACAATGACAAATATTGTCCAAAAACCCTCACAGGTACTGCATTTAGCATAAAAAAATATATGCTCAAATTATAACATGGCAAACTCAAGCCCAACGTTATTATGGCGAAAACTTTGACAGCCCTACTTTCATGATAAGTTTACCACTTACCCACCCAGTCACTGAATTATGATTTAAAGGCTATGCATCAGATCATTCTTAATCAGACCTACGTAGAAGTACTTCCAAAAGTTTGTTGTTGTATTTGTACATTCTGTTGGTTGGTAATTGACGCATTGTCTCCATAAACTTCCAGGGCTAAACAACTCTAATGTGTAAGTGCTAACTGTTTAAATATTATATACTGTATGTTGTCACCAAACATGTAATTCTTAATTTTTATTTTTATTCCAATGCCATTTTGATATAAACAGCTTCCAAATTTACAATTAATGACAAAGTCATAAAAAGAAAAACTGGGCGAAAAACAAAAAAAAATTAAATGTGTTTTAGTTCTGCATAAAAATGTTTGCATTTCAAGGAAACTTTTAGCTGTGGTGAAATAATTTGGTGAAACTACAATCTAATGTATGAATAGCAGTACACATGATTCATGTAATGACAGGTGGGTCTGAAGTGTCACTACAGCTTCAACTCAACATACTTAACGAAGCCTGTATGATATAAATGTTCCTGCCTTTGTCTGAAGTATTGTTTTATGTTTAGATGACTTTCAAAGGCTAGCAGAAGAACTTCAAAATCAAACATGAAGGGCTCTACTGATGGGAATCTACGCACAGAGCATGAAGAAATGCACGGCTGCTTTGAACGTGAAAGGTCAAAGTCGAACCAGGAAGAAAAAGTTGTACTAAATCCGAATTACTCTTTAAAGAGCAGCCGAGTGCACGCAGTGCGCCGGGAAGCACCTTGCTGTGCATGTTTTGGTGGTGGGGACGTGAGGTGCACCCACAGTGCTTTTGGGAGGAAGGGTGGGATTAAGAAGAATATATTATCATACATTATTATTGAATGTGTTGGGAGGAGGCTGGTATCAACTATGGCAAATCACATCAACCCCTTTTAAAAGCAATCATGCAAAAAAATCACCATCATGTGCTGATAGTCAGGTTATAGAGTACAGACAAGCGTGTTTTCAGAGGAAACCCTTTCAAGTTCAACAGGGATAAACAAAGCTGACTCACAGGTGAAATGGCTAATCGAAGGATGGTCCCGTTCTTGATTTCACCACGGCTCTGTAAGATAATGAAGGAAGAATGTTTCTACATGTTCAACACTAATTTACAACACAAACTTAGGGAGAAACTAGTCAAGCTCACCTGCTCAGTGATATAAAGCTGAGGCCCGTCAGCATAACGCAGAGCAAACTGCTCTGAGCCTGATAAAGACCAGCTGAGGATGAGGACACAGAGAAGTGAGATTTGAGTGGTACATAGCAACTAAAGCAGCAGTGGGACTTGTTTTAATGCAGCATACTGTAGTATGCATGAACATGCTGTTGAAAGTCACATTTCTCCCTCCAGCAGTTGTATTTACACGAAAACCGAGAGATTGTGGAGGAGAATTATTCAGTGGGTGTTAACAGTAGAGTGCAAAGAATTCTCAGATTGAACTGGAAAAGGGAGGCAGTGGGTAGATACAGCCAAGAGGTGGATGGGTGAGATGAAAAATTGCAATATTCATCACTAAAGTACACGACAGAAGAGCAAGTAAAGACAACAGTGAAGCGTTAAGACACAAGTAGACACGATGACAGATAAAAGAGAGAAATAATGGGTTATGTAAGGTGTCAACAGTCAGATTGTATCTCTATGTGCGATCCACTGGAATGCTGTGATACAACTGGTGTCTACATAACGGTGACAGGACTGGCCATCACAAGTTTAACAACTGCTATTCTCTGATTTGTTTCAGTCTTATATCATAGACGTGCACACATTTCATCGTTTGGTAATCAAACAGAAAGTCAGAGACAAATGTGTGGGAGTAATGCTTACCCATCACATACTTCCCGTATTATCGAGGACAAAGGTCTTTTCTGCAAACGGAAAAAAAAACATTACCAACAATGGCAGCTTGTGGTAAGGACACATACTTTTAAAAAGCAAGACTACATTTCCTAAATCTGTTACTCACAAAGGGTTATTTATTATAACAACCATTAAGGTACTTAGCTGTATTCTGCATAACTAAAACACATCGCAGCATTATTCATGCATTTTACATTCAGAACAAATTAAAGCACAATTCACCCGTTCAATAACCAAATTACTCTCTAAAAGTTTAGCCACTAACAGCTAGCGGAAGGTGAGTTATTAGTGGCAAACTGGAGATGTGTTTAAAGGGCCAGTGTGTAACATATCGGGGATCTATTTCCATAAATGGAATATATTATTAACAACTATGTTTTCATTAGTGTTTAATCACCTGAAACTAAGAATCGTGTTTTCGTTAGCTTAGAATGAGCCCTTCATATCTACATCGGGAGCGGGTCCTCTTCACGGAGTCCGCCATGATTTTACGTTACCTGAAGGCCACTGTAGTTCTCAAACACGCTTGTGAAACTGCGGTAACATGAGCTGCAGAGTGCAAAACCGTGTTACCGCCATCCTCCATCTGACTTCTGTTGCTCCTAAAGTAGTGTTATTACAGTATGGATGGACTCGGAGCGAGGCGAATGGCGCTACCACGGTTTTGCGCTCGGCGGCTGACGTTACCGTAGTCTTGGAAAGGGAGGAGTGAGCAGAGGGAAACTCAGCTGGTTGCAATCTGCAACCACACCGCTAGACGCCAACAAATCCTACACATTGTACCTTTAATGTCACGTTTTACACAAATACAGACCTGGTCCATCTCTATCAGCTGAGCATTAGCACCAGGCCATTCAATAGCCACCTTTACGATGTCAGCTGGGGGCGGCATGGCGGTCTTATCGCAGCACCCTGCATAAGAAAAAAGAAATTAGTTTTATCTCTAGTACAACTTCACCTGTTGGGCAGTATTTGGGCTGATAACATCAGTTATTAAAACACTTTTGACTTCAATTAAACTTACAAATATGTGACATGAATGCCATTAAAATGATGAATAATGAATCATGTTTGACAACTCACTTGTTCAGAATGTCATAGAAGTACTATTTTATTGTTATAACTCCTTATTCTGCACTCCTACAGTATGTCAAAATGTTTGGATGAGTAAAAACATTTTTGGGGGTTTTCAGTCTGATGATTGATTAACTTGAGAATAAGATGAACTAAAGGTTATACATCACCTAATGGAGCAGTGTTGGAGGGGTCAATCACTCTCACAGCTCTGCTGTAGAAACCGCTGAGTCAGCTCCCCTGTGAACACAGAAACCCACACAGCGGTCGTGTCAGTGCAAAACCTTGTTTTCCTTAAAGCCCAAAAGCTCGGCTTGCTCCATCCATCCCTGCATTTTCTCTCCTCTGAACTGAATCTGTCAGAGAACGGATCAATAAGCATGACTGTTTTACAAAACCACCCACTGCACACGAGCACACACACACACACAACCAGACTGGGTCGAGCCTTCTGCCTACTGGGCTCTGGGTTTGCTGTGCTTCGTTGCTCTTGACATGTAATTATTATTTCCAATAAATATGCCAAATATCTTGACACCCCAATTGTGTTACATCTTTCTTCACCAACTTTTTTTTTACATTTTACTTTTGGGTGTTGCAGCTTGAAGAAGTCAAACTGGGTTTCTGTGTTGGAGAAATAAAAAAATACACAACTTAATATGCAACACAAGTCTTTCATTGGGGGACCTATAGAGTCTGACCTCTATATTATCGCCCAATTTTATCTTATCATAGATACATATTTGTTGGCCGATAAGTAAACATCAATGATGTGTTTGAGATCATTTAGAAATATCTTGCTCACAATTCTTTAACAGACAAATTTAAGGTATAATGCTCCATCAGCTCTCATATTGTATATTGATATAGCTATCAGCCTCAAAACCCCAGTATCGGTCGAGCTCCAGAAGTATAAGAAAGAAAACACCATGATAATATTAATATTTGTTGTCACAGTGCTTGAAAAAAACAGGGTCCACAGATTTATTCCAGTTTCCCCGGATAGTGTCACATTTTGCATTTGAGCAACGAGTAAATAAACTCACAAATAAATCATACGTACAGCATGCCCCAAAAAGCTGTGCAGAGACAGTTACCAACAAAATGGAATACAACTGTCTGGCCATCTGCTCTTAGATTACATTTTAATGCCAACTCTCATGTAGATCACATATTTGTACTAATTCAACTTTTACAACTGTTTCATTTACATCATTGCAAAAGCACTCTTTTATTTACCCACAAACTTTTCCTGCTAATTTTATCAGCCCATTATCTCACCGTCAATACTTTTTACTGGTGCACTGACTCTTATTAAACTTGTTTCATTATTTGCTCTAAAATACAAGAGGGAGAAGAACACGGCAGTGAAATAGACCTCGCTCTCCCTCCCTGCTCTGACATGTGAGCATGAAAAGCTGTCTGACAGATTCTGCTGGTGATTAGAAGTCGGTGGTAAAGAAGAAAAAGACACTGCTGTTCTCCAAATAGCTCTTTGCATTCAGGGTACAAAACACTTTGTACGGCTTACAGCTGCTCATTTGAAAATCTTAATCATCACCAGACTGTTATGGGTGAAACAACCTGAACCAGCCTGAATCAACGACCGTCTTCCCGAGAGGTTTACCACAGTTGTAGTACATTTCTAGCACTGCAGCAAAGTCTTTTTTGTCTGATTCTATAAATATGTTCACCTGTCAGTTTACATCAACAATGGCTCTGACGTCTGACACTGTCGTCCTCTCATCATTCATAAAATAAAGGATATTCTGCTCTCAAGTTTATTCTTTTGAGATAACAGACTCGGTTGTCAGTGCATCATTGCACTGCAGCTGCCGGCTCCTCATGATGAAAACATCTCTAAGTTGTAATAAAAATTTAAGCTGTGGTATGATAAATAATAAGCAAGCCTGAGTCCTTTCATCTCAATAACTTTGAACCCCGGGATCATCGCATCGCATTCTCCACATAATTTGTCACAAATTATAGAGATTGACAGACTGAGGTAGGGTGATGTATATGTGATTAGCATCAACAACAACAAAGTGCCAATTCAATTCAGAGTCCAACCAGCCGAGTGATGGAGAGACTACCCAGCCTCTGCATCCTCAAGCAGACTGCCCATCACATCGCATGATGTGTGATCTCTCAGCCTTTTCTGAAAAGTTTGTCCTTTATTATAAATATATATTTTGCACAAGTTCTGGTGCTAATCTACATTTTTAAGCACTGACATTTGGCTAAAGATTTGCACAATGTTAAGCAGAAGCGTTATAGATACGTTGTCATCTATGCATCATAGTTGTTTTCCTGTGTGCCCATATTATTGTGCAGCGTGTACTATTCATATTTATGATTTATCATCTATCACTAACGTTATAATACTTTTTTCCTACTACGCATAATGATAAATTATATGTCTAAAAAACCATGGACTGTATATAAGAAGTGGACGTAGTCACCGTGACATCACCCACTGGTTTGCAAACTGCCGTTTTGAAGCCTCAAGTTCGGTATTTTGGCCCTTGCTATCTTGTTTTTATGCAACCAGAAGTGACACAAGAGGGTGGAGTTAAGCACAACCTAACGCTGAATAAGACATTTTTAGGCGACCAAAAAGGTTATAATTAACTTTCATGAACTGAAAACACATTGTGAAAGGGTTAAAGCTGTAAGACGAAAACACGGACAACTCCCAGACCGGACAACGCCGTGGTAGCAACCTGTCAATCACAAGGTAGCCGCGCCCTAAAGCATACCCTGCTTTATGTTTTATTTGACTCTAAATGGGACCATAATTTACTGAATGAACATCACGCTGTATTGAAGAAGACTTGAAACTAGTGATTGAGACCATAAACTCATGTTTGAAATGTTTACTGAGGTAATAAATCAAGTGAGAAGTAATATCATTTTCTCATAGACTTCTATACAATCAGACTTCTTTCTCAATAATTGAGAATGCAGCTGAAAAAGAAAGTTCAGGTTTGACACATTATCATGCAGTCAAATGAACACCAAGTAGACTGTTCAAGAGGTGATCCATCCATCCATCCATCTTCAACCGCTTATCCGGGATCGGGTCGCGGGGTCAACAGCTCCAGCAGGGGACCCCAAACTTCCCTTTCCCGGGTCACATTAACCAGCTCTGACTGGGGGATCCCGAGGCGTTCCCAGGCCAGTGTGGAGATATAATCTCTCCACCTAGTCCTGGGTCTTCCCCGTGGCCTCCTCCCAGCTGGTCGTGCCTGGAACACCTCCCAAGGGAGGCGCCCAGGGGGCATCCTTACTAGATGCCCGAACCACCTCAACTGGCTCCTTTCAACGCAAAGGAGCAGCGGCTCTACTCCGAGTCCCTCACGGATGAATGAGCTTCTCACCCTATCTCTAAGGGAGACGCCAGCCATCTTCCTGAGGAAACCCATTTCGGTCACTTGTACCCGCGATCTTGTTCTTTCGGTCATGACTCAAGAAGTGATATGGGTGTAATTGTGTTAGTCATATTAATAACTTTAACGATGGCTCTAATAATATAAGGTATCTTGTTCCAATTAATACGTCAACAAGACCCTCAAATTTGTTTTTAAACATATCAGATCACTGTCGACCAAAGCCATAGTGATAAATGATTTGATTCTCCAGCATAGTCTGGATGTGACCGGTTTATCTGAAATATGGCTCTAACTGAAATTTCCCTACCTGACTTCACTAATGCCCATGTTGCTCTGGCTACTAAACAAGGTGGGGGTGGTGTTGCCTCAACCTCTTCAATCCCAAGTCTCTTTTCTTCTCCATCAACTATGCATTGCTTTGTAAAGTAAAGCCTTTCTACTGCTTCTTGACTTGATCTAATCTCATGGGATAGAAGGTGCTGCTCTGACTGTCTCTCGTGTCACATCTGTGCTGTTAGATCACTTTCTTATCCAATTCGAAGCAACACTAGCCTGTCCTTGTAACGTTGGTGCTGATGTATTCACTACTTGTCACATTGGTCCGTCAACTGTACTTTTTGAGCGATTGCCTGTAGCCCTGGCTCCTTTCACTGCAGTGACAGGACCTGTCAAAAATTGTATTAGTGACTTCACTTTCTAGTCTTCTTGACTCAGTTGCACTTCTTTCTACTAAAACAAGATTGTCAAAGAGGTCTAAACCCTGGTTTAATGATGAAACACGTGACCTTAAGCAGGCCTGCAAAAATGCAAATGGTGTAAATCAAAACTGTTTTCTTTTTAGTTTTCTACGACTCTTCGCAAAAGTGTGTATCGGATTACAAGCATACTCTGTCCATGGCTAAAGCAGCCCATTTCTCTCGCTTTATCAGTAACAATAAACACAATCCTCGATGTATTTTTGACTCTCTAGCCAAACTCACCCAAAATCAGCCGACTGTTAGCTGCTCACCCTTTTGCTCATGACTTTTTCAATTTTTTCTTCAGCAAAATAGATGAAATTAGATACAGCTTGTCTGCAGAGCAATATTCACATGTTGAATCCTAGATAGTTTCTGTTCTGACAAATTTTGAGACCATCTTGGCCGTCCTAGGACCCCTCTCTCTCTCTCTCTCTCTCTGCTGGCTGCCCCATTCCAGATGTTTTGGATCCGGATCTTTGTCCAGATCCAGCCTCTCCTCTTGTCTCTCTCTCCCTTGTGTGCATGTTGTTCTTTCTCTCTCTCCCTTTGTGTGAATGATGTGCTTGAGCTTTGCCTCTTGTGTGTTTGTGTAGTCTGTCCTCTTTCCAAATCTCCATGGTGGAGAGGAGGCTGTGAGGTTCAGGATGTGTTTGGTGCTTCGGCAAGAAGTTGCTTGACGTCCTCCCTGATCCATATTCTCCATATAAGTTTACAATCGATCTAAGATTTTGTCATCCTGATTGTCCATACTTTAATGTTGGTTTATTCTGTACACACATGTATTGCATGTCTGTCCGTCCTGGGAGAGCGATCCTTCCTCGGTTATTCTTCGTGTGGTTTATTGGATTGTTTCCCAGTTGAAGGGGTTCTTAGGGGAGTTTTTCATTATCCAAATGAGGTTTAAGGACAGAGGGTGTCATATCCTGTAAAGATTGTAAAGCCCTTTGGGGCTAATTTGTGATATTGGGCTATATAAATAAAATTGACTCAACCCAGGGCAAATGAGCCAGCATGCAGAGTCCTTGAACCGACAGACCTGCAATTATTGTTATAAATTACACCTGTGCTTCTCCTGCTATGACATTTTTTGGTGGCTCAGTACAGGAAAGAACAGAGATGCATGCTGATGGCAACTGCAAAATTGAAGGTCCCATATCATGCTCATTCTCAGGTTCACACTTGTATTTTGTGTTTCTACTAGAACATGTTGGCATGCTGTAATGTTCAAAAAAACCTTTATTTTCCTCATACGGTCGGCCTGAATATGCCTGTATTCACCCTCTGTCTGAAACGCTCCGTTTTAGCACATTTTGACGAAATTGCAACAGAATTACGTTGCTAGGCAACAGCTTGGGTCCATGTGTACTTCCTGTCAGCTGGTGACATTCACATACACTGCAACCAGGAATAAACTGGGACACATTTAGAATGTTTACGTTTAAATCTGTGTAAAGGGTCTAAATATTGTATATTTGTGACATCACAAATGGACAGAAATCCTGACGGCTTGTTTCAAATGCAGAGTTTCTGAATACGGGCTGTGTGTATTTCCCTGGGGATTGAGCGTTTCGATACTTTCACAGTATTTATATAGGACTTAAGCCTGCTTTATAATACAAAAAACATGAAAATCTCACTTTTTTATAATATGGGACCTTTAACCACTTGAACGCCATGCATATCGTGTACACGACTTCCCAAACATGAGCTCACGAGTTCCATTTGAAGGCACCATAAATATTGTAGATTTGTGACATCACAAAATCCTGACAGGGCTGTGTGTATTTCTCTGTGGATTGAACGTTTTAATACTTTAACTGTATTTATATAACACTTTAACCTGCTTTATAATAAAAAATTAAAAAAGACGTGAAAATCTCACATTGGGACCTTTAAGTGATGGGAACAGCTTTCTATCCATAACACTGTTGTTCTACAGCCTTGTCATCATCTGACTGCTATATGAGTCTACTGGGTGTACTGGGCTGCTGCTGTACTGGGAGGTTTTAACCACTTAGCAACAGTTATTTAGGCTGCACGCGCTGCGCTGGTAGCATAGCAACAACTGCGAAGGAGCTTCAGCAGCCTGAACAGAAACCCCCCCGTGTGGTCTGAGCTCCGTCTCTAAAGACCCTCAACTTCTTGTGTCCCCCTCCAGCACCACCACCAGCAACACCACCACCACCAGCTACTCTCCACCGCGACCCGGATGTTTCTGACGCCATTTTATACTATTCTTATAATGTGGTTAGGGGGCTTCTGTCTGTCTCTAGGCTGCCTCTAATAAAACACTCACACACACATGTAGGCGTCTAACTTTTATGATAGCTAGTTGGCTAACGTTAGTTGAATATGCACACAGGGCGCCCCCTCTGGTTATACTTATTATTAGGAGATGAGTGGAGGAAAAACAGCCTCCTTTTTTATCCTTTTTTCGCATAAAAAAATGATTAAATTAAGACAGTCATATATAACAGTGCATGCTGGGATATGGAACGTTGGTAGATGGACCGTTGGTAGATGGACCGTTGGTTCCGTTAGCTAACGTCTCGCAGACGGTTAGTCACCGTTAATTACCGTTAATACATGTTTTTTTGTATCATAAACTTATAAATAAAAAAAAGGCCTGATTATTATAGGTGATACATCAGGCTGGGCTGAGATAACGTTATATGAAGTGTAATCACAGGGAGCTCACACACTGATGCACCAACGGCTATTTAACTGTAGCGAATTCAAATCACAACTAACGGTCGGTATATTAAACACTAACGGCTAACACAGACAGTGCTGCCTCCCAACTGCTATTCTCAATAAAGTGACAATAAAGAGAAAACTCACTCGCTATTCCAGTCAGTAAGCAGCGGTATTCCTCTCGGGAAGGCGGCCAGTGTGTGTTTTTTCAGTCATCCAGCCAGTCTCTGCTCCTCCATTGCAGTCATGATGCAGCCTGAGTCTCTCTCCCCCGGTGGTCACCGGTGCTCTTCAGATGATGTCCTGATGCTCTCCGGCTCGACTCTGTATGGTTTTACTGACTGAAGCCTGCTGCTGCTTCTTCTGCTGTTAATGTCGATGTTCCTCTGGCGGTGAGTGAGCCATTGATGATGATGCTCTCAGTATCCCTCTCTCTCTTTCTCATACTTTTGGAAAGGAGACACATATTTCCACGCCTTGTGGGCGGGACACAATGTAAATGTCACTAATGAGGCCCTTCATCTATTATTATTATTATTTGTGTGCACACTCAAAATCTTTTTCTAATGCAGTCTGGTAGGTACTGTAGTGAGGATGTATGTGACACCACTCTTTCTTATGTAGGTGCAGCAATCTTTGACAGATAAGACATGTTATCAAACACAGGATGTTTATAGTCCTTTTTAAAGGTCCCGTATTATGCTTATTTTCAGGTTCATACTTGTATTTTGTGTTTCTACTAGAACATATTTACATGCTGTAATGTTGAAAAAAAACTTTATTTTCCTCATAATGTCAGCCTGAATATACCAGTATTTACCCTCTGTCTGAAACGCTCCGTTTTAGCGCATTTTGACGGAATTGCAACAGAATTATGTTGCTAGGCAACAGCTTGGGTCCATGTGTACTTCCTGTCAGCTGATGACATTCACATACACACTGCAACCAGGAATAAACTGGGTAACATTTAGAATGTTTACGTTTAAAAATTGTGTCAAGGGTCTAAATATTGTAGATTTGTGACATCACAAATGGGCAGAAATCCCAACAGCTTGTTTCAAACTCACAGTTTCTGAATACGAGCTGTGTGTATTTCCCTGTGGATTGAGTGTTTCGATACTTTCACAGTATTTATATAGAACTTAAGCCTACTTTATAATAAAAAAAACATGAAAATCTCACTTTCTTATAATATGGGACCTTTAAACGAACCAGACTCAGTTCCCTGAAAGTGGACCAACAGAAAAGGGACTTCATCTATTATTATTATTATTTGTGCACACTGAAAATTACATATTTTTCAAATGCAGTCTGGTACTGTAGTGAGGATGTGACACCACTCTTTTTTTATGTAGGTGCAGCAATCTTTGACAGATTAGATATTATTAAACACAGGATGTGGGTATCCATAGGGGGGTGTTTCACATATAGTCCTTTTTAAAGGGACTGTTTGTAAGAATCAGAAATGCTGGTTAACAGCGACACCTGTGGCCGCTAAGTCAACGAAAGTCAACATCCCGTTGCTCGCGCTTGTTCTCGCTCTACATAGACATGAACGAGCATCGCTCAAAACAGTGAGGCGACACACGTCAGCTAAAACAGTTATTCTCAACCACTGGGCCAGGGCCCAGAGGGACACCTAGTGGGCCGTGGAGGACCTGCCAAATGTTTAGATTAACCTCTTCAATATCCGATGGCTGCTATTCTGTCTTTCAGAGGTCTTCAGTTTTAAAGCTACTAGTATCATAGGACACTAAAAAAAGAGTAAAGAAGAGACTATGCTGACCAAAGCTATGGTCTCCCCCGAGTCCTCCGACGGCGGCCAACACTGTTTTGCAAGACGGGCTTCACTAGATATAACTTTACGGTTTTGGTGCTTCCGTGTAGTTTGTGTTGGAGTCTGAGTCTGAATAGCGTAGCCACACGTGAGAGTGCATGGGACACCGACCCGGATTGATTTATAGGTGTAAGAAGTTACAAACAGTCCCTTTAAAGTGGACTAGTCAGTTCATCCTGGCTTAATTGGTTACACGAAGGCCAAGCCAGGCTGAGGAGGAACGACTAGGTTTAGCCAGGTGTTAGTAGTTCAGATAGATGTGCGTTCACTGCTTTCCTCAACAGACCACGAGGTCGATCACAGATCTACTGATGCTGAAATGGAGTAAACGTGTTCCGCGTACTTTAAACCCAGTGAGAAACAGCTTTTAATGGAAGATAACGAGGAAGTTATATAATATGTAGAAAAGGAGACACGGCTGTCAGCTGCTGTAATAAATCAGTGAGATTACAAACAGTCCCTTTAATGGAAGATTACGAGGAAGTTATATAATAGCCTATGAATATGACGATACCATATACTGTATAACAATGATTAATACATTGTTACATACATGCTTACAGTGTGCACTGGAATGATCACTTACTTCTCTTTGTAATTTCCTCAATGTCTTCCTTTTTATCTCCAGATCTCGGTCCAAGTCCTGCAGGGTTTTTTTGTGGTTTTAAACGTCGACTCTTTTTAAATAAATCCCTTTTTTCATTGATATTTGCACCTCTGCAAACTATATTTGCTTTTTTTTAAGTGTGTGCTGTATGCCTACAGACATCTGACAGTTTGTCAATTAGTTAAAACACATAGCACTGCAGGAATTGTGCATGGTCTGCCCTATTACTCCCATTATTTATATAGAAAGAAAGAAAGAAAGAAAGAAAGGAGGCTGGATGTAGCCTATGTCAATGGAAATACTTATCATCAAACCTCTAACAATATGAACAGCAGTCTTCATAAACACAATATAACCCTAATAATGATTATCACATGAATGATTATAAAAATAAAAATGAATGATGATCACAATGTTAAAATAAAAGTACTTAACTGAATGGTGGTATGTATTCATTTAGTTCTTATTTTTATTAGCCTGCATTCAAAAATAGTATTTAAATGCAGGCTAATAAAGATAAGGCAAAATACATCCATAAGGTCATGGACTAACTGTAAAATCTCCATGGTAACTTGTGTGCCACTGCTTTCGTGAAACCGAGTCAAGGCTAAACTGAGCCAGGATAACTGGAAAACCCCGGCGTAATCCGTTATCTTGGCTTTGTGAAACAGGCCTCTGGTACTGCATTTAGCATAAAAAAATATGCTCAAATCATAACATGGCAAACTGCAGCCCAACAGGCAACAACAGCTGTCAGTGTGTCAGTGTGCTGACTTGACTATGCCTTGTCCCAAACTGCATGTGATTATCATAAAGTGGGCATGTCTGTAAAGGGGAGACTCGTGGGTACCCATAGAACCCATTTTCATTCACATAATGTATCTTGAGGTCAGAGGTCAAGGGACTCCTTTGAAAATGGCCATAACAGTTTTTCCTCGCCAAAATTTAGTGCAATTTTGGAGCGTTATTTAGCCTCCTTCCCGACAAGCTAACATGACATGTTGGTACCGATGGATTTATTAGGTTTTTATAGTTTCATATGATGCCAGTATCTTCACTCTAGCTTTAAAACTGAGTCCGCTACAACTTCCGAAAGAACGATTGCATTAATGCATTAAAGTAATTAATGACGCCAAAACAAATTTGTGTTAACGTGTTATCGCGTTAACTTTGACA
Source organism: Sebastes umbrosus (assembly GCF_015220745.1). Taxonomy (NCBI): domain Eukaryota; kingdom Metazoa; phylum Chordata; class Actinopteri; order Perciformes; family Sebastidae; genus Sebastes; species Sebastes umbrosus. Next base: position 29,826,032 of record NC_051269.1, on the reverse strand, counting down.
GACCTAATTTTAATATAATTTTTAGACTAGTTAATTTTCTCAAAGTCACCACAACTTTTGTAGCAATAACAACTTCTCATCAAATATCCATCTTTTACTCTCTTAAAGTTCTAGACAGTAATGCATTTCATATAAATTAAAAATAAAACACTGTATGGTTGGGGAGCCCCACATTAAACATGCCAGGCTAAACAACACCCAACATGTACAGTAGTGTAGAGGATGAACCTCTGATGTTGTAATTATCAGCTGATAGTTCCTTATCAGATCAATAACATTAATTTTCTCATTTATTTGAGAATATTGACCATCAACATATTGAGAATCACTAAAGAGAACAATTTCCCAAACAAACTAGCCCATCATTTAACAACTTTAATCCAAAGCAACCCTTTTCCCTAACATTTTTTATTTCGCTGAAGAAAACTTAAATCAACTTAACCATGTTGTGCGTCAAGTTTCTCTCCTGAACAGGGTCAACAAATGCTTCTGTAGATTCTGCACCACACAGGCAGCAAATGGCATTCACGGCACAATACATTTTTATTGAACACAGAAACCATGTGTACAGGTAAAATATCCACAGCCTCAACTGAGTAGGTAACACTGGCTCACCTCATGGGATGGCTGCTGGTGAAGGGGCAAGCAGACAACTGCACTTAAATTCACTGAGGAAAATCAAACAACAGCTGAATGCATTTAGCTCCACGTTACATCTCATGCATGACATCAAAAATAGTATTTCTGACATAACAGTTTCATCAACAAACACGGACACACCCAATCTCAAATGTTCGACAGGCACAGACACTGAGCCAAACTGCTGCTCTGGAAAGTTTAGAATTAGCTTCAGATTACATCGGGTTTATAAAAAATAAAATAAAAAAATCATTACCTTAAATCAAGACCTATTGGATGCATTTCAGTCAATAGCACATTCTGCAATTTATCCGTGAATCAAGTGTAGCGGAAACCCCAACATTCACCAATAAAAAAGTCAGAACTATGAGCTCTTACAGATTTCAGACAAGTTGCTGTTCAAATATTTCCCCTTTTTAAAACGTGAGATATCACAGCACAAAGTCTTTCATTCATTTCCTGGCAGTTTATATGTTTTATGTCATGCCATCATAAAGTTAAAATTAAAAAAAATAATAACTGACATAAAGATCAAGTAGGGAAGGCTGAGGGGTAACAATATATATTTGATGGTGGTTTTACTGACATGTACACCGCACTGCATCAGAGACACACGAGCAAACTGACATCAGTATCAACAGGAAGCAATCACAGCGGATTTTAAACACATGACCAGACAAACACAAACATGACTGCAGAGGTTCAGCGACACAAATATTCCAGGAGTGATCGTTTTTTTTACGTCATTGCATCGTCACTGAGAACACACCAACGCCGTAGACCTGTTGCTTTGCTTTGACACACTTCCTTCAGCAAAGACTAAATGAGGGTCTACAGCAAAACAATGCTGAAAGGTTCAGGAAAAAAAGGCATGTTCAAAAACTCTGCCGTAAACTGAAGACTTCTTGGAGGTAGGAAATGGGCATGGAATAAAGTTCCCAGGAATTAGCCTTCACACGTTAAAACCTGTGATAATAAAATATAACTTTTACCAATCATGAAGCCCAATGAGTACTGCCTACAGAAGTACAGCAAAGTGTTATAACACCCTAATAACAAACAGCAATCCAGCAGCTTTATTGCACTGGTAGACTGCTCTGTGAGCAGTTAATAATTAAAGGTGCTAAATGCGAGATTGGGAGCGAACGGTGGAAACAATGGCAACAGTGCTGACAGCTAACAGTGTTAACCGTTGGTCAGGACGCCGTTATCAGCTGTAACCGCCGTATGAGAGAAGGCAGGGTGGCGGCCGTGAGCTAGCCAGTGGGGCATGCTCACAAGCACTAAAAGCCCGCGCGACTGGCCCGGCTATGTCATCAAAGAACAGAGAAGCTCACATTACAACACACACAGAGGGAGAGTGACTTCATTCTCTGCTCAGGTAGACATTACTCCTCTATATCTTTACATAGCAATTTGTTATTTGATGCGATATTAATACTCTGGATATCGCATTTAGCACCTTTAACTACTGGCCCATGATCTCAAAAACACCAAGCCTCAAAGAATTACGTTAAAATGTCTTCTGATATTAGTTATTAACTTCATCATCTGTTGTAAAATGTTAAATAAATGTAGGCATCATCTATGAGGACTGGGTATCTGTAGGTTATTACATGTACAGGCAAATTAAACTCTACAGTCATTTACAGTATGATAAAGTTACAACAGCTTATGTTGTAGGGAATTAAAGGCCACATAGGGAAGTTAGGGTCTGCACAATTTCTGAACAGCTCATTTGAATTTTAAGATTACCAGAGGCTTGTAAAATACCCAATTTCACACTGATTACATTCCCACTTGTTAAAATAATGAGCTTTTCATGATACATCTGCATCTACAATGAACAATGGGAGTGCAGCTGCCAAATTAATTCATAACAAGTGTTGTGAAAGCTATGACCGTCTAAGCATCCAGCATATAATGAGCCTCATTAACATTACTCCACAATTTAGATGTTGATACAGAGTGTGAAGATATCTGTAACACCACAATCCTCACGATACATAATGACCGAGGTGCTGCAATAACACAGACGAGGAGAACGGATCAAATCACACAGAGTTGTTTCCTACGACATGAAATTTACAATGACCTGTCAGTTCAGTTGAGGTCACAAGTTACAGGCTGACAGGCAACACCATGCAGTTAACGTATTGAAACACAACCTCCACACTCGCATACAGTACATACAGAATATCATTACCCGGCAATGAGGGACTTTTGTGTGTATTTATCTACAATAAACTGTATATATAATCATTAGACACCAATAATTTAAAAATACCAAATGTTACATCTTGAAAATAAAATTGCAAAATTATGGATTGCACAATTGCTGATGTCCAACAAGTGGCTTTCATAATATGAGACATTATTCACTGTTTCTGAGCATCAGCTGGATTCATAAAAGAATGAGTGAATTCAGTCCGTCCTCACTGTGTGAACTCAAATTTGAACGTTTTAATTAAAATAGTATCAGCCAGCCTCAGAAAAAGAAAAAAACAAATACATGGCATAATATTACAATAAATCCCCCAGTAGATCAATAACTCTTTGCAGGTATTGGGACATTTTATTGTAATTTAATGCTTCACAATTTGATTTCTGACCTTTTTTTTCCTGATAATTTTCAACCCTAACAGATCAATTTAAAATGTAAAATAAAAAAAAACAATGTGATACCTTGCTTAATGTTACAGTATAAAATAACATTACTTGAGTAGTTGCATAACAAAAAATAATCCTAAAATGATGTTGGGGATGTGCTTAAAAGAATATTTGAACTTTGCAATGATTGTTTGAATGGGAGTCGCAGACAGGTCTTGAGCTGTTGTTAACAACAGACTTTGAGGATGGAGAAAAGTGACAGTACAATCACAATATTGTATCAATCAATCAGAATTAGTTTCAACAGCTCGCTGATGTTAAATTAAAATACAGTTTAAGTCAGCATGACACCGATGTGAAAAATGTATTTATCCTAAAGTAACTTAACAATTTTACAATTAAAAAGGGGCAATTATTGATAAACTTTATTTGTTTACTTTTAAGCATCCTGTCCATTTTCTGGTCTTGATAACATGATAATGTATCAGCAGCTCTCTGCTTCAAACCCATTGACTATTTGCACATTTTAACCAAAAAAAATGAAGGAAATTATACTATAAAATGGTCATTTAGCTCCAAGTCATTACACATTAGATGAGTTCATTTAAATTTACATATTTATTCACACACACTTGATTAATGATGGCCAATTTGTTACAGTGGTTATTTGTTCCTTTGTTTAATGTAACATTTTGTGAGTACAGCATGGAAAGAGCTCTAATTCTGTCAAAAATGCTTTTCAAAATCAATTTTACAAGAAAATGTGCAAAAGGTCCAGGGGCAGAACTTTGATTGAACAAACAGAAAATCATGTCATTAGTGTTTAGTCAATCATACTGTATTTACAAGGATTTATATTTACACTGTCAGATTTTCTCTGTCATGCATGTTTTTTATGTAGTGAATTGAGAACCAGTATCAGTAAACCCATACCGTATGATCACTGGATTATTCACCATTAAGAGTATTATATTTATTTGGGGAGCCCAGGCAGAAAGTTATGGCCATATCTACACTGATTTCTTCTTCGTTGCTTGTGATGAAGGTAATTTACAATAAAATACGACTGAAAGTCAGTATAGTTGTACATTTTAAGAATATTACTTTGATGATGAGCTCAACTTAACCCTGGGCCTCTTTTATAATAAATATATTTTTGAATGGATTGACAGGGACTGAGCTGACGCAGCTCTTTCCCTAAAAGTGCCAGTGAGATGAACTGAGAGAGACAGAGGGAGAAGGCCAGAGTGGGGAACAGGTGAGGAGATGTATGGTTGTGAGGTCACTACCAGTCTGCATTATCCCAGGTTTCCTCAGCAGGTTTTGTGGGACTCTTCTTCGTCTTACCCTCTGCGTTCTCCCAGTTGTTGTCCCAGGCTTCCCAGCTCTCCTCTGTGCTGTGTTTGTTGTTGGACGCCGCTTCGGAGCCCCAATTGTCCCAACTGTCAGAGCTCTTCTTTGCAGAATTATCTGGGATGGTCCAGCTGTCGCTGCTGGGGGATTTCTTGGCCTTTAAGGAGTTGTTGCTGCCAAAGGTTTCCCAGAAGTCCTTTGAGGCAGGCTGGCTAGAACTGCCCTGATATCCCTCAGTGGCATCCATGTTCTGGTAGCTCTCTCCAGTAGACCTGGACACAGTCACAACATGAAAACATGTTGTTAATGCTTCACATTAAAGGGATAGTTCAAGTGTTTTGAAGTGGGGTTGTATGAGGTATTTCTATCCATAGTCAGTGTATTACCTACAGTAGATGACAGTCAGCACACCCCCAGTTTGGAGAAACAGACAGGAGTACCACCACCACAGGAGCAAAATAATGTACTGCTGTGGACGGGGCCAGCAGCAAAACATATTTTAGCCACTTAAAAGAAAGGCTCACCTAAAAAAATCAATATCAGTTTAAGTGTACGCTATATTTAGAATATTTCCACCGCTTTATTTTGCCATCAGACAGTCCTTTCCGACGGGGAACTGAAATGAAAGTGAAACATATCTATGCTCTCACCAAAGCCAGCAGACTCTGTTGACAAAAACAGTTTAGATACGTTTGACTTTCAGTTCAGTTCTCTGTCGGAAAATATTCTAAATTTAGCGTACACTTAAACGGATATTGATTATTTTAGGTGAGCCTTTCTTTTAGGTACTCCTGCCTTTTTCTCCAAACTGGGGGCATGCCGACCGTCATCTACTGTAGGTAATACACTGACTATGGATAAGAACCTCATAAGACCTCACTTCAAAAAACCCAAACTATCCCTTTAAATAAAAAAAGTACAAAAGATTTTGTATGTGGGAGATTTTGTGAAATTGTATGAAGTTGTTATTACCCATCCTCCGGTTTTCCCGAGAATAGATTAGTCAATTTTGAACCAGCTCCCTGAACCTAAAGAACAGAGACAAGACTTTAATGCAGTTGTTACTTCAAGTGTTAAAACATTGTGACTTCATAAGAAACAAATGACTGATACATAGTATTGTACTTAAAATGGAAAATCAAATCCAAAAGTAAAAATTAACGGTGGTAGAAGTGACAATTGAAGTAATCTAAATATCATAAACAATCAATATTTGCTACACGACACGTGAAAACATTATGGTGAATCTAGTTTTAGCGACAGTTAGAGGCAGTAATAATAAAACTGCAAACAGATGTTGGTTTTCTAACACTTCACATCACAATGGTTGACCACCAAGTACTCACCACCAGATATAAAATGGCAGCAAGAAAAACAAGAGATGACATTATATTACAATTGTTCAAACATTCATCGTCACAGCAAAACCAGTCTCCTTTGAAGGTTATGAAGTTGGGGGCCGGGACTGCCTCTGCAGTTTTTGCTCATCTGCACTGAGACACCGAGGTATTAATTTACAAGTGTTGGATCAGAGCTGCTGCTGCTGGCTCAGGAGACTGGTTTTGCATCTGTACAGCGTGGCAGAGGTCTGCCAATCCTACCTTGCTTGCCAGCTCAGTGATGCCGACTGCCATTTCATCTAGCAATTTGCCATCTTTTACCTGAATGAGCCAAATTATTATTAAAAACTTCATCAACAATCTCCATCCACATATGTTTGTCTAATTTACATGTAGTAAGCAGCAGTTTGTTTTTGATCGTGAGAAAAGTGATTTGTTAAGGGCATTGATAATCAACATGAGAAAACAATAACATTTTGTTTGAGTTTAACAAAAGGTTATTCTTCTCAAGAGAAAAGAACTCCAAAGTAAAGCAGCTACAACTGTTCAGCAAGAAAGCAAGAAGACTGCTACAAAAGCGCATACTATAGATGCCTTAAGTTACCAATGCCAACTGTACATTAGAAGACAAAAACATTTAGTTTAATTCTGGTTTCTCTCAGTCAATCACACCTAGAGAGTAAATCACTACACAGCAGGGGGAAAAGAGATTTGTAACTAAAAGTAAACTTATTTTATCTTCCTGTATTTTGATTTATGAACTCATTTGCTCTCATTAAAAGACACATCCAGGAGCTTCTCACTTGACGGTAAGAGTTAGAGCAGTTATGTGGAAACAACGGTATGGTGACATATTCAGTTCATATGTGTTGCTGAAAACAAAGCCAAACTTGATGCAAAAGCTCAAACACATTGAATCTGCAAAGCCAGCGAGCAAATAATTGTGAAGTGAAGAGCTCCAGGTTGTGTCATTTCATGTTAACAGAACTCAACAAGAAAATCTCACTATTTTAGAAACCTAAGGACCGTTTTATCTTTTCCCATTTATCAGTGAAACTAACCTCTAAAATGTGAGCCAAATTACACATTTTAGAAGTTACCTCACCAGATGAATGGGAAAATAAATTTGGTTAAGATATTTGTATTAAATATAGATTTCCTTATTTGTGATGGTGGGTGTGGCCCAGATTTGAAGCTGAATTGGACCATTTTTTTTAAATGTAGCACTGATATTAAAGGTACAGTGTGTAGGATTTGACAGCAGTGTGGTTGCAGATTGCAACCAGCTGAATACCCCTCCACTCACTCCTCCCTTTCCAAGGCCCACTTCCAAACCACCCCCTGCACCCTCTCCCTATACTAGCTTCCACTCTGTTTGCGCGTTCGCGTGGAGGATCCGCCATGTTAGGTGCCGACTTAACCGGCCGCCCTTACTGACGACATGCAATGCTGTTTTGTGTTCGGCATGAAACATGCTCTGTACAAAAATCTAAGTTCCATGCGACTACCGGTGCAAACAAAGAAAAACTAAATTATTCAAACTAAAATAGACATTTAATATTGTCATATATAGATATTAACAACTTAAAGGTTACGTTGTTTTTAGGATCACATATAGGCCGACCCTTGTCTTGTCTTGGATACCTTAAAATGTACAGGACATCTGAAAAATGGCTCCTAAAAGTACTTTTAAGCCTTTGTTCAGTGACTGAAAGTTCACATCCGTTCCCAAATAAACAGTTCACAGCTGCGAGTTTCTGCAAATCCCATCAGTCTCTGGAGTCACTAACTGGGAGAAACAGAAGGTTGGATATTTTTTTTTTTTGCATCCTTGAAACCACAGCTTTTGTCGTTTAATGTAAGCTGGCATAAAGCAGATAAAGTGGCACAGACAGACAAGCGGCGTAGAAAATAGCACATTCACATCTGAAGCTGTCCCACCACCAAACCAACCAACAACTTCAAACATCAATGTTACCTTTTCTGTGGTGGGTTTGATAACATTCTCATTTAATGTCTGTCCTAACTCTGTGGCCTAGTTGGGAGTCAGAGGGGAGAATTCACTTGAATGAAACACAGTTTAACATTCACAGTTAGAGCAAGACACACTGAGCTGCTTGTTCTGCAGTCGCATGAAGTGACTGATCATTCCCATTCATCACCATGACATTTAACAAGCACTAGAGGGTGTAATGGTTCAACAAAAACTTGCATCATCAGTGTAAACTGAGGCAACACTACATACACTTTTGTCTGTGTAGTTTGGTGAAACACTAGAAGCCTTTTAAGTGTACATCTGTAATTCCAAATATTAAAAGACAACATCTTTGCTTTTTTACTCTGCAGAGCATAAAGCACAAAGGATTTAGGATTTCTTGTTGCCTTATTTACAGGGAAATAACAAAATAGTTGAGCAGCCAACACCTATAGCAAAAAAAACGTACTAAAGCCAAACTTAATTGCTTTTACATACCATTACACCTCTACGGCACGGTTAGCAGTCAACACAAAAACTGTCATGCATGAAAGGATAACCCATTATCAATGGATGTGAGTGAACAGTTCATGGAACAACATTTCTATATTAGGGGTAGGAATTAAAGGCAATCCCCATCCCACAATACAGTTACCAACTGTCTTTCACAGGTTATCCATAAACTCATAAAGTACAGGCACCAAGAAAAACACAGTATCTCCGAGCAGAAGCGTGTGACGATAGCGTTCACCATTTTGCAAAATGTTTGTTAAACTGTGAAAAAAAAAAACGGACTGAAAAACTGACAAAAAGAAAGATAATGAGTAATGTGTATATTAAACAAAAAAAAAAAACATGATGCGGCATGAAGCGCCATGCACCTATTATCTGCTTTACCGGTTCTGGGGGTGCTTTATAGCCCTTTAACTACATCCAGAGAAGGCAAAGAGATTGAAGTGGTAACACAGTTAATGCAGCTTAAAAGTTTACATTATATGGTGAGAGATTTACCAAGCAAAATGGCACTTATTTTGTTAACACTAAGAGGGTACTACACAATAAAACAGGCAGATAATGTCAGAGGAAAACTTCAAATGTAATCCCTTTATTAGCAGTACTGGTAACGGGTTAGTCATGAATATATCAGTCTTACCTTTAAGGTTGCTTGGTTTGCCAGTTTAGATGTCTGTATGAGGGGGAAAAAGACAAACATGTGAATATATATTATTCATAAGGGTTGCTATTTGAATTGTTAATTTAATTTTTTTAGGAAGAAATTCAGACTCAAATTCAATACAGCACAAATACACTTACATTATCTTTAGCGATAGTAGCAAATTTGCTAGCTCCAACAGCGAAACTGCTCCAACCCTGCAAAAAAATAAATATATAAATAAATAAATAAAATAGCCACAGGGGAAGAAAAATACAACAAAAAGTACAACACAGACAAACGATACTTTATATATCATGACCTACTGAATAAATAGAAGACATGGCATTGTTCATGAAGTCATCCTCCTTCTTCTCTGGGGTCACTGTGTTGCCAAAGCCAACATACCGGTTCTCTTGATTCCCACTGTAGCCCCCTCCGCTGAAGAAGCATTAAAAAAAAAAAAAACACTTTGTTTAAAGAAAATAACAGAAAAGCGAATACTAACAGAAATGTAAAGAGTGTGAGGCTCTCACCTCTGATATGAGTTAACGTCATCACTCAACCAGTCTTCAAAAGCTTTGTCGCCAGATTTTGCTGAGCTTTGTCCCGGTCCTCCAGGGCTGTACGACAGAAACATGAATTTACGGTGCTGTAATCTGCCATTGCACATAATGTGAGTGCGTTAAACATTTCCATCACTTTTACCGATGAGAGGATGAAAGGCTGGTCTTGGGTTGTGGAGATGTCCAGTTTCTGGCAGGGGATGTCTCAATGGACCACTCCTTACCCTCTGCTAAAGTTACAACCTGTCATATACAATTATATATAATTAATCTGATGAACAGAAGACACATTCACAGGCTAGTAATCTCACAGAAGCCTCAGACAAAACTAGAGCATTCTGTGAATAGTTTTCAATTACATTCATTATTTACAGTATGTGTTTAGCCCTTATGCATGGACAAATGGATTACTAGTGTGACAAACTACTAACATGCTTTATCAGGATCAGAATCAGAAATACTTTAATGATCCTCGGGGAGAAATTGTAATGTTATGATTCAGGGAGATTTTTAAGAAATTTCAAATAAGTTATTTGCTAATTATTATCTATTTATCAGCAGACATGGAAATAAAGCATATCAATTAACTTTATATTATTTTCCTGGAAACGTATTAAATAAATTACCAGCTATTGGGAAATGGCGGGAAATAATTATTAAATAATGTTTATAATAAAGTAATTTTCGATAAATTGTGAGGTAAATATTGGGGTAATTTGGCAGTAATTCCAAAGGTAGGTAACTTGCTAATTAACATCTAATTACCATGAAATTTGCAGACCTGTAAATTGAAGTGTTACCGAAATATGTACAAATATTTGCATGAAGACATGCAATATACAGTATAACATATAACCACAGTACAATTAAGTATATACAAAATGCTGAGATGACTTTAACTCTCTGAATGAGATAATGGAGAATTTAGTCCTAAATGTGAAATGTTTAGGAATTAATCAGAGACCGTTGAGTGTGTACACCTCACCTTGTCTCTAAAGAGTGCAGCAGCTTTACTGTTGTATTTCTCCTGTAAATTCCAGGTGGCATCATAATCATCTTGGATTTCAAGAAATAGGCGGAACTTTCCATTTCCTCCCGCTTTCATCTTCTCAAGCTCAATATCTTTCCATTTGTCCATGGTGACAGAGCGCACAAAACTGCAGACAGAGAGATAAATGAATCATTATCAGGCTGTGCAGGATCTCCAAAATCATCAACACCATAATACATGCTACTATTCTTACCTGAGATGTACTCCTAGGCCCCGGTGCTTTCCAGAGCACTCGAGACAAATCCAGATCCCATAGGTCACACTGACCCACTGAGGGTTAAAAGCCGCGCACTCAAAACATAGCTGAAAAACAACAACACATCTGTTCAGTAAAAACTACAGAGATGGATTTACAGACTTTTGTATATTAAAGATTATATGTAACCTGACACTGCATTTATAAGGAAAATATCTAAGAAATAGCTCATTAAAACATGTATTTTAACATTGTACAGAATAATTTCACACTGAATGAAGTTCTTGGGATCAAAGATCTAAAAGTTCTATTTTTTTTAACCTAACTTGTCAAAAGCAATGACTTTTAAATAATTACATTAAAAACATCTTCATATTTTAAAGGGTAACTTTGTGTCACAATGGATGTATTCTACTATTCCACCATTGTCTTGCAGCAACACGTCACCTCGCCAGATTTCAGAACGAGACTTCTCCTTGAGCAAGACTCTTTCCATAATGTTGTCAGACACTTATAACAACAATCAGAGCCTGTCATGGCAAAAACAAGCACTTTTAGTGATTGTAAATGAGGGCGCCAGCTTGCATCTATAGGATTACAATGCAGCTCATGAGCAGCTGTCAACAGCATTATCCCTCAATACTGGACACATTTCAGAATTTGTCCCTATTAGTAAGTTAGACACAAAAACATGGGAAAATTAAATACCAAAGTTACCCTTTAACATTTACTTGATTGATGTTTAAACATTATTTTCTTTAAGTCAGTTAAATAAATAGAACAATAACACATGTATTTATACAGTTCATTTATTTTTAGGTTAGGAGACATATCTGTTTACCGTTATTGCCAAAGACGCAGGCCAACAAGATGTCCTAGCAGTGAAATTCCCACCTAACATTACTCCCACCATTCATTTGAACCAGGATGAAAGCTGGGACATTTTGTGAAGGATTGTGTAAAGGTGCTTCTGTACTTTTCAAGCCTCCCAAATACCTGATATCACCAGCAATGTGAACTATAATGGCCAGTTAGGTGATACTATTTTAAGTGAAATTTAGCCACATAGATAAGTTGCTGTGAAGACTTACATTATTCTCGTCTGCGGTTCTCACTTCCTTCAGAACTCTTCTGGTCCTTGGACTCGCCATGTCGACCCACACTGAAAGAGAATGGTAGATTTAGTTTAAAAAACACAACAGAGTATTAAGACATTTGTACAAATCTGTTCAAAAGACACAAATACTCCTGAGAATTAAAACTCCTGAACCCAACTTTGTGTTACTAAGCTACACCTTGAAAGATGAATCCATGATTGAATAAAACCGTATCAATATCAGAGCACTATTTCACATATTGAAATCACACATTCCTATTTTACTGTCTCTTCAAGAGAAAAGCCACCCTTAAATAGAAGTGTTACCTCTTTATTATATAATAGAGGTCAGTTTTAATTGGTGAATCTGAACCAGCCTCTTGTTCAAAGCTGATAGCAGTGAGAGAAACTGTTTTGATGATGTCATCTAAAACAAACCCTGGACTTGCTCCAAAGACAGCAGGCTTGTTTGAGATGAACTGTGCCTCGCCTGGAAAGTGGATGAAAGCCAAGAGAAGTGACAAAAGGCTGCAGTAAAACCTTCCCACAATGAATATATCCAACATTTTCAGGTCACAAATAATTGTTAACTTATGTGGATATTCTGAGGGATAAGCCATATGAGAATCTCATATATCATTACATCTTGTGAGTAGGGCTGCAACTAATAATATTTACAATAATATAAGGATCGCCTGATTCATTTACTATCTAATCATACAGCAGTAATTTAAAGATACTGATGTTACTATTAGAGCTGCAACAATTAATCTATTAGTTGTCAACTATGAATGAAATGAATCGCCAACTATTTCGATAAACAATGAATCAGTTTGAGTAATTTTTTAAGAAGAAAAGTAAAAATTCTCTGATTCCAGCTTCTTAAATGTGAATATTTTCTGCTTTCTTTACTCTATGAAAGTAAACTGAATATCGTTGAGTTGTGAACAAAACAAGACATTTTAGGGCGTCATCTTGGGCTTTGGGAAACACTGATTTTTTTTCACAATTACCTCAAATTTTATAGACCAAACAACTAACTGATTAATCGAGAAAATAATAGACAGAGTAATTCATGTTTAAATAAATGATTACTAAAATCACAGTGCCCAGCTGTTTTAGGAAGGAACTTAGCAGTTTGTTGTTGTTGTTGTTTTTTAATAAACTGTATATATTTGTGTTAAAGATTTACGTATTGGGTGAGAATGCATGGTTGGTATTGTTCTTTTCATATATTTGATGACGATAACAAAAATATAAAAATTAGTCTTAGATTTAGTCTATAAAATGTGAAACAAAATCCAATTAAAATTTTGCAGAGCCCAATGTGACATACAAAATGAATGAAAACAGATGAAAACCCAAATACATCATATTATATTTACAATAAGATAATGTAGAGCTGCAACAATTGATTCTTTGTCAACTATTACATTAATACATTAATTTTTTATTATAATTATTTTGATAAACGACTAAATGTTTTGCATGATTTTTTAAGAGGAAAAAAAGCCTAAATTCTCTGATTTCAGCTTCTTAAATGTGAATATTTTCTGGCTTCTTTACTCCCCTATGACAGTAAACTGAATATCTTTGAGTTGTGGACAAAACAGACATTTGAGGATGTCACTTATGCTCTTATCTAATCATTACAGAAGTAAGATACTGATGTTACTATCACAGAAACCATACAATATACAGTACAACTTCTGTATTTGGTGGGATTTGAACTGACAGATGTGATCACACAGGTGTGATATTTTCACAGAGAGACACTGTTTACAAGTCCATACAGGCATTCAGGTGAATCTGAGGGATAGCATCAGCAAAGAAAACTCTCAGTCGACTGGTAAGTTTACATTCCTCAAACCGGCATTACTTCTGTGAATAAGTCATTGTTCATTTGTCCTCAAGAGCGACGATGCTGGTTAAGTTACTTGATAAACTGATTAAGAAGGCCGGCTCCGTAACTGGCTGCAAACCAGCCACTTTTGAAGTTGTGGTGGAGGGGAGGACACTGAAAAAACTGTTATCCATCATGAATAATCCTGACCACCCTCTCCACGACCTACTGGACAAACAGCAGAGCTCTTTCTCTATCAGACTGATTCAGCTTCGCTGTCACAAGGACCGATACAGGAAATCTTTCCTGCCTAAAGCAATAACTCTCTTCAACAGCATCACCTCTGTCTAACAGAGAACTCTCAGCTTTATAGTTTCTGTCTCAACCAGACTCCATTCTGTCTTAGTCTGTAATAATCTTACACATGTGGAATTTGCACATTGGTTTACTACCTTATTTAAATTTCTTCTAAAAGAAAAATTGTAACTTGCACACTTTGCTAATATATAGTATGTCATCTGACATGTGCAATAACACGTTGGTCACTTTTTGTGCAATGTAAATACTGTAAATCTACTGTTACGGATATGTATAAAAACATATGCTGATCACTCTGTGCAATAATTATCTGATGCTGTGCAATAATTATATAATTATCTGACTGACACTTTGTGCAATAATCTGGAAAAACTGCAATCTGGAAAAACTGTCATCTCATCATTATACATATTGTATTTTTATATTTTATATTGTATTATCTTTTATATTTTTTATATTTATATTGCACCATCTATTTTTTTATTGTATTATCTTTTCATTTGCACCTATGGGATTGCCACAATCTAATTTCGTTGTACTACACAATGACAATAAAGGGCTTGAATCTTGAATCTTTGTATCATTGCACACTTTGCTATTATATATACTATGTTATTGTTATTCTATGTTCATATTTTATATTTTCTAAGCTAGTTGTAGTAGTCTGGTATATCTATAGTGTATTCTAATATATTCTTTATATTGTGTATAATATAGATATTATCTCTAGTGTTGATATGTGTATTTACTGTTCAATAAAGAACATCTATCTATCTATCTTTCTATGTATCTGTCTATCTATCCATCTATCTATCTATTTATCCATCCATCTATCTACCTATCCATCTATCAGTCTGTCTGTCTGTCTCTCTCTCTATCTCTCTATCTATCTATCCATCCATCTCATCTATCTATCCATCTATATATCTATCCAACTATCTATCTATCTATCTATCCATCTATCCAACTATCTATTTATCCATCTATCTACCTATCCATCTATCTATCTATCTTTCTATGTATCTGTCTATCATCTATCCAACTATCTATCTATCCATCTATCCATCTATCTATCCATCTATCTATCCATCCATCCATCTATCTATCTATCTATCATCTATCCAACTATCTATCTATCCATCCATCCATCTATCCATCTATCTATCTATCCATCTATCTATCTATCTATCATCTATCCATCTATCCAACTATCTATCTACCTATCCATCTATCTATCCATCTATCCATCTATCTTTCTATCTATCTATCTGTCTATCATCTATCCAACTATCTATCTATCTATCTATCCATCTATCTATCTATCCATCCATCCATCTATCCAACTATCTATCTATCTATCCATCTATCCAACTATCTATCCATCCATCCATCTATCCATCTATCCATCTATCCAACTATCTATCTATCCATCTATGCTAATCAGATTTTATAATCAAGATTCACTTGTAGCAAGGCCTAAATGCAAATAGCCACAATTATAAAATTATTCGTCGCATCAGGTCATGATGAATTCAGTCTCTTGAGGAAATGTACTCACTAACGTTGAAACTATTGAAGATACCTCCATGTAGCTAACTGTAGTCGTGTCAACGCTCCTCGACTCGTACCACTAGCTACAGATGTCATACATCAGGTTTCTTGTATATGTAACGACATGACGTTAAATGACTGTTCGATGTCTTACTTCAGCTCATCATGTAACTCTTATTTCCACACCGACATGTTAACATTTAGGTGGATAGATGTGGTAACTAACGGCGACGCTAGCAGCTAGCCGACTGATCCGTTACCTGTCTGTGACTGATGAACAACGGAGAAGACGCTGCTTTCAGAGGCTCTGCTGCTCCACCGGTCAACTCTACTGAACTCTGTTCTTCTTCAGTAGATATAGTATCTTATCACAGACCGTGTGAGGCGAACAGAAGAGTGTTTAACGACGGACTGCTGATGTTAAGCACCGGTAGCCATGTTCCTGTTTGCATACGTTGGCAGTGCGGTGCATCATGGGAGTCGTCTTCTTCTTCTTCTCCTTCTTCTTTGGTGTTTATTGGCGGTTGCTAAACCAGCTTATAGGTGCCATGGTTACCATCACCTACTGGACTGGAGGGTGGAGCAGGAGACAAAATAAATATATAATAATAAAATAAATAAATAAATAAAACAAAAAAAACAACAACCAAAAAATAATAATTATTAATAATAATAACAATAATAATAATACTAATAATTATTAAATTCTCTCCATTATTCCTGTTGCCCTTAAGTAATTAATTAGAAGATTCTGTACTTTCTACTTTTTTTTGTAGATTGGCAGGAAAAATAAAAAAATAAATATAATAATAAAATAAATAAATAAATAAAACAAACAAACAAACAAACAAACAAAACGCCACCTACTGGACTGG
This sequence comes from Sebastes umbrosus, assembly GCF_015220745.1. Taxonomy (NCBI): domain Eukaryota; kingdom Metazoa; phylum Chordata; class Actinopteri; order Perciformes; family Sebastidae; genus Sebastes; species Sebastes umbrosus. Next base: position 29,809,466 of record NC_051269.1, on the reverse strand, counting down.
AGTGTGGAGCAGTAGATTGGCAGGAAAAAAATAAAAAAAATAATAATAAAATAAATATTATTATTATTTATTTTTTTTATTATTTGCACATATATAAAACTGCAAAAAATCCAGTGATCAATGAAAAAACAAACAACAAATGTGTCAGGGGAGGTCAAGAAGCCACAAGCTTTTACAAAAGACCTCCCCCCAAACCCCAGGAGAAAAACTATAACAAAAAAGGAAGAAAGATCTAAACTAACATAATTTAAAAAATACAACAAAAGTTAAACAACAACAACAAGTACACAAAATGTGCAGAAAAACCCAACCAAACAGTGGAAAACAATCCAATGAAAACAATCCAATAAAAACAATGAAATACATACAAAAAACAGTTCATATAAATAATTATTAATAATAATAATAATAATAAAATAAAATAAATAATTATTAATAATAATAACAATAATAATAATAATAATAATAATAATAATAATAATAATAATACATTTTCTCCATTATTCCTGTTGCCCTTAAGTAATTAATTAGAAGATTGTGTCCTTTTTTTAGATGTCTTTCCTAGCAGATTCCCCATTGTAATATTATTTTTTTATTGCCTTTATTTCACAAACTGGTCATACAGGTTCAATTACAAAGACATGTGCAAAACTGTAAAAGGAACAACAAGACAAAATAACAGATGCCAGGGGATGAACAGCTTACAAGTACAAAGCCAGGGAAAATAAACATTTAGATAAATATATTAAAGGAGGTGCATAAAGTTACCGTCTTAATATTTCTTTGTCATATTTGTTGCACTCTATAAGAACATGCTTGACAGTTTCCGGTTTATTACAGTGCGTGCATAGTCCAGTTGGGCATCATGGGAGTCTGTCTTCCTCTTTCCTCAAGAAGGGAACCAGCAAACTGGGGGAAAACTCTCGCGAGATTGTTAAGGTATAAGATAGGTCGTCGGGAAGCAGGTCTCGCGATAGATCATAGTTCGCAGTTTACGGGTTACCTTCTAGACACGACACCTTCCTCGTCTTCATTTTGTTCACTGACACCTCTCTCTCTGTTTTCTGTCTCTGCTGCCTCCGTTGCTTCGGAGTATGAACAACATGCACCGTGATTTCACATAGGTAATCAAAATATAGTTTATCCCCTCTCAGTGTTAAAAATAATGTCTTTATCTGGGCAGAATTAGCAGAAATGTGCATATTTCTAGGCTAAACTGAGATGTCTTTCTCCTACTAGGCTACTCCAAATAGGCTAGACATTTTGACTTCCCTTACCAAAAAGAAGTTTATTCTAGTGTACTATTAGTATACTTCTTTTAAACTTAAAAGTATACTTTCAGTTTACTTTTGATGTACTTATCAAAGATATACTTGACAAGTATACAGAAAAGTATACTTATGCTTATACTAACTAGTTCGCTAGTTTTTATTCAAGATCAATTGTCATTACATAAACCCAACGCAAAATTAATGTTATCATGGTGTATTATTATCATTTGTGCAATGCAACACACAGCAATAATAATGTTGTAGGCTTTGAAAATTAAATGAACATGAGAAAACTCAAGGTAATTGTGAGTTAAACTGAATTTCAACAACTGCCAAGTGGCACAGCATTTACTGCCAGCCTCACATCTTTGTTGTGTCAAATTAACTCAAGCCTTAGTTTTACAGCACCCTTATTAATTATTAATTATTATTAACCCTACTCTTGTAATCTACCTTCAGAGACTTAACTATAGACGGGACTGTGATGAGGAATCTGAAGGATTAAAGTACAGTCTGCACTCACAGTGCTGCAGTGTTAATAATGGGGTTATTCTCCTCACCCAATGCCACCAGCTGCTCTTATCTGATCAAATAGAGGCTGTATAAAAGGGTTGATGCTGCAGCTGGTGGAGCGACTGTGAGCTGTGCATCATCATGAACGTGTCTACAAGTTTGAGGGTGCGCCTGCCGGTGCTGGTGCTGGTGTCGGAGGTTGTCATGATGGTTCTTTATGCTGTTTTTGTCACTTACGACGACAATGCCAATGCTAAGATGCAAAACAACGAGACCAACCCGATGGAAAACTCCGTGTATCGAGACTATCCATACTTTGCCGACGTGCAGGTGATGATCTTCATAGGCTTCGGCTGCCTGCTGGCCTTCTTCCGATTCTACGGCTTCGGTGGAATGGTCTTCAACTTCCTCACGGCCACGTTCGCGATCCAGTGGGCGATCCTGATACAAGGTTTCTTCCAGTTTTACTACGATGGTAAAATCCACCTGGGAGTGATCAACCTGCTGAATGCAGAGTTCGCCTGTGCCGTGGTGCTCATCTCTTTCGGCGCCGTGCTTGGGAAGACCAGTCCCGTTCAGCTCCTGGTCATGGCTTTGCTGGAGATCCCTGTCTTTGCTGTGACAGAGTGGGTTGTATTGAAATACATTAGGATCAATGATGCAGGTGGCACTATTCTCATTCACCTGTTTGCCTGCTACTTTGGTCTAGGGGTGACGTTTGCTCTGTACCGCCCGGGTCTGAATGAAGGTCACTCTAAAGAGACCACTAGTTATCATTCGGACATCCTCTCTGTGTTGGGAACCTTGTTTCTGTGGGTGTTCTGGCCCTCATTTAACTCTGCTCTGACCTTTAAGGGTGACGATCAACACAGAGCAATACTCCACACTTTTATAGGTCTCAGCTCGTCCACTATCACCCTCTTCGCACTCTCTGCAGTGTTCAATAAGCGAGGCAAGCTCACGATGGCTGATGTCCAGAATGTGACTCTGGCAGGTGGTGTGACTGTTGGAGCTTCAGTCGACATGATGATTTCTCCCGTAGCTGCCTACGCGCTGGGCGTCATGGGCTGCACGGCCTGTTTCTTTGGATACAGGTACCTGACCCCCTTTTTGGCCCGATACATGAGGATCCAGGACCAGTGTGGTATTCACAACCTGCACGGGCTCACTGGACTCATATCATCCACAGCAGGGATCTGTGCCATCCTCCTAGCCACTGAGGAGACCTACGGGCCCAGCATGTACCAGATCTTTTCCCATCGCGCTCCACCTGAGGGAGATCCAAAGCTCCTGGAGCTGCAGAAGCTGATTCCCGGGCTGAAGCCCGGCTTGGGTCGTACCGCGCAGGAACAGGCTCTCTACCAGGTGGCAGCTGTCTTCGCCACCATCGCAGCGTCTGCAATTGGCGGGCTGCTCACCGGTTTGGTCATGAAGCTGTCCTTCATGGCGTCCCCGTCTGACAATGACTGCTTCGATGATGAGCTTTTCTTTGACATGCCCTCTGACTTTGACAGTGTAGAAGCGCTCAAGACCCCCATAAGCTACGATGAAAAGTTACAAATGAGCTCCATGAACGACGCACAGAGGCCGTCATAATAAGTCATTCCATTTTTTAATTATTGTCATTTCAATTATTTCAAAATGTAGATATTTCTCACACTTGTTGCAAGTGTTACAGACGTGTTATGAAATGGTAGATGAAATGTATTTCAGATTTGAAATAAAGGATTCTTAGACATTAACCCTTCACCAAAAGCTGTTTACTGTTGCAGTTGGAGTTTTGTATGTGAAATGACAAAGGGCATGTAAAAGGGTAAAATATGACAGTTATTACAAAGAGAAGATATGTAATGTAATTTCATATTATATTTTAGAAATTTAATTTGAAATAAATGATTTTAAGAATACACTGATGTATCTTTTTTGTTCTTTTTACAATGTGTTGTAGCACATTTTCCTATGCAACATATTTATCGATATATACCGTGATCGAATTAAAACATCGGCTCGATTTTATTTTTGACAATTTTTTCTTACATTTATAATTAATAGTAACTCAGTTCTTTCTGCCTCCTCACTGAATTGGTCAACATTGCAGTTGACTGCAGAATACCCAACCAAGAGTTATATAATGTTATTGTCTATTTGCCGTTGTTTAAATGTGTTGCATTTTTATTTTTTTGGAAAGCACTTTGAGCTATGTCTCTTGTATGAAAAGTGCTCTATAAATCAAGTCCTTATGATTATGATTATTATCATTAGAAGAATAAAAGTATAAAACATGACATTTTTAAAGACATGATGTTTTTGATATGATAATCTCAAGGATTACTTCAACACTCTCTAATGTAAAATCAGAAACTGCTTTACGGTCTGTAGACACGAGTGTTACAGTTACAGTCAGGTAATCATCCGACTGAATTAGATTGGAAATTCAAACACAACAAAAGCATCCCCTTCTCAACTGAGAATATAATGAAGAGTGAATAACGTCTCATATGATGTCTCCTTATCACCATGGTTACGTTTAACTCACTAGTAGGAACTAACTGATCATCTAACCTGACTTTGTGGTTTACTTAATTGAGTATTTCTGAGCACCGTCACTACGGTTACACATACATAATTTGATGTGTAAGAATGTATAAGCTACGATTTGAAACTAGACATTTGAATGAGTTGACAGTTCAGTCACATCTTGGACTGTGACTGGAGTTGTTTTCTTTCTCACTAGAACACTTACAATCACAATATGACACGACAGGTCATTCTTATATTATAAGTTGATGGGGTGCTGTTTTTATCCTGAGGTTGTAGACCTTACTGTACCTGATGGGGACCAATGTATGATTTACTGTAAATCAGGCAACATCTGATCAATTAACAAGCCAACAAGACTAAGAATCTGAACAAGTACTTGACAGCATTTGACAGTTTTCAATACTTGGTTCTAGGCCACAGTTTGATATCACTACCCAGCCCTAATAATAAAGTATATGTCCTGCTCATGCTAGCCAAAGACTGTAAAACATCAAGTGTCTGAGATGTCGTTATCTCACCTATAAACACCTACTTAATGCCAAATCTCCAGCGAAAGTTTATTGATTTACACTGTAAGCCCTTGTATTTTTTTTTATCTATAGATTATTGGGCCTCTTTATCTCTTTAGATTTGTACCTTAGTAAAATCAGCAACGTGTTTGAGTCCACAAAATGTTTATTGTGGTTATAGATACCAGATAACAGGTATTGTTTTATCAAGTTGTTTTTATCAGTCACTTTTATTAACTGCTGCGGTCCACAATGTGCTTTATCTAATCACAGACAATGGGAAAGCAATTTTTTACTCAGTGTGTTCCATGTAAATTGCATTGATATAAAGTTTATAACTTTTGATAGTGCTATGGATACATACTTTGATGTTGATTTAATTGGTCCTCTTCATGGAAAATTACCCCACTGGAATTTGTGTGTCACATTTACTGATCATAAAGGATAATTTGGGGTACTAAATAAGCACACACATCAATCAAGTGTTTTCAGCGTCTCTGCTTTTTGGCTTCTCACTCTTGTTGCATGACTGATTTCAAATCACTGACTATGGCGACAGCACTGATTCTGAATTAGATTTTGCAGTGATTTAGAAACTCAAGTTCACACTATTTGAAATGGGGATCACAAAAAGAAGTGGACAATGGAGTGCAATCCCCTTCCCTCTGTTGGAGGACGATGTAACAACTAGCCTGCTGCAACTACACTATTAAGAATGTCCCAGTAAAATAATAGTAAAGAACTGGCAGCAGTGTTGCCTTTATGTTACTGTAAAATTAACATTATTATACTGTCGCTGAAATGTACAGCTTTGTACTGTTAATGAAAAATACAGTTTGAACTGTTTTTTTTTATTAATTTCACAGTATTTTACAGTTAATTTACTGTTTAAAGATACATTATATAGCTGTTTCTCACCTTTCTTTTATCTCACTGATTTGTTTTAATGCACTATTTAGGTTGTATTTTTTACATACATTTTAATAAACATTATTTTTTGCCTAGATGAATAGACTTAGCAGGTTACAGACATAGGAATAGTCACACTAAATACAATTAAAGGCACTTGTTAGGAAAAAGGCTATAATAGACTTGTTGACACTTTTCCCAAAATGTCTGTCTATAGCTGGCTACAAGCACAGAATACAAACCAGAACAACATGTGAGTGAAGAATAGAGATAATTCACTGATTTTACAATCATGTACAATGTACAAACCTCACATGTGCAGATCAGGTCCCAGAATTAAGAAAAATACTGCATGAAACTGTTACTGATGATACTTTAGACAGTTGATCAGCAGTAAAGTGAAGTTTTTTAAGAATGCATTATAGTTCAGTTAAAAAACGGCCTATAAGCGTAATATAACAGGTTTTCTTTTGTATTAACAGTAAAGCACTAGCAATAACAGGTTAACACTGTTGAAATCCTGCTGTAAATTAACAGCAATTGTTTACAGCTTAGCCATCAATCATTATCTTTATAATAAGCTTATTATCTTCCTAGTTATTGCTTCCTTAACTGCTATCGCTGCCACCATGTGAGATTATGTGCTGTAAAATACAAAGTACAGAACAAAATAACATTTCTTCCGCAAGGCCTAATGAAGGTATGTTTAACAATATAATTAGATTTTATGGCTTGAAGCAATGAGTGAGGTGCAAAGGTGCAAAAACAAATGGACATACAGTATATATAATATCTTCTGTTCTAGCTAATGTACTTGCATTTTTTTTATGTATGCCACAATACATTTTTACAGAACTGACCACTGAAACACTGAAAAAAAATTATAAAAGATAAAGACTTACTTTAAACAAAGTTTACTCTTCACATTCAGTTGTATTTAGAGCTGCCTATTATTGCAGTGACCCTTTGTGTTGGGTCGGATCTGACAGGTTTAAACATTAACCTATCAAAAGAAAGTGACATTAATTGAACCTCAGGAAAGATTACAGCAAGGAGAAGGAGCTGACATGTACAGTATAACACCACTGACCTCATCAGTAGAGAATTAAAGGGTCAGCAACCTTTTACTAGTCAGATATTGATTGATGAGCTCATGAGACAAATTTTAAAGTCCCCCTCCACTCAAAATTGCATTTTGCTCTTTGTTACTCCTGTTGGAGCTTCACGGTGAAAAATAATATTATGTGCTGAAGGGGGAAAGTTTCTCTGTGCTCACCTTAAATCTAAGTTTAACTTGTACGTACGGGCATGATTTTGTGACATCACAACTAGTTTGGAAGCCGAGTGTGATGATGAGAAAACCTGAAACTTAACTTTTTGGTGGAGAAAAAAAACCCACTTCATAAACAAATTTTTATTCGAAGCAGAGTATTTTTTTTATGTCTTCAAACATGTCAGGAGACAATCTGTACATTTCAGTAAAGATCACACAATTAACTAATCCCAGTGTGATTTATAGGAAATCAACAATCAAATGTGTCGCTCTTACAGAAACATCAGCAACACCAAAGCAGGTCCAAAAAAATGTATAGAACATTCTCTAATAACAAGTACAATTCAGTTAGTGTGCATGAGCGGTATATGACATGCACTATAAGTCATTTTTTATATATTTTTTATATAAACAGTGCCATCCTGTGGAGGCAGGTCAAGCTGCACGAAGACCATTCATGGCATCCTCAGAGGTGGTTGGCGTAGCCCTCTCCGCTGTCTGCAGTGTCGACGGTTTTGGTGCGCTGATTTTGTACAGAAGCGTACAGATCAGACATGGTGGAGACGGTGTCTGCGTTGCCTTCATCTTCCTTCTCAGACTCCGGCGGCTCCTGTAGATGAACTACATCAGAGTACTGAATCTGTGGAGAGCTGCGGCCAGACTGCGGCCTGGGAGGCTTCAGGGTCAGGTTGGCATAGCATTCCTGAGTTTTGGACTGGGAGAAACAAAAAACAATAATGTAATGTCCCTACACAACATTATATGTACAGGACAGGTCCAATATGACCCAAAACAATCTTGTCCTGTCCTTACAAAAGCCTTCGGCACCAAATTTCCATCAGGTGAGACCTCAACCTTTAAAAAGCAGTTTAAAGTCTCTACCTGTGAGTCAGGATTGACTCTGTGTGGATCCCTCAAAGATGAAAAGTGTTGTGGATCAACTCCTGTGAACGAAGTTGTGCCTGTGGAAAACAACACCACACTGTAAACACACACAGATGAAGGAGTATACTGAAAGAGACACACATGGACGATGCTCTTACTTGTCTGCATGAAGCTTATGTTTCCATAAATGGGATTTTCTTCCATCTGCCTCGGGCCCCGTCTTCAATTAGACAAACAAAGAGGAAATATGTTTTTTTTAATTTTCAGTTTGGCAATGACTTCTGAAAGTGCAGACCATTAAAGAGGAGATCATTGTGATCACAGTGAATGTATGGGCTACATACCTTCGTCTTGTCCTTAGTTTACATATCCCCTTTCCTGTGGCAGTATAAAGAATAATACACTCACATCAGATACAGAAAATGAGTTTGGTTTCACTGGATTTTTCACAAGCTAATAACATAATTACCTGAGCAAAGTTTTGATACACAGCAAAAAATATTCCCAAACAATGAGAGGACCAGCACTGCGCTGACAACACAGAACAGCACCCGTAGATATGCTGGCATACAATGAAAGTCCGAACCTGGAGAAACAGAGAAAAACTATATTTATTATGCTATTATATTAAAATATGATATCATATTATTATGGATCATTTGAAATAACACGTTTTTACACATGTGAAAATACTCCTCTTTCAATAATCATTTGTGTTGGATTTGGGTTTTACACCAAAAAGTTCAGCTACTTATTTAAAAATTCATAGAATTACATTGACTCCTCAGAGAAAACCAGAATCTATGAAAACATGAGACGTCCATTCTTAGTCTGCACAGTGAGGTGACAGTACTAACCTCTACCACAATGTGGCCAACTCAGAATTAAATCGTACATTTTAGAAACGAAAGGAAATTGCAAGTTTATTTATAGAGCACATTTCGTTCACAAAGACAGTTGAACGCACAAATGACATACAGTATAAAATAGTTTTAAAAGGACAAAACATCTAGACAATATTGTAAAAGACTGATTTGTGTCCACTGTTACAGTCAGTATGCACACATGCATATTGTCGGAAAAATATCATGTAGTTTTTGGTTCATCTGCTGCTATTTTATAACAAAATCTATGTCTGAGCCCATTCCTATCCTCATTATAAGGACAGGATAGTTGGGCACATAATAGGAGAGAGCTGTAGGCTCTGATTTGTGTCGTTCAAACCGTAGGCCACAGTGGTCAGCTGACTGAATGCAGCTTAAATCTGGGTCCTGAGTCCTTTGTTGGGTTTGTCACATGGACTGCAATGCTAGCTGAAACAAGGTTTGTTTAAAAAGATGCCCAACAGTTAGAGGTGTGAGCCTCTGGTCAGCGGACTGTTTCAATCCCTGCTGGCAAAACAAGGTAATAAAACAAATCATGGGATCAACACAGCAGTGTTGCCCTTAGATTACACCACCTATAGCACTATATGTGTCCTGAGTGGATTTGCTCAGTCGTCTGCAGCAGAAGATGTGGTTTCTACTGGGATGCTCGTGCGTGTGAAAGTGTGAGCTGTGTGATTGCACAGTGCAGAAGGTTTCTGTTGCAAGAATACATGCTCAGCAAAAATTGTTGGATGCATTTCCTATCTCAAAAACACATTTGCAAAGCCTCGTTTCAGTCCAACGTACTGCAGTAAACTCTAACATGTCACTGAACTGCTTGAATAAAATAAAATATTCAATCAATACACTATTTCTTTATCTTCACCACAACATTAAATTGAAATATGCTTTTCAAAATCCTATTTTTTTCCCAGTAACTTTTATTGTTTAGGGCTGATCTTCTTAATAAAGTCTCTCTGAAAGTTGTTCTCTTATTGTCCAGAGATCATTAGTCCAGATGAGAGAAGAGTTGATGAAAATGTTGATACACTCTTCTTCTCATATACACACGTAGGCAAAATTGTTGGTACCCTTCCGTTAAAGAAAGAAAAACCCACTATGGTCACTGAAATAACTTGAAACTGACAAAAGTAATAATAAATAAAAATTCACTGAAAATTAACTAATGAAAATCAGATATTGTTTTTGAATTGTGGTTCAACAGAATCATTTTAAAAAACAAACTAATGAAACTGGCCTGGACAAAAATGATGGTACCCTTAACTTAATATTTAGTTGTACAACCTTTTGAGGCAATCACTGCAAACAAGCGATTTCTGTAACTCTCAATGAGACTTCTGCACCTGTCGACAGGTATGTTGGCCCACTCCTCGTGAGCAAACTGCTCCAGCTGTCTCAGGTTTGAAGGGTGCCTTCTCCGAATGCATGTTTCAGCTCCTTCCACAGATGTTCAATAGGATTTAGATCAGGGCTCATAGAAGGCCACTTCAGAATAGTCCAATATTTTGTTCTTAGCCATTCTTGGGTGTTTTTAGCTGTGTTTTGGGTCATTATCCTGTTTGAGGACCCATGACCTGCAACTGAGACCAAGCTTTCTGACACTGGGCAGCACATTTCGCTCCAGAATGCCTTGATAGTCTTGAGATTTCATTGTACCCTGCACAGATTCAAGACACCCTGTGCCAGATGCAGCAAAGCAGCCCCATAACATAACCTAGCCTCCTCCATGTTTCACATTAGCTACAGTGTTCTTTTCTTTGTATGCTTCATTTTTGCGTCTGTGAACATAGAGCTGATGTGACTTGCCAAAAAGCTCCAGTTTTGTATTGTCTGTCCAAAGGACATTCTCCCAGAAGCTTTGTGGCTTGTCAATATGCATTTTGGCAAATTCCAGTCTCACTTTTTTATGATTTGCGTCCTCCTCGGTTGTCTTCCATTAAGTCCACTTTGGCTCAAACAGTGACGGATGGTGCAATCTGACACTGATGTACCTTGACCTTGGAGTTCACCTCTAATCTCTTTGGAAGTTGTTCTAGGCTCTTTGGTTACCATTCGTATTATCCGTCTCTTCGATTTGTCATCAATTTTCCTCTTGCGGCCACGTCCAGGGAGGTTGGCTACAGTCCCATGGACCTTAAACTTCTGAATAATATGTGCAGCTGTAGTCACAGGAACATCAAGCTGCTTGGAGATGGTCTTATAGCCTTTACCTTTAACATGAAGGTCTATAATGTTCTTTCTGATCTCCTGAGACAACTCTCTCCTTAGCTTTCTGTGGTCCATGTTCAGTGTGGTACACACCATGATACCAAACAGCACAGTGACTTCTTTTGACCCTTTAAATAGGCAGACTGACTGATTAAAAGTTTGAAGACACCTGTGATGGTATTTACAGGACACACCTTAGTTTAACATGTCCCTATGGTCACATTATTTTCAATCTTTTCTAGGGGTACCATCATTTTTGTCCAGGCCAGTTTCATTAGTTTGTTTTTTAAAATGATTCTGTTGAACCACAATTCAAAAACAATAGCTGATTTTCATTAGTTAATTTTCAGTGAATTTTTATTTATTATTACTTTTGTCAGTTTCAAGTTATTTGAGTGACCATTGTGTGTTTTTCTTTCTTAAACGGAAGGGTACCAACAATTTTGCCTACGTGTGTATCCTCCTTGTGTATTAAATACGGTATATATAATATAATACACATACATAAAATAATATGAATATTATTCACATTGTGCCATGATAATAAATAAATTAATAAATAATTAAATCCATTCTGTGCATGGCGTTGCATGTCGTCGCCTTTAGGCAAAGCAGCACCAACCTAATTAACCCCGTGAGTGATACTTAAACATGCATCTGACTGTGTTTCACTGACTGCCTTCATTTAGTTACAGTTTCATCAGAGAGTTTCTGAAAGGAATAATTAGATCACATTGTTACCATGGTAGCATCCAGTGATGGAGGATTTATTCAGATCATTTAATTAAGTAAAAGTGCTAATACCACACTGTAAAAATACTCTAAGTCCAGCATTAATTATGTAAGCATAATGAGGAATGTGTACTTATTATCTCCTAGCATTAGACTCAGCTCTTCAAAAAGAATATGGACTGAGACCTTTCTAGTCTCTACACTATCTAAATGTGCCATGTTACTAGTTACTAGTCGCTGTAGTGATCACTGGCTCAATGTTTTCTAAGACGTACTTAATGCAGCTGAATATGTCAAAAAGTAAATGCCTTTTCAATCTCACATCAACCCTCACATCAAGAATGATCACGTTAACGTCTCACATTTAGATGACATTTTCTATAAAAGACTTACCGTCTGGTGCTGTCCTGTTGCAATGTTCTTCCATGGTAATGAAGCTTTAACCAGAACAATTCTCTCTCTCTCTGTCTCTCTGTGTCTCTCTTACTATACTGTAAATGTGCTAAACAAGAGCATCTGTTGCATGTTTATCCTCACACAGTGTGATGCAAATACTCGAGAGAAGAAACAGTTTTTTTTCTCCTAAGGACTGTTAACACGTTACAGGATGTTTGCTTTTGCAGAAAACCACAAACTTTTTTTAGACTGCAAACAACATCAAGGCAACACGTAGTGAAACTGTGAACCTCTTTTGACAGTATTAAGGAATATGATAGTTAAAACAACCCATTTTCACTTAAGTTACCCTGAAATTCCTTCTTGAGAATGTAAAAGATCACACCACCCCATATAATACTTATCATTTTGTCATTTTTCAATATTTTTCAAGAGGGTAAAATCCCCTTCAACCCTCAGCATTCAAAGACACAGGATATATTTCAAATAAAAATGTCACATCAGTAAATGCAATGACACATTTGCTGTTACCCCCGAGCTCTTTCAACACCTGTAAAGTCAGTCGTGCGCTGCTAGGATAAAAATACTCTAGTGTCAATGACATTATCGATGTAACACCTACAGGGGTGAGATAACATTGATTTATTTAACTTTTATCATGTTAACTGGAGCAAACTTCTCTCTGTAGCTTTACCTGCTAAACACACTTTGTATTAAACACTGGAGATCTTATAGCAGGTCCCCAGAGATTATAGATCCATTGATGACTGTGTTTCACATGTAAACTACTATTCTGGTTTGGATCATATTGTGGATATAATGGACCACAGTTTAACCCGGTTATGCAGCTCTCTGAATGCCTGATTCTAATATTATCCATGTTTCTGATCATCTGTTGGTGCAGCCTTTGTGTTGTGGCATCTCTTTGTGTTTGTTTGACCCATCCACCATCCCTCCCACCCGGCCCTTAGCGAACTTTGACGCTATTAATAATACGTCACTTGCTCCGGCCGTCAAATAACCCTGCAGATGGGTTTGCATTAGAGTTAGTTGTTTGTCACATACTGGCTGCTCAGATCTCTTTGATTTCTGCTATGACTGAGTCCTCTCAACATTTGAGGACAAACCCAATTAGTTTTCTAGACTCTGGATTTACCTTCATCTGATGACAGAAAATGATCAGAGAGACGGGGGGCTGAAATGTCACAAAGGTCGTAGCCACAAACACACATATCACCGCTGATGTACACCTTCAGTGGTTACACTAAAGACTGCTTGTCTTTAAACGTGCAGTGTGTGGGATTTGGCGACATCTCCATCTAGTGGTGTGGTTGCAGATTGAAACCAACTGAGTACCCCTCCCCTCACTCCTCCATTTCCAAGACTGTGGTAGCGTGCGTAGCGTGCGTAGCTTGCGTAATGTAGCGCCATTCTCCTCAAACAGAGGCCATCCTTCATAATAACACTACTTTAGGAGCAACAGAAGTCAGACGGCGGCTGGTATTGGCGGTACCACGGTTTTCACTCTGGGGCTCATGTTACCACAGTTTTACAATAGTGTCGGAGAACTACGGTGGCCTTCAGGTAACGTACAAACGTGAAAGGCTCTCTCTAGAGCCAGGTTTGTCCGTTCTGGGCCACTGTAGAAACATGGCGGAGCAACACGGTGGACTCTGTGAAGAGGACTCGCTCCCTATGTAGATATGAAGGGCTCATTCTAAGCTAACAAAAACAAAACGATTCCTAGTTTCAGGTGATTATACACTGATGAAAACATAATTATGAATATTATATTCTGCTAATAGATCCCCTGAAATGTTACACACTGTTCCTTTAAAGATGGATTGATATTTCATTTTGTTTTTGAATAATGACTGAAAACAGATGACAGTGTAACCTTTGGATTATTGTTCTGTTTAAATCACACATTTTCACTATTTCACTGTAGTTCTCTAATTATTTAATTTTTCTCACATGCAGCCTTTTTCACATTTGAAATGAATGTCAGTTACGTGAAGTGGCAGCTCAGCCCTGACACATCCTCCAGCTGGCTCTCAGGTCTGTTTTACACGTCCCACCCACCAACACTGGATGACTGGTTTCCTGTAAGGTGTGTGGGCTACTAGAGGTCAAGTCATGTCCACCTTCACATCATGATACACAGTTATTTAAAGAGATGGGTCTGCAGAAGAAGAAGTCAGGGGGCATATGGACACATAAGAGTTTAATAAATATATCTGACATGATGGGTTTTATTAGAGACTCTGTATATCAGATTGCACAGCTCATCCTGGTGACAACATGTTCTGTATTGTGACTCCATGATCACTATTTTCTGCTAATAAGATTGTTTTGTGGCTCTGCGTGAGGTCAAAGGAATAGTTAGAGAAATAAAAGGCTTGTTTTCTCTTTAGATTTCAATTTCCAGTATGGTGCAGATGAGCTGCAGTGACATCTTGAGGTGCTTTGCTCTATCCACATCCTACACTGTTTTCATTTTCTTCCTCCGCCGCTCTCCTGAAGTTCAGGCAAGTCAGAGACTCATTATTTCTGAAGCAGACTAAATATTGTGGACAACTTTTTTTTTAATTTAAGGAGAGCAAGGACATTAAGATTTTATCTTCACGGTGACATTACAGTATGGTTTATCATAGCCTGTCCCTATATTTCCAGGATTTATGTCACAGTGATCTGATAATTAATGTTAATAGACTCATATTGTGGTATTTTTTATACTGCTTGTACATGAATGTTCTAGTAATCAGTATTCAACATTTTACTTAAGTAAAAGTGCAGACGTACTATCAGCAAAATGCATTTAAAGTGCTACTTTAGCAGTAAAAGTACTCATTATGTGTCCTCCGGTGCTCCTAATGGCATCTGCAAGATTTCACAGACCAGAGGAAAACAACCAATCAGAGCCGAGCCGGAGCCTGTCATCTCTGAGTAGCTGTCAATCACTCCCGAACTCCGACCAAACGGTCAAACTAGGCAGCGCTGATCAAATATGAATCGATATTCTGTTACTGTGATGACTATTTATCACCTCAAATGTTTTCAGAAACATCTTGTAGTGAAATACCAAGCACCGCCCACCAGCCGGAGCACAGCCAATAGGAACGCTCTCACTCTTCCTGAAATGACCTGTGATTGGCCAAAGTCTCCCGTCACGGGCTAGATCTTTTAAAGCCTGAAAACAGAGCCATGAGGAGATGCAGAAGTCTAGTTTTCTCTCAGAACACTTGAATTACAATATGCTAAAAGGTTATTATGGAACTTTTGCCCAATGTTGCCAAAAACATTGTGCCTACTGCAGGTTTAAAGGGACTGTTTGTAACTTTTTACATGTATGAATCAATCCGGGTCGGTGTCCCATACGCGCTCTCGTGTGGCTACGCTGTTCAGACTCAGACTCCAACTCAAACTACACGGAAGCACCAAAACCACAAAGTTATATCTAGTGAAGCCCGTCTGTTAAACAGTGTTGGCTGTGGTCAGAATCTCTGCTATACTCTGCTCCTCTGCCTGCTTGCCTTCACTCAGCCCACTCCACCTCTAGACGTGCATGCACGCTCTCTACACACTGCAGAAAAGTTAGTTCAGCTCTGAGAATATCTAGTGAATGTACAGTGGATGTTTGTGCAGAAATAAATGCTGCAGCTCCTCCAGACCAACAGAGGTTTCCGTGTCTTGTGAAGTGATGCGGCTCCGCAACAAGAAACGTTATCGTCTCCGACCTTGTTTCCTCTGGCCGCGGTCGGGAGGCTGAAGCAGGAAAAGCCAACACTAGGATCAGCATTGATTCATGGAGAGACTTTTGTCTGGTCAGCTAACATTACTGCCAAGCAGGTGAAATATAGAGTGATATTGTGGTTTTAGCTGACGTGTGTCTCCTCACTGTTTTGAGCGATGCTCGCTCACATTCAGGTAGCGCGTGCACACGGGCGATGGCGAGCAACAGGACACTGACTTTCATTGACCTAACGGCCACAGGTGTCGCTGTTAACAGGCATTTCTGATTCCTACAAACAGTCCCTTTAAATACAAGAAGTATTTCAGATGTTATCATTATTTAACCATTAAAGTCTATGAACAAGCAGCTTGCTGTCATTTTTTTAAGTTTGCACAGTATTATTTGAAAGCAAAAATGTGAGCAGGTTGTTACACGTTTTCTGACACTACTTCCTCCTCTGTGAGTAAACACAACCCACTGGAGCTTTACTAAGCTCGTCCCTCCCTCCCAGCCTCCTCCTCTTCCTCCTCCTCCAGAGACAGACAGTGAGCTAGAGGCGGGTCCAGCCTCCTGCTGCTCCTCCTCCTCCTCCTCTTCCTCTCCTCTCCTGAACGCTGATGTGTTACTAACTTCAGACTACAACTCCGACTAAAAATGTTCAATTTCGGATCCAAAGTGCTTCTTCTGCTCCTCCTGGCCTTCCCCTGTGGACTAATATCCATCGGTAAGTCACATTATTCATGTTTTAAGCAGTTTGTGTCGTCGCTTCACTTCACAGTTAAAGTTATTAAAGTTACAGACTCACACATTGACGTGGCACATAGTAGTCTGGTAGCTGATCACAGAGCAGCTGTTAAGTATTCACCACATCTGTATACTAACATCAATGTATATAGACAGTTTATCCACTTTTAGAGGTGATTTAAAGTCTAAAAGTCGTTATTGATGAAGTTAACAGTTATAACAGCTCCCTCTGTCTGGGACACGTCACCATAGATCAGATAGTTAACTCACTGTGTGTGTTTGTCTCTATTATTATCTGATTTATATTACAATGGGGACTTTTATTGTCCTGCTGTTGTTTTAAACTGGCAACAAAGTGGAAATAATATCTGATAATGCAAATATCAACAGTTGCAATGTGTTCAAGTTAGACTCAGCCATTCATTTTACATATTGTGTGAGAATTATTGTGAACAATGCTGATTAAACATTTTAAAACCTTTTTTTTTAATTCACTGATTGGTTTGCTGAATGGTCTTACTGGTGTGTAATAAATTGATTTTATTGATCACAAATTGGGATTGTGATAAAGCAGCAGGTTATCCAAGCAATGCACAGGAACAGAACATAAAATGTACATGTCAACACTAAAGAAATATATCCATAGAATACAAATATTTGCACTATCTGTTTATATTATGTTTATATTGTTAGAATTTAAATTTTTTTATTCTTATTTTATTCTAATGTTTTTATCTATTCTTTTTATATTTTACTGCTCATTTGCACCAACAAAACCAAAGCAAATTCCTAGTGTATACCTCATACACCTGGCAATAAACACGATTCTGAAAATATAAAGAATATTGGAATACACCATAAATATACCTGACTACTACAACTAGCATAAAAAAAATCTAAATTATAAACATAGAATAACTCACTATATACATTAGTAAAGTGTGCAAATGTTTTGTTCTTAATAGTCCACTTCTACCACTAACAAATGATATTACATTTTTTCAGAAGAGCAAATCATATTATTTTCACCTCTACGCTCTTCTTTCTCCAAAACAGTTAAGGCTTGGGGATATTGACAAAAATCCCTCAATATTTTTGACCAAATACCTTGATTTAGTATATTGATGAATTGTGGCGATACTTTAGGGGATGCTTGTTGGCATTTGTAGACGACATATACAGAAATACACCGTTTTTATTGCGCTTTTAACAATTATAACTTGCAAAACACAACTCTCCACATGAGAGATCATACAAAGTATAATAATACAATAAATAATCTATCATATAATACATATTTACAGTTTACAGAAGAGTGTGCTTTACCAACAGAAAAAAAGTAATAAATAAATATTAAATATATTAACCAAAAATCTTAAATAAATAAAAAATAAAAAAGGTTAAAAACACCAGTAAATACACAGTTCATCAGTAAAAAGACTGGACAAAATAAACAAACATGATTTCCTCATATATATCGTTGTGTCTTCTGCTCCATGTAGGCCAGGTCTCTGCAGACTCCGACTCTGCTGAGGACGTTGTTGAGGACCCAGATGCTGCAGTAGATGAGGAGGAAGATGATGAAGAGGTGCTCGTTGAGGAAGATCAGATAGTACCCTCGGTATGTGTGTTTCAATCACAGCAGTAAATCGTAGATTTATTTACATGCTGATGATCAAGTAACAATGTCATGTGATGTTCATCCTCAGGAGGCAGAAGAAGAGGACGCAGATGAAGGAGCTGATAAAGGGTTATTGTCTCACCCCGACGCCGACACCACCATCCTCTTCACGACAGGAGAAGGTCGGTTCTTTTCAGATTTTCATTCAGTGAGCTTAATACTAGCGTTGTCCTTGACCAAAGAAATTATTAGTCGACTAACACTCATAGGATTTTGTCAACTAATGGATTAGGTGATTTAATCAACGGATTTGTAAAAGTGAGTTTCTCCACAAAGAAACATACAAAAGCACCGCTTTAAGTCTCATGTTTACCAAAGTGGTACTCAAGTCTATTGGAAATAAGTCATTCAGCACAAAAAAAATTACTAATCAACTAAAGACATCTTAGTTAACTAAGACCAAAACGACCAATTAGTCGACTAATTGATTAAGACGGGGCAACCCTAGTTAATACATCATAATAGACTACTTTTGTTTTATGGGGCGACATATCAGGCAGTTCTGTGGCCTTTGGTTGTACATTTTATAACTTGTACTTTATTTGTATTCAAGTTTTTTTTCTCATTTTAGCCTGTATGCTTTTAATTATATTTTTTGTATTTATTTATAATTAATTTTAGAGTTTCCTGCCAATGAGATTGTGAGGTTCATGGTGGGTTTCACCAACAAGGGAAGTCAGGAATTCACCGTTCAGTCGTTGGAGGCCTCTTTCCGTTACCCCCAAGACTTCCAGTTCTACATCCAGAATGTAAGTTTGATCTGAAATTTAAAAAAAACAAACACCGGCAAACATTTGCTCCACCTGTTTTTACTAGCTGGAACCAATCTCAGCTGACATTGGGCGAAGGCGGGGTACACCCTGGACAGGGCGCCAGACTATCACAGGGATTGAATAATAGTATGTTCAAATATAATTCTGAATGATATAGAGGTTTATAAAATACTCACATGTAGTAAATAAAACCATTACAGTTCTTCAGTTTTTTGCATGTCCAAGTCAAGTCTCAGTTGTAATGAACATTCTATCATTGTCTGCATCGGCCGATACCCAAATCCCAGGTATCGCTATCGGGACTGAAAAAGTCGAATCGATGCATCCCTACTGCTTATAACACTGCATAGCTCTATCTAAGGAATTCAAAGTGTTAAGGTGACCAAAGTGACGAGGGCTGGAGACTCTGGACATTTAAGTATCAAACGCAAGATAACCTGAATCAGGGAGAGAGAGCCAGGAAATTCCACCATAAAGGACTTTCTTTCAGTTACGTTTCCCCTTTAACCTCATCACATGGTGTCTGTATCTACCGGCAAGATACATGACATCAACACAGCAGCATTGCACATGCATTTACTTTACAATGTAATCTTAATTATCAAAGCAAAGTCAGGTTATATTGAACAAACAAACAATAATTGGTTATAAAGTGAACAGAGAGATGAAGAACTCCCTTTAGATGACGCACTCGATGAAGACAAGGCAACAGGTCTGCATGCAGGGCAAACGGAGAAATGTACTTCTACTTATAGGAGCCCTGATTGTGTGCAGGTTGAACTCACCTGTGCCTAGTTGACTCTGAACAGCACAGGTGAGCCTGTGGCTCCTCTCAGAGCTCATCAGGATAAAGGCGGACATGAAACATTTTCTAACACAAAGCATGTACTGTATCATCACTCCTTTATCTATTAGCAAACAGTATCAGCACTGATTAGTTGTTTGGTGTATGATCACTTTAAACACGCTATTGCAATGTAATATGAAAAGAAAACACACAACGTTACTCAGGGTAACAGGAAAATATTCCTAACATCATTAGGGATGCAATAATAACTGTAACCTGTTTTTTAATAACAATTAGAGTACAACCGTATTGTATAATTACACTGAGAGTCTCCAACTAATGACAGCTTATTATCTGCGTAAGGAATAATGTACGGCGAGTCGGTCATTGTCGTGAAATAAACCCCGACAGGGCGATGTGGCACCCAGACGCGAAGACCCTGAAGAGGTTTATTTCACAACAGTGACCCGCTAGCTGTACATTATCCTGCTTATTACATGGCTACTTACTAAAGAAATCAATAATTTGACACAAAAACGGTCCGCCAGAGTCCGACATCAGAACTGCGCCCACAGCAACGGTCTGCTGTACATAGTAACGGTCTGCTATACATAGCAACGGTCTGTTATACATAGCAACGGTCTTCTATAAAGAAATAACAGACCGTAGAATGCCATGATTGACCAATCAGAATTGAGTATTCAACAAAGCTGTGTAATAATGTAATTTAACACATCCCTCTAGCCTGTCAAACCCAGAGAAGCTCACAAGTCATTTTTTGCAAGTCCAAGTCAAGTCTCAAGTCACTCTGTGTGCGACTTAAGTGCGCCTTGAGTCCAAGTCCCCATCTCTGTTGTACATCTGCTCTTTTTGATTTCATTTTGATGCCACCACGGGAATTTCTAGTATTTTGCTCTGCATTTGTATGTTTGCATTTATCTACTGTATGTGTATGTTTGTGTTGCAACAAAGTCCGATGCTGTGTGTGTTGTGTAGTTCACAGCGTTGCCTCTGAGCACCGTGGTGCCGCCCCAGGCTCAGGCCTCCTTCGAGTATTCCTTCATCCCAGCTCAGCCCATGGCCGGTCGCCCGTTTGGTCTCGTTATCCTCCTCAACTACCTTGACACTGAGGTAAAAAGGTTTTTCATCATTTATTTATAAAGAATATATATTTGTTGTGGTGGAGCTTGAGGTTTGTTCAGGTTGACGTTTTAGATGAAAGATGTAGTGTGATGATGTTAGACAGTGACAGTCGACAGCTTTTTCACACCTCAAATTGTGATGAGTCATGGAAATTAATACCTAAAGAAGCCATTGTCAGCAAAGCAGTTTGTCTTTTATATTCATGTAACAGCTATATTTTTTTTCTCCATTTTTTGTATAATTGGGATGACAGGTGGCTCCTTCCTGTCATTATTTCTTTCTGCTGAGTTCTGACTGTTTCCACGCTTTTAACGAATGATGTGACAGATGCTGAGTCATATTGACATTCAGATTTTTAAAGAGCAGCTCTAAAAACTTTCAAGAAAGTTCTTGAAAGTTCAAGGTACTTGTTTACTTTAGAGTATTTCTATTTTTCCTCAGGGCAACGTGTTCCAGACCGCCATCTACAACCAGACTGTCAACATCATTGAGCTAGAAGATGGACTGGACGGAGAAACGTGAGGCTTCCTTCTTTCTACTATGTTCTATCCTATAACGTACATACTAAAATGTAGATAAAGTTCTACATCTCAGTTCTGTGTACATAATGTATATATATAATAATTATTTTGCCCACCTATTATTTATTTAAAAATGTCCCTGAAGGCTCCATGCAGCTCTCTACAGCTTCACAATACCAGCCTTCCCAGACTATTGCAGCACATGTAAGAACCTGTAAAAGGAGGTGTGAAATTGGCACAAAGAGATTAGTTGTCAGAATTGTGCTGCTGGTGTGAGATGCAGAAACTGTCACCAGCTAATTATTCAAGGCAAAACAAAGTGTTTTGCATCCTAAAATCTCAAAACCGATCAGAAAATGTTGCTGATACGGATCACTTGAAGGTCATTTTAGGGCACAAAGGGGCCAATAGACTGCTCTTTATGTTAATCAATTGCTGATAAAGGGAGCTGTTTGCTTGAATATTGCTTTTTTTGAAGGCTTGTTTGTGCTCCAATATAATTTGCATACATTATTTAGTAAGTAAACTGCAGAATATTTAGGAGATTTTGTAGAAATGTTTTCATGCCACCATCTTAAACTAGCTTGGTTGCTACAGATATTTAAATAAATAGCATCACAAAAAAAGCATTTGAAACATATATGTGAACACGCATTGTGATGGGTATGTAGGTAAAGTAAATTTCAGTCAAGGTCTCACTCATAGAGTATGATATGCAAAAACACCAAGTAACTGTGGAACTCCTCCGTTCACTAATTAAATAAATCATTGTGTGTTTTCCTGCAGGATGTTCTTGTACATCTTCATGGTTGGACTGGCGTCCCTTGCGCTCTTTGGCATCTACCAGTTCCTGGAGACGAGGACGGTATGTGTTTGTCTTCTATCACACGTTTTATTCTTTATGTTAAGACGTGTATGTTTGGTCTACATAATGTACTTGGGAGATGAGATGAGTAATTTCCTCCGCTTTCAAATATGTCTGTGTATAAAGTCATTAACAAGAGGTGTCGTTCCTCCTCCTCCCTGTACAATCTTCTCCTTAAACAGATAAATTGAAGTTGAAGCAGGCTCGTGAATAAAACGATTTTAACATTAGACACGTTGTCTTTTTGCAGAAAAAGAGACTCTCAGTGAAAATCGAGAAGGGCACCGGTGGGATGAGCGACGTGGACATCAGCTGGATTCCTCAGGAGACTCTCAATGTCATGAGTATGTTCATGTTTATCCTCAACTGTTACAAGTGATAACAGAGAAGTGATTTGTTTGCTCACATTACTGTCACTCTCCATGAAAATGAAGCAACACAAATGTGATCTTTGCATCCTGTCTTGCAGACAAGGCTTCCCCTAAACCATCTCCACGGAAACGATCCAACAGGGCAGCTGGAACCGATCAATAAAACTGTCCGTCTCCATCCATCATCATGCCGTCCATCAGGCTTTCAAAGCTCATTTCCTCACCGCAAGTAACCCGATTCCAATGGAGCAACATTTCCAGCCTGAGCAATGCGTTTAAGATCCTCTCACTCTGCTGCTCTGCTGGAACCACGACCATCCTGGACTCTACTGCTCTGATCAGAGCTGACCACTGATACACTAACAGGACAGTTCAGTTTAAAGGGACTTTTTTAGTTTGTGTGTGAAAGGTGATAAAAGATGAACCAAAAAGTCATTAAACTTTTTATGGGAAAACGAGGAGATTGTGGTACAAAAGAAAGCTGAATACACCAACCTGCTGCCTGTATGAATGCTGTCAAGTCCTAATGATTGCATTGGTGTTTAATGACATTTAATTTTGAGATTTGTTTTTTGGATTTTTAGGCTTCAAACTATTCCTATTTCATGTGTTGAGTAAGGTGAATCCCCCTCCTCTCTATCATGTAAACACCATTGTGCCTTATGTATCTGCGGCCCCTGCAAACACTTGGTGTTAAGACAAAAGTAGATGCAATTGATTAAAAGGTTTCCCACTGATACCCCTCTGCTTTTAACATCCAGTAAACACATAGCCTGAGGTTTTCAGTGGAGCAATGGCAGCTGCAATTACCACAAACATTAAACAGTGTTCTCTGGAGGTTTCTGCAGGTTAGTTTACCTGTTGGTTTTTTTTTCACTTTACCGTTGTAATGTGACTTTTCCTTGGTGGAGCTTTCTAAACTCTTTACTAAGTGCCGGTGGCGCAGTCTGTCAGATTGCATGCCGTTACTTTTGGGAAAAAATATGTTCTCAATGACAATAAAAGGGTGAACAAATTATTGTGTCCTGTTAGTTCTCTTTGAAACTATTTCCTGATTATTCTACTGCCATCTTCTGCTTTCGCTGATAGTTTGTGGTCCGTGCAATCTACAGGTCACAGTTTCAGTAAAATGTTGACTGTGTGTGTCACTCATGGGAACTTGAAAGGAAATGACATGTAGGTCTCCGACTAACGATTATTTTCATTATCAAAGTAATGTCTACCAAAATTCACAATTTCCCAGAGCCCAAATAGATGTCATCAGATATCTTGTTTTGCTCAACCCAAAGATGTTCAATTTATAATGTTAAGACAAGGAAAAAAAAGAAAATGATCACGTTTGACAATCTGGAACCATCACAGTTTTTGCTTTTAAAATGATTTAAACAATGTTGATTAATTAATCGATTAATGGACTAGTAACTCCATGGATAGTAACTTTATTGAAAAAAATATAAAAAAAATATATAAAAATGTTTAAAACATAAAATATATTTAAAACACATGTATTGTAATACAGGTGTAATAATATATAGCTTCTGTAAGACTATAGAGTGTAATTTATACATTGAGAAAACATCAGAAAAAATCCTCTAGAGTAGGAGTTAAGTGTCTTAAATAAATAAAAATTAAATACATTTTGGAATTAAATTAAATGAATAATTAGCACCACATTACATAGTTCTTCCCAGAAAATTATTAGAAAATAGATAGATAGATAGATAGAGAGATAGATAGTAACGTTATTGATCCCGAGGGAAATTCAGGTTTCCAGCATCACAGTTCCATAGTGAAAAACATGTTAGTAAAAAGGCAGTAAAAAAGTTAGTAGTGCAAAGTACAAAGTACAAAAAAAATAATAAAATATCTAAAAATATATTTTAAAATATATTTAAAAAATATATACAAATATTTAAAACATAAAATATATGGAAATTCAAGTTTCCAGCATCACAGTTCCATAGTGCAAAACATGTTAGTAAAAAGACAGGAAAAAAAGTTAGTAGTGCAAAGTACAAAGTACAAAAAAATATATAAAAATTAAAAATATATATAAAAAATATATATTAAAAAAATATAAATATATTTAAAACATAAAATATATTTAAAACACATATGGATTATAATACAGGTGTAATAACATAGAGCTTCTGTAAAACTATAGAGTGTAATTTCTACATTGAGATAACATCAGAGGAGTTAAGTGTCTTGATATCATCCTGATGGTCCTCCCTGGCTGTGCTGCGGGAGCGTTGTTTGGAGGTTTCTCTCAGGGAGCTGATGAGAGGAGCTGTCCGGTGTCGATGAAAGATGAGCTCAGCGCTCCTCGGGGGGCAGGTAACGTCAGCAGTCCGGAGCAGGAAAACACTGAACATACACACCCACCAAGTGTTTACCGCCCTCTTAACCACCGCTACACACCGACAACACGCATTAATAATGGGCAGCTTCATCGGCTCCGTGTGACTCAGCTGCGCGTCTTTCTTCCCTCCATCCATCCATGAGCTCCTCCTCGGCAGCATCCCGCGCCCTCCGCCTGGCTTGAGATGGGATGATATGGGATTTTTCATGTCGACGAAGATCGGAGGGATCCTTGCCTTTGCCTTGGGTAAGATACACCTTCAGCTACTCCACAGGGTTTTATTTAGACTGGGAGACACTTATTTTAGACGGTTTGACACAACAAAAACTGCCTTTTTTTTTATCCTCCTCTCCTCCTGCATCAGAGATGTCACGCTATTATGATTGTGATCTTTATTTATCTCCATCAGTGTTGCATGGTGGTTGTAAAACCTGCACCGTGGCCAACAGCTTGTAGTACACCCATCGATGGTAAAAAGAAAACTGGGTGTCTATACTTAGTGTGCAAGCTTTTAGTCGTGCAAAATCCAAAAATAAATTGAGTTATGCTTCTCAAATGCTACTTTTACTAATATGTGGTGCTTTAATAGTGCTGATCCTGCAGAATATTATATTTTGAACATTTTGAAAATGCAAATAGCTCTGAGCAGAGCATTGCACCCCATGTGGAAGGAATGTATGTATGTATGGGGTGCAGTGGTCAGGATTATTATCTGTGGGAACATCTGCTTCACAGCCCACTGACATCTGGCTAAAGTGAAGTTCACAAAATCAAAATCTGTAAATTTATATATTAAGAGGAATGACAAAAACGCTTGCAGGCAGTTTTGAAACAACAAAAATCAAACACAAATTGAATGAAATATTGTGTTTTTGTGGAAAAAAGTTGCATGACAACAAAAACTGCCTTTTTTTTATCCTCTCCTCCTGCATCAGAAATGTCACGCTATGATTGTGATCTTTATTTATCTCCATCAGTGTTGCATGGTGGTTGTAAGACCTGCACCGTGGCCGACAGCTTGTAGTACACCCATCGACGGTAGAGAAACTGGGTGTCTATACTTAGTGTGCAAGCTTTTGGTCAGGCAAAATCCCAAAATAAAAAAAAACACAAATTGATTTATGCTTCTCAAATGCTACTTTTACTAATATGTGGTGCTTTAATAGTGCTGATCCTGCAGAATATTATATTATCGACACATTTTGAAAATGCAAATAGCTCTGAGCAGAGCATTGCACCCCATGTGGAAGGAATGTATGTATGTATGGGGTGCAGTGGTCAGGATTATTATCTGTGGGAACATCTGCTTCACAGCCCACTGACATCTGGCTAAAGTGAAGTTCACAAAATCAAAATCTGTAAATTCATATATTAAGAGGAATGACAAAAACGCTTGCAGGCAGTTTTGAAACAACAAAAATCAAACACAAATTGAATGAAATATTGTGTTTTTGTGGAAAAAAGTTGCATGACACAACAAAAACTGCCTTTTTTTTATCCTCTCCTCCTGCATCAGAAATGTCACGCTATAATTGTGATCTTTATTTATCTCCATCAGTGTTGCATGGTGGTTGTAAGACCTGCACCGTGGCCGACAGCTTGTAGTACACCCATCGACGGTAGAGAAACTGGGTGTCTATACTTAGTGTGCAAGCTTTTGGTCGTGCAAAATCCCAAAATAAAAAAAAAACACAAATTGATTTATGCTTCTCAAATGCTACTTTTACTAATATGTGGTGCTTTGATAGTGCTGATCCTGCAGAATATTATATTATCTACACATTTTAGCATTTTAAAAAATGCAAATAGCTCTGAGCAGAGCATTGCACCCCATGTGAAAGGAATGTATGTATGTATGGGGTGCAGTGGTCAGGATTATTATCTGTGGGAACATCTGCTTCACAGCCCACTGACATCTGGCTAAGGTGAAGTTCACAAAATCAAAATCTGTAAATTCACATATTAAAAAGGAATGACAAAAAACGCTTGCAAGCAGTTTTGAAACAACAAAATCAAACACAACTTGAATGAAATATTGTGTTTTTGTAGAAAAAGTTGCATGATCATATAAGCAGTATTTGAGAGAAAGATGAACCAGACTATTTCACACACAAGAAAAATACTAAATTATGAAAATTTCAAATAACTTTCGCTTGTGCCTGGTGAAATAACCTGTGTCTGTTTTTACAGTGTTCCTGTCCCTGGTGGTGTCAGCAGAGTTAGATGCAGATGTGAAGTGTGAGAACATTTATAAGGACTTCTCTGACTGCGTCCTGGAGCTGGGAGAGAGCATGGACAACTACCAGGAAAACGTGACCAGCGAGAGAGGAGTGTCGGCCGTGTGCAGGTGATAATAACTTTATCAGTGAGGGAGTGTGTGCACAGCATGCAGCATCCATTTGTGCACATGGGACATCCTCAATAGAGACTGTTGTTTTTTATTTAAATCACTTTTAACCAGAGAAGAACTGAAAGACAATGATGGGTTGGGATAAAAAACCTTCAGTAAAAACGGCACAAAACTGTATTTCAGTTAAATTTGTACAAAGTAGTGCATGATTTAGTGAATGAATACAGACAGATACAGCATGAAGTATGCATCTTTCGACAAAATGCTGGAGAGGAAAAGAGCAGATGCCATGATCTCAGAGGGAGAATAGAGAAATGAATGGTGCCGAGACACTGAGCCATTGTACTAAATAATTTATGACTTTTGCTGCAGAGAGTAATGAAATTCCGGGGACGTTTTTTGTCATTGTTACAGTCGCACTCAACAACCCCGGCACAGTATATTGAAGACAAAGATTTACACATAAGCCTTCTGTTGAAAATTGCCCTCTCGCAATATCGTCTGTGATGTTGTTTCACTCTCGGATGCAGTTGCCATGGTAATTAAAGCTCAGTTTGACTTACTCGAGGCCACCGTAGCCGTCTTGAGTGATAGATTACTGGCAAGTGAATTAATCCACGACAGCCAGCCGGCGCACGTCTGCATGCTGTTAGCCGGGATGAATTGTTGATCTGATGATCCTTTGTTTGCCACAGGCACTGGGAAGCTTTCCACACGTGTGCCCTCACGGCGCTGTCCGACTGTCAGGTGGAAGTCAGCTCCATCTGGGAGAAGCTGAGGCAGGACTCCATGAAGATGCGCTTCCAGGGAAGTCTGTTCGACCTGTGCAGCCCCAGCTCCTCGCCCGGCATCAGTTCACCTCTCGCTGCCCTCGCCCTGCCACTGATAGTCGTGCTAATCATGACTGGGCCTGACTGGTACCCTGTATAGATGGGGGGTGAGGAGATGGGAGGGGTGACGAGGAGGGCCCTCATGGGTCCAGTCCCCCTGAGTTCAAACTTAAAGCCAAGGATTTAAGAGGGATGAGTGTTTTAATAAGGATTATTTTGACACAGAGCCACGGAGGTCTGTGGCAAGGCAATCAATATTTGCTGTGATGAGTAATGTTTGAAATCTCCTCAAATACTTCAGCCTGATCCTCCCTCATGTCTCCAAACTGATAAAATTACATTTTAGCCAACTTATCAGTCCATGGGCAGACTAAAGCAAACGAGTATTGAAGGGATTTCAGACACAAACAAGTCTACAGTCAGACACCTGTGGCTCTGGGTTACCAATATACAATGTGTGGGCACAATATCATGAACACCTGCACAATCTAATGCAATGAATACTATATTTTATGACATTATCATGTTCAGTTTTTGTGCATTCAACTCTGAGGTCATTTTTAAAGCAGTATTTGTGGAGTCATACTGGTTTTCATTATATTCTAATACAGCAAGGTGCTCATGTTTTTGTGTCCACTCACTGTACCGTGTATTGTATGGTTTTATCATAAAGGAATAGTTTGACATTTTGGGAGTTAGCTGAGGAGACACAACTCTCATGTCTGTACACTAACAACGTATCCTCACACAATGGTTCGTATAAGTTATTTCTCATTTTTCATGCATTTTCCTACAAATGTCCCGCAACATGTGACGCACGTGTAAATTCCCGCTTGTTAAATGCATACCGTCTTTTCAAAATAAACCTCACAGGAAATAACTTGGTTAGGTTAAGGAGATTTGGGTTAAAATAACTCCGAAAGTGGCGTAACTAAAGTACGCAAGTTACAAATAAATCAACATTGACTTCTGGTTTCACTCGGGATAAGTCTAGGAAAGTCTGGTGTTTTTTGACCCACCCATCCACTCTGACTTCCTCCCTATGCAGCATTTGTCGGTCTTTATCCTTCCTGGTTCACAATTCTGTGGATTACATATGAATTGATTTTGTGGTATATATATATATATATACACAATTTACAGTGCAATACTTTACTATACTGCCAGCAGCTAATTAGCTACGCTTAGCACACTGCTCCTATGGCTGCTCACTGCCAAGAAATAGTTTGACACATCACTCCCTGTAAAACCACAACTTGTACTTTTTACACTTTTGTACAGATTAAATAAATAAAATGTTAATTAGTGAGCTTTAAAAATGCTGGGAAGCAGATTTTGTTACCTTTGGACAGAGATTTGCCATCCGTTTCCCCGTTTCCTTGCTTTAGCTACGTCCAGTTAACTGGTCGTGGCTAGAAGGTAACGCGCAAATTGCGAAACTCTCGCGAGATGGTTAAGGTTAGGCATTGACCTACAATCATTAAGGTTATACATGTAAGTTGTCGGGCAGAGAGTCTCGCAAGAGTTTTTGCAAATTTACGCAATTTGCAGGTTACCTTCTAGACACGACCAAGTTAACTCCTGGCTGTAGCTTTATATTTAGTGTATAGACATGAGAGTGAATTTAAGCGTATTTCTAAAAAAGTTAAACTATTCCTTTAATTAAATCAATGTTAGGCACCAAAACACAGATTTTAATCTCCAGTGAGTTTGTATAAATACAGCCAAGCCATCGTGATGTCATTAGCTGTCACATTGCAAGAAAAACACTTAAAGGAGCACTTCACCAAAAATAACAGCAATATCTTCAATCACGACAAAACTATATGAATATGTTGTTAACGTATTGATCAGTGAAAGGACCAAACCGGACATTAATCTGACAGATTTAAAGCAAGGTGAAATGCCCCTTTAATCGGTATCCTAGTGTAGTAAATGTTTGTGTAAGTGACAATCAAGCCACTTGTATTTAAACACTTTTGACCCCTTTTTCCCTCCAACACTTCAGCCCTCTGTGGCTGATGTTGCGCGGCTGCTATAAAGACACCAAAAACAGACATCTTGACACGACATCACGCGTTCACCTTTCCTCGTTGCTCTCTCGGAGCCTCGCCCCCACGCTTCGGTTCAGTCTTACGCTCCATCAAACCTCTGACCTGTTGATGTTTGTGTAAAAAGACATTCTGAAGTGTGAATGTTCAGTGTTGTTTCATGAAGTCCTGCTCCACTTTGTGTGAGAATGCTCATGTGCAATTAACACGATATTACTAACACTTTACTTTAAAGTACTCTAAGTACTGCATAGTATTTCATACAGTATTCAGATAGACTACACAGAGATTTTCAAAGAATCTGTATAATAATATATTTAACTTTTAAACAGCTATAATTAATCTCTAATAGACAAATTATATGCAATAGCAAAAGCTTATTTTTGTAAAATATCCATACAGTCGCTTTTGTATCAATAGTATTTCAATGAAAGCCCATTAAAGCATTGCTTAATTATGATATCAAACAAAATGGAATAACAATTATCTGTTTCATGCTTTTAGTCAATCTCATTCTGAGAAACTTCGGCTTGATTTGAAGCTTCAAAAGCAGCCAAGAACGACTGTAGTGAATCTCCACAGAAATAAGCCAATAGGGTGTTATGGTTCGGCATCATTCCCGCTCATTTGCCGCGATTATCCAATAAGCCATGTGAGATATCACCAATTGTAATGGTCTTTTAATAAATTAGTATTTAGGTGAAAATTTCCTTCACAGAAAACTGATGTTTTTACTGCAGTGGTCACGTAGATTCAGAGCAAACTGAAAATGAATGAGCGAACGCATCGATTTGTTTTGTTTGTTTTCCAAAACTGTGTCACCATTTGCATATTTCCTTTAGTTCTGACGGTCCTCAAAGGCCTTATCAAATTATGGATGATTTCCTGAATATTTCCTGTCATCTCTTTGATCCCAAATGCATGATAACTTTAGTGATGGTGCTTCAGAATAATGTTGATTTTACCTTGGACAACATGTACAGTGGCATTGATCTGTGCATGAAGTTAGCCTATAAGTCCTCAGTGTTCCAGCAGATTCATTATCCGCCCACCTCCACCTCCCATAGCATGTTTGTTCTAGTTGTTTCTATTTATTTCATGCTCGCATTACGTCATCCATTGTGTGTCTGGTGGTGAGAACACAAAAAAAACCCAGTTGTGATGTCCTCAAAGCATGAGCAATATGTACGGTCACTTCTTAAAGAGAGGACTCTTATCCCTTCGTATGCTGTTGAAGAAAGCATGAAAATGATTGTGTTATCATAAACATTATACCATAAAGAGATGAACCCAGTTTAAACATGGAAAGAACTTCTGAATGTAAAAACATGTTCAGTACCCATGTGTTTTTTTTTTCAGTTTACTGATAGAAAAGCACACTATTTACAAGACTGTATAAAGCAATATATGGCAAAGTAATGTGTTTGTAATAATAAAGCACCACGTTTAAAACATACAGAGTGTGTGTGTGCGTGTGTGTGTGTGTGTGTGTGTGTGTGTGCGTGTGCATCACCTTCAACTAAATAAAGGATAGTAAAGATCTAGAAATACAAAGTGGTGAAATAGAGGAGGCTTTAATCGACGTGGTAAGTCCTCTGCTGTACGACTCACTTACTACACAGTTTCTGTTTTTAGCCCTCCCTGAAGCAAAGTGTTGGTAATGAGGATCGCAACCAGTGGTTTTCAACTCGTTAGTGCTTCTACCATCTGCTTCTCTCCACCTGGACACTTCCAGATGAGGCAGTGGTTGGAGAAAATGAGGGATCAGGGCCCAGGGTGGAAACCTCTCAGAGATATAAAGACACACGTGTGGTGTGGCCCCTCATTAGAAGACCTAAAACAGTCTCGTATGTATTCACAAACAAATGTCAAGTTATGTAACTCGTAAAACGTTATGCACAAATAAATGCAGAGTGATCTGTATCTGTAACTCTCCATCTGTGCCTCTAATTTACAACTCGTATATCATCATTTGTACGTCAACTTATTTCAAAGGGAAAGGGGGGCGGTAGCTCAGTGGGTACGTCCATTAACCACAAGGTTGAGGTTCAATCCCTGGCTCTGTTCCTGTCTGCATGTTGAAGTGTCCTTGAGCGAGATACTGAACCCCAAGTTGCTCCCCAGGTGCTTTACAGCAGCCCACTACATCCTAAGGACAGGTTAAATGGAAAGGTCAGATTTCATGTATGACGAATCTAATAAAAGTTTATTTTTCAGTTTAAAAGGTATAATATGTAACCGTTGTCGGTTGCTGTTTGTAAACACACAACATTCAAAGTTGGCCACACCTCCACCACTCTTCAACTGGCCGAGAGGGAGAGAGAGCAGCTATCGTCAAGCGAGGTATAGAGTGACTGAAGAGAGAGAGCGGCGTTAGTGAGCACAAAGCAGCAAATCAGATAAATAAAAAGCTATTTTCTGATTGTTTCCGGCGGTTACGTTCTAAAACACAAATAAACACAACTAACTCCACATAACCCCGCGGGAAGGTGCCAAGTTGCCGGATTTTGAATGAATGCAGGCTTCCTTTCTGCTGGCTGTGGCTCAGCGCTGCTCTTTCGTCAAACTACAGACACACTGATCATAGCTGCACTCACAGCACAGAGAGGAGCAGCGGGATCACTGGAAGACATGCACATAACACAACCTGTTATCATCCGTGATATACGGCCTCTTTGTATGTGGAGACTTGTGCCTCGGTATCAGAAGCCGAGGTGTGTGACAAAGTGGTGGTATTGACCACCTGAATGGGCTGCACATCCTGTGTGCTGTTATTGGCTGGGGGTTACACCCCCACGTGGGGAACAAAGCCACTTTGCAGACGCCCAGAAGCATCCCGAGTAAAGCAAAATAATAACAAAAGAGAAAATACAGGCAGAGGGCTGCAGGGTCTCTGCAGAAACAGACTTCGCCACACACTGCTAGCGGGGCATAAGTGATGATTGAGAGGGATTCATTTTGTATAAGGCTATACTTTGGTTTCAGTTCATTCTTGCATATTATACCTTTAAGAAATATATCTGTGAATCTACTTGTATGGATTCTTTTGAGACTGTTTTACCGTGCTTTATTAAACAGCATATGCACAAAAGCACTTGCATTGTACCACAATTCCTTGATGTTGGTGCCGACACCCTCCTGTATTTAAATGTTCAGAGAGGAGGAAAACATATGGACACCTCATCTTTGATGTTTCTGCACTAGAAACAAGAATTTAATCACATGAATAGGTCCATCTCTCCAGTTCTTTGTATTTAAATACATTATAAAGTTTTTGTTAAAGAATACAAAGCTGGCATTGCATGTGAAAACTTTCAGAGCAGCCGTTACAAGAAATAATCCAATAGTAGGGGACACTGGCTTAGAAAGAATCGTCATGGGTTTGAACACAACTTAAAGGAATAGTTTGACATTTTGGGATATAACGCTTATTTGCTTTCTTGGCGAGAGTTAGATGAGAGGACTGATACGAGTCTCATGTTTACGCCAATACAGCCAGTTAGCTTAGCTTACCATAAAAACTGGAAATAGGGAGGAAACAGCTAAAGAAAAGTTGGGGTTGCCAACAGGACTCCAGGATAACACTGCTTCCAGCAAAGAAATAGTTCTACACGTAACCCCGGTAAAACCATAACTTTTCATTTTTACACTTGAGTTTTAATCGGCCGAGAAATGTGTTAATTAGTGAACTAGTAAAAGTAACAATAAAAGTAATTAGTTAAGTAGTAAAAAGGTGCTTAGTTTAATTTCTTTACCTTTGGACCTTCTCATCTAACTATCAGCAAGAAAGCGAACAAATGTATTTCCCAATAATGTCCAACTATTGTACAACTTTTAAATATCAACCTCTGCAGCATAATGATGTACTTACACTACACTTTAGAAATCTGATTTCAAAACCAGACACGGCATAGTCTGCACTATCAAAGCTGCAAAGATCTGACAGTCACCACACAGAATTAAAAGATACCCGTATGTGTCACAGGACCTATAATACTCGAGTAATACGCCGTTAATTTAGACTGAGTCTTAAAAGCCATTGTTAAATGAGAAAGCTGAAAGTGTTCCAGAAACCACCAGTACTGCACATTTCAGGGGGTTTTTAACGTTACGTCCCCACAAACAGTAATAGTGTTTTCAGAAACACAGACAGTCTGCTGTCAGAACACAGCTGGTGTCTGACAATCTGTCCCCAAAGTGGCCCCCATGTCTGCATAATACATCATGACATAAAGAGACGGAAACAAACAACGCTAGCTGTGCAACACGCTTGACAGGAAAGGCCTGAAAACTGAGCATTTTGAGACTGAATGTACAAACTTAATCCAGAAAGGTAAAAAAATTAAACAGATTTTATATATTCTGATTAATGATGTGTTGAGATTATAAAGCAGAAAACTCTTTCCCACATTTGGATTTACACAATGATTGATTATTGTGTCAGAAAACTATAGTATACCTGTTTGAACTTGTTACCCAACATTTAAATTTAAAGATGCAGCTGTAAGGAAACATGATAAAAGCTTTGTGTAGGTCATTTTGCACATTGGCATCTCTAAACTGCAGCGAGGTGTAAATGGAACATTTTCATTTCAAAATATCCTGGTACATGATGGTCATGTTTGTTTGCCAACCCATCCAGCTTGTAATTAATTATACCAACACAAAGAGAGAGAGAGAGAGAGAGAGAGAGAGAGAGAGAGAGAGAGAGAGAGAGAGAGAGAGAGAGAAAATGTCCCTGTTGTTGCTCTTCTGCTGTTTTTTAAGACAGTTTGTATTTGCTCTGAAGTTTCAATTTGTCATTTGAAGATGAGCACAAAAAAGAAGAAATATCGCAAATCTTAAAACAAGGGAATGGGGATTCTCGTGCTAATGTACTTAAAATGAGCACAAAGATTTACTAAGAATAAAATGTATTGTCATTCGGTTCAGAGAAAGGTGTAAACTGATGTCTGCTTTTATAAGCAATAAAACATGTATCTTAATATGCTGCAGAGTTAATACTGTCCAACATTTAGCGGCAGCTATGAATAAATAGATCAGTTCATCTGGTGTATCACTTGAAGAGGAGACGGATGACAATCCAACATCTATGCTGATGGAGGTTCATGCTCCATTTCTTTTGCAAGCAGTGAAAAAACCTCCTCTGAGCGAGTTCCTCGGGGGTTAACCGTCCACAGATGTTCAGCTTGGTGTCAAAAAAAAATATAAAAAAAAAAAAAAAAAATCACAGGTTAGATTTGGGTCCACTATTGACTGGAATGGCCCTGAGCTCAGTCCGCATGCACAAGTACTCTCCGATTACAGCCATCAAGGCCATGCAGGCTATATTGACGAGCCACCAGGACAAGGCAGCTGGAAGATGAGCATTATAGATCCAGCAGCCGATCATATGGAAGAAGTGTACGGTGACTGTGAAGTCCAGGCACTGTTTCCCCCGACGGATGAAGAACCACAGACCGATGGCGCTGCAGGAATAATGACACAGACAAATTACGTTATCAGCCGTGCTCATTTATGTTGCAGATACAAAGATACTCCTGCAAAGTTATAAATGTTCCAGTCTTCTATCTATTATTTATGAACCGGGAAGACCTCTCCGATCCTCTGGTTCTTCTCTTTTAGTTGTTCCACAAAGCAGAACAAAAAGATTTGGCGATGCTGCTTTAAGCCAGAGGTCCTTCCAGAGGATCTAAGAGGACCTGAAAATATTGATATTTTTAAACGTGCACTATTTTACTTATTTTGTTTTATCAACATTTTACTACTTTGAGTAACTGTTGATCATTATGACATTTGTCAATTTATTTGTAAATCGCTTGTATAGCACTTTGAAGTGCATTTGATTTTTTCAAAAGGTGCTATATAAATAAAGTTTGACTGATTGACTGATTTATTTTATTTTTATGTAAATAAATATCTTCTCAAATAGTGTTTAGTCCCGCTGGTGGAGATCCTTCAGTTGTGCAGGTGTGAATAAATCCATTTTCGTTTCACACTTCTCATCTCTTTGGATGTACAGAGGAAAAATGGAAGAAATTACTTACCAGGTGAGAGAGTTCAAGATGAATGCCATCATTGAGAGCCTGCCCTGCATTGTTGCAAAACCAAGGACCTGCCGAAGCAGAGGAAGATTTAAATACCATTTCAGAAGTCTACAAATGTGTCACAAACGTACATCACGCAGCTGGCAGAGATTTTATAACTTACTTCATAGCTGAAGATCTGGTCCAGTGACCGACTAGTTTGCACCAGACTGTCCACTCCAGCTAACCACAGGCCCAAGAAGCTGTAGTAGATGCACTGCATCAACACAATCTGACTCACAATGAGGACCGGGTCCCAGATGTAGCTACGGAAGCTACTGGCCATTGTGGACTGATGTTACACGTACAGGTCCAAATGATGTTAACAGCTGGCCCCAACTGTTACCAGCTGGGCCATCCAGTTTGACCTGCGTGTGATTTCAAAATCTGAAACACAAAAAGTCACAGTATATTTAATGAAACGCTTTAACACATTCATCTTGAGGTTTGAATCTTAGCCCAACAACTTTATTACAGAGAAATAGAACAATAACTGTTGGATAGTTATTTCAGTAAGAATACAGCCAACTGCACTGCTGTAAATTACTTCATGATCAGTTGTCTCCTTACCTGAACAGATGGAATAAAAATCATATGCTAAAATCAAAGGAACACAAATTTAAGGGTTGCATGAGGTAGAAGTTTGAAAACAAGGAAAGCTGAGTGCTGGAGCTCACAATGAGCTCTAATGTTTTGTTTTTTTCTTTAAAGGCAGTAATGTAATAACCTCTATCTGTCATGATTTGACGCTTTATACATAAATTGACTTGATTATATTAGCTTGTAATTATTGTGTGACACTTAAACCTGCAGTAGGCAGAATATATTTGGCATCATTTGGCAAAACTACAGAGCACTGGTCAAATATGAATCAATATTCTGTTGCTGTAATGCCTATTTCTTACTTCAAAAGTTGTCAGAAACATCTTGTAGTGTACTGTTTAGCTATAAAATGAGAAAGTGGTCTCCGGTTGGTGGGCGGTGCTTGGTATTTCCTCAACTGATCTCAACATGGCTGCCGGGTCAAAAACTTTCTCATTTTACAGCTAAACAGTACACTACAAGATGTTTCTGAAAACATTTGAGGAGAGAAATAGGCATTACAGTAACAGAATATTGATTCATATTTGATCAGCGCTGCCTAGTTTGACCATTTGATCGGAGTTCGCGAGTGATTGACAGCTGCTCAGAGACGGCAAGGCTCCAGTTACTACTGTCAGGACATACTGACTGTTTTATAAAAATAACTTTTTTTAATCATATTTTTCTCCATTTCTACCCACTGCTGCTTTAAGGCATTTTGTTCTTGGGGTATTTGGTGTGTGAAGAACATGTGATTAGTTTAAGCAGTACAAACAGTCCTTGTTTACCTTACAATAAGGATTGCTCCACAGACAGACTCAGGATATCCTTTGTACCCTGAGCCATCAGATTGTATTATTGGTCTGCAGGACAGATAATAAGACTAAGCTACTGGAGTTACCCTGCACTATATTCATTTTTAACAGTCTCCTCTGCACTATATTCACTTTTTTAATTTTAATTACATTTTTTAACAAAAACAATTTTCTTCATCTCCTTGTATTTTTATATCTGGTATATTTTTTTGTACTTTGTTCTTTGCATTACTAACTTTTTTACTGCCTTTTTACTAACATGTTTTGCACTATGGAACTGTGATGCTGGAAACTTGAATTTCCCTTGGGATCAATAAAGTTACTATCTATCTATCTATCTATCTATCTATCTATCTATGAGCAACTACTACTTATCATTATCAACAGGCCAGGAATGAAATCAATGCAATCTTATCCCTTTTTATCTTTTAAATATATTAAACTTTAAATACAGCTAAAAGGTGAAATTAATTAATATGAAGATAGACAACTGAAAACGCTGTAACTGAAAACATAAGTTACTGCAAACATCTGCCTCTCTATGACAACATCTGGTTTAGCTCAGATCTCAGTGAAATAGCAGCTTCAGCTCCCACTGAGTGCTACAGTATATACCTCAAGCTCAGTAACACCTCATGTGATAACATTATAAGGAAGTGAAGCGTCCTTTCAATGTACATGAAACACCTGGAGTAAAGTAGCCTTGACTGTGTCACGTCTGCTTGTATTTAAAGCCCAGAGGAGGCTAACAGAGCAGCTAGCAGCTGTTCACCAACACAAACTCACCCATCAGCTAAATGATGACGTTATCTAGCACCTTTTAGCTGCTGACTACACAGCTCAAAGTCCACAGTGGTTCAAACAAACATATGAACGCAGATAGTTAACTAACTGTGTGTGTTAACCACATCACCAGCAGTGAGTTGATCTCTCTGGTCTAACGGTACGAGATGACCAACAAGTCAGACACCATGCTAGCATGCTAGCATGTTAGCATGCTGGTTGTTTTCTTTACGAGCAGTCGTTTCAACACAACACACAGACAGCTGGTACAGACCTGAGAGCTGGATTACAAAGGTTTCAGGGTGCTGTGTTATATAAATGATGATCCCTTCAGGTTGTTTACTGTTTTATAAACTTTACAGTCGATCAGCCGGCGGCCTGTAGTCAGCTAGCTGAACCTGGTTCACAACACGGAAGTCACGACGGTGGACCCGGAAGGAAAACTTTAAACAAATTATATTTTCTTTTCAATGTAAAATACCTTAGTTGTATTACTGAGACAATCTGTACTGATTTTCCAGCAAAAATATTTTTCTGAAAACAAATAAGGAAGAAAATCCCCACTCTTAATTATATAATAGCTATAATTGTGCTTTCCACTCGTTTAATGCAAGCGCAACGTTTATTTTGAAATCCTTTCCGTTTTAGTTTCAGGACCGGAGGATGTAACAGTACTTTAAAATTGTGATAAATAAACAAATAAACAAATGAAATAAAAAGGCACATAATAATAAATATGTAAGTTAAAACAAAAAATAAAAAAATAAAAAATATCTCTATATATATATATGTATTTTATTTTTTAAAAACCTCTATATCTATATCTATATCTCTCTCTCTCTCTCTCTCTCTATATATATATATATATATATATACACTCACCGGCCGCTTTATTAGGCACACCTGTTTAATTGCTTATTAACACAAATAGCTAATCAGCCAATCACATGGCAGCAACTCAATGCATTTAGGCATCTAGACGTGGTGAAGACGACTTGCTGAAGTTCAAACCGAGCATCAGAATGGGGAAGAAAGGGGATTTAAGTGACTTTGAACGTGGCATGGTTGTTATATATATATATATATAGAGAGAGAGAGAGAGAGAGAGAGAGAGAGAGAGAGAGAGAGAGAGAGAGGCTACAAAATGTGGGGGAAATGTATTATTAGCCTACATATTGCATTCAGGCTGTTGTGAATTTTAATATAAAACATTTGATGAAAACTATAGTTTATGATGAAACACAATGTTTGGACACTTTGAGAAACCTCAACGTCATCCAGAGCTAAATTAGGTCAACCACTCCCCTTTTCACTGGACCTCGTTTCTCCCCACATGTCTGAGGGGGAAGTCCCTCTCAGGACCTTCCTCTGCTATGAGCCCGTTATGTGGGAGAGCTCCTAGTGGTAAGATTACTTTGTAAACATTGACCGATAGTTAAACTCTGCCTTGTTTTTTTGTGTGGAAACAGAAAAAGTGCAATGTCAGCCTCGCAGACTGGATTACTCAGTGTTATGTTCTAGTACATCCATGGTTATGTTGCAGCATGGTGTTACACGTATGAAATGTGTCTTGTTTAAAATGTGCTGTCACCAAACAGATACTGTTGTGTGAATTAGTGGCTTCCTGAACAATGGGTTCCTACAGTAGTTAGATTACTTTTCAATATGTCTTATTGAATGTCGTTTTTCTTTAGGCTGCCTTTTTGAAAAACAAAACAAAAAAACTAAAACATGGCCTATTAGAATATAAATTCCCCCTCACCTCCATTATAATGCATGGGAAATTCCCTATTTGTTTTTGTTTTTTTAAAAACTATGTCAAACGAATAGGCCTAATAAATCATTTCCATCACAGGTTTGCAGAGTGAAATTCTGCTGAGTATCCTTACTGTTAGGATTTGAAAGCATTTCAATGTACAGTCATTTTGATTAAAATTAAGATACGATAACTTCTTGTACTTAATTTTGACAATTGACTTTTTTTTTTTTTTAAATGAAAACGTTTTTTGAAATATGTGTTAATACTTGTCATTTCTAGTCTTCTTTTAGTTAAAGCTGCAGTGGGTAGAAATGCAGCAAATATGATAATAAAAAATGAATATAATGTGTAGTATAATATAGTAAAAACCTGCAGGCAAACTGGAAAAATTCACATTTTTCAGGACTTAGTCAGTCATTCAGCAGCAGTGTATTGTTTTGTAACACAACACCAGGTTGGGGAGTTAAGCAGGACAAAGTCCGGGTTAATCGCCAAGAGAGGAGCAAGTAGCCTAACTTTGCATCAAAGTTAACCGTTCACCCTGGGATCAGTTGTCAGATTTAGTACTTAACTCTGCACCTCCGTTGACTGGGAAGAAGAATCTTATTTCATGAAACAGACAAGGCACTGAAGTGTTTCATGCATTTGACTTCCATTCATTTCTTTCTATAGGGTAGACAGAAACACCGTAACGGTCAGAGGTCATGCAAATATGACGATGATACAACAGCTTATATTAAAGAAGATGATACCATGTGTCGGTGCACACAGGAGCCTGGCATGTTTGCATCGTGCTGTGGGTAAGAATGTTGTTCTTTGTTTTTAGGAGTTATTAGAGAGCTTGTGTGTGAGTTGAGCAGTGAAATCTACTTGAACTAAATGCGCTACTGTAATACTGCAGGGATTAACCTGCTGACTTTTACACAAAGGTCTGATTGTATGTATATGTACAGTATGTGAACATCTGAGACTGTCAAATAATGATAAAACATTTTCTAGAAATCATACAAAAGTGAATTTTAGGATTCATATTTAGACTGAATTGCTTGTCTATAAAGAGGTAA
This sequence comes from Sebastes umbrosus, assembly GCF_015220745.1. NCBI lineage: Eukaryota > Metazoa > Chordata > Actinopteri > Perciformes > Sebastidae > Sebastes > Sebastes umbrosus. Next base: position 29,768,042 of record NC_051269.1, on the reverse strand, counting down.
TCTTTCGGCACCATTTATCTTTATGACTGATTGCAAATGAGCAGCTTAAAAAAAATGTTTCAAAGTGTGATTTTGTCCTTTTTTTAAAGGATATTTGCACACATTTCAAGATATATATTTTTTTACATTCTTGCTATTGTCTCATGAATGCTGCACTTAAGTCAGTGAAAACAATCTGGCACACGTCTCTCCTCTTTGGCTATAGTTATGTAGACTTTGATGCAGAAACAGTAGTAAAGTGTAGTAGTAACAGAGGGTGACTGAAGGTCAGGTCATGGTTGGTTAGGGATTTCATTCCCAGCTCTTCCTGTCCACATGTCACGTGATCTTCAGCTAGACTATGAACCTAATTGTCCCCGATAGGTGTGTACGTGCAGTAAGGACAATTGCTGTGGACAAAATCGTCTGCCAAATACGTGCAAACTGTTAAAATTTCTCCACATCAAGGTCTGTTTGATCTTGACATTAGAGCATTTTAAATATCTGCAATACCTCTTAGAGTTTATTTTGTAATACTTTAAAGTTCACATGTATATTTTTCTTCTACTCGCAGGTGGAGTTCGGTGGAAGAGCAGCTTTAGACAACCGCCCCTACTGTCAGCCGCTCCTGTTCGCGCGCTCATAGATGAACCGATCAGCATTAAAGGGCGGTTCCTGCCCCCACAGTGTCCCGTCACAGTGTGCGCACAAATGCAAAGTGATGATGGTGACCTGTGGGAAGCATTCGCCCATTATAATACAGATGCAGATGGCACCGTCAACTGTGAGTCGCTGAGTTTCGAAGTACCTATTGGATTTTATGTAATGCTTTTGTAATAATTATTACAAATGTAATGAATTAGCTTGTTACAACTTCTGAAAGAAAGCACATTGCACGATGTAACTTTTAGAAATCAGATTATTTGAAGCATTTAGACTTTTATGCAGGCAGTTAGTAATCTTCTCCCCTCTCTGTCTCCTCAATAGTGACCAGGGATCATTCAGTCGGGGGTTCATATTTGGGCTGTGAGCCGATGGGACTGTTCTGGGGTCTGCAGCCGGCTCCTGGTTCAAGAGAAGGTTTGAGGCAGGTGATGAAAACAAGCTCACTGAGAGCTCAAGAAAAACAGTTTGTGGCATTGAACCCAACTCTGAGTTGTCCTTCACAGTTGTAGCAAAGCCCAACAACTCCACATAAACCCTGTTAGGCATCAGGCAGGCAGAACTAAACAGTCTATGATATTCTTGTTTTCTAGACTATACAGGGGTACATTTGATCCTAAATACAATCTATTTACTTCAAGTTGATAACGTCTGTATGGCAATAAATTAGAATAAATTATATGTCTATCTTAGTTTGAGCAGTTTACGAGTAAATGTTTGTACTGGTAATCGCACGGAACACTGACAATGGAGCGTGTTCCATGACAAACACAAAACAGCTTTGCACGTCGTCAGTGAGGGCAGCTCGTTAAGTCGGCATCGATGCAGGCTCGCTGTTGGAGGATTTTATAACCCACTTCCAGTCCCTGCTAATTGGTTTGGAATGGAAAAGGAGTGGAAGTGGTTAAGCAGTGAGTGTAGAGGGTGGTTTGGAATTGGGCCGTAATGATGAAGGTGCACTCGTGACAGACTGACTACACAAATGCAACTCCCTCCAGCACCCACCCATCTTAGAATTTTAGGTTAATTTGAATAAAATGTGATATCATATCAATATCAGCTCATGTCCATTTAATTATGTCTTGTTTAAGTCCCTGTGATGTTCACACAGACACTGACAAACGCTTGTCATTTTGGCAATAAGTGGTAAGTGGTTGATGAGAGTTTCTTGACGGAAATGTTCTCTTTCTTACAGGCTGAGGAAAAGAAACGTAGAGACTCCATACGTAGTGCTCATGTCCTTACTGGAGGGCCACGTTTCACCCAGTGAGAGACAGAGCACCGAGCTGGCTGCAGTAACTACTGAGCGCTGGTACATGGCGCCAGGCGTGCAGAGAACAGAGATTCGCCAGGATGGAGTTGTGGGGATGTTGTTTTTGCCACCTGGTGAGCACAAGTCTTGAAGCATTCACTAACAAACTTGAAGTGGACAAACTGTGTCCTCTGAACAGCACCCACTGTACTGATTTCCTGCAGGCCCAGGCCCATTTCCAGCCATGTTGGACCTGTATGGAATGGGTGGAGGACTGATAGAGTACCGCGCCGCCCTTCTTGCATCCAGAGGCTATGCTAGCTTGTCCCTTGCCTACCTGGGGCACAAAGATTTGCCCGGCTCACAAAGCAGTATCAATGTTGGTGATTCATATTTCAAAGTAAGATAAGATGCTTTACAACGTAAAGTTTAAGTTACCCTTAATTTCTTTCTTTCTGCGTCAAAGCTCACATTTACTTTGATTATTTTGTCAATCCCTTAAAATGTCCTGTTTTTTCTGTTTGGACAGTCAGCGTTCCAGCTACTTCAAGAACATCGTCAGATCTGTGCCGACAGAATTGGGATCATAGGTCTCTCCTTTGGAGTCTACCTGGCTCTTCGGATTGCCACGCAGGATGGTGTCAAAGTATGTCAGAAAGGCCTTTCTCTGTCATCCATTTCTTAATCTACAGTTTGATCAACGCAGAGCTCCGTGTACATGAAAGATCACACCTGCTTGTTTAGAATGAAATATACTATATACCAAGCAATAGAAAGTTAATAATGACTTTTAATTCAGTTTGGTGAATTCACGTTGACTTTCCTAACAATGAATGTTCTCCCCTCCAGCCATCCTGCTTGATTTGTATCAACGGCCCAACAGGAAGTACCATCAAGCTCGCAGATGGAGAGGGCAGGACTGAATCAAATTACATGTAAATAAAGATGCAACTTGTAGGATTTTATTGGCAAGAAATCACTGTGGGATTATTGCAGGAATCCATCTAATCTGGTCGGGTTTAGTATCACGCGTGATACTTAAAGCTGCAGTGGGAAGAAATGGATCAAATATGATTAAAAAATGTTATCCACAGACTGGAGCAAAACAACCAATCAGAGCCGAGCTGGAGCCTGCCGTCTCTGAGCAGCTGTCAATCACTCGCGAACTCCAATCAAATGGTCAAACTAGGCAGCGCTGATCAAATATGAATCAATATTCTGTTACTGTAATGCCTATTTCTCTCCTCAGATGTTTTCAGAAACATCTTGTAGTGTACTGTTGAGCTGTAAAATGAGAAAGTTTTTGACCCGGTAGCCATGTTGAGATCAGTTGAGGAAATACCAAGCACCGCCCACCAGTCAGATCACAGCCAATAGGAACACTCTCTCTCTCTGAAATGACCTGTGATTGGCCAAAGTCTACCGTCACGGGCTAGATTTTTTAAAGTCTGAAAACAGAGCCATTAGGAGGTGCAGAAGTCTAGTTTTCTCTCAGAACACTTGAATTACAATGTGCTGAAAGGCTATTATGGATTTGTTGCCAAATGATGTCAAAAACATTCTGCCTACTGCAGGTTTAAGTCTATAGACTAAAGTACTAGTTTTAGTCTTACAGATAAAGCAGGGCATTGTTGATTTAATTGTCTTAATCTATTGAGATCTAGTAAAATAGACTTTATGAATTTGAGAGACAAAAATGTGAATCACAAAGGCTGTTTTCAACAAAGACTGATTATAAGTTGTGTTTTTCTCTGTTAACTTGTCCTGTTAGCGATGAGAATAATTGGATGTTCGATGATCAAGGCAATGTGAGTTTCAGAAATGTCTCCTTGCCTGAAAACTTTCCCCCTGAGAACAATGTGAAGGTAAAAACCACAACACACATCTACACACTGTACACACTCATGCATACGAAATATCAAATCAATGTGCATATTGATATTTATAATCATAAAAGAGAAACTCTGCTCCAGAATGACATCTTGTGTTTTTGCAGATAGAGCACATCGCCTGTCCATTAGTGTACATAGTGAGTGAAGATGACCTGAGCGCTGCAAGTGTGGAGAACGCAAACCTGGTAGACTGTCTTATTTTACTGTTTTTCTCCCAGTATTACAAATTATTGATGTTGGAAAGCATTTATTAGGTAGTCCTCGATAAGTAGTCAGTGCAAATCATATTGGATAGGGGTTTGTTATGTGTGGTATTTGTTAAGTCAAACATTTGAGCAGTCTTGACTATATTTAGTTTGATAAGGAAAACATTTGTTCTGTTTGGTCTAAAGTCTTGAAATTTGGTATGGCCATACTCTGGGTATCTAGCAGTACAGCTTCACACATGAAAAATCACACTTTTATTAATAGTCAAGGTAAATATTAAAAAAAAAAAATAATAGAAAAAATGCTGAAATTGTTGTTTATTAAATGTTTTCCATATGAAATATTTTTAAACTGCATATGTGTGCATATCTTTGATATTCAACTTGTTATTATTGTTCATAGATACCGAATACTTGATTGTCTAGTATTTTGGGCACATGGGACTACTGTTTTTTCTTAAAATATAATGGAGTCTATTGCAAAAGCAATAGTCTCATCATGTGCCTGAATACTAGATATAACGCTGTTTTATTGGTCATCAGATTGAGGAGACCCTGAGGGCTGCAGGTAAATCCCACCTCTACACCTGCTTGTCGTACCCCGGTGCTGGTCACCTGATTGAACCGCCCTACACACCAAATTCAAGAGAGTCCCTGTGGAGGGTCAAACCAACAAAACGTGAGCGCTATACCAGAGCAAAATCCTATTTTACACTTGTTGTAATTATATTTTCTAATGTGAGACTGGTCATTGTAATATAGAATATGTAACTATTATAATAATCATAATGCTGCTCTGTTTTATTCCTCCTGCAGTGATAACTCGGTGGGGAGGTCACCCTGCACCCCACGCTGCTGCCCAGGAGGATAGCTGGAAGAAGATCCTGGATTTTATGGAAAGTAATCTGAGACAGTGAATTTGTGGTTTTAAATGCAGGAAATGAGGAGACGTTTTTTTATTTTTTAGATGTAATGGACCTCCTAGAACTTGTGTGTAACAAACACTCACTCCTTCTTATTTAGCAGGCTTCAGATTCTCCAAAAGGGAGCGCTGTTTGCGGGTCTAAAATGTTGCTGCTGTTACTTCTCTTGCCAAAAGTCAGCACAAGTCACACTGGCACTGTAAATTCAGAAATGCAGGTGCGGCTCTGCAGTCGTACGATGTCGGCTGTCTGGTTTCAGGTGCTCTACGTCACTGACACTCAGTGCCCTCGTAGTAAATGTCTGGTTCTTTGTGCCTTGTCATCATATATGCATTTTATTTTATGCAACAACTTTTATAATACTAAACATGTAACAAAGATTTGTTAATGAGAAAATGGTCAAAATCTTCTCAGACACCTTAAAAAAAAATTCAGACACTCTTTTTCTATGATTCTCACATTTTTAATGAGTATACGTGCTAACTAATCATTGGGGTGGCTTGGGAGGAAGAGCTCATGGCATGAGGAGGTCACCATGGCGATGAGGGCGATGAACTCTTTGAAGTCAATCTCCAGGTCTCCGTTCTGGTCGAGGTCCGCAAACAGCTCATCCAGAATCTCATTCTCTTGGATTTTCTGTTCAGCAGGAAAATAGAATGAAACATTTGTGCTAGAGACACCATGAGGTTGAAATGCTCATTACACACCAGAAAACAACATTGTTGGATAGGATGAAACTTGTTTGGCCTGAAGGTGGTGACAGAGAAAAGTTTGTTAATCCTCTGTACATTTGCCATATTTTAGACTAAACTGGTCAGCATAGTGACATTCAAAGCTGAAACGTGTACATGTTATGTTAACTTTAAGCTCAGTAAGTATCTGAGGCTTAATGAATACATCATAATATATTAGCTGATTTATATTTTGTATTATTACACGGCTGTGTTGAATACTCAATTCTAATTGGTCAATTAAGGCGTTCTGCGGTCTGTAATTTCTTTATAACAGACCGTTTGCTATGTATGACAGTCCGTTGCTATGGGCGCAGCTCTGATGTCGGACTCTGGCGGACTGTTTTTGTGTCAAATTATTGATTTCTTAAATAATAATAATGTACAATAACGGGTCATTGTTGTGAAAGAATCCTCTTCAGGGCGATGAGAGACCCCTCCCCTCCGCGTCAGGGTGTGGCATCGCCCTGTCGGGGATTCTTTCACAACAATGACCGGCTCGCCGTACGTTATCCCTTACTTAATGATCTGCTAAGTAACTAAAGCTATCAAATAAATAGTGGAGTATAATATTTGCCTCCGAAATGTAGTGAAGTAGATGTATAAATTAGCAGGAAATGGAAATACTCAACAAAAGTACAAATACTTCAAAATTGTACTCAAAGGTGCTATTGATCAAATTCAGCCACTAGATGTCACATTCTCCCTCCCCTGTTCCATTGCATTGGCTTCACAACAAGTCTGAAATGGCCATTTTCAAAGGGGTCCCTTGACCTCTGATCTCAATATGTGAATGAAAATGGGTTCTATGGGTACCCACGAGTCTCCCCTTTACAGATATGCCCACTTTATGATAATCACATGGAGTTTGGGGCAAGTCATAGTCAAGTCAGCACACTGACACACTGACAGCTGTTGTTGCCTGTTGGGCTGCAGTTTGCCATGTTATGATTTGAGCATATTTTTTAAGCTAAATGTAGTACCTGTGAGGGTTTCTGGACAATATTTTTCATTGTTTTGTGTTATTTGATTTCCAATAATAAATATATACATATATTTGCATAAAGCATACATAATTGCCCACTCCCATGTTGATAAGAGTATTAAATACTTGACTAATCTCCCTTTAGGTACATTTTAAATAGATAAAAAAAAAAAGTGTGATTAATTTGCGCTTAATTGTGATTAATCATGCACAATCATGCGATTAAACATTTTAATTGATTGACAGCCCTAAAAAATATTCATCTACAAAATGTTTTTATCTATAAGACCTTTAAGTACGGTACTTGAGTAAATGTACTTACATTCCACTACTGGTCAACATATCTGATTTACAACAACACGTTGTAGATGTTACACACTCAAAGTAGACATTCAAATAACACATGCTTGTTAAGAGTCCATTATCTGTAAATTGTTTACTTCCATAACTCACCATTATGAAATGACTCATCTCATTGTTGATAAGCTCTTTGAGCTCTGCTTTCTTCAGGTTGCACTTGTGACCCGAGTATTTGTGGAAAACTTTGATAATAGTGACCATGCCACTCTCCAGGTCTGACATATTCTTCTTTGAGGCCTGCAACAAACAATTTAAATCAATTCCAATCATATGTTTTACCCCCACATTAGGACGTTGTGATAGAGATCATTCTTTTTCTGTATGTTTTTATACATTAAATACATTGTAACGCGATGCATCCACTATTATCATCTAGGAATATTTCAAATGAAAATAAAACCATTTACCTCAATCATTTAGTTTCTTACCTCCATCTGAAGAACTTGCTCCGTCTTGTAAGGATCCTACTGAAAGTGAGACTGATGGCTCATCCAGCAGTGTGTCGGCTGCCTCGCCCAGTTCACTGTGGACACTAAACAGTATTGATCAACCACACGAAGGCTTCTCATCTGCCATAATGCACGACTAATGGATATCAGCGGTCAGAGCCTTAACCAAAAACCATTTGCTCTGAAAATGTACCATTTCACTGTGATCAAGTTTCTGCGTTTAGCTTTTGAGTCTTCATGTCTAGCATAGTCAGTGTGCAGTTTGTTATCCAAAACATCTATCGTTATTAGGTGACTGTAAAAGCTACAGGTGGGCTGAAAACATTTCAGAATTCCTACAGAACGCATTTTCATCTTTCAGCACTTCTGTGGGCACAAATAAATAAGGTTCAATGATATATGAGAAACAATTTCGAAGCCTACAAGGTTGTATATCACCCTTTATAAACCTGTGAAACAAATCTGTGTGATAAATGAAAGTCTGTGAATGTGCAGACAAGATTTGTAGCAACAGAAAGAAATATGAGGAAGTAGAACAAAAAAATGGAGCACTAATTATATCCACGGTAAAGTTACATAACCTGTCGAAACTAAGAAAAACAAACAAGTGCTTTTGTGAACATCTGAGTACAAAAGCAGTATTTAAACTCAAAGTTCCCACACTGAAGTTACACATGCACATCCAAATTAAAGTTACAAATACATTTTTTCACCATATTAAAAAATTAGGTTATATTATTGCAACAGCCAAAACTGGATGCTCTGTCAAACATGAACACAATGCCAGTCTGAAAATATCTGCCCAAAAACACATTGCACATCTAGTCGACATGACAGTGTGTTTCCCTTTCTTCTCTCTTATAATCTGTAGATACGATTACCGGGGCTTAATTAGTAAATTTAGTTATTACATTTGGAGTGAATATGGGTCAGAAAGTGACAATAAGTCATCACCCTTCTAGTTTCTGGGAACTTCAGCAATCTGATAAAGAGAAGAGCCATGGCAACCTCTCACATTCTGTATATGGAGCAGAGGCAAGAGGGGGAAATAATATACTGTGTCTATGTATGAAAGACAATAACAGGGGCTGTAAGAGTGCAAGGGCAAATGGAGAAAAGGCACTCCAAAATTATATTAAGGCTAGACCCTTTTTTAATTTTGTGTTCCTTTGATCTAGCCTATATGTCTCTTATTCCATCTGTTAAGCTAAGGACATACTGTTTATGAGGTACTTTACGGCAGTGCAGTTGGCTGTATTCTTACTAAAATAACTATGATCCAACAGTTATTGTCCTATTTCTGCATAATAAAGCTGTTGGGCTAAGATTAAAAAAATCAAGGTTAATATGTTAGTGTGTTTCATTAAAGGTCTCATATTGTAAAAAGTGAGATTTTCATGTCTTTTACATTATAAAGCAGGTTCAAGTGCTATATAAATACTGTTAAACTATCAAAATGCTCAATATACGGAGAAATACACACAGCCCGTATTCAGAAATTTCCATTTGTGATGTCACAAATATACAATATTTAGACCATTACGTGGTTTTAAACGTAAACATTCTAAATGTGCCCCAGTTTATTTCCTGTTGCAGTGTATGTAAATAGCATCAGCTGACAGGAAGTAAACATGGACCCATACTGTTGCCTAGCAACGCAATTCCATTGCAATTCCATTGAAATTAACTAAAACGGAGCGTTTTAGACAGAGAGTAAATTCAGGTATATTCAGGCAGACAGTACGAGAAAAATAATGTGTTTTTTTAACATTACAGCATGTAAACATGTTCTAGTAGAAACATTAATTATAAGTATGAACCTGAAAATGAGCATGATACATATGGGACCTTTAAATATAACTTTTTGTTTCAGATCTTGAATTCACACAAATCATATTTGCTCCAACTTTACCCACTGCTGCTTTAAAGTTGATATTTACAAGAAAATGTAAAAATGGCACTTTTTAATCGACCTCAGAAGCTTGAATTTCCCATTTACAGTGAACATAGCCTGGCTGCATTTCCGGGTTGTCCTCTCCTTGTATATAAACATCTCACCGTGCTCTGCTCTGATGACGCTCTGATGACGCGTCTGTCTTCACCTCCTCTCTGCAGGCCTCGATGTGAGAGGACCGTCCGCCCTTCTTCTTCCTTTAGAGAGGAAACTCACACTGACGTCAAGAAACCAGGGAGAGAGAGAGAGAGAGAGAGAGAGAGCGAGAGAGAGAGAGAGAGAGAGAGAGAGAGCTCAGTGTTAATTAGTCGCTTTAATATATCACTGTTTAACTGAATCTATCCTCACATCTCACCAACATCATCCGTGTTTAGTGACTGCAGGTCGGACAGGAAACACTCAGCTACCGAGGAGCGACAGACGAGAGGAAACTAAACGGTGTGTAACCTGGTTTTTATTAAGGTTTCAATCATTTCACAGGGCTTAAATTCCCTTATTATATATGTAGCATCGTAAATGTTAAGCTAAACTCTATTAAACCTGTGTTTTATCAGACTGGAGTGATGTTGTCTGCAGTTACAAGTCAAAACAACTAAATTAACATTTTAGTTTTCATTGAGGCCTTTTTTTTCCATCCCCATAACAACAGTGTAATACTCTAAATATCACTCAACAGTGTGTGTAGGTGGCACTATACCACTTCCTACACACCCTAGTGTGCTTTTCTCCTACTATGAGATGATTGGTTATAAAGTGTTCCATACTTTATGAGTAATTATGTGGAAACTGTGTGTGTTTTTGGAGAGCAATTGTGAGTGAGCTGCATATCTGTCATGCATTTGTCTTCTGCAGATATATATATTGTCTGTGTAATATCCTTGATGCAATATACACCTCAAGTTCAACTACCTTTATTTACATTTTATTTATTACATCTACCCTACCTATTTTACAAGTGCAATTACCTCTGTTTACATTACATCTATTTTTATATTTCTAGTGTAACACTTCTGTTTATATGTATTTATTACATCTAGTTTACCTGTTTTATTTGCTTTATATACTGTGTGTGTGTTTTACCTGTTATATGTTTTATCTGCCTCGTTTACTCTTGTCAAGTTTTTGTTTTAAAGCACTGACCAGAAGTGGCAACTGTGAATCTTGTTGTATTTAATACAATGACAATAAAGCTTTCTATTCTATAATGTGTTGGTTCACATGCAAAAGACCAGAAGACTCTTTCCTCCCTCACACTCTTTTTTCAGAAATGCCCTGTTTTCATTTTAAGGCTATAATTAGCTCGGTATGTGCAAATGTGTGACCTGCCTAGCCTCTTTCTCTCTCTCTCTTTCTCTTTAACACTCACACAGTTTCCGTCTCTCTTGTGTTTTGTTTCTGTTCAGACATGGCTGATCTGTTGAGGCAGCTGCTCCGGGTGGCTGAGAAGGCGGCTAATGTGGCTCGGGTCTGCCGGCAGGAGGCTCCCCTCTTCCAGCTCCTCGTACAAGAGAAGACCGGAGACGACAAGAACAAGAAGTTCGTCCAGGACTTCAAGACGCTGGCGGACGTGGTGATCCAGGAGATGATCCGGCATGATGTTGGTGCTCAGGTGAGGAGACGTCTGGACTTAAAGGATGGACTGTCACTGTCACTGAATCAACTGTGATCATGTCGTGTCTGCTCTTTTTGCTCAGTTCCCTGAGATGGCTGGCTTCATCCATGGAGAGGAGTCCAACAAGTTTGAAAACGGGCTTGGTAATGACCTGATAACACACTACATGTTCATGTTCATGTTCTCTTGTTAACTTTGGATGCGATAACTTTAAGCTTAAAGCAGACTTTAGTTTGTCTAAATCTAATCTGTCCAAACACCACACAGAGTCCATATCCTGAAGCGTGTGTTCGGGGTGAGTCAGGATCATGCACGGGAATATTATCATCCTTTTGTTTCTGCAACGGCTGACATTCAGATTAGCAGTTTAAGCAGTTAATTATCATTATCAACTGGACAAAATGGGCACCTGCACTGGGGTGCACCATTACAGTACTGCTGCTTCAACTAGGGCTGACCCCTCCATTATGACATGCGGTATTCCTGTAAATATAGGCTATGATAAACCACGTGGTAATTTCACTATGAAGTAGGGCTGTCCCCTCTTAGTCGATTACTTGACTAATCGGTTGTTTTGGTCCTAGTCGACTAATATCTCTTTAGTTGATTTTTGTGCTTTCTTCATGCTGAATGAATTATTTCTTAGAAACGTATGAGCACATCTCTGGTAAACACAAGATTTAAAGTGGTGGTTTTGTGCGATTCTTTGTGGAGAAGCTCAGTTTATTAAAACAACTAATCAATCGGTCGACAAAATCATATGAGTGTTAGTCGACTAAGAATTCTGTTGATCGAGGACAGCCCGAGGTTCAACAAAGTCAGATCCTGCATTATTACCTACTCTTTTGATGGGCCCTATCTCAAAAAAATCTAGTTTTTACTTCCTTCTTGAATTAGTTAATATTAAGGCTGCAACTAACAATTTACAAAAGCCTAACCCTACGTCTTTACATGTTTTGTTTTGTTATACCAATACTCCAAAACTCCAAAGCCTTCAAATAATTATTTTACCATCACATAATACAAACAGAATCAGTCATTACATTTATCGACCTTACATTTGAGAAGCTTGAACCTGACGATGTTTGGCGTTTTTGTGTAATAAATTACTTAAACGGTTAATCGATTTTCACAATAGTTGCAGATAATTGTCTGTTGATCGACTATTAGTTTCAGCTCTCGTTGATGTTGTGGTCAGATGGCACATATTCCTCAATAAAGTTGTATATAATCAAAATAGCTTAAATTAATTGACACACAGAAAACATGGGGCCAGTTATTGTTCCAGCGTAGGAGGCTCGTTTTATTACTAGTTTCCCTGGTTTTGTTAATGATTGATAAAAATGAAATTAGGGCTTTCCACGACCAAAGAAGTTCTTAGTCGACTAACACTCATACGATTTTGTCGACTAATCATTTGGTTGACTTGATCGACAGATCTGCAAAACTAAGTTTCTCTACAAAGAATCCCACAAAAGCACAATTTTAAATCTTGTGTTTACCAGAGATGTATTCATAAGTATCTTAGAAATAAATCATTCAGCATGAAAAAAGCATTATAAAAACAACTAGTCGACCAAAATGTGATTTAAGCTTGCCGCTGCAATAACATAGGAGACTTTATCAGTTAAAAATATAATATAAGATTAAGAAGTGGTATATAATAATAATCTCTCAAGCTTCATGTGGGTAGAGTAAAGACTAGAAAGACTAAAAAATACACTTGACTTAATGATCTGCACTTGAACCTCACAGCGACCGAAACATCTTTCATCTAAAATAATCAGAACATGAAGCACATCGACGTGTGACTGTCCAAATATTTAAGCTCACAGCACATTGCGCTGTGTAAATATTTAAAGTAAATCAAATTTAGCCTCGTTGACTTTGTGTCACCAGGAGAGAGTGTGACTGTCACGGTGTGCGGTACAGAGGAGGAGACGGCGGCGCTGCTGGCCACGGTGCTGGACGGCGACCACACGGCGGCGTCTCTGCTGGCTCGAGCCATCCACCAAGATTCGGCAACCGTCGACGCCAGCACAGACGGTCTGACGGTGCCCCTCAGCCCCTCTGAGCTCGGTATCTGGATCGACCCCATAGGTGAGAGGCTCACTGGTTTCCTGTGTGATGCAGTGAATTTATCTGGGAAACAAGTCAGTGAGAACTGTTTATCTCTTGTTTTTCCTTTAAGACGCCACCAGCCAGTACATCGAGGGCAGAGAGGAGGTGCTGGAGGAGGGCCACCTGTTTCCTTCAGGTCTGCACTGTGCTTTGGTCCTCATCGGGGTTTATCTCCGGAGCACAGGCGAGCCCGTCATGGGCGTCATCAACCAGCCGTTCAACTACAAAGACCCATCAAGTGGAGGGTAAGTAAAAAATATAATCTGCAGTGTGTCCTCTTCTACAATGTGAGGTCATAGTTAGTGATGGTGTTGTACTGGACTACATTATATTGAGAGGTTGTTACGGCCACAACAGGAAAACATTTGGCTCAATCATGTGAACAGCAACATATAAAGGACACCGTACCCAAGAGTTTAGTTCAAACAAGAAAAAAAATTGTATTTACATATAATGCAAAAACTATGGGAGACTGGAGGCTGGGCCAGGAGAACAAAAGGATGGAGGGAGTCTGGGCCAGCCACACCAGACGCTGTAGGACCCAGAGCACCCCCCTCCCAAACTATAAAAACAGTGAGGAAACTAAACTACAGATAAAGCCAACCTGCTACAACCTGCTCCGGAGCAGGTTATGTTCCAGATAAGAGATCAACTCGTATGAAAGCACCGCCTACTGACCAATCAGAGCTCGGTGCGCAGATCCTATGATAATATTACACAAAGACGAAGAAGTTTAAGTCATAATCCCAGCAACACGGATCAAACTGAGAAATGCAGAAATGACAGCTGCATGCTGTGTTTTTTTTTATTTTCTTACTTGCTCTTAAGTCCGTTTCACACCACCGGAGTCGGGGACGCAGCTGAAAGAAGGATGAAATAGTCATACACGCCATATGCTTACTAAAGTGTGTAGTGAAGTGTTATTTATTCATCCGATTTATTTTGAAAGCTATTTATAATATCACTGCCCCATCTAGACGACTATATCTGACTTTTGAGTATTCCTTTAAATGAATAAATCTGGTAATTTACGCATTCACACATTGTACATTTTTTCTTTAGCCAGCTGTGCTTCGTCTAATATTATAGTTTGCTCTTCGTTTGTTAAATGTGCCGCTCTGCTGACAGTAGACTCGTCCATGTTTGTGATTGGTCGGATGCTGCAATCACCACCCCGTTGATGTAAACGCGCTCAGAGCAAGATTGACTTACCGAGTTGATAACCACCATCGTAGGACCGCTTAGTGGGATCTCGTGTGTAGGGTTAGTTAAGCCAGATAACGAGACAATACCCTGGGTATGTTGAACTCGCTTCGTAGTACAGGCCTCAGACCTCCATCCTCAAAAGAAATTAACACAAAAACAAGGAGCAAAAAAGAAAAACCCAGATGGACAGAAGGCTGAGCTCCTTCTCCTCCAGCTTCCCTTAAATATGGGGGCAGGGCCACCCACTAATCACACATCAGGAACACCTGAGAGCAACAAGAAGAGAGGGACATGAAAATCCATCCATCCATCCATCCATCTGCAACCGCTTATCCCGTTAGGGGTCGCGGGGGGGCTGGAGCCGATCCCAGCCGACATTGGGCGAAGGCAGGGTACACCCTGGACAGGTCGCCAGTCCATCGCAGGGCTGACACATATAGACAGACAACCATTCACGCTCACATTCACACCTACGGGCAATTTAGAGTCCACAATTAACCTAACCTGCATGTCTTTGGACTGTGGGAGGAAACCGGAGTACCCGGAGAAAACCCACGCTAACACGGGGAGAACATGCAAACTCCAATGAAAATACAACAGTTAATTCTTACTCTGGCAAATAGTCTGCAGCTGCGTCTTGCTGAATATTTAGTTGAACATTAGTTACTCAACAGATTTCTTAAAAGTTATTAAATCAGGTTTATCCGAATCAAACAATTGTCTAATAATGATTTGTTATGATAAACAGGCATGTCACTTTACACTCCGTGTGATTCAGCTTGAGCTACTGCCGCCTTTACGTTAATATCACGGCATTCAGTTCAGACTTGTGCCATGTTGGAAGTGTTGAGGAAACGTTTTGTGTATCTGTACTGTACGTACCTTTCTTTCTCTGTCTTTGTCTCTGGATCTCGTTCTCTTCGCCTCACAAAGCCAGAACTCATATTGTGTCAGAACAGTTTTTTTCTACGTAGTTTGAGTCTCACCAGATGCTGCGACTACGTGTCCGATCAATCAGAAAGCTGTGGGGGAGTGTTTAGATGATGAGGTGACTGACTACCTGATGAAACTCCTGAACCGTGTTAACAACCAGGATGTTATAACATTGATTGCATTGCCAGCGTTTAACCTTAAAGCAGCTGTTACGACCGGCTCGTGGGCCGCAGCTGCTCACCAAACTTTAGCAAACATAAGCTTAAATTTATTGAAATTAGTTTACAAATTAAAATTAAAATGAGGCGTGGAAGTCAGAAGTGTATGATGGTGTGGGAAGGCAGTGGTTAATGTGAGGTGCATGTTGTCAGTGTAAAACAAAGGAAGTCAACAAAGAAACAATCAGCGTGGTGAAGAGAGACTGACACACTGGCGTCTGGGCAGGCGGGGTTAAACAGCTCAGGGACACTGGCCAGGTGCTCCCAGTTAACGTGATGGCACCACAGCTCCACACACACACACACACACACACACACACACACACACAGTACAAGGCTGGACCAAGGCAACAGCACTCTGGGGCCGTCACAGCAGCTAAAATCAATATTTTTATAATAACAATGCATCAAATGACAACGTAAAAACAATGTGAAAGGAGTCGCTGGTAGTGATGAACAGCTCCCCTCGGCTTTACGGAGCTTTATAGTAAGTCTCAGCTCATCGTTTAGCTGTCTGGTCTGTAACTTTATTGTTTTGGTTCACTCTCACTGTTCTCACAGCGTCATTTTCAGATGCAGCAGGCAGCTGTTTTCATAGAAAAAAAGCTCTAAATCCCCACTGTACACTCTCTGCTCAGCACCAAATGGCAGACAGACACATAACTGCTAACATTTGGAAAAGTAAAGTAAAATGTTCTCAACCTACCACTAATTCTTTGTGTTCACAGCTGGAGAGGGAAGCATTTCTGGGGGGTGTCTTTCGGCAGCATCAACATCTGCTCAGTGTCCCGGCCTAAAGACGGACCTGGAGGCGGGCTGTCTGCGGTTCTGAGCTCCAGTGAGAAGCAGGTGGTAAAGGAAGCCCTGACCTCGCTGTGCGGCCCCGACAAGCTGATGTACGCCTCTGGAGCCGGCTACAAGATCCTGTGTGTCATCCAGGGCCTGGCTGATGTTTACGTCCTCTCAGAGGGAAGCACCTTCAAGTGGGACTCCTGCGCTCCTCACGCCCTGCTGCGAGCCCTCGGAGGGGGGGTGGTGGACCTGAACAAGTGTCTACAGTCTGGAGCACCGGATCACCAGACAGAACTGACCTATCACCAGCCGTACACCGAGTGTAAAGGAGCAGACCGCTGGGCTAACCAAGGCGGCCTGGTGGCCTATCGGGACTGTTCTCAGCTCAGCAGCGTCATCGGACTTCTGAAAGGCAAGCTGTAGTTTGAAGTGTAATCAGCACGAGCTGAAGCAGTTATTGATGCATATCCGATCATATAAATGTTTTCTATATCAGTAGAGAGAGAAGGATGGGGGGGTAGAGGGGGAAATATTTTAGATATAAATAATATTGTCTTATTTGTAACCAGATATATTTACAGGTGTATATTTTACAAGATGAACATCCGGTCTGGGCCAAATGATGTAATCACAAGAGTGTTTTGATCCTCACAAGGCTGTCGAGATTCAGGTTTGAAAGATGTTCTGACAGCAAAATGACATGTAGAGTACAAGTAATCCCCTTTTTTTAAATGGAGGAAAAGAAAAACAGGTGATGCTTATCAATCAAACCCAAAATATATAGAAGCCTGTCTTGCTCTGGAGGTCATTATCGAAGAGAACCGTGTGTCTTTTTGATTTTAAAAAACACACAGGAAAAGAAATATGCAGTTTATCTGTGTGTTCCACTGCTCATACTAACATACTATTTAGTATGCAAAAAAAGATTTAGTATGTCTCAATACATAGTATGTCATATGCAGTATGTTGTAAAAAATAAAATACCAGGATGTCCTACATCCGGTTTGTTTTCTGGCAATTCTGACTCACAATCCTCTGTGCAACAGATATATGAGCAAGAGGGTTAAAGTTCAAGACGTAATGACAGAGTAGTATGTCCCAATTGTATGCATACTCTATGCAACAGTACGTACTTTGTAAAGGCAGCTGCAGTACGTATTAAAAGTAAAAAAGAACAAATATGTGATTTGTAACGCAGCTTTTGTTCCCAGTTGATAAAAACTGTTGATACGTCAGGGAGTGGAGGTCAAAGGGTGGCGTGACGGATGTACATCTTACCAGACGAGTGGGACTTATCACATGGGACGGCAGGAAGTTCAGACAATCACGAGAATGTTTCAGTCAGTTTTACTGTTGACTTCTATGAGCTGTGACGGATTCAACATGTCAGCTTCCTCCTTGCAGCTACAACAAAGTTAGCATTATTCAGCTCAGACCTGATTTATTAAACATAGTTAAGCCTTGTAACAGTGTGTCTACATGTTGCATATAGAAAGATAATCATGTTAGTTAGAAGAAGGAACAGTGCTCACTGCTGGTCAGCTGAGGAACGCTTCACTGCCAGAGGGAAAGATAATGTGGCATCATAAAACTGCTTCTGACTGATCTGGAGGATTTTCTTGGGTTTAAATTGCAGTTATGAAACATGATATTACAATTCTTCCACCTTATCTTATCTGTGAAAGGTTATAATAAGTCAAGTGAGTGAATGAGGCTGGGATCAAGCTGCCTGCAGTAATCTGCACCTCCTCTGAAACAACTCCTTTTAAGGAGCAGACGGTAGACGTGCCCTGCCCTCTTTCCATGGCCACAGCTCCGTTTGGTTAATAAGGTCAGAGAATGGAAAAGCCATATGAGGTAAAACAGTGACACCCTTTCAGCCCTTTTCAGTGTGGGTTTACAGTAAAATGAAATATTGAAGGATGTGACCCAACAGGCTCCTCTAATAGATTCTTATCAATGTTTATAATGATACATGTAACCTTGCTTTCATTGTCACTGTGTATGTTAAAAAATGGTATAACTTTGATATGTGATGTTAAATAACTGAGAAATAATGTATGTATACAACAGAACAACAAATGTGCATATAGGAAATCCTCTTTTATTTTGAAAACCAGAGAAAGCGGGGGAAAGAAACCCAACAGTGAAATTTTTAAAACTGTTTGCCAGCCAGGGAACTCGCCTCATAATTCCCTACAAAAAAAACCCTGATGATTGTCAGATATTTTTTGCAATACTTCTGCATATTCTGTTTAAAAACTTGGAAAAGAAAAAAGAAAAAAATCTGTAGTGTGGCTCTTCTTTCGTTGACCTCTTTGTACTTCGACCTGCTGCTACCTTTAACATACAGCACTGTACATTCTCAAGTCAAGGTGTGGTAAACGACAACGCGCTCTGCTCAACGTGGTTTCAGCTGTGAATCCAGTTTCCCAGACAGGGAAGTTAAGTTGAGATAGATATTTGATGACATATATGATCTAAAAAATCTGTTTTTCTGAACATGTGGATAGGAATTTAGATATTCCAGGCTTAAATGAGTATGTAAAATGAAAAAAATCTGTGAATTAAATATTTTTTAAAGTAATTTTTGTTGGTTTCTTTATTATTATCAGACAGTAGTGATCTGACTTTAACCTTGCCCAATATGAAAAACTAATTTAAAGCCTCACAGATCTGGGTTTAGCTCTAACCTTCTTTTATGCTATCAATTTGTTTTTCACCAGAATAAACTAAATTCAGGACTATTTTCATTATGACTTCATTTAAAGGAGCCATTTTCGTTGACGACAACTCAATCCAGGTCTGGGAAACTGGTCAAATGCGTAAAACCGAAAAACAATTTGACACATGAAAAGAAACATGGCGAACTTAACATCCTGCTTCAATGAACTCAAGCAAGCTTGAAACAAAGGTTCATGTTTTCAAGCTACCAGACAAACCCACATTACAATATCAGAGAATACTTCTGATACTTGGGTTTCTCCAGAGTGTGATGTCGACTCCAATGTTGTTTTCCAAAAATTTGTCACTCATTTAACATTCTACCCAAAAAAATATCTTAATTTGCAGATGAGCTGTTAGCTTAGCGAGCTACACCTCCTACTCAGCTGCAGCTGGAGGAGTCCGGTTAGGCTAAATCACCGATGACTGTTCAAAATCCCTCTGATGTTAATACAGGGGTGGGTGTGCAAATTAACACAACAACAAAAAAAACATTGAACATGGTACTTTTCATCATCAACTGTCAATATAAAAAATAGCCTTTATCAAATGCCTTATCACACACAACTGCCATTTCACTCTCACAACCTTCACATATCAGGTGTAAACAAGAACAGCTGTTTGCTTAAATTAACTTATGATGAAACTTAAATTAATTCTATGCAAGAAACAAAACCCAAAATACAACAAATTATTATTTTTCTCACCCCCTTCATGTTGTTACATAGTTACACAAGGAAATCAGTTGTTTAGATTTAGATTTTCTGTGAAGCTGTGACCTTGACATTTTGAGAGCTGAACCACATCCGAGAACCAGAAGAAAACACCAGTTTATAGCACATGACTTAAAAAAAGCAAAACTTTAAGAGTATGATTATTCATGAATTTAATTGTAAACCGCCAGGAGCCACTGAGATGACACTGCAGGCTGAAATAAAAATAATGAAACGCATCTGATTTGATCTCTACACACTCAGGAGGAGCACTATTATTTGTGAATGTTTATTTTTCAGACTTGTCCTGAGCTGGGTGACGGATCACTGATGTAGACTTAACATGTCTTAATATGCCCGGAAACATAATCGCTGGCATAAAATGGCACTTAACAAGCTGATGAAGATGGTGTTAAAATTTAGACGACTGAAACGTTTAGTTTTTCAGTAGCAGCATGAAAAACAACGCAAACATTATGTTTTTAAAGGTCGTCTTACTCAAGGCTCTCTGTGAAGATAGAAATAGACAAAGTAACAATGCTGATGGCAAAAAAAAAGTAATTTGACAGCATTATAAGTTTACATACAGGTCAGGCTTAGCAGCACAATTTCAGATATCAAATTACATTATATATGTGCTGTTAACCATAAGCTTTGTAACTCAGGTTAACTATGACCAACAGTGAGTCAACAGGGGGCAGTGTAGATCAATTCTATGTGGTCTTCAAAACAGCAACGAATCCCTGGCAAAATAAAATATCAACATTTCAAAATGTCAAGGTGTCACTTTTAAAGTTTAGAGAGCAGCTCAGTCGGGGTTCAGTATTATAGAAACACATCTGAACCTGGGCTGTAATTAGGACGTCAATCTGGAGCTGGAACAATAAACAGCAGGTAGATTTAGCATGTTTGAATCAGCATATCTCCAAATCACTTATTTGGGTTTCGATTTTACATTATTTTTTTCACTGGCTCTTGAAAAGAGAGGTTGATAAAAGCAGGATGTGATTTTCTGGTAATCGTCACACACATATCGGCTTCAATTTTAGCAAAACTATTTCTGCACGAATGGCCAAATCTTCATATAGTAATAATGCTGAAAGGATTTTGTAATATCTCACCATTGAAACTGAACTTCTAGACAGCATTTCACAACTCTAGAAAGATTCAGGTAATATTTAATTATGCATCATGTCAGTTTAGGACACAATTTGCCTGTTTATAGTAATATAAAGAACAAGGAAGAATTACACAGATGCTAGTAGCCTCCCTGGATCCTTAATGCTGGAGGTTGACTGCATGTGACTTTCATTGAGGTATTGAAATCTTGCTGTCTGTAGACACACTACCAGAGATTCACACCACTATGACTTTACTGGAAACTCTCAGGCCAGATCACCAATAAAAAACGTTTCACACTTTTTTGCACTTTATGTAAATTTAGTTCAGATGTGTTGGCTTTAACTGGTTTCGATTCATTCTTGAAATACGGTGGGCGAGGTGCAAATCCAACATGAGTAACCACTGACACAGTGGAGCTGCCCAGATCATCATCTTCTTCATGTTAATTATAGTGATCCATAACTATCTCTTCGGGTGTCACTCAGTCCGGAGCCAACG
This sequence comes from Sebastes umbrosus, assembly GCF_015220745.1. Taxonomy (NCBI): domain Eukaryota; kingdom Metazoa; phylum Chordata; class Actinopteri; order Perciformes; family Sebastidae; genus Sebastes; species Sebastes umbrosus. Next base: position 29,746,709 of record NC_051269.1, on the reverse strand, counting down.
TCTCAAACTAAGCTTATACAAAACATTAACAACAAAAGTGAGAAAACCAAAGTGTTAAAATGCAGGTGAATAAATCATGCATTGCAGGATTTGGCAGGAAGTTATGAAAGGAAAACGTCTCATTACAGCATCCCGATAAGGATTTAAATGCCAAGGCTACAGTCGTCTTAAAGACCAACAAAACAATAAGGTGAAATGAGAGGTAAAGCACCATCACCGCCACCTCTTCCACCCTCCTTCAATACTTCAGACAACAGGCTCCTTCCTCTTCGTCATCCAGTCTCTCTCTCTCTCTCTCTCTCCTCTGGCTGATCTGACCGCAGCTTTATGAATTATCTCCAGTTCAGATCTTGGCATGCCAACAGGCAGGCGAGAGACAAACATGGCCATTATTTATTGTGTCCCTGTGTTGCTATGTCGATACACTGAGAGGTCGACAGGCTTCACCTCTGGAAGGGTTTGCGAACCTTCTTCCTCCTTCTGGGAGGTTTGCCACTTTCAGCCCACGTCTCGCTGGGCTCTGGCCGCTGAGCCCCCGGCATGAAGAAACCTGTCTGGCTCGGGGGAGGGGAGAACGGGGGCGCTGCACTCGCACCGGGTGGTTGATGATGGGGTGGAGGACTTGAGGGGAAGAAGCCCCCGTTGGCAGCCATGTCGTTGGGAGGTCCTCCCTTGAAGATGCGGTTGAAGAAGTCCTGTAAGTCTGCAGGGTTGGTCGGACCTGGGGCGGGCTCTGAGGGCGTCCTGAAAGTCAGAGTTGGAAAGTTCAGTGATCTTTTGTGCCGAAGCCTCAAGTGAAATTATGGTGTTTTCTGCTTTTATAGATGGTCATGTGGCAACAGCACATGAGCAGATTAGATAATGGCAAATTGTAAAGATATTAGGGGAGGGATGATATCGCTTCTAATCGCAAATTAATGCTAATTTTTTCATCTATTCAAAATGTACCTTAAAGGGAGATTTGTCAAGTATTTAATACTCTTATCAACATGGGAGTGGGCAAATATGCTTGCTTTATGTAAATGTATGTATATATTTATTATTTAATGACAAATATTGTCCGGGAACCCTCACAGGTACTGCATTTATTTGCTGTACATTATCCCACTTTTTTACACAGCTACTTACTTAAGAAATCATTGATTTGACACAAAAATTGTTCTCCAGAGTCAGAGATCAGAACTGCGTCTATAGCAACGGTCTGTTATACATAGCAACGGTCCGTTATAAAGAAATAACAGTCTGTAGAATGCTGTAATTGACCAATCAGAATCGAGTATTAAACAAAGCGGTGTAATAACTATACGTATATGGTATAGTTGCGACATCACAACCTTACAGAAATCCTGATGGCTCATGGGACCTTTAAGTTAATTTTTTAAGAAAACATTTTACAAAACAGTTAACCTTGTCTTAATTTTGTTTCAGTAATTGAGATATCATATACTGCAATACATTTTACAGCACCACGTGTCTAAAAGGAGGACTCTTTAGTCTGCCACTGGTATTTGCTTCAAATATTCAAACTGGAAAACTATGCCAGATGTTCCAAATATGTAAAATTCCCCAAAACTATCTGTCAAAATCAGCTTATGAGGCAATATGTAGGCCTGAATGAGGAAGAGGAGGACGAAATAGTACTTGCTTTAGCACCAAGCAACACTTGAAAGGGACGTACCTGTGTCGTGCGGAGTTGCTGTTGTTCTTTGAACCAAAAGAGATGTGATAGGGCACACGGTGCGTGTCAGGAGAAATGCCTATTCTTTGGCAGCCTGCCCACTCTGAAACATGACAGCATCACAACAGGTCACATGACTGAGAGAAAAAATGCTCTGAAGCTTTTCTTTAACCTGCGAATATAACACTGAGTGGGGTGGATACTGATCATATATGAGCTCATGCAAACTACAGAATGTCTCACTGTTTAGTTACTGATGATGATCTTTAAACGTTCACCTGTAATATCGTACACCTTGCCATCCATACAGGCAAAGTATGTGATACGTAGGCCCAACATGCTGGACTCGGCCCACAGGTCCCCCTCCTCGGCACTATGGCAACAGTTGCACTCAGCACAGAACCGGGCCTCAGCAGGTTCACGATCCATCTCGAACCGCCTGCACAGACAGACACAGGTCACGAAGGTTTACTACATTAGACACGATTTAGCGATGTATAATACATAATGATTAACTTCAGTTTGATTTAGTTCAGCTGATGTGCGTTGAGTAGCGACGTACTTGTGTTTGCCTTCACACTTGGTACACATCATGGTGTTCATGGCTTCTTTCAGGTCGTCCTGCAGTTTAGTGAGAAACTCGTTCATGGACTTTGAGAGCTCGGTTGCCGCCATACGCTTCCTGCAAGGGAAACAAACGGACGGGTTGATGAAAGAGGATCGTAACAGGCCTAAAGAGTCAAACTCACTCTAAATCACTTTACAATTTTAGGCCCATTAACCCAAATAATTTCAGAAAAAAACATATCTTTAAACAATATATCTAGGATCCAGTCAGTCTCTATTTATTATCACTATTTTACATATATTTAAATTGTAGGAAACTTTTATACAAATTTGTATTTGTATTTTGTACAAATAATGTAAGGATAGTGTCCACTAAGGGGTTTGTTTACTCTGCAGTGGTTAACAAGAGGAGGAAAAAAATAAGAACTTTGAATATTCAATTTTGCCAAACTGATGATATAACTTTACAACTGCAGAATTTTTTTTTTTATTGTAACTGAAAAAAAGATTTAAAAAAATACTACTGCTAAAATAGATTTATTTTTATTTTGCTTTAGAATTTACATGTCCTGTGATTTTTCTGTGTACTCACAACTCGTACTCTCGTCGTGTCTCTGGGTTACTGACGATATCCCAGGCAGCCCTCAGTACTTTGAACGCCTCTCCAGCTCGTGGGTGTTTATTCTTGTCTGGATGGACCTGAAGAAGAAAGCATAGAGGAAAAGGTTGTATGAGTAAAAGAGAAAACTCAGCCTCAGATCAAATTTGTTAGTCATTAATTCAGGCATCCAATAGCTGTATTTTTCACCTGGACAGCCAGCTGTCTGTAGGCCTTCTTCAGTTCAGCCTCAGTGGCGTGCACCTCCACACCGAGCACTGTAAAGGGGTCGAGCTCGTCCTCCGGTACCTCAGCCAAGGCCAGCAGTCTCTCCAGCTCCTGGCCTGGCTGGCTTCTCCCTGCTCTGCCGGGTGAGTCAGGGCTGGACGGCGGCACACGGCCATGCCTCCTGAACCTGCTTCTGACTCTCTCCAGCAGGGACACTACCCTCTTCCAAAACCTTGAATCTTGAAAAGCTGTCCAATAGCGTTTTCCCCTCTCTCCACCAAGGCGAGACAACGCACCTTTTGCCCACTGGGAACCGAGAATAACCAAAGCACAGAAAAGTCTCAAACAAGATAAGGCAGCTGTCTTTACCCACTTTACCGACCTAACAATTTTATCCACCAGGTCTGTTCCTGTGCATTTCGTCCAATTCAGAATCCGACTAGCGTCCGCCTTCATCCCTGCTGTATCTGTGATCTTTACAAAGAGCTGCTGCCCAAGGGTGTAAAGTTTCACCCCTCCAGTCTCCACACCGACTCCACAATTGTGAGTTAATGTGACAATAATCTCAATCATCATTTGGACGCAGGAAATGCACCAGAAGCTCAGAGACCCCGACAGCATCTCCTTGAAAGCTAAGATGAGCTGGTTGCCTGTCCGCCTGCGGCCTCGGTTCTGCTGATGGTGGTGGTGGTTACGTCTGCGGGCCTGTTTGTGCCGACCACCACTTGGCATAACATTGCCTTTTTGAATGGAGGAAAAAGCACTTTGACCGCTCTGCTCTGAAACTGACCCGCTGCTCCTCAATTTGCATCTCCGTCCAGGTCCCACGTTCCTCCAACCGGACTCCCCGTTCATGTGCTGCTCCTTCGCCTCCTCATCCTCTTCTTGATCTATAACATCGTGATCTGCCGTGTCGTCTTGCTCGGACCCATCTGAAGCCTCCTCATCATCCTCTTTGGCCTCTGTAGATCCACAATACTCTGCTTCACCAATTTCAAAGTCTTGTGGGCTGGCTGGATTTGGGGTGTCCTGAGATTTGAGATAGGCTCTTCTGTCCTCCTGCTCATATTCGTCATCAGTCTCTCTGGCCTCCCATTGACTAGACTCGTTCACTGAGGTGGAATCACCATCAGGAATCTCCTCGTCAGTGTCTGTAACGCCATCCATCTCCTTCTTAGCTGCTTCTCTCTCCATGGTCCTTACAGCTGTTTGATTGAAGCACTGTGAAATGGGAATCTCATGGAAGATGATATCCTAGATCCATAATCTGTGGCAACATGTTCCCCAGGCTCTCATAAAAAAGTGAGAGTGGGGGCTCCTGAGGGTCAATCTCAGGTCCAGCATATCAGCAGCACACTTCCAGGTGTCAAAAAGGTTTTTTACACACCTCACATCATGCACCAGGATGTTATCTGAAAAGCAATGCATAGAGTTCAGCTAAGCAGAATTAAATGAGGAATATGCTTCTATCAGTAGTCATTTTATATTACAATGCAAGTTTTTACACCTTCCAAATACTAAAACAAAGCAAACATTACCACAACAAAAGATTTTATCCATACTGCACAGCCTACAGAGCAGCAGAGCCGGAACGATTACTCAGTTAACGGAACAGAAAATTAATCGCCAAGATCAGATTAATCATTTAAGTTACTTATCAAACAAAAATATCAAATATTCACTGGTTCCAGCTTCTCAAATGTGAAGATTTGCTGCTTCTCCGTTTTGTAAAACTGAATATCTTTGGGCTTTGGGTCTAACAAGGCGTGAAGATGGCAACTTTGGGCTCTGGTAAACTGTGACTGGCACTAATCTTCTGACATGTTATATATATTAAACATTTGAAAAAACAATTAATCAATCATGAAAATAACAGTGTTTTACCTTACACCTGCTGCTACCAGTACTATGAAGAGGAGATAATTTGTGGAGTTAAATGTTTTGCCACCCACACACAGTGTTCACTGTATAACAACACTGTTTTAGAGAAGCTTTTCCTCAATAAATAAACTAACAACGAATGAGTCATGTTATTTATTAATGATTAACCTACATGTAATGCAGATACATGATCTTATCTGTCTAGTCCGTTGTAGAATTCAACATAAATAAACGCAAAACTTGCTTTAACACGTAACGTACATGTTCAACAGTGCAACACAGATTAACGTTACAGCCGTTAAACGAACGTTAACAGGTTAGTTGTTTGCTATCTCAGTTAACGTTACAGCCTTTAGTTGTTTGCTAACTCAGTTATCGTTACAGCCGTTAAACTACCATTAACAGACGTTGGTTGTTTGCTAACTCAGTTAACGTTACAGCTGTTAAACTACCGTTAACAGACGTTAGTTGTTTGCTAACTCAGTTAACGTTACAGCTGTTAAACTACCGTTAACAGACGTTAGTTGTTTGCTAAGTCAGTCAACGTTACAGCCGTTAAACGAACGTTAACAGCCGTTAAACGAACGTTAACAGCCGTTAAACAACCATTAACAGACGTTAGTTGTTTAGTAACTCAGTTAATGTTACAGCTGTTAAACTACCGTTAACAGACGTTGGTTGTTTGCTAACTCAGTTAACATTATAGCCGTTAAACTACCGTTAACAACCGTTAACAGACGTCAGTTGTTTGCTAACTCAGTTAACGTTACAGTCGTTAAACGAACGTTAACAGCCGTTAAACAACCATTAACAGACGTTAGTTGTTTAGTAACTCAGTCAACGTTACAGCCGTTAAACGAACGTTAACAGCCGTTAAACGAACGTTAACAGACGTTAGTTGTTTGCTAAGTCAGTCAACGTTACAGCCGTTAAACTAACGTTAACAGACGTTAGTTGTTTGCTAAGTCAGTTAATGTTACAGCCGTTAAACTACCGTTAACAGACGTTGGTTGTTTGCTAACTCAGTTAACGTTACAGCCTTTAAACGAACGTTAACAGCCGTTAAACAACCATTGACAGACGTTAGTTGTTTAGTAACTCGGTTAACGTTACAGCTGTTAAACGAACGTTAACAGACGTTAAACTACCGTTAACAGACGTTAGATGTTGGCTAACTCGGTTAACGTTACAGCCGTTAAACTAACGTTAATAGACGTTGTTGTTTGCTAACTCAGTTAGCTAAAGAGTAAGACGGTGTTTCTACAAACGCTTTTGACCTTAAAGAATCGATTAAAAAGGAGAAAAACAGACATTACAAAGCGGTTAATCGTGTAACTGGTGAACCGGCTGACAGACTAAGTGATATTAATTTAACTCTTGATAACATCACCAGATATATATCTTTTAAAAGGCGGCTAGCTAATGTTAGCAGCCAGTGTTAGCCTGAAGGAGCAGCAGGATGACAGACAGGCGCTTCAAGGGGCTAAAATTAGCTCGGCTGGCTAAACCTGACAACATGTTCGACTAAATACGGTCTCAAATGAAAGATTAAACGAGAGAACAGCTGACGACTGTTAACGTGTTTTAGCTCGCAGACAGCTACCAGAGCAGCTAGCTGTTAGCTGATAACAGACTAACGCGTCTTCCTGTGTATGAAGCTGTAAGCTATACTGTTTATTACACCAGACGATGCCCACAGTAAGAAGGTAAAGTATTGTTGCATTCAAACAAACTAGATGTCATATATACCTCTCAGGTAATTGTGTAACCTTGTTTGTTAACAGACAGCCAAACTGCCCGTGTTGTTTTTTTTAGCCACTTCTTCTTCTCCTGCTTCTTTTCCTACTTTCTTCCAGTTTCTTCTTCCTCCTCCTCCTCTTCTTCTTCTACTTCGGTGGTATCTGACTGTTCAGAAAACAACTCAGAGAAACCACTACTGCCACCCTCTGATTTGTTGCTATAGCTGATCATTAACAATCAATCTTGACATGTTTTAATAAATCTAGTATTGTATTATCTTATTTCACTCTCACCTATTCTGTTAAGTAAGCTATATACAGTTAATACAGCCATTTACACTTTTATAAATCTCCGGATGCTTCAGTAATACCCAGAATATTATACACAACATTACCAAAAGCATTTGGACAAGCCTGTCAGGTCAAGGTCCCTTAGTTCCAATTAAGGGAATAATTAAAGGTCCCATATTGTAAATAGGGAAATGTTCACGTCTTTTATATTATAAAGCAGGTTTAAGTGATGTATAAATACTGTGAAAGTATCAAAACACTCAATCCATGAAGAAACACACACAGCTCGTATTCACAAATTGTGCGTTTGAAACAAGCCGTTAGGATTTCTGTACATTTGTGATGTCACAAATTTACAATATTTAGACCATTTCACAGTTTTAAATGTAAACATTCTAAATGTGTCCCAGTTTATTTCCTGGTTGCAGTGTATGTGAATGACATCAGCTGACAGGAAGTAAACATGGACCCAAGCTGTTTCCTAGCCATGCAATTCTGTTGAAATGCGCTAAAACGGAGCATTTCAGACAGAGGGTAAATACAGGTATATTCAGATAGACAGTATGAGAAAAATAATGTATTTTTTGAACATTAAAGCATGTAAACATGTTCTAGTAGAAACCCAAAATACAAGTATGACCCTAAAAATGAGCATGATATGTCTCCTTTAAGAAAAGTATAATTACGTATTATTGCCTCCTACAGAAAATAATACTTGGCTTGTAGTTGCGTTTTTCTTGATAGAATAGCCTATTAAAGTGTGTGAGAATTTGTAAAAGGATGTTTTGATATGAATTTACGTCAATTAATCAAGTTTTGGATCATCCGTTCACCGTAGAGGCATGCGAGAACAACACATTTTATTATTTTTTCTTAAATCTCATCACAAATCATCAAGTCAAATAGCAAAAGGAGCAAGTCTCTTTATGTAATACATAAATCATTGGCTAAGTACTATAAGTTAAAGCTGCAGTGGGTAGAACATGGCGCAAATATGATTAAAAAAAAAAAAAATTATAAACTATATCCTGACAGTAGTGCATGAGACAGGTAATCTGAAAACAATCATGTGCCTCTGTGTCCCTGGTGTCCTCCGGTGCTCCTAATGGCATTTGCAAGATTTCACAGACCGGAGGAAAATAACCAATCAGAGCCGAGCTGGAGCCTGCCGTCTCTGAGCGGCTGTCAATCACTCGCAAACTCCCATCAAATGGTCAAACTAGGCAGCGCTGATCAAATATGAATCAATATTCTGTTACTGTAATGCCTATTTCTCTCCTCAAATGTTTTCAGAAACATCTTGTATCATCTGTTTAGCTGTAAAAGGAGAAAGACTGTGAGATCAGTTGAGGAAATACCAAGCACCGCCAATAGGAACGCTCTCTCTCTCTCTGAAATGACCTGTGATTGACCCAAGTCTCCTGTCACAGACTAGACTTTTTAAAGACTGAAAACAGAGCCATGAGGAGGTGCAGCAGTCTAGTTTTTTCTCAGAACACTTGAATTACAATATGCTGAAAGGTTATTATGGAATTTTTGCCAAATGATGCCAAAAATATACTGCCTACTGCAGGTTTAAAGTATACGTTCATGAATTAAAAAGCAAAGATGCTCACAAGTCATTTTTTTGTCCAAGTCAAGTTCCAAGTCTACTTAGTTACATCCACCACTGATTGACATTGTTGGTGATATTATAACATTATTTGGGTGAATTGGCCCTTTAAATGTGCTAAGCGTTTCACCTGGTACTCTCAGAATAATTTACACCCACCTCCTAAAAACAGATCAGAAAAAAAGCCCCACATCTGCTCATTGTTCTTTAAATAAGTCTGTATAGTGTTGGTATAGTGCTGATGTCTGGCTGCTTTGTTGAGGGGGTCCTTTCATCACACGGTGAAACTCTGGGAACCCCCAACAGCTTACTGCGTAAAGAGAAAATCTTGAAGACGCACAGGGTTTAATTTCAAGCCCCCACCACCACCCACATCTCCAATTTGAAAGCCGCCTCTCTACCGGGAGAGGAAGGCTCTTTTTCGGTCAGATGGCGTGCTGCAGTCCGCCCCCGTCATTCTCCAGCCCACACAGACAGGGCAGCCAGCAACCAATACGCTGCGCCGGAGGAGGATTTCTGCCAGTGATTTCAGACGAGCTACGATACGCAGAGGGGATTTACTACGCCAATCTGAGCCGGGGAAGCTTTCAGGCGATCGGTAACAGGGTAAGAAACAAGAACAGGATCATAAAAACTGCGATGTGTGCTTAAGAGCTGGGTTAACATCTGGCTCAGGAATACTTGACTCCTTCAGTCGATGGTTTTATTTGAGCTTGAGCCAAATAATCTTAATGTCTCATAGATCAAAACGAAAATAGTTTTTATTTCTTCATCAGTTTCACTCCGGGAGACATCTGTGGTTTGGAGAGACACCTTTCCTCTCTGCACATCCATCTACCTGACCTGAAGAAGGTAAGAGAGGTTTATGTGTACTCAACCCATCAGTCATATGAGGGCTTAAATAAAAAAACATTTTTAAAAAGGTGATAATAGTTGGAGGATTCTGCTCCAAAGCATGCTTCCTTTATTCATTTTGTATTAATGCTTCATCCAGGTAAAAGAGTTTGGAACATGTTGTACTATGTGTAGTCCAAGATGGCAAAAAAATCTTTATCTAAAAAATAACTCGTCCAGGATTTCTCCACCTGCAGGTTTCATGTCTTTCCTTTCTCCTGCCTAAACTTTTCCAGAACTGTGTGTGCCATGTCTCTGCCACGCACACTCGGGGAGTTGCAGCTCTATCGGGTGCTGCAGAGGGCCAACCTGCTGGCCTATTATGAAACCTTCATCCAGCAAGGCGGTGACGACGTGCAACAGCTCTGCGAGGCAGCAGAGGAGGAGTTCCTGGAGATCATGGCACTAGTTGGCATGGCCACCAAGCCGCTGCATGTGCGTAGGCTCCAGAAGGCCCTCCGAGACTGGGCGGCGAACCCTGCCCTCTTCAGCCAGCCCGTCTCCAGCGTTCCTCATGGGGGCATCCCGCTCTTCAAAGTGGACGGGACAGGCACCTGTGGGTCGGCGGGCGGGCCCAGGAAGTCTGTGAGCAACGGGCAACCGGGGTCACCGTGTGAGAGGGAAGATCGGGCGTGTCTTACGCCGATGCACAGTGGGAGTCCAAGAAGCCCTTGCTCCCAGGCGTCCCCACAGCCACCAGACACACACTACAGGGAAAAACTATCCCCAATGGACCCACACTGGCTCAGCCCAGAGCCTGATGGGAACTGCAATTTGGCGTCTGCATCCGGAACAGAGGAGGAGCCGCCCAGCCCACCTCTGCTGTCAACGTGTCCTCCAGGTCCCTCCACGTCTCCCAGCCCCTCCGCTTCCTTCACCCCATCGGTCCTGTCGGCCTGGCCCGGAGGACAGCTGGACGGGGAGACGGCGAGGGCGGTGGTGGACAGCGTGGATAGGCTCCTCCGGACCCTTCCAAGGTCAGACCCTGCAGAGGTGAAGACTCTGCTCAGGATGAACAAGAAGATGGCAAAGACTGTCGGACACATCTTCAAAATGGGGTCCCAGGATGTGAACAAGGAAGAGGAGATCAGGAAGTACAGTCTCATTTATGGACGCTTTGACTCCAAGAGGAGAGAAGGGAAGCAGCTCACGCACCATGAGGTAAAAGCACCAAAGACACATGTTTCATACAGTACTATAGGGAAGTTCCTATTGTGATCCAGAGGGTATAGCTGTATGTCATGTCTTTATTGTCTGCATGATGTTTTCTCAGTGTCCGTCCCTCCTTCACTCAGTTCTTTTCCTCCTCAGTTGATCATCAATGAAGCTGCAGCCCAGTTCTGCATGCGCGACAATGCCCTTTTGCTGAGACGGGTGGAGCTCTTTTCTTTGGCTCGGCAGGTGGCGAGAAAATGTGCCTACACCTCCACTCTAAAGCATGCAAGGTAGGGCCGCTGCCTATATAAAGAAGGCGAGTGATCTGCTCACCAGCGACCAGCACACCTCACACCTGCTGTGTCTTGTCCTCCTCTATCTCGAGAATCAGGAATATACAGCAGTTTTAGTCCGTACCCTCCACAGGAACATTTAAGCAATTCTTAAAATACATTCGAGGTATAGTAGCATCTTGTTACAATGAGCCACATGTGAAATAAATTAAATCATATCATAGCTGTAAAAAGCACTTATGAGTCATCTTCCCACCAGTGCGTTTGTTTTCTCAATGAACCTGGTTCAGATCACAGTGGGAATTAAACTCCAACCTCTGTAGTGTTAGTATGATGAGCTAACTTTGGAGCCACACAGGAATACACAAATCCCATCTGTGGTCGGTAACTTAAACAAAAAAAATTCGGAAAGTAAATATCAGTTTTCCCTCATGATGAATTGATTGCAGAAAGTAACAACACAGTACTCATGAGATTATTATAATATATTAGATTTAATGAGCATTTCAAAAGCCCTTTATTAACTTATTTCATTCTTTAAATATTTCCCAGTCAAATGATCAAAACCAAACACACAAATGCTAAGACAAAAAGTCCCCCTTGTGCTATTTGCATACAAACAATTCGGAGAGATACTTAGTTTATTGGAAAAGTCCAGTTACAATTATGTTCCAGGTCATTTCACAAGTTGAATAAAAGTTGTATTCAGTGTAACTTCTTGTCTCTTGCTGCATCTTGCACAAAAACATCAGAGCCTTCATCCTCCATCTGCTGAGGAAGACCTTGCAGTTGAAAGCTCTGCAAAAACTCAGTGGACTTTGAGTCAAGATTTATTTTTGTCAAATTACTTGTTCCCGAGGTCAAGAACGAACTTTCATGACTGTTTTCCTCCTGCAGGACGAATGCAGATGAGATCGGCGTACTGTGCCTGAAGAGAGCGAGACATGAGGTGAGTTTTCAGAGCAGCAACAATATTCAATGTGACTTCTTATACATAATAATGTGTGATTCTATCACCCGACCTTGTGTGTGAACGTAGCCACAGTTCAGGTCACGTGTCAGTAATGTGAAGTGGGTTGTTAGCACTCAATTGACAGCGATGTGTTTTTAGGTAATAGTGCCTGAGGGTGTGTCATCACTTCTCGGAGTGGAGGGCTCAGAGGGCTTGACCCAGAGGGCAGATGATGACAGCTTGTCTGCAGAAAGCCTCGACAGTGTTTCACATGGTAAAGACTTCTGATCTATGTCGTTTTGTCTGAGCTGAGCTGTAAACTGGTCTTCATTTGATCAGTTGATCTCCTACTGCTGACATTCTTCCTGCCTGTTTCTATAAGAAGTTAGCATTTGAAGACAGCATTCACATCCAAATCTGTCTGTTCTGTTAGACATCGGCTCACAGTGCAACCAGTCTCCGTCCCCCCGTCCCCACACCGACACAACGTCCAACCCCGCCAGCTGGAGTCGCCATCTCATACAGCAAACGCTAATGGACGAAGGGCTGCGATTGGCTCGGATGGTGTCACATGATCGGGCTGGCAAGATCAGCATAGGGTCAGAACGAGCTCACTCTACAGGTGACTTTTCCAATAATGACTCAACAATATCATGTGCTTAATAATGGACACATAATAAAAGTCTGTTTTGCGATGTTTGTCCAACTTTGTTCAGGTTAAAGGAATAGTTTGACATTTTGGGAAATAGGCATCTTTGCTTTCTGGCCGAAAGTTAGATGAGAAGATCAATACTTTTATTTTTTTAACGGTAAATATAAGCCTACAGCTGGTTAGCTTAGCATAGCACAAAGACTGGAAATGGAGAAACTACTAGTAAGGCTCCTTCCAAAGGTAACAAAATCCACCTATCAGCTCCTCTAAAACTCACAATGAACATGCTATATCGCAAGCGAGCATGGCTGACGTTCTCTCTCCCACCGCTCGAAGAGAGTTTGCACAAGAGATAGCTTTGAATGCACCAGTAAGCCCAGTTATTTATTTGTTTGTTTATTTATTTATTTATTTATTTATTTATTTAATTAGCTTAGCTTATGGCCTTAACTGTTTTCATGCAGATTATGAACAGGCTTCCAGTCGTGCTGTTTTGTAATTTAATTTTGTAATAGCAGGCTATTACAAAAAATTGTCAGACTGATGGACTTATGGGTAGTTTTGTAGGTGCGTCAAAAAGTTTACACATTAAAATTACACATTTACGCCAATATGTTCCTTTGGTTATGAGTTGCGTACGATAATTTTTCTCAAAATACGATAATTTTAAGCCTCTGGTACCATAGTTTAACATATCCCATCTGCACTGCACACTACCCAAGCTGGGCATGCGAGGGAGAGCAGTGCTCTTACGCCGGTGCTCATGCGGCGGTTACATGATAACGGTTGCAGGACGGTGACGTTGCGGTGTGAGCTAACCCCCATTAACACCCTCAGCACTGTCAGCACTCTTGTTGTTGTTAGCACTGTTGGCGCTGTTAGCACCGTTAGCGCGGCAAGCACTGCTAGCCACCGCCATTTCGGCTCTGCCACCTCCATGTTTGTTTGTGATGTCAGAGGTGAGAGCCGTGTGCAGGCAAATTTCGCATATAGCACCTTTAATGTGCAAAAAAAAAATCACAATTTGCCGTTTCACATGTGTGTATGTGCTGAACTATTTATTGGCTGGAAGCAGTTTCACACTTTTGATTTTTTTAGAGATTAAATAAACAAGATAAAATGTGTTAAATATTGAGCTATAGAGGTAGATTACCCTCGGACAAAGCCAGGCCAGCTGTTTCCCTCTGTTTACAATCTTTATGCCAAGCTAACAGCTGCTGGCGTTCGCTTCATATTTAACGTACAGACTTTACAAGAGTGGTATCAATCTACTCGTCTAACTCTGCAAGAAAGCAATTAAACTTATTTCCCAAAATATCAAACTATTTCGTAAAGTTGGAATTTGGGGGGCGGGGATTAAAAGAGAGCAAGTTGATGTTTGGGTTGAATTGAAAATGACAGACAGAGACTGCTTAACCTCTCCTAACAATGAATATTTTATAGCTCTACAGCTTGAACTGTAGTGAGTCACAATCTCTCTGAGGTGACGCCTCCCACCATGCACAGCTGAACTTCACCAGACTGTAAATTAGAGAGGATAGAAGTTAGAAGGGGAAACAGAAGGAGGTGTAGAGCGATATATAGAGAGGAATGGAGTGAGAGAGGAGGGGAGGAGGGGTGTTACACTGTTATAGCACTTCTTTAATACTCTGTTACTGCAGCATTTTTCTGATGCATCACAGCTTCTCACAAGAAAGAGAAAAAAAAAAGCAAGCGATCTGGGCAAGTTAGTCGTTCTGAGCTGTGATAGCCAGTCGAAGAGATGAAGCGAGGAGAAGGAAGCCAGCAAAGACATGAGGGGGCGGGGAGGGAGGGAGGGAGGGAGGAGGGGGGGGGGATAGGAAGTACTCTGTGGGCGGCAGAATCGGACCCCCCCTCTCGGCAGCTACTGACGTCAGAGTGTGTTAGGTGCGTGGGCTGAAGGGCGGGATGGATGGGCGTGGGGGCGAAGGAGTGGGAGGTAATTGGAGGGGCGTTGCATTGACTCACCAAGCGACAGTGTACAAAAATAAAACCTGTGGGCAGGGAAATGGCACAGTCTTTTTTATACATCTTCTCCCTCTACCAAAAGGACTGCGGAAATAACAAAAAATGACATATGTTTCATCTCTGACGTCGATCTCCCTCACTTTGTCTCGTTTTTTTTGTCTCTCTCTCACTCATCCAAGTTTCCTTTGTCTGACTCGCTCTTTAATCACAACTTTCTCTCACTTCCTCTCACTTTTTTCTGACATAACTTATCATATATTCCTCATGCATCATTTTAACATTTAAATCATGAATTGAAAACAAAACCACATGTATTTTTTTTTCATGAATGTTACTGAATATGTTATTAAATTTTTGTGTTATCACAAATTACATTCTTCATAAGTTATTATGTTACTGCTTGCTGTTAAAGCGCACAGATGTTTTCTTAATGAGCAAATAAATAAATGAATATTCATTAACTTGGGAAACACTTTTCTTATAAATGCACATCAGAGGTGATTGTTTCAATACGAATACACAATGAACATCAACTTTTGTTTTGTTTATTTACGCGTCTTGTTGACTTGATTTGCATCACTGCCTTATCACCAGTCCAAAACGAATTAAACTTAGAATACTTGGAGACTTTTTGTTAGTCAACAGCTTGGGTTGGTCATATAAACCATGATGACTTCACTGCACGTGGGAGAGTCTCTTGATGAATTCCCCAAACTGTTATTCAAAGGTCTCAAAACACTGGTTGCATCTTGATTACTGTGCCTTATATTTATCCTTTACCTCAGTATCATAATAACTGGCTGTCTGGTCATTGTAAAACTGTGCTGTTCATCTTGCTTTCAAAGTGTTAAACACACATAAAGACTAGACGTTTTATTGTCCTTTAATTTCCCAGTTGATTGACACGGCTCACAGTAGATTTACAGTCGATTTTACAGACTAAGTAGATCCATTCATAACCTAAATACCACTTGCTTCAGTCTGGAATTGCTATTAATGCTCTTTATATACTTTTCATCTTAACTAGTATTTTGTTCTTTAAGTGACTTCTAAGTTAATTTTCGTATCAGCTCTCATCTTAAACTTTACCTCTCTCCACAGACCATGACTGTAAAGTGGAGAGGCGGAGCTTGATAACAACGTGCAGGAGCAGCAGCCCCTGCATCACCAAAGACGACTCTAATCATCGGGGGAAATGAAAACGCTCAGCTTTTGTCAGGGAACTTGTCCTCAGGCGCCTGCCACTGAACTCCACTCAGAGTCTGCTGTACAGTCTGACACTGACAAACAGTAATTATCCGAATTTACCAGCGACTGATATCATAAACCTGCAGTGACTTCTAAACACTGAAATTGTGGATCAAAAAATGTTCTGTTCTGACTTTATATTCAGTAAATATGTAGGGGAGACACTTTTTGTTCATTTAAAAAAAAAAAAAATACATGGACTGCATGTCCCGTAGATTTTAGCTGATAGCGGAAAAACTTACTGATTTTATTAGGAAAAATCTGATATTTTGATAAATTAGTCAGTTTATTGTGAGAAGTGCCGCGTGTCGACAGTGCCACCTGTTTCAGATGAAATTGGTTTGACACAGCAGGGGGCACTGCAACTTTGGAAATTGACTCTCCAGTAACATACTGTAGTTGTGTAAAGGAAAGTTGGTTTAGCAGGAAGACTTTTATCTACATTTTAATCAAGTTACAATCTAAAAAACAGTATGATGACGTTCTCAGCAGCTCCTCACCCTCGGAAACAAATGGATGTTCTGCTTTTTGAAGTCAGTGTTTTCTTTAGGGTTCAAAGATGAAGATAAATAAAGCCCACGTAGATGGATTTGTAAAGAAAAAAAAGAAAGAAAAGGAGGGTGTGTGGCACATGTTGATCTAGAGTTACCAGAGCGTTCACACAAACCGCTGTCAGGTTCAGAGGCCTTTTGTCCTTCGCTGCATCACCATGACATGTGAGCAGGCGTGCTGAGGTTCATGAGATACAAAGTCTTCATCATCCTCTCCCTCACATCTTTCTGTAACGATGTTCTGCACAAGCGGCTGATATGGTGTTTTGATACTTCAGGCTTTTCATTATCTTTAATTATGTGAAAAAATGTGCTCAAAACACCTTTTGCAAACTGGGTGGCATGAGATAAAAAAACACAGATGCTTTTGATTTTCAGTCGACGGTTAACTTTTCAGTCGCCTCTCTCTTCACATCAGGTTTCAGCTCCAGGGCCCTTCAGCAGGGAGGATACTCGCTGTCATCAGCTGCTCCTCCCTCTCATCTATACTTTAATGTTGTTCCCAATGTTGTACAGTACAGCCTGTGAGGAGACTGCATTCAAAACTACATTGCAAGATTTAGAGAATTAAAAAAAACAACACAACATTTTCAGAAAATGTGGGGATTAGTGTAAATTTTTGATGCTATTTTAGTTAAGTGTAGCAGAAACTTTTGAGATGATTTCTGTAGTCTTAGATATTTACCAGGTGAACCTTCTGTCAGTTTCCCTCTTCTGTCCTTTGAGACTTATCGTACATTAGGGTGACTAATCTTTCTTTACTTTCTAAGCTTTAGAAAAACACATGCAGAGGTTTACAGAAAGAAATCTCATGGTGCTCGACTCTTAATACAGCAGCTCCCACAAGTTCCTGTTTAAAAATGGTTAAAATGTATTCAAACTTCGTATAATGACAAAGCTCCTGTTGATAATGACTAAAAACGTTAGGATTTTTGTATACTTACAGTATGTGTGTCAGTGAGGTAGCTTGCTGTGCATCAGTTACATCGGCCTGTCTCTTGAGCATTAGTAACCTCCTCAGTTTATTATGTTGCAAAACAGATTATTTATTTTGTTACATCTCAATAAATGTTATTTTATTGCTTAAAGTCACAGCGTGTTGCATTGTTTCCCACAAAGAATCGTTTATATCTTGGCAGTTCGGATGTGTGGAAGAGGCTGCAGGAGCTGCGTCACACAGCCAGCAACACCTCTGCTGTCGTCTTGTTTGTTGCACTGACGTTCTGCACCGAGCAGCCTCGACGCCGGCATGACTCACCTGTACCAGTGATGTCATCAGCACTCTCTCTCTCTCACACACACACACACACACACACCCTCCCTTGCTCGATTTTCAGACAGAGGAGATAAGGACACACAATCCAAACATTTGACAGCCTCAAGGAATTCAGTTGTATTTCAAAACCACAAATGTTAGTTTATTTCACAAATCATAAAGGTTTGAATATTAAACATTATAGTAATCAAGCTTTGCTATTGTCTAGGAATGGCAGTGTCTTCTGATCAGCCAGTCGATCTACCACTTTAGTTCAGACTGAGGTATCTCAACAAGTATTTTAAGACTTACCTATAGCGCCACCATGAGGTTGACGTTTTTGTTTTTTTATGCCTTCGCATTCGGGTTGTCCATCCATCCGTCGGTCAATTCTCGTGACCGCGATATCTCTGAAACGCCTGGAGGGAATTTCTTCACAAACATCCTCTTGGGCTCAAGGATGAACTGATAAAAATTTGTTGGTCAAAGGTCAAAGGTCACCGTGTCTTCACAAATCACATTTTTGGCCATAACTCAAGAATTCATATGCAGATTATGACAATTTCACACAAATGTAATGTCTAACAGGATAAAATAAAGAAGTGATGATATTTTGGACAGACATAGAGGTAAATTGCAACTTGAGGCATTGTGGAGGCATACTGTACAACCGCGAGGCGGTAATTAGTTGAAATATCTAAATAAATAAATACCTGCAAAGCTGATGACATTCCCATCAGCTCCAGCTAAACTTTGTGTTTATTGCTAATTAGCAACTGTTAGAATGCTAACAAGCTAAACTAACCTAATAAACATCAACATGCTAACATGCAAGGTCAAAGCTTAAGAGGTTAAAGATGATGTTTATATAAAAAGCTGTCCTTTGACAAGAGCATTTATATCTAAGTTTGTTTCCTTTACTGTGATTATGAGACAAACAGCCAATGTGACAGCAGATGAAGGGAGCCGTCACAATCAATCAGCTGTCAGCACCATTATTAGGGAGTTAAATCTTTGAGTCTATTCTCAGCCCGTGCTCTGTCGTCAGTAACACAGAGCTGAGCAGCAGACAGCCGATCAGTTTAACGCTTGACAGCAAACATTTAAACAGCAGCAGGAAGACTATTAATGAAATTAGGAAGTGTCTGTGATGTCTGCTTGCTTGTGCAAATTCCCAAAAACTTGTAAAGCAAAAGTTTTCAATAATAAAATTAAAGCTGAACTACACCCATTTTTCAAAATTCATGTTATTCCTATGATCTAAGACAGTCCAAAAAATATTAGTATGCATGAACAACTCTCTCCCAAATCCCAAAACCGGAAGTGCTACAACTCAAATTAGTGATGTCACCCGGTATAAAGAGTGGAACTGCTCCATAGACAATGAATAGGGAGAGATGTTATAGAAGACACTGAGAGCACCCAGGGGTGTTCTGATTATAGACGTTTTCATTGCCATTCTGTTGCTAGGGCAACAGCTTTGGTCCAAGTTTCTTCCTGTCAGCTACTGCATTAGTTGCGTCCGAAATTCCACACTAACATGCTATTTAGTTCGCTAAAACAGTATGTGGGATTTTTTTTAGTGTGTCCGAAACCTTAGTATTAAACCAATAGTACGTGAATTGCATACTATTTAAATTAAATATTGCAGTATGCAACGCTGGACACTGCAGCGTCATAAATATCCCACAATGCAATGCGGTAGTGACGACAACGTTCATAACAGACGTTGACAGACAGCTCTGTAACATCAATAATGCTTCAATTCAATTTAAGTGTAAGTATAAGATTTCACTTTACTAGGCGTAGTATATATTTTAACTCTAATTCAGACTTTATGGTTCTCACAAATCATAGTTTTGGTCGCATGAAGTTAGCACGGGTTACCATGGTTACACGTCTCCAACCGGCAAGGTAGGCTCTCAGGAAGTGACGACGTAAATTGCTGCTCAGTGCGTCCGAAAAGATCACACTACTATTGTTTATTTACACAAAAGTATGTTGAACAACAGTACGCATATTGAGTATGTAGTGGATAGTATGTGATTTCAGACGCAGTCATTAAGAAACAGGAAATACAAAGAGGCCCATTGAGAATGTTTATGTTGTTAAGTTTGAAAAGGTCTACAGTATGGGTCCATTTTCTGTTTCAGAACAGAGGACACTACGATAGATTAAAACTCATTTGGGTATAAAAACGAAACACTATGGAGCAGCTCCAGACTCATACCAGACTTGATGAGGTCTGTGGATAGATATGTCAAAACCTGGAGAAATAAAACCATGGCTAGATGTAGATGTAAGTGAGGTGAACTGAGCCTTTGCAAATATAATATCTCAATATTTTCACATACAGTTGAAGCATAGGAAGTTTTCCACTTTTGATTTTACATCTCAGAGACAGAAAAATTATGCCAGCATCAGCATCTGCACAGTTCATCTGGGCAAACGGCTAACCACATGAAGAGCAGGTCAATCTTGTCAATGCTGTTTCCAGAGATCAGGTTAACTGAGTTACACCTTCTCAATCCCGGCATATCACATGAACACATATATCAGGAGGAAAAGACAGTTCAGTTCGGTCTAGGTGACGTGGGTGTAAAGATGACGTAGGAACTCCCCTCTGGTGGTCGAGTCTCCGGGAAAAATCGCCTGGCAGAACTCACAGACATGAGACTGCAGCGCCACGTCTGACATCAGCATCCCGCCAGGCTGACTCAGGGGGTCTCCGACCGGGGAGTGACAGTCTGTCGCAGTCATCTGACACAAACACAGAGGACAACACATGAGGAAGAACATGGTAAAAATCTGAGGACAGATTTGAGAGACCCTGGGAGTTTTGTCCAGTAAAGACACCTTACCCCGACTGTGTGCATCGTCCTGTCTCCACAACGATGATCTGCTCCCCCGGGGTTATTTGAGACATTGGAGGAGACTCCTTGCCACCTCATGACGTCGAGGCTCAACAGGGGCGCAACAGGGTGCTCCAACATCTTCCCGTCTTCCTTTCCCTGACGAGGCACATCCACACAGAGCTTAGATATATCTTCAGTGAGGAGATCATAAAAAGTTCCCATGTTTCGAGGGAGACGATCGACATCACGTTGGGCTGCAGGGTTGAGTGCCGCGACTGTTAACGGTTGAGGCGTTTCTCGGAGATATACGGGGAGTTCTTGGGAACACTGGACGGGGATGGACATCATATCACTCAACTCTCCATTAGGAACAAAGCCACCTGCAGACAGAGAGTTTTAGATGTTTTAAGGGAGTGTCATGTTTATGAGCATTGGAATAACAATAGGTTTTATATGGACCTTGCTGTTTCTGCAGAGCTGTTGTGAGTTGATGAAGAAGAGCTGCTTGTCTCAGGCAAAGTGACCTCAGACGAAGAAACTGCTGGTACAGTTCACTGTACGCTTCCTCCATCTCACAGCTCAGGGATCTGCAGCTAGTAAATAGAGGAAATTACATTAATCTAACATGCACTCACTATATACAGATGGGTGACGTATTAGACTCACTCTGTGTTCCAATACCCCCACTACCATATTATCTCGTATGCCAGAAATGTATTTTTGTATGTCCCATTACATAGTATGTCAAATGCAGTATGCCAAAAATACCAGGATGTCTATCTTACATCCGATCGTATTTTGCAGTATGCAAGTCTGCATGCTTTTGGCCGTAGAGGGTAATCAGAAAATTGTGAAATCTGATCTGAGATCTGCAAAAACTTGCAAAAACTCATGTGAGACTCACTACCCAATCTATCCCAACCTTAACTATTCCAGATCAATGCCTAACCGTAACCATTCAGTTCCCTTTTAGACACTACACATACTTTTCTGGCTATTCTGACCCACATATCCTCTGTCTATGAGCAAGAGTGTCAAAGTTCAAGGCACAATGTTATGACGAAGTAGTAATTGTGTGCATACTGCATGCAACAGAACGTACTTTGTAAGGGCAGCTACAGTATGTATTAAAAGTAAAAAGAAAAATGATGCGATTTGGAACCAACCCTAAGAGTCTCCAGCTAAACTAAAGCTAAGCTAAACTGCTTTTTCAAATTCTTATCCACACAGCTGGGAATAAATTTCAGGGTGAAAAATGCTGGAGCCTTTCTTTGTTTATTTATTTATTTATTAATTTATTGGCCTATAAGTAGTCAATATACTAAATAAAAATACTGGAATCAGCTTGTAAACTATTCACCATGTTCTCTAGTGTAGAACACTCAAATTGACAAAATACATATACTGTATATACATGTATAACATCAGTGTCAGGATTCAGGATTGTCCCTGCAGGTGGGGATGTTGGAAACAAAAAAGTTTTAAAAACCAAAACATAATTGTTTTTACTTATAATAGAAAATAATGTGCATAAAAGTCTTCTCACTTGTAAAAATGGCAGTTTTTACAGTTTGATCCTTTCAATACAAACCAAGACTCATCTAACTTTTCATAAGGCCTATTAAAATCATAATGCTTTGGTTTTTGTTTCCTTTTTTTCTGGCTCTGTGTGCAAAGTAATTTCAAACTCTTACCTCTAACGTACAATGCACTGTCTTGTATATCAGTACTGATTTACTCACCTCTCATAAGCTCATCTGTCGCCGCTCCATGAATCTAGGACTCCTCGTCATTTCTTACAGCTGTGTACAGCCTCCTCCATCTCCAACCAGCTTCCTGTTGTCGTCAAGGAATCAGACACCGTCTCAGTATGTAAATCCAGACTCAAAGCATATCGACGGAGCACCACAACAACACATGTGTGACAGTGAAACCCATTGTCCAGATAAGGCCTCACCAACCACAGTGACTGTATGAGGAGTCTGTTTCTCCCACAGATGTGCAAATGGAAAGTATGTGACGGCACATAGTGTTGAGGAAGTAGCTCTTGAAAACAGGGAAGTGAAACTACTTTAGTATAAAAAGGAACCTTGTCATCATCTATTTAATGAGAGTCTGCACAGTATTTCTCAGCATAGACTCAAAACAGGAAAGAGTCAGGCTTCATTATTGTACTGTGCTATTTTTTTAAGATTTTAAAATATTTTGTCCTGACATTGTTCCACCATGTCCCTCCATCTTTGCTTCTAAATGGTTTTCATGAGGAGCATCAGAAGGAAGATAGAAGATAGAGGGGGCAGAACGAAGAAGGTGTTTCCTGTTTGCTATCCAGGTTACTGCATTCACAACAGGCATGAACTATGTCAACGATATTCCCCCAAAACTAGACAGCAGCAGCAATGCTCTGTGTGTGTGCACCCTAACATGTCAACACTTCCTTCTATATTAAAGGTATAAGAGGGTTTATATAAAACATTAAATCAATCCGGGTCAGTGTCCCATGCGCGCTGGCGTGTGGCTACGCTGTTCAGAAAAGACTCCAACACAAACTACACGGAATCACCAAACCCGCAAAGTTATATCTAGTGAAGCCCGTCTTGTTAAACAGTGTTGGCCGCGGTCGGAGGACGCGTGGGAGACCGTAGCTTTGGTCTCCAGGGCCGGAGTCTCTGCTCCTCTGCTCCTCTGCCTGCTTGCCTTCACTCACACACCGCGCTCGTTCTCGCTATTTCGCTCCACTCTCACGTTCATGCGCGCACACTCCACACTGCAGAAGAGTTAGTTTTATCTTTGAGAATATCTAGTGAATGTACCGTGGACGTTCAGAAATAACTGCTGCAGCTCCTCCAGACCAACAGAGGTTTCCCGTGTCTTGTGAAGTGACGGGGCTCCGCAGCGAGAAACGTTATCGTCTCCGAAAACTCCGGTGTCTCCCCTGTTCCCTCCGGCCGCGGTCGGGAGGCTGAAGCAGGAAAAGCCAACACTAGGATCAGCAGTGATTCATGGAGAGACCTTCGTCTGGTCAGCTAACATTACTGCCAAGCAGCTGAAATATAGAGTGATATTGTGGTTTAAGCTTTAAACTGCATAATGTAGGAAGTTCACTTGAGTAAAAGAAGCAATAATGTTAAAATGTAAGTAAAATTTTAATCAAGTAAAATATGTTTTAGCAGCAAAATTCAAAAGTAAAGTACTCATATAGAGATTGAGCCCAGTAGATGTTAAATTATTATGTATTACATCATTAATTTGATTATTACTGACACATTAGTGTGTAAGCAGTATTTGAAACAACCTAAACTTTATTTTAATCATCACATACATTAGGCTATATACATGAAAAGTGGCCTCTGCATTTAACCCATCCTTGGGAGCAGTGGGCTGCTGTAAAGCACCTGAGGAGCCACTTGAGGTTCATTGTCTCGCTCAAGGACACTTGCGGACAGGAGGGAGCCGGGGATCAAACCAATAACCGTGTGATTAAAGGAAGACCCACTCTACAGTATACCCCCTGAGCCACAGCCGCCCTTTTATTGTAGTAGTTGATTTGGGTGAAGCAGAATGAACGATAGATTTGGGCAGTTTAATCACAACCAGTGCAGCATATTTTATAAGCTCATTATACTGTAGGCTCTGTAAATACAATCTTAATGAGTTGTCATGTAAATATAGTAGAAGTCTAAAGTTGCATGCATTGGAAATACTCATGTAAGAAAATAGTCAAAGTAAAATAATAATAATAATAATAATAACAATAATAACAACAACAACAATAATAATAATAATAATAATAATAATAACAATAATAATAATAATGATGATGAATAATTATATAATTATATATAATAATTAAAAATGAAAAACACAAAGTTACAAAGATGAGGGGAAACAATGTTACATGAAACTAACTGAGTTGACTGTCCAAAACTATAACCTATATTTTGTTTTCTATATTTGCAGCAATTGTTTTTTATATTCTAGTCTCACACAAAGATGACTCCATGTCTCCAGACAGTCTCAACAGATCTGCTCTTTCTCTCTCTTGTTTCCTTCCCTTTTTTTCCAACACTCATAACTGTAACTGTGTGAACAATAGTACAGAATCCGTTTCTAGATGTTTAACTTTCTCGCCTCTATTCGACCTTTTACAGGAGTCCTGTTGTTGTGTAATTGTCTCTGTCAAGTGGAAATGAAGTCACACTTTAACTTGTTTGCTCAGTTTCACTGGGAAAAAAAATGCGGAACTCAAACTCGAGATTTGCTTTGAGACTTAAATCATGTGAGTTCAGTTTCCTCAGAGAATCATTTATTCTAATAAGTAATAATAATAATTTACTCACCCTGTCAGTGGTCGATCATTCCCAGCAGGAAGTGCAGCTACTGATGATGATGATGATGATGATGATGATGATGATGCAGATTCCTTCCTCCTGGACAAGATCCGCATTTTTTACTAGGATGACGTCTCGACCCAAAACACGAGATCACCTGCGTCAAACAGCAACAAACCTGCCAAAATAAGACTTCCTGTTTAAACTGCCTTCAAAATAAAAGGCACACACTTTGGTGGACATGCAACAAAAGTCTAAATAAAAGACTTTAGATGGAAAGTTGGTCTCAACATTAAACTAAACTATAATGACAAAAGACAGGCAACACATCACTTTGACTGTTTGTTTGTTTTAGATCAAATTATATTGGTTTTAAAGATATGCACTGGAAATTATTAACAAATAAATAAATACATAATTCAAAACAAAACATTAATTAAAAAAATATATATATATAATAGAATAAAAAAATAATAAATAATATCTTTGACTGTTGTTTTTTTTAGATACAATTGTATTGGTTTTAAAGATATGCACTGGAAATTATTGACAAATAAATACATAATTCAAAACAAAACATTAATTGAAAAAAAATTATATAATAGAATAAAAAAATAATAAATAATAACTTTGTTGTTTTTTTAGATCAAATTTTATTGGTTTTAAAGATATGCACTGGAAAGTATCAACAGATAAATAAATAAATACATAATTCAAAACAAAACATTAATTGAAAACAAATTATATAATATTATTATTATAAAATAATAATAACTTTGACTGTTGTTGTTAATGCTAATATCCAGATTAGAAATACTGAGGTAATGAGTCTCCCCAACCCTACACCCTTCAGAAAAGTCTGTTTTATATAATAATTTGGATTTTGCATATTTTATTTTCACAGTTCAATTATATCTTCTGTAAATTAGATATCCTCTTATGAAAGTCTTCTTTCTGTTTCAAAGCCTTCTCCACACTGCCAGGAAAAAAACAATCTGTTTGGAAAATACTGTCTACTAAGTCTTTATTCGTTTTGTTTGTCTGTTTGTTTGGTACTCAATTTTAGATGTAAAAATGATGAAAAAAATCTGGTGATCCATTTTCTAAGTCAGATATAAATAGTTTTCCCTCCTGTGTTAATGACTTAAAAACAGGTGAAAAAAAATGTTTTGTTCCTTTTTTCATCTGTGAAACAGGTAGAAAAAGAAGAAACATTTTACCAGGTGAAATTTTCAGAGGACATGATCTTCACAATGCATTGGTTTGGATGTGTTTGGTTTAGAGCCAAAGTATTGGACAAATAATTTGTTTTACCTGATGATGGCACTATAGATGAAAAGTTTAAGGGACTGTTTGTAATTTCTTACACGTATAAATCTTACGGGTTGGTGTCCCATGCGCGCTCGCGTGTGGCTTCGCAGTTTAGACTCAGACTCCAACACAAACTACACGGAAGCACCAAAACCGCAAAGTTATATCTAGTGAAGCCCGTCTTACAAAACAGTGTTGGCCGCGGTCGGAGGACCCGGGGGAGACCGTAGCTTTGGTCTCCAGGGCCGGAGTCTCTGCTGTACTCTGCTCCTCTGCTCCTCTGCCTGCCTTCACTCACACACCGCGCTCATTCTCACTTACTTTTTCGCTCCACTCTTACATGCATGCTCGCACACTACACACTGCAGAAGACTTCATAGCTCTGAGAATATCTAGTGAATGTACAGTGGACGTTTGTGCAGGAATAAATGCTGCAGCTCCTCCAGACCAACAGAGGTTTCCCGTGTCTTGTGAAGTGACGGGGCTCCGCAGCGAGAAAGGTTATCGTCTCCGACCAAAACTCCGGTGTCTCCCCTGTTTCCTCCGACCGCGGTCGGGAGGCTGAAGCAGGAAAAGCCAACACTAGGATAAGCATTGATTCATGGAGAGACCTTCGTCTGGTCAGCTAACATTACTGCCAAGCAGGTGAAATATAGAGTGATATTGTGGTTTTAGCTGACGTGTGTCGCCTCACTGTTTTGAGCGATGCTCGTTCATGTCTATGTAGAGTGCGCACAAGCGCGAGTAACAGGACGCTTACTTTCGTTGACTTAGCGGCCACAGGTGTCGCCGTTATCATTCTGAGAGGATGTGTGTACCAGATTTCATGGCAATCCATGAAATAATAGTTGAGATAATTCCCTCTAAGTCCCTAGAGCCGCTGTGACGAGAGCTCTCTCTGAAAATGTTTAGTCATGTTTAGTACTGTTGCCCCAGGGAGTATTCACTGTATGTGCGTGCGTGGCATTTTGGAAGTTCAGTCATGTGTTGGGCTGTAGCTGATATTGATTTATAAATAGTCCAACATTAAGTCAGCAGAGTCCTGCGGGGGGCAGACCTCCTTCAATGCCATCCATCCATCCACTCAGGGGGAGCAGCAGTTTCTGCCCTCAATGTCAACCCCTGACAGCTGAGATCACAGCCAGCACCTTGTGATCTGGTGACGGGTGCCAGCTCCCTTTGCTTCAGACTGGTTATGTAACTCTATGTGAGGGATGGGCAGCCTTCATCTCTCTGATAACCGAGTCTTTGTCACATCGCTTCTCCTCAAGAGGAGCCATTCGTGTCATTGCATTATTTTTGGCTGAAAAAACAGCTGCTAATATGCAGTATGTGCTTTCTTATTATCATCTCGTTGTGTTGTTAAACTTATTATCTGCTTGCTGACATGGAACAGTATGGTAACACTTCAGCACTTGGTTTAAAGTGTAATTTTGTTGTATGAATCAAATACCAATAAAACACCTACAGGTTCTTTCTGGCACTTAAATGCAGGTAAGACAACAACTATCGAGAACGACAATAACAAATGGGTATTTTAGATAAATGTAGATGGATGCTAATCTTTAATGTTTCATGAAGAACCAATTATTGTTAATTATTGTATTTACACAGTAAGGAACAAACTATGCGGGCTATGATATAAAGTGTTGATGGTTCTCCTCTTTTTACTCTTTAATTAAACAGCACGAACAAGGTACTAATATCTTAATGAGTGACTTATTATTGCTGTATTGTGACTGAACATAAAAGCGAGTCAGTATACGCCTCTTGAACAACTATAGCGAGCAGATTTTCTGTTGGGGCAACTCCAATGAGTAAATGGGTTAAAGAATTTGTTTTTATCGTACTTTATCAATCACAATAAGGAACAACACTGTAGTAAATTCAGATAAATCTCCTATGCAGTGTGCTAGCGTTTAACTGTCCCCTATATAAGTATTTTGATTTCCATAAATGATTGATAAGTCCCTCATTATTCCATTATTTGTTCCCCTTTTCTTTGAGATGTTTTACCCAAAACTACTTTGCTGTACCCTTGATTTTTAGAAGATTTTTAACAGTTAAAGACATAATTTAATCCTAATGTGAGTCCAATGATACAACAAGACGACAGTGAGAACGAGGGTAAGACAATGTCAAAGAAAAACATACCGATCCTGATGTTTTCTAGCCAAAATAAGTTGACAACAATAATAGGCAGCAACAAAATGTACAATGTACAAATGTAAATAACCCTCCGTCTTTACAGTCTGTGTGAAAGCCTGAATGTTTATTCCTATTTTTAACTGCTCCTCATGTGTCCAAGGACATGTGTGACACTTTATCACGTCCGCAGCTCTTAATGGGACGCAAGTGTCCAAAAGTGTTCGGGAAATGTTTCTTCTCGTAATGTTATGAATCTAACAGGTTTACTTTAATACACATCGCAGTTAAAGAGGCTTCATCTGCCTCCGTTTAGCAGTCAGAGTGTGAATCGTTGATTGATGCAGTTATTTATATCTATGTTGTACCTTATACAAACAGCCTGCACTAGTTGCTGGTTAGCACCATGTGTTTGCTCTGACCTTGAACTCCTCGCACCATAAACACACACACACACACACACACACACACACACACACACACGCACAAACACGCGCACATTCACGTACACACACACACACTCACACACACACACACGCACAAACACACGCACATGAACACAACACGCCCTGTCCACCGGCCCCACTCCTCTAACGCCGTCCCTTTACACTTGATCCCTGTGTGTGTGTGTGTGTGTGCGCGTGTGTGTGTGTGCATGTGTGTGTGTGTGTGTGTGTGTGTGTGTGTGTGTTTGTGTGGTGGGGGGGGACTCTGCTGTGAATAACTTCCAGGCATGCAGCCAGGGGCTGTCATCTGCTGGTGCAACACGATCCATCCTGTCAATCTTGTTTTATAATTGTAACATTCTCATATTCTCTGGCTGAGCACGGACAAGTTTCCAACATAGTGAGACACACACATCTTCACATCCTATTAATCAGGTTTTTAAAGCTGTAGATTTATAAAGTTTATGTTTGCATTCACTGTTTCAGTCTTTTTTTCTTTTACCTGTGTTGCTTCTTGTTTTATAATAAATAAAAAAAGGAGACTCAAGGCAAACAGAATAAAGAGCCGTAAACTCTTTGCATATTGTGTATGAAACATAACACAATATAGTTGTTTTTTTCCAGGTAATTCAAACTATTTTAGAGAGAGCCAAAGTTTACCCGTGCAATCTTAAAGGAACAGCGTGTGAATATGCAGCCTGGCGCACAGCAGTTTAAAAATGTAATGTATTGATTCGTGTACATAGACATGAATTTCATATTTTTTCGTGTTGGTCACCACGAAATCAATTCATATGTAATCCACATAATTGTGACTCAAAAAACACTGGACTTTCGCCCAGGAGACCAGCGTTCATACCCCGTGTGAAACCAGAAGTCAACGTTGATTTATTTGTCACATAACTTCCGTACTTAAGTTAAGACACTTGCGGTGTTATTTAAACCCAAACCGCAATCTTTTCCTAAACCTAACTAAGTATCCGAGTAAGGGTTAAATCAGCAGCAACTGGACTTGGTTTAGATTCTTGAAGACGTTTCACTTCTTCAGTTCAACTGAAGAAGCTTCTTGGATGAGAAGTGAAACGTCTTCAAGAATCTTAACCAAGTCCTGTTGCTGCTGATTTAACCCTTACTCGGATACCATGACCTGGACCTGGACTCAGAACCTTCACAAAAGTACAAAGTAATTTTATTTTGAAAAGACGGGAGCGGAAATTGACACGCACGTCACGTGTTGCTGGACATTCGTAGGAAAAAGCACAAAAAATCCTTTGTTGAAAGTCGTGCTGAGCGTCACAAAAAAAGGGTAAATTCGTGTCTATGTACATGAATCGATTAAATGTTGTGACTATTTCACAAACTGCCATGAGACTGTGTTGGAATATAGTATTTATTACTCTGTTTTCATTAGTGTATAATCACCTGAAACTAAGACTCATTGTGTTTTCGTTAGCTTAGAATGAGCCCTTCATATCTACAAAGGGAGTCCTCGTCACGGAATCCACCATGTTGCTCCATCATGTTTTTACAGTAGCCCAGAACGGACAAACCAAACACTGGCTCTAGAGAGAGTCTTTAGCGTTTTTATGTTACCTGAAGGCCACAACACTTCTCCGACAGCTTGGAAAGGGATGAGTGAGTGGAGGGGTATTCGGTTGCAATCTGCAACCTCAACGCTAGATGGCACTAAATCCTACACACTGGTCCTTTAAAAAAAACAAAAAAAACAGCATTGAAGCATGTTATCCGTCTTTGAAGTGGCCACTTGATAAAGTTAATACCCAAGGACACAACGAAGACAGCCATTAAATGTCCACTGAGCAAAGCATCCCTTCCTCAGAATGATAATTCAGCCGGCTCACCATTCACTTATGAATTTAATCCAGCGGAGACTAAGAGCTTAAGACGGTGATGTGGGGCGTACCGTTATCACAGGGACGGCATGACCAACGACATCTGTCAACTCATTTATCACCAGACTCCCTTAGCAAGATAGACTAGATCCAATTACAGAGGTTTCTAGGGGCTCAACAATGGCCGGCTATAAATATACTCACGGAGGGTTTTCCACACTCAACAGAACACCCACACAAGAACTGTTGCACAAATATACAGTAACGTGTACAAATTAATGTGTTTGGAACATGGGAGACTCTGCGGTCATCACTGGAATGAGATGATCATGGCAACTTCTCTGAGACACCTTCAGTTTTCTCTTTCATAGTGAGGGATTCAGCATTGAACTATAAGATGCTCTGGAAAATACATAAGTTAAAAATAAGATAAAATATGTGCTCCTGTGTATAAGTCCTTTTGCATTAAAGAAGAGGAAGAACAGCGGAGAAGGAAACACAGAAGCCCCCACCGAGCGCTAAGCAGCTTCACAAAGTTATTTACAGCTCAATCCATCAATAAACGACAGGTGCAGCATCCTCACAAACAAACCTATTAGCTTTCCACCCGCTGGAACAATATCCTCTCCAGCAATCAGCTGCTCACACACACACACACACACACACACTCTCCCTCTCTCTCCCTCATTTGTGACTCATCTTTGTGACAGGCCAATATGTACAATGTTGATGACTTAACTGCTGGTAAAATTGAGTACGTAAGCTTTAACAGAGCAAAATACTGTATACACACAGTGCCAAAAGTTCAGAAGTTCTTATTTTTTGTGGAAAAATTTCCCCTGTGCGTGTTATATTGTTATGCCAAGGGCATCAATATAACATGCATAACATCGACGCTTTGTAACGGCCATCGGCGTTCGAGACCGCCGTATGAAGCACCCTACCACGGTGGTAGGAGTTGCACAAGGCTTTCCATTAACTACAATGTAAACCCATCCACGGCAACAGTAAACTCTGCAGGGAAAATGCTGTGGTGACATAGTTTATAGAGCAAAAAGACACACAGGGCGGACGGGTCCAAGGCTTTACGTTCGTGTCCTGTGTTCACAATGTCAAGTCACATTTACACTGTAAAAACGCAGTAATTTTAAGCCAGACCATGTTGTTTCTTCCAAAACCTAACTAAGTGGTTTTGTTGTCGAAACCTAAGCAAGTGTTTTTGTTTAATTCACAACATTAAGCACGTGTTTAGTGTGACCAAAAAGTGATGCCGAGGGGTCTGACAAAGTGTCAGTATGTGACTAGTTGGGATGAGATCGTGAGAACTAGCGTCACAGATCTATAGATGGAAATGACGGTCGGTTAGTTGGTCCACCACTTTGGTCCAGATCGAAATATCTAAACAACTATTGGACATATTGCCATGGTACATGAAACATGATAAGGTTCCATGTACTCTCAGGGTTTCTGTGGCTGGACCCAAACGCAGACACTGGACAACAGGTAGGTAAAAAGGTAAGTATTTTATTTACAGGAGTTTTTGATATTGCAGGCTGGTGTTGGCGGTGGTAAGGGGAAAGGGGGGTTCCTGGGATGTGAGCTGGCAGGCGGGTAGGAAGAGAGCTGAAGAGGCAGGTAGGTTTTTCCTGGAGGGTGGAGAGCAGCAGTCAGGTGAGGTGAGCAGGCATGCAAACAGATGAACAGGAAACAAACTGACAAGATCACTAGCAGGAGCTGGAAGCGTGGCACATTGACAAATCATGAATCGCAATGATCTGGCAGAGACTGGCCGTTTATGAAGTGAACTTGCTTGATTGGTGGGCAGGAGGCGCAGATTGCAGATTATGTCCAGGTAAGTAGTGAGAAGGACAGAGAGGGAAACGAGCAAACAGACAAAACCAAAACACACCAATCACACGTCACTCATAAATAATAAATAATAGAAACACACTCACACCAGGCAGGCAGGTGTCACGGAGGAGGGACTGTGACATCTAGACACTGGCCCGATGTGTCAGAAATATGATAAAGTGCCTTCTATGATGCCCTTTGAGTGTAGAAAACACGATGCAGTGCCACATAATAGGTTGGTTGGGATACAGCACCAACAAGAATTGTGTTATAGCCCCACCAGGAACAACCAAGAAAGTTACCGAGCAGAATAAGCCAACTCGTTCTATTTTCATTTCGGCCTATACTTTTGAACATTACTCTCTCCCGTTGCCCCAACAGCGCCTCAACATAACACATTCACATCGCCTATGTGTATTTTCACTCGGATCCACCTGTTGTGCTCTGTTAACTGTCTCTCTCTCTGTGTGTGTGTGTGTGTGTGTGTGTGTGTGTGTGAGGAGTGTGGAACATAATGTACAATATGTGGGGTTTGTAGTGGACGGGTGTGCTTGACAATGTGAACGAGTTGAAATAGCATGAATGGTATTGTCTGAGCTCAGTAGTAGCGACCGTCCACGTCTGTTGCTCTCGATGCAATCATCTAACTGTTAGATGATTGCATTGCTACTGTTAGATTCTAACAGTAGCTTAACGCGTGGTGGTGTAGGGGGGGCTATTTTATTGTGTATTGTATTGTGTTATCAAAATTCTGATATTGATTTGAGCCCCACCACTGTAAGGAGTAGCCCCACCATAGTTTAGTTTAGTTTAGTTAAGTAAAAAAAAAGAAATGCTCTGCTGCGCCACTGCCTACATGTTAAAAAACTTTCTGCATGTTAGGGCATGTAGCTGGTGCCATTTTTATTTTTTATTTGTGACCCCGCCCCCCCAGACAGCCTGAGTCCGCCACCATGACATTTATTGTGTATTGTATATTGTATTGTGTTATGAAAATTCTGATATTGATTTGAGCCCCACCACTGTAAGGAGTAGCCCCAACGTAGTTTAGTTTAGTTTAGTTTAGTTAAGTAAAAAAAAAAATAATGCTCTGCTTCCGCCACTGCTTACATGTTAAAACACTTTCTGCATGTTGGGGCATGTAGCTGGTATTTATTTGTTATTATTGGCCCCGCCCCCCCCAGACAGCCTGAGTCCGCCACCATGACATTTAAATTTGTGGTTCTGAGTGAAATGTCACAACAACTATTGGATAGTCAGGATGAATTGTAATAACTTTTAGGACTTTTCCTGTAACTTTTCCAATACTTTCATTTCTGACAAAATAGCCAAAAAACTAATGGCATTCCCATCTGCCTCAGCTGTACTTTGTGTTTATTGCTAATAAGCCCTTTGTCATAGCAGCCATTTTGACATGTCATAGCAGGGTAAACACAAGCATGTTAATTATGGTCCCGTTCTATTTAGTGTGTCACAGCCATTCCAGTGAGCCAGCATGCACAATAGTAAAGATCCTTGGCCCACCTAAATGGAACAAGGCCATAATTAATGTTATTAATTACACCTGTGTTCACCCTGCATTGACATGTCACAATGGCTGTTGTGAAAAGGGTACTATAAACATTATATTAGCCTCTTTGTGTTGTTACCGATGTATTTAAAGGGACTGTTTGTAACTTCTTACACGTATAAATCAACCGGGTCGGTTTCCCGTGCGCGCTCGCATGTGGCTACGCTGTTCAGACAAGACTCCAACACAAACTACACGGAAGCACCAAAATCGCAAAGTTATATCTAGTGAAACACGTCTTGCAAAACAGTGTAGGCCGCGGTCGGAGGACGCGGGGGAGACCGTAACTTTGGTCTCCAGGGCCGGAGTCTCTGCTGTATTCTGCTCCTCTGCCTGCCTGCCTTCACTCAGCTCGCTCCACCTCACGTGGATGCGCGCACACTACACACTGCAGAAGACTTTGTAGCTCTGAGAATATCTAGTGAATGTTCAGTGGACGTTTGTGCAGAAATAAATGCTGCAGCTCCTCCAGACCAACAGAGGCTTTCCGTGTCTTGTGAAGTGACGGGGCTCCGCAGAGAGAAACGTTATCGTCTCTGACCGGGTGCCGGTGTCTCCCTGCAGCTGCGGTCGGAGACGATAACGTTTCTCTTCGTGCTTCAGCCCCGGAGGCTGAAGCAGGAAAAGCAAACACTAGGATCTGTATTGATTCATGGAGAGACCTTCGTCTGGTCAGCTAACATTACTGCCAAGCAGGTGAATTATAGAGTGATATTGTGGTTTTAGCTGACGTGTGTCGCCTCACTGTTTTGAGCGATGCTCGTTCATGTCTATGTAGAGCGAGCAAGCTCGAGCCCGACGCTGACTTTCGTTGACTTAGCGGCCACAGGTGTCGCTGTTAACAAGCATTTCTGAATCTTACAAACAGTCCCTTTAAAGTTTATTTAAGCAGCATTTTAATGTTGTAGTTCGTCATGGAGTAAAAAGTAGTAAAATTGAGGTAGAAAGGAACACTGATATACTCAAGTAAAATAAAAGAACCTCGAAAATTGTACTTCGGCCTACTTGAGTAAATGTACTTATTATCACCTGTAGAGATACATGCAGCAAACATTTCACTGTGTAGGGTGGGATAACATAGGATGAACTTTATTAACATGTTAGTAACATGTTCTCAAACCTTTCCCGTAAAGTAGGAGGTGGTGCAGAAGCAAAGCATAAAACGCGGAGCTCAGCATATCCGTGCAACAAATCACCATGACAAGTGAGCCACATATTACTGGTCAGCACATGATGTCTCGTTCGTGCAAGGTGTTGCATGTCAGGGCACAGGGCAGAAGTTAAAGGGGTCAATGGCAGCTCCAGATGGTACCTTCCACTTTTGGAAAAAGATGGTGTCAAGAAACACCGGGAGTTCAAAGATGAGATATATTGACAGGGGAATGTATTTTGAGTTTGGGTTCGGGCAGTGTGAGGAGGCGACACGTCTGACCTGTCATGGATACAAGACCATAAAGAATGAAAAGTCACACTGAAAGTCAGAAGGGATTAACACAGTTAGATCTGATAAAAAAAGGTTTTAGTTTGAACCAGAGGAACTCTCTGAGCTAAACCCTTCTTATGAGAGCTTCTTATGAAATTGTACTCGTCTGCTGTTCCCATTACATCTGACTTGGGCCGCGTGCTTGCCATTTTGTAACACACTGAACACCTCAGTGCAAGCTAGCTTTCATATTGCCTCCTCCTCTTTTCTCCCCTTGTCCCTTTTTTCCACTCTGTCTGCCAACACTAAAATCCAGATGACCGGAACGTGGTGTACAGTAGGATCGGGTGTCGAGCGCCTGAATGCAGTCGGTGCTGCAGTCCGCTGTGGCTGAGAGTGGCACGGTGTCGTCTTACCGTTGGTCGGGGATGCTGCCAACATTAACGCCATGTGTGACAGAACAACACAGACTCGGTGAAAAGGAGATGAAGGACTACTTTTGGACACTTTTCATCACATCATTAATATGTAACAAGCTGCAGCACGCTGAGAACTGCGTTAAATAACGCCAGAAGCTTTGTCTACTGCGTTGCACCAACTGACTGGGGAACATTTTATAAACTCTTCTTAAAGGATAGGTCTGGTGATATTTAATTATGTCAACAAACCCTATAAAAAGACCAGAAACATCAATTTATCTTACAAACAGGTCGTGCCTGATAAAGCTTACTCTATATCAGGAAGCACAGTGGTGCTTTGAGCTAAATGCTGATGTCAGCATGTTGGCATGTGCACAATGGCAATGCTAACATGCGGATGTTTACCCTGTCCACCAGCGTGTTAGCTGGTCCATTTCGTGGACAAATAAATATTTTGAACCAGTGATGAAAAGTCAGGGGATTAACTAAATCATTACACTTCATCCTGAAGGGGTGGGCATCGATGTCTGTACCGCATTGCATGGCAATACACCAGACAGATGTTGAGACATTTCAGGCAAAACCACAAATGTCAACCTCATGGTGGCGCTAAAGGAAAAGTCAGGGGATCCCCAAAGTCATTGGGATTATCTTCTGGGATGAATGAATGTAGAAAATGTTAGGGACAAAATAATCCCCATTGTTACGCTGGGTGACATGTTGCATTGCGGTTTATTTTGAGTCGCTCCTGTTACGGCTGGCATTCCCCCTCCAGTAGCTCTGCCCAGGTGTGCTGCATCGCTCAACCAGGTGCACCTGGCCTGGGGAGGAGG
This sequence comes from Sebastes umbrosus, assembly GCF_015220745.1. Taxonomy (NCBI): domain Eukaryota; kingdom Metazoa; phylum Chordata; class Actinopteri; order Perciformes; family Sebastidae; genus Sebastes; species Sebastes umbrosus. The sequence goes on along the minus strand of NC_051269.1, from coordinate 29,710,089 downwards.
TGCTTAAAAGCTCCACCAGACGGGGGAAGCCATCGGTGTGGAGACAGGTAGTCATGCTGCCCCTCAGCCTATGATTCTGTATTGTCTTGTTTGTGGATTTGAGTGTTTTGAAGGTGTCTTCTATGGTTGATTTGGCCCAATAGGGCTGCCCAAGGGTGGGGCGTAACAATCCCACAAACACAGTTCTGCTGCTGTAAATACTCACTAGCACAACCAATCCGCAGCTGAAAGAAGTCTCCATAAAATACAGAGTTTACTCCTGTTTGAGTAACATTTGTTAAAAGATACAGTGCCCAGCAGTTTTAGGAAATTATTTAGCATATTTTTGAAAATGAATGTATATGTTAGTGGCCTGTTTTGAAAGATACTGCACAATTAATTGTGTTTTTTGAGCTGTAAACTAAATGATATGACTTTACTGTGATGAAACGTATAAATGCTGGTTTTAATATTGACATTTCTTACCAAATTTAGAAAAATCGGCATTTCATGGGTTGAAAATGTCTTAACACGCCTTCTACTGTTTTAAATCAGCCCTGAAACGACTGGTTGGGTCTAATCTATGTCATGAAATTTATATTAAAAAAATAATGTTAAGGCCCTCAGATTTGGGGACGTAGTTATACTTTAAAGATTCATCTTCAGTAAGAACTAGTGGGCTCGGGGCTGAGAGCCAGAGCAGGGAAGTTGGAAAGCATTGAGTGTTGGTTTTGGTTTGTTGACAACAAGATATAGAATATTGCCAGCCATATGCTTCCTTCATAATGTTTCCAAGGACAGAATATCAAATATACACCCTGTAAATATCATACCTCGATGAACTGAAACACAATCCCCAATAGAAACCAGAGGAAACTAAAGATATACTATATTTGACAGCACAGAATCTATAATCAATAAATGCCACATGGCGTACAAGAAGTATATCGCTCCATTTCCCAACATTTAAACAAAGGCAGCCAGTGGTGTTTTTTCAAAAAAGGATTTAATATCAAATATTCTCTGTCTTTTAACACTTCTGCACCATGTTACGAAAGCCCTGGCAGTGTTTTTCAAAGTCCACACACACGTCCCAAACAAAACACACATACAGTAGGAGAAAGAAGTGTTCTTCATATTGTCTGAACACTGTTTGTGTCTTAGCTGCTCATCTTCTCATCACATCTCACTGTGATTCCTTAAGATATCTCTTTAGTTCATTTTTAGGTGAAAATACAAAATTAATCCAACATATAAAAACTCAGAAGAATGTGGAAGACAGTAGGAGAGCTTTACGAACACATGCAGGGTGATGCATCTGCAGCAAAAGACAAGAAACCAGTTGAAATGTCTGCTTATGCATGTGGATTTTCAAGTGTTGTTGGGTAAAAACAAATCATTTAAAGGGTATACTGTATCTAACTGTGGATAAAAGGAGACTGAAAATGTGCTTTGACTTAATTGAATCTTAAACTGGACGGCTCTGCTGCGGTTATGAATTTCGCTGCCTCGGGAACATGTGAACAGGATTTAGTTCTTGTAGACCCTAAACCGCCTGTCATCACTTGATGCCCTCACAGTTTAGTGTGCGTTCCAAGTATTGTATTCTCTTTGTCAAAGTGTGTTGACGATCGCACGCTTCAGGCACTTCATATCAAAATCTGGCACCGATCTGAAATCATTGAAAATGATTATTTCACATCTGTAATAAATGGGGATCGCTGTATGTGATATTTGGAATGAAAATCCACTTAGTGTCACTTATTACGGTTTGAGGAGTGAGGCGTTATAAAAGGCACTTTGTATTTAGTTCATTTTTGTTCTTAATAACCCACAAAGTGGTTTGTTACAGGGACATGCTGTTCAACAGGAACACTGCCAGCATCAGCCTTTACAAGGCGTTGCAAAACGGCAGCATCGAGTTATGGCAGAACATTTTGTTTAGCTTAAGGCAATAAGGTTTGTAAGTGATATAGTATCAAAAAAGGAGTAAACTTTGGTCCGAGACCTTCCACAGGAGTACGATTAGGACTAAAACTATCTTTTGTGATACAAAGAAATTAGTAAATATTTCGTAAAGTAGGACTCCGCCGTTCTTTAAAGAAACAGGACTTGTGATTCTGCCTGCCCTTTTCCTACTAAACAATCTACTATCTCAGCTTCTTTGTGGGATCAGAAAGCAACTTTAAAAACTTTTTAAGAGATTAGTGTGTTTCTTTTGTTGAGTATGTGACAATGCATTGCATCTACCCAAATATCCATGTCTCACTAGCTGCATAGCAGGACAACATTCACACATCCAGCACAGCAATAAAGTCATTTTACAAATGCACACAAAAATATATATAAACTGTACTGTTGATACCATTTCAGTTCTGTCTGTGACAGTTTCATTGAACTGAAATAAATCTGTATGCGGTACTCACACAGGTACCATATTCCATTTTAAAACTTAATGTTAGAAAAATAATGGTCTCTTGAACGATGTCAGACGTTTGTCAGCACACAAGTCGGTGTGATAAAAGGAGGTTCATCAGTAGAGTTCAATGATATAACCTCATATACTGTCTGTATCATTTCACAAATAATACATTTGTGTTCATGTTTTTTTCAGAACGGCAGAGTATCCATGAAGATTTTCTCCACTATCGGTGGCGGGGGCACGAGGTCCTCTAGTTTCAGGTAGAAGATGCGCTGCAGGCCCTGTGTGCAGAGAGTCCTCAGTTCGGGGAGTTTGCCCAGAAGACGAGAAAGATAGTTGGGCTGGGTACGGCTCGGTTCTGATCCGTTTCCGCTCACGTGTTCCCTTAAACAAGTGATGAGATGACTCTGAAAGTCCTCAACTCGTTTGGGCTCTTTGAGGCCATGGCGATCTAGATGCAAAACATGTTCTCATGAGAAACACAGTCCTGAATATAAAACATCAAATTTGAATGCAATGAGATTCAAGCAGAAGCTCTTACCGGTGATGATAACTAACGCTGCGAGGCAGGCAAACAAGGACACGTCTAAGTTCATGCGGTGAAGGCTCTGGGAGAAATCCATGATGGAGTCAATCCAATCGCCAAAACTGCGAACGCACTGCAGTCGGTGGAGGACCAAACCGTTGCAGAAGACCAGCTTGTTCTTCTCAGGATTTGACCTGCAGTTTCAAACCAACAGTACAATCAGCAAACTGAAAGGTGCACATTAGTCTGGTGACATATAAGTTCAAGGTAGGGTTGGTAGTGCTGTTCAAATAATTGTTTTTGTTATATTTGTAGAAATTATCTTTACATCCCGACAACAATCAATAAATCAAATGCTCTGACAAAAAAAAGCTACTTTCATTGGAGAAGGGTTGGCAAGACTGAGGTAGTTTTTTCGGTTGGATTATTTTTAAAATCTAGTGTACTCCTGCTGGTTTCTCAGCATTACCAACCTGACCTTTAACATGGCATTTTTTTAACTGTAAAAGAAGCTGACCTGTATGCGAGTCGCAGAATGAAGAGCTCAACGAAGGCTGATTCAAGGAGCAGCTCCTGGTCCTCTGAGCAGAAATCTGTGAATCCCGGGATGGTTTCAGCCCAGTTTCTTATTACATCCAGAGAACCAGTCAGCAAGTCATAAAACTGCTGAATATCACCAGCGTCCTCCTTTTCCTTCAGGTTGTCCACTGTCTCCTGGTACTGAGGAGGAAGAGAAGGGAAGGTCAATGCTACTGGAAAGAACTGTTCGCCGTCTATGCTTTCATTCTTCATCTGTGTAGAGGTCATTGTAAGTGATCTGATTGGTACAAAGGACAATCTGCAAGTCTTTTTTTTAGATTTACCTTGGAGTAGTCGAGCTTTCCGATGGTTGGGTTCGAGTCTAAATGGGCCCTGACTAGAGAGGCTATGATGTTGACACTGGGGGTCGTGGATGAAGCCTCGGCCACAGTCTTCGGTTTGGAGGGCAGACGACCCCGGCGACCTTTGAGGCTATCTGTGCGAACAACTAAGAGAGGGACAGAAAAGAGGAACACTTGAAGCCCACGTTTGTGACAGTCACATGTTGCTGCACCCCGCAATTTAAAAAAAACAACTGCTGTATCTGTTTCAGTTTCTCTTTTTCTGCAGCTGGCACTGTAAGGCTCTGGTTACATATGTCTGTCATTCCTAGCTTTGGTTTCACAAGACTGTCATTACAAGCCCGGGTTTCTCGTCGTCATACGTTAGTCACTGAAGCGAGTCTGACATTGCATTACCTTCTTTGACCATTCCCACAACGAGACATTTCTGGAAACGGCAGAACTGGCAGCGGTTTCTCCTCCTCTTGTCCACAGGACAGTCTTTATTGGCGAGGCACACATACTTTGCATTTTTCTGTACAGTTCGCTGTGAAACGGAAAAAAAAATACATCAATATGGGTTTGTAATGCTGCACACAATGTAAATGACAGAAATGCATACTAGATTTTTGAGGCGGATACTCGATATCTGAGAGTTCAAACAATCCAATAACTAATTTAAACAAACACAACAAACATAAGGAAATATTTCTAATAAGGATTCCTTAAAGTTGTCTTGTGACCAAGATTTGTACTTTGCGGCACATTGTACAGTTGAAAAAATAAAATACACTTGTCAATGCTCTCCGGTGGACAAACTTTGCATGGCGTCATTTAGGGGTTTTGCGATATAATTTATATACTGACGATAACCGTGACATTTAAAAAAAATTATATTTATATCATGATGATAATACACATTTCAGATTTTACAGTTTTTCCTTATCCGATGAGAGGGTCGTACTGTAAAGGACAGATGGTGCAAAATCATGTGTGAGGAGATGGCGGACGAGAGCTAGACACTTTACCTGCACGCGCAAAAAGCTAGATGTTAGGCCTAATGGATTTTTTGTTTAACAGTTCACCTGGTTGCTTCTTCAATATCCATTAATAAGTTTTGTTTTTGTACACTTTTGTACAGTTATGGTTACAGACTCTCTCTCCACATCACTACACTCGTATTTTCAGTGTAATTCATTTGCCAAAAACGCACAATAAACAAAGTTAAAGATGAATTTGACCTGGCATTATTCTTTCTTTTTTATTTTTTTATTTTCTATTTGGCCTATTGGGATAATATCGTTATAATGAATTCTTTTGGCCACAATAATCATATAATTAAAATCTGATCTACTCAATAGAATAAACCTGTGAAATGCTTTTCAGCTATTTACCTTGAAGAAACCTTTGCAGCCCTCACAGGTGCGGACTCCATAGTGCTGACAGGATGCGTTGTCACCACAAACTGCACAGCGGCCTTCACTGGATCCCATGTTGTGGGTTGAAGGAGAGGTCATGGCCCCCTCCACTATCCTGGGGCTTTCCAGGGCTCCATGATCGAGGGACATGGGGGGACAATGAAGTGGAGAGACATGCTGCTGCTGAGGAGGCAGGAAGAAATGGTCGTCATGGCCTTGCTGAGCATCCTGATGCTGCCCCGGGGGAGAGTGCTGCTCTGGAGAGCTGAAGGTGAAGAAGGAGAGCTGCTGGGCCATGGCGGCCTTATCGGCCACAGAGGACTGTGGCGTTGAGGGGTAGGGGCTGAAAGGGGAATCCCACACAGATGCAGACTGGGCCTGAAAGCCCGATGTCGGAGGGGAAGCGGCGGCATAAACCGGGCTGCCATAGTAGTCGGAACCACATGACGATAGCGTCTCATCAAGGCAGCTCAGCGCAAAGGAACCTGGGTAGCAGCCGTACACCTGGAGATCATCCAGCTTGAAGGCTTGGCCCTGCATCTGAGGGCAGGAACTCTCAGCTACCCCGGCGTGGCCGAAGGAAACCGTAGAGGCGGGAGGGGAGGTGGTAATCTTGCAGGAATAAGCATCAAACTCCCCCGCATAGCCATTTCCCACCAAGGTATTGATGCTGGGCAACGAAGACGTAGACAGCTGGTCCTTTTGGCCACTGATGTCCATCATCAGCTTGGCACTGAGGTCAGGATTCAAGAACTCAGAGCTGAAGTAGTTGTCATGGGGCAGGGATGCATACTGGGCTTGTACACAGGGCATCGCTAGGAGAGAGGATAGCAATAATTAATTACGGATGAAAATAAACCTCAATGTTTGCCCTTGTAAGATGAATATTGTTTACATTTATATGCACTAAATGTGTCATTACATCTAAGCAGATGTCTTAATAATTCAAAACTAAGTTTCTATGTATGTAAATGCATTGTAAAATAAAGAATCACTGGGGATAACTAGGACTTATAAGGAGTCTGTGATACAGCAATGCATGCAATGAAGTTCAGACATCCCAATAACTCCGATATTGGTTTAAGTCAGCATTTTTTAATCCACCCTCTGTAACCTTCCAAAACAGTAGCTTACATTAACACCTTGAACGCACACGGTCTCATTTCCCCCTACATGCCATGTCTCTGGCTTCAGGGCCAAGCGGTCCTCTTTTATAAAATGCGGAGGGAGGTCCAGTGGAGCAATCAGATACCGTCAGATATTGTGTTACTGGCTGCTAATGCTTTGAAAACCTCCTTCACTGGAGGGCAACCCTCTTTCACAAGGGCTGTACCAGGGAGTGTTGCAGATTGTATTTCAGGGTGGGCTAAATGCCAGCTGAAATGGGAAAGGTGGCAAAGCCTGTTTGCATGTATGCGTGTGTGTGTGTGTGTGTGTGCAGGGTGAATGGGCGTGTATTAACAAGCGTAAACTTCCTCACTCTGTGGGCTTTTTCAACACAAAAGTGAAGCACATCTCACCTGATGATCACGCTACCAAACATTGTTCAAACTTAAAACCTGATTGTTAAATTTTATTCGTAAACTTGCTATTAAACTTGACATATGGGGGGCCCACACTCCTATATATGTCCTATAAATATACCCTATACTCTATACGTCTTCTCGTATGGCAACAGACCCACATATAGAACATACATGATGTGAAATCATGTAAAGATGAAAACATAACTGCCTTAAAGCTCTCAGCTATAAACTTCAGGATGAAAACTTTTAGGAAAGTAGTTATAGTACAGTTGCAGAACTAAAACTGATGTTCAGTTTTGAGTGGTATTGATGCAACGTTATGGTCATTTTGGAGGCTGTGTTTGTAATATGTTGTCCACTCCATTTACTTTAATGAAGGTAGGTGAATCAACACTTCTCTAAAATAGTTTCAACAAACCTGAACATTATAAACATGATTTGTTGCAGGGATTTTGTAGCTAGGTGTATCTAACAAACTTGCTGCTACCCAAAGAGGGAAGCTGAGGCACATATGACATCTGTAAACATTGTTTTCCATCAAACTAATCTGAGTATAAGGGTGCATATGTTTAATTGTTGTATCAGCAGTCCAGTCAGCTAATCCTATGAGCTTATATTATTATGAAATTATTCACATTCACACGAGTATGGATGTATAAATGTATGTTATTTTAGTATTGTACCTTAGTTGTATTTACTTTTTTATTATTTTATTTACCTATGTACTTGTTTGATGTGCTGTGCACCTTATGTTGTTTTGACTCTATATACTTTGAAAAATTCAATAAAAAGATTTACACTATAATGAAGTATAAAGGCAAGCATATACATCAGCTTAATGTGGCCCCCCGTTATAAATAAATATTAATACAATAATAATAATAAAACAGTTCACTTTCACTCACCTGGTTCATGTAAATATCCGGATTTTGAAGCTTTTTCATTTATTTCCAAACGAGTAAAAACTGATGAATGTCACCTCTGCCAGCTGCTGTCAGAACACACACTCATTCAAACACACTTCACTCTCACACACACATACTGTACTGGGTCAGACCAACGCAGGAGGATCCATACTCTCTTGTTTTATTTTGGCTTTGCGTCGACAAAAAGGGCGTGTCATGCCCAAATATGGCAAACGGGGCGGTGGAACGTTCCGGGTCGGGAGCCAATCAGCGTGCGGCGACACAGACGTTCTTCCGTGTGACGCACACACGGGATTCCATTGACGCACTCGACGGGGGTAGCGTGCGTTCTAAATATAACCCGAGCACGACAGAGGCGCTCACGTGGGGCTATTACTGGATGAAAAGTGCTAAAAATAGCCGCACTTTGGAGGTGCAGACGTTTTATGACTGGAAATATAGACGTTATACTCGTTTACAACAGGGGAGGTGTGTTATCACATGACAGAGCAGGAAACACCTGTGTGTTTTTTTCATTAAATAGGATTTCTTGTTTTCATAGAATAGCTAGAAACTCCCTACTAGCCTCAACTAACCTCTTGGAGGAAAAGGTAACATGAGCACACATCTATTCACCATCTAAATCATTAAATGCATTTCTTTATTTATTTCTATTTGTTTGATTTTTCTCGTGGGTACCCATAGAACCCATTTTCATTCACATTTAGCACATTATACTCAGATTAGTTTAATGGAAAATGATGTTTAGAGATGTCATATGTGCATCAGCCTCCCTTTTTGTGTAGCAGTAGCAAGTTTGTTAGATACACCTAGCTACAAAATCCCTGCAACAAATCCTTCCTTCATGGTTATAATGTTCGGGTTTGTTGAAATCATTAAATGTATTTCTTTATTTGTTTCTATTTATTTGATTTTTGTTTTTATTCATATGATTATTCATTTTAATAATGTTTTATTATTTGTTTGATATTTAACACTTTGGATCTACATAATAATGTAGTTCATATTTTTACTTTTTCACTAGGACTAGTTAATAATGCACATTCGTTTTAACACCAATTTCTTTAACGCATTAACTTAAAGCTGAAGTAGGCGAGATTGGAGCAAATATGATAAAACGGTCTCTATATCATGACAATAGTTCATGAGACAGGTAACCTAAAAAAAATCATGTGCCTCTGTGTCCTTTGGTGCTCCTAACAGCATCTGCAAGATTTCACAGGAAAACAAGCAGTAAGAGCTGATCTGAGGTCTGCTGTCCAGCTGCCGTCTATGAGAGCCGGCTGTCAATCACTCTCGAACTCCGACCAAACGGTCAAACTATGCAGCGCTGATCACATATGAATCAATATTCTGTTACTGTAATGTCTATTTCTCGCCTCAAATGTTTTCAGAATCATCTTGTAGTGCACGGTTTAGCTGTAAAATGAGAAAGTTTGTGACGCCACCGCCATTTTGAAATCTGGTGAAGGAACGCCAAGTTCTGGTCACATGATCGGAGCACAACCAATAGGAACGCTCTCTCAATGAAATGACCTGTGATTGGTCAAAGTCTCCTGTCACAGGCTAGATTTTCTAAAGCCTGAAAACAGAGCCATGAGGAGGTGCAGAAGTCTAGTTATCTCTCAGAACACTTGAAGGACAATATGCTGAAAGGTTATTATGAATTATTTGCCCAATGATGCCAAAAATATACTGCCTACTGCCACTTTAATCCATATTTCTGAGGTTGTAGCGGGCTCAGTTTTAAAGCTAGAGTGAAGATACTGGCATCATATGAAACTACAAAACCAAAGGAATGCGTAGCAACCATGTCATACTAGCTCGTCGTGAAGGAGGCTAAATAATTCTCCAAACTTACACTAAATTTTGGCGAGGAAAAACTGGCATGGCCATTTTCAAAGGGGTCCTTTGACATCTAACCTCAAGATATGTGAATGAAAATAGGTTCTATTGGTTCCCACGAGTCTCCCCTTTAAAGACATGCCCACTTTATGATAATCACATGCAGTTTGGGGCAAGTCATAGTCAAGTCAGCACACTGACACACTGACAGCTGTTGTTGCCTTTTGGGCTTGAGTTTGCCATGTTATGATTTGAGCATATTTTTTATGCTAAATGTAGTACCTGTGAGGGTTTCTGGACAATATTTGTCATTATTTTGTGTTGTTAATTGATTTCCAACATTTGCATAAAGTAAGCATATTTGCCCACTCCCATGTTGATAAGAGCATTAAATACTTGACAAATCTCCCTTTAAGGTACATTTTGAACAGATACAAAATGTGTGATTAGTTTGCAAAAAATCTTGATTAACTATTTTAATCGATTGACAGCCCTACTTTTTACAAAACAATCTTATCTCAAGGTCTATTAATAGTTCTTCTGGGGCCTTCAATCCTATCACATGATGTTCACCAGCAGATGGAGTTTATCCATTTGGCATGGGATTGTAAACAAATTTCCAAGTACTTTTGAGTGCTTCTTGTCCATGTAGAGTTAAAGTTCCCTCATATCACATGATCAAAAAGTATGGACTCATTAATAAATCAAATGAATGGAAATTTTAACATGTACCTAATGTGATATGATCAAAAGTTCAAAAACAGCTATTAAATGGTGTTGTTTATTGTCTTACGTTATATATAGGCTACTCATTATTACTTTGAAATGTTTTACTCTGTGTTTTGTTCCTCAACTTAATGCAATATTTTCATTTAAAAATGATATGCAATTTGCAGTTTAAAATGACTAATAATAAGATTACGATCCAGTTAGAGCAATTAACAATGAATTCAGTAATGCTGGCCGATGTGACAAAGTATCACTTTTTGAGTGGTTATGAATGAACACTTCAATTATGTTGTGTAAATTTCACAATTGACAATTATCACAAAATAAAATCCAGCTCCATACATACAGGAGTCCCTCCAATCCAGATAGACTGCATCTCGTTTCCATCTGTCAACATCCTGAGAGTGGCTTTGAGATGTTTATTCTGACCCCACAAATTATGTCAATTACACTTCAAGAGAGAGATTCAAGAGATGTGAAATCACAAACCCTTTTACATCGTCATGTCATCATCAGGCAATTTGCACTATGTCACAGCCACAGCTGCATGTGTCTATTTGTCAACATCACTTTAAGCATCACCTAATACCCCTTATTAATACCCCCACAACAACCAGAAAACCCAACACACGCTAACACTGAAACCCCTCTGGGGATCTTTGGGAGTGATCTGGTTTCTCTTTTCAGTATGAAGAAAGCTAGAGGGATCATTCAGGGTGAGAAGCAGTTGGGAGTTTTTCCAAAGAGGGAAGAACCGGCACGTGACTGAATGGACCGTCTTGTTCCTTCCATCCATTGTCTGTAAGATTATATATGATTATTCCACTTTTTTTAGATTAGCATTTTGATTTTATATATACATATACATATTTTTGTTTAAACTTTCATTTCCACCAACTCCCATCTCTGTTCTTCCCTCCATCATCCAGTATCACTCACTCCTTGTGTCTGATGCATTTGCCTAAGTGTGTCACACACACACACACACACACACACACTCTCTCTCTCTCTCTCTCTCTCTCTCTCTCTCTCTTCACCACCGCTGGATTAGTCCTCCTGCGTTCCCTCCCACATCGAAGCAAAGCCGGCCTCACTGTGCGCTGTCATGCTTTGGATTTAGGGAGATTTAAGCAACTTAGATTTCAAATTTCCATAAGTGGGCTGCATGCATACACACAATACTTAAAATAAATACACAAGTAAACTCTTTGAAATATAAGCATTGTTAAGTGCTCATACATATTCTTTATGACAGATAAGCATGGGAGTACACTTCATACTGTGCTATAGATGTTTTTACAGGCAAATTTGTGTTCTTTTCTACTTTGAAAGCAGTGAAAGCAGCATGTTATCAAGAACTGTAATTTATAAGACCATGTAAACATTCTGGTATGCTGCCATTTGTCCTTTAAAAGAGTTTAAGATTTAGATGAAAATGGGGGTTTTGTATCCTTATAATAAATACTGTTGTGCATTATGGTACAAGTCTGTCTCATTCCAGTGTGACGAAACCTTTAAGAGCTTCATATTCAGCTGCAACACACAGTAAGATCTGCACTAATATAAACAGGACACTGTATATTATAAAGGGATTTGTAGTGGAACGACAGAATGTAATTATTTCTGAGGAAAATTCAATAAAAGTTGTCAATATGATGCTGTATGAGCCTCACTGAAACGGATGCCAAGACACACATGCAGAGGACAACCACACAATTTGACATTAAGACAACATAATAAATGAACATGCAAACGGGTTGCATGTAAACATGAATTACTATACTGCATGAATGTACACTGACAGACTCAAAACAAGACTACTGACTCCTGAGAGACACATAATGCACAATCACTGAAACATAATCTTATCAGCATTATTTTCTCCAACATTTATCCAGTCACGAAATGTATTATTAGGTGGGATATATCTTATTTCATTAGAATTCTGCATATTTTGTGTTTTTAAGAAGCCTAATCAATGCGAGAATCTTGTTACAAAGATGATGCAAAAACATAAATTGTCAGCAAAGTTACAGGACAACAACATCTAGGAAACTAACATAACTCCAGTGTGCAACTTAATGTATTAAATACAAAGGAATGCTGTTTTTAGTTTTTATACTAAACTTGGTAAAAGCTCAATCACACACCCTCTGTCCAGCACTTTCAGGACTATAACTGTAGAGCAAATCTTTAGAAAACCATATTTGGTCACATTCAATCAAGTGTTTCTCACATCATTTCTTCACCTATCTAAGAAACAGTCAACAACACTGAAATAATTACATTAATATTCTTTCAGTTGGATGAACACTGACAGTGAAAGACACGAGAACAGACAGGTAGGATCTTGTTGTTGAAGGCCGAAATTGTTTTTAAATAAATACATTTCATTATCCACAAAAAAAGCTATCACAACATAAAATAAGCAAATATATTCCTTATCCGTATATTGTATTATATTGACACACAACATCTCGGCTCTTCTATTTACAAAAACAAAACAAAAAATGGATGCATTACATTTAAGTTGGCACACAATAGCAACGATCAGACTGAGTAGTGAAATTTTCACTTTTGACTTGGTCTGTCTGCAGAATTATATCAGGGATTAAGTGCAAAAGACATACACATGAATACTTATTAATAGAAACACACAGTTACACACTCAGCGATGGATTAAATACTCATCCTGCATCATTCACGATGATACAGGTGTTGTGTTGTGACACTCAGCAGACCGGAGGATGTAGAAGAAACGTTAATCTATTTGAGGTGAAAGAAGCCGGTTGGTTTTGTTGGTGCAGCCATCATCATGTTAGCTTGGTTCTTGTGAGAAATGTGGATCTATAATAAATTTAAAAAAAAAATAAAACAAGTTGGTGAATGACAATATAATTATTGTGTTCAAATTCCTTTAAATTGATGCATATTTGATCAACTAATTTATAAGCTGCCCAAAAAACTTTGATAAAATAGAAAAAAAAACTTCCAAATTGTCTGCACTTCTATTAAATCAAGAGTGTTCCCTTTATTCAAAAATAAATACAATTTGTACTTTTACTTTGAAGATACATCACTTCCTGCATTATCCACCCTCAGCCCTGAGCACCAAATCCTATCTGAGTTTATATGACGTCATATGCATGATCAGTGAGTATAAAAGGGTGCAAGGGCTCCAAACAATCAGTTGCCAGTTTATTAGGTTAAAACTAATGAAGTCTAACACAACAGTCCTTCAATAGATCCTCCCTTCATGAAGGTTATAATGTTGTACAAACTGTTTTACAGAGGTGTTGATTTAACTGTATGGTCATTTTTGAGGCTGCAGATTGTGCTGCTGTTGAACTGTATTGCGTCATATTGAAAGCTGTTTCTAATATTTATCAATGAGGGTAGAGTTATTATACTATTTTGCATGTAAACCTGTTCCTGTTTTGTTTTTAAGATTTAAGATTTCCCCTACCATTGTTTTTAATATTAGGACATTGTGAATTGTGGGTAGCTGGCGGACGGCGACTCAGTTGGTAGTTTGCTATAAATCACAAGGTTGGTGCATCGATCCTCAAGCTTCCCCTGTCCACATGAGCAAAGCATAGCCTTCAAATGGCTCACAATGTATCATGGTGTAGTGGTGGGTATACGCAGGTATATTGGGTATACCCACCTATCAGCCAAAAAGCCATTGAAATATATATAGGAGAGTATACGCACTTCCTCCACTGTAACCTACCCATCTACCTAGTAGTACACCCATCTCATCAACGACCACTAAACCGCAATGTATCCGTGCGCTAACTGTAAGTCACTTTGGATAAAATCATTGCTATGATGTTTAAAACGAGTGCCCTCAAACGCTGGCTGATTTCCCAGTGTGACAGCCCTGAGCCCTCACAGATTTAGCCCTTTTTTACTGGCTCACACAGTTGTTGTTTTGCTAACTGTATATATAGATATTATCGCTCTTATCTGTGCTGTAGTATCTGTAGCAACGTGTCTCTGCCACAATAATCGAAATAAATCTATGAATAAATGTTGTACACTACGATGCTGTAACCACTGTCTGGCTTGAATGAATCTAATATGTAACCTCTCTTGGCATCGAATTAGATTGGCTAATGACACTTACAGTACACGGAGGCTGCATCCAGGGCTCCCCATCGATTTGCATGGGCAGGGCTTTGATTGTCCTGCACAAAGGGAGGAGAGAAAGTGGGATCTAATTATACTGCACTGTTTATACTGTTTGTGAACATTATGTCAAATGTGTGTCTGTTTACTCCAGACTACATAGAGAGGGATACAATACCAGGAACACCTGACAATAAAATGCAATCCAAAGCAATAGCCATATACATCCTTGCTGTCTTATATCGTCAGGTATTCTTGTTATTGTTGTCATCCGCCTGTAGGTAAAAGTAATCAACCTGATGGTAATCTGGGAAGACTGTGCCAGTCTGTGCCCGGCGCTCTTCAGTCCCGTGTAGATCTGTCCCATCTCTATGGCTCCTTCCAGCCCCACCACCTCCAAGCGCTTATCACTCATATCTGCGGAGTGACGAAACACACACAGATCAAGTTCAAAGAGTTTGTAAAAGATTAAAATCAGGATTACAAACAAACAGCTCGACGGTATCGGCATGTAAGAAGGCAGGTCAAAAATGTGATTCAGGAGAGTACAGACCTTGAGAGATTGTTTTAAGAAGTTCAGGGTCAGTGATAACCTCACTGGGCTCCACTTCTGGCACGTCATCCGACTTCTTGGACTCGCCCCAGAGGTTGGAGCCTCCGTGCATGCTGGGTATGTTGAGGACAGCTATGCCCTCCAGAGACGCGTTGCCCAGATCCACAGACTTCC
The DNA here is from genome assembly GCF_015220745.1 of Sebastes umbrosus. Taxonomy (NCBI): domain Eukaryota; kingdom Metazoa; phylum Chordata; class Actinopteri; order Perciformes; family Sebastidae; genus Sebastes; species Sebastes umbrosus. Next base: position 29,695,000 of record NC_051269.1, on the reverse strand, counting down.
CCCAGCACTGGTGGACGCAAAACAACAAGTTGTTTACGCAACAGAACAAAAAAACAAGACTTAAAACTAGGATATGCAACGATTTGACTTTTTTAGTCCTGATAGCGATAGCGATACCTGGGCTTTGGGTATCGGCCGATATCGAGTACCAATCCGATACCAGTGTTTAATTAATAAGCTGTATGCCTCACTGTGTGGAAGTGACTGGGATCATTCTTTTATGTGTAAGCCGGGGAGCGGCGAGGCTAAATATCAATGATGCATCTATGCAACTATTTTTTACCTACAAAAGAGGGGCCCTGCAGAAAAGGTTTGGGAACCACTGATAAATAAATGCATAGATATAAATGTATTGAATTGTTCTAAAATAATAAATTGTACACATGCAACTTGGCAAAAAAATCTTCAAAAACGAATCCGAATTACATTCAAGTGTAAACCTTTTAAATGCAGCAACAAATCTGTCAAAACTTAAACAGGAGTTTAAATTCCAGTATATAATGTATATAGTATATACACATAGAACTGAATTGAAGAGATCGGCCCCATTGTCACCGATACCTGATCCACCTATTAGAATCAGTATCAGCCCAATCTGATATTGGCATGAAAAATTATGGAAATTATGTTAATTACAAATAATTACTTTTGCAGCTACATGACTGCATTAGATATTGTCACCTCGATCATGAGACAGTCCTTCAGCCTCTTGCAAGACGCAGAGATGGTCTCAGAAGTGGCAAACTCAAAATACCAAAGTTTGTTCTTCATCCTTAAAAACAACAGAGAACAAAAACAACTTCACCTTTATTGATTGAAAAAAACACAAAGCTTTGTTACACTTTTCATTAGAAAAGACTCTTAGTTCATACAGTCAGCGTGAATCCTCACCTGCTGTTGAATCTCTGGGGATGTTTCTCTCTCATGGAGTGGAAACGATGAGCGATAGAGGCATCCTGTCGAAGTCATATTTTAGGTAATGTATTCACGTTTCTATGTACGTCAATAAGAAATTACAAGACTTTTTTTGTGTTTTTTGTTGTTAAAGAGGATCTATTATGCTCATTTTCAGGTGCATACTTGTATTTTGGGTTTCTACTAGAACATGTTTACATGCTTTAATGTTCAAAAAACGCTTTACTTTTCTCATACTGGCTGTGCATGTAGGCAGGCAGGTATTTTGCAAATGTGTTCTTGGTGAAATCACCATGTTACAGAAGAGAAGTCGGGACTTCAATTAAGGCATTTCAGGCAGTTCAGGAGCAGTGTTTCTGTGGGGGAGAGTAACTCCCTTTGGCGGGGACTTTGGGCTTTATAACTTTGCAGACCTTTTACATGCACAAAAAACTATATAACACACTAAAGGAAAGGGAAAAAGCACAGAAGCATAATAGGTCCTCTTTAAAGAAATCAGTCGATAACCATGTGTGATGTTATCCTTCCTTCCTGCTGAGGCGGTGTGACTCACCACTCCAACAGAGAAGTAGTTGTTAATGATCTCGTAGGGCACCGGGTCTCCTGCCTCTTGGGGGTCGTCTGGTATCACCTGGATGCTCCAGCGGTCCATGGGAACCAACTCGCCACCTTCGATCTCCTTCAGGATCTCTCTCAAGTCTGACCCATCGTAGCCTTTCATGGGATTACAGAAGAAGCAGAAAAGGTAAACACAGTCAGTGTCAATATCTCAGTGATTGTTCAGAGTTAATGCGCTGATGGTTTTACCTCCTCCCCAGCGTAGGCAGCGAGCCAGGTCATTCCCGGTGCCCAGAGGCAGCACAGCTATTGGAGGATGCACCTGCAGATCTGCTTTGTCTGAAACCACAGGTACGTTATTTAGCCTTACAGATGGTTTTCTTAATCACCTCTGTGAAACCCAAAAAAGATCCACAGTACCTATAGCGTCCAGGAGCCACCCGACGGTGCCATCTCCTCCACACACCAAGATCCTGTAGTTATGCAGGTTACGGAAGAGGTGTAGTCTGAAAAAACAAAAGTGTGTTAATGTACGGTGTAGTGTAAAGTGTACAGTTATAGTAGTGAAAGTGTGCTGTACCCTGGTGCAGGACCGCCGTTGCAAAGGTTGTACACTTGACGTGGGTTCAGCAGGCCCTGAAACTTCCTGAGCACTCTGTGGAAAAACACAGAGAAGCACACACACAGATGAACAAATACCTTTACACTAAAAGAAAGCTACGCAAACATATCAAGACTTTAAGCTGCTCACCGTTCACCCTGCTTCCCTCCACTTTTTGGGTTCACAAACACCAGCAGAGGGTGGATGTCTGGAAGCGAAACAATCTGAAGAAGAATACATGACAGATTAAGATCTGATGCATTATGCAACTCATCTGAAAAACACATATTTGATATGTAAGGGTGTATGGACACATGCTGTGAGCCAGGCTATTGTATAGATGAAATATAATGACTTTGAGGCAGCATCATTCAAACTTCTGCTGCTGTCAAATAAAGAAGATTTGGAATTTTTCAAGGAAATAGCTTTGGTTTATACATGACCACCAGGATTTCTTGTGTCCTGTCTAGCACTAAAAAAAAGAGTTTGATTTGTTTATGATGACATATTGTAATTAACATTGCAGATATTTAAGAGATTTTAGGAATATTCAAGGGAAAAAATGTGTCAGTGAATGTTAAAAAGTGTACTTTAATGTACATACACAAGGAGACAGAGCTAACTGAGAAATACTACAAACAGAAGCAGTGCATTTAGCCATATTTTAAGGCAAGACACTTCAGGCAGAAACATTGTGTTTTCATGCACTGGCCAATTTTTTGATTTTGGGCTATTTTGCTTCTATAACATGTCTTCTTTCAGACTAGTGGAAAGAAAACATCCAAAATACATCTTTAAGCATTAAGGTGTTTATTTTACTACACTTTGTCTATTTGTGTCTGTAGATTTCTCCTAAATTCACCAAAAGTTAGCATTAGATAATGCATCATTTGCATATCTAAACATACAATTTCAGAAAGCTTGTAATACAAATATAATTTCCTTAATGAAAGTAATCAACTGGAGAAGTTTCATGTTGATATCTATTAGTTATTCACCTGTAGTGTCTTACAAAATGTATGGAATTGTACAATCCATATTTTTAAAGGCTGTTTTTTTTCTCACTCTGAGCCAGAGATCTCCACTTCAGTAGCACTTACATATACCAAACTTTCCAGTTTCATTCCTATCTATATTCTGAAGGTTTTTACAAAGGGGTTTGTTTATATATCATTCATAGTCTGTTTTATAGAACATTTTATTCCTAAAAACATGGCGAAAATGGTTGTTTTTTTTATGGCTGTTGACAGTATTTTCTGACTTATGGAGTGATAAAAAGAGACATTGAAAACCCCCTCTGTGAAAACCTTTGACTCTAATATGTCAACAACGCGAAACAAGTATTTTGAAGCTGGCTTTATCCATGTTCATATTTCTGTTCTGGAAATGTATGCAAATTAGTGCATATTTAATAAGATAATGCATAATTTACATATTTAAACTGAAAACTTGTAATACAAAAAACAATTATTTTAATGTAAGTAATAAACTGTGGAAGTTTCATTGCGATATCTATGAGTTATTTTTATTTACCGCATTCCCCTGTAGTGTCTCCCCTTAAGAAGTGGATTATGCTGCAGTAAGTTTCTCTGTAACTTTTGGTACTTTTTATCATTGTTACCATTGGAATATATTGAAACCAACATGATTTCAATCTTGTGACAGGAGGTGAATATATCTGGTACTTTAAATTGAAATACTGGATCAGTGGGCTTGTCCCAGATGAAGCAGACATAACCATGACGTATTTGTCCAGGACTTCATCCAACACACTGAACAGAACCAAACAGATTACATGACCCTGGCAGAGTCCTTTTTTGACATAAAAATCTTTTTTAAAAAAAACATGACGAATCACTAAAATTGGAGATTCTCCCAAAAGCAATGATATGCAGATGGTAGTTTGAGAAGGCAACTTGGAAGAGACCTCCTGGAGAAAACACATGGGTGTACAGTTGGAAAAGGAATATAAGTGTGTAGGAAGATTTGATAACAGCAGACCTGCAGGATGTGGCCATCAGGGGTGACGTTTAACAAGCTGGTGTCCTCCTCCTGCAGGAAACACGGGACAATTAGCCAACAAACAAGCAATTAACTGACAGTAATCCTAAAAATCGAAGTTTACTAGAGTCAATTTTATGGTGCTGTTTATTTTACCTTAGAGACGGCGTGTATGGCCCACGGAGGCAGTATATGATCTCTTAGTGGCCCACACTCACAGGTCGATAAGCCACCCAAAATACACTCATCGTGACGCTTAAAAAGAGACAAGACTCAGTGAATATAAAACAAAGAGATCCTCTCTAATTCATTCATTAATGTCCACACACACACACTGCTCACCATCTCCTGGCACCACACACAATGCCTCCCCGCTGAAGTCTTGATCTTCTTGTGGCAGACCTGACACTTGGTGGACTTACAGTCAGCTCTGATCCAGTCGTGAGCTGGTACCTGAGACAAAGAGGAGCCGAAAAGGAGCTATTAAGAAAAAGTGTAATACACTACTATTACTTATCTTGTCAAGGCAAGTCTTAAGATGATATCCGATGTTCATGTCCAATACAGTGGTGCCAAACCACAACACAGCCCTGAATGACTTCAGGACAAATTATGTTAACTTTAGAAGAATCAGCAGAGATCACACCCTCCGTAGAGCAGCTGTGGGAGATCCAGACAGCGCTACATGATAACCATTGACAGGTCAGACGTGCACCAACAGATCAAATATCCCTAAAGCACACAAACTGGCACATCAAACCTCTGGAAGCAGCTGGCGAAACTTGGCCAGTTCAGTGATCTATTACAGATTGTGGGTTGTGGTTGTGACACTAAATCTGAAATAGACAGTGATCACATCGTTGTGTACATTTGTGCAAAATCAGGACATTTAGCAGCTGTGCAGAACGGACTGTGCCGGCTGTAATCTGCACTTAAAAAACACTGATGAGCTGCACTTATTACCGATTAATGCACTGTGATGTTCCCCGTCGTTAATGGGTTTACTGTTGCTGCCATTTGGTTTTTGGTCAGTAAAGAGAGAACTGACATGGATATATTCACACGACAAGCATGAGCCTTAAGTTCATTCTTTACCTTTTAAACAGTTGACAATAAATAAATACATAAATAAATAAATAAATAAATAAATGGTCCACTTACTAGCTTGTTAGATTTGACAAAAATACTTTAAAAAATAATATATATATATATATATATATATATATATATATATATATATATATATATATATATATTTTTTTTTTTTTTCCTCTTGTCAGCAAATGAAATGACCAAAACCAACATTAATTGATCCCTAACATATCTGTTTATCCACAGGCTGATTTAATTTTAAAAGTAGAGCTCCATTGTTGTCCAAAACCACACCAATGAGACACACCGTTGCACTGGTTGACATGTACCTTAATTACGATTTACACTGTAGTTTATTTTTACTCAATCCCACAAACACCATCCTGCTGCTGGAAATATTCACTAGAGCACCAAATGTGTACCAATCCGCAGCTGAAAATAGTCCCCAAGAAATTCACTATTTACTCCTTGTTATGTGTTGTAAAACTGCTGTGCCCCACTGCTTTAGGAAATAACTTTTACCTTTTTAAAAAAAAAATAAAAATGAAACAATATATTTGTGACATGTTTTTGAAGATTAACAGTAAGAACAAATTGGCTCAGGGAGTGAGGAAGTTGCATATTTGGTTTGGGTCTTTTGGTTGGTTTTCATGGGATTTGTTGACAATAACAAAAATACATAATATCACTGTACTTATCCTTTAACATAGAACTTAAAGGGCAACTTTGTTATTTTTCAACCTAGACCCTATTTCCCCATGTTTTTGTGTTTAAGTAACAAATGAGAACAACAATTTTTGAAATTGGCCCGGTATTGAGGGACAACGCTGCAGCTGCCAGCCGCTAAACAAGCTGTAATGTAATCATTTGGGGCAACCTGTCGTTTTACATTCACTAAAGGTGGTTGTTTTTGCCACTGACAGGCTGAGATTGTCAGTATAAGTGTCAACATTATGAGAAGGACCCTACAGAGAACTACATTTTTTTTCCCAGAAATGTTTTGATCCTTGTTCAACCATGTAAAGCACTCACACACTTGCACTTGTTTGAAAAGTGCTTTTTAAATAAAGTTTATCATTGTTATTATTGTTTCGGTGGAAACGTGAGTGAGAGTTGGAGAGACGAGTGCCGGTGTTGGCAAAGTTTAGTCACTTAGACACAAACACATGGGAAAATAGGGTTCAGGTTAAAAAATACCAAAGTTATCCTTTAATCCTTACATTGGATTTTGACTGTTTTTCAAACTTACAGTTACATTTACAGGAGCTTTTGAGCTCTAATTTAAAGGATAAGTCCGGTGATATTCTGCATTGTTGTTATTGTCAACAAATTCTATGTAAATGTAACTGTAAATTTGAACAACAGAAATAAATCCAATGTAAGGAAATGGAAATGAAGTGGGGTTGTTGTGAGTGTCCTTACACCAATCTCCTTTTTAGTATTGACAAAGGTTCGAGCGCAGGGTTCGGGATTCTTGTTGGCACACTGATTGTGGACGGTGTACTTGCAACCTGAGGAGGAAGAACAAATAGTACAGGTGAATGAGTTCAAGAGCTTACTCCACTAAAAAATATAATTGATTCTAAGGCAAAATATATGTAATAATAGACAAATAATAAATGGTACAAGTGAACTCCGCTTCATTTGTACTGTGTATGAGGAGCGTGGCTGCTCCCTGCTGGCGGCTGTGAGCTCTTACAGGTGCAGCAGAGTCCCTGCTTGCCGAGGCCGAGCAGCATGCTCTGACACACGCTGCAGTACGTCGGCTTGTTAAAGTGCTTCATCCTCCAAATGTGCTGTCCATCCCTCTCTGTCATCTGTGGGTGAGGAGAAGACAAAAACACTAAATAAAAGAAAACAGGAACCACAGTAGAAAAAAGTTACCATTTCCAGTTGGTTTATTCTTAGAATAAACCAACTGGAAATGGTAACTTTTTTCTACTGTGGTTCCTGTTTTTTTAACAAAACAAGTGGGTGTTGTAGGGAAATTTAAGTGTCATATGTGGAGTCAAACGTTTGTTCTGTCACCTTCAGTCCAAGCAGAACCAATAAAGGTATGTTGTTCATGCCTCCCTTCACCCATTCATCCAGAGTGACAGTCCCACTGTCATCCACATCGATCGCTGTCATCATGTCTTGGAGCACCTGTCCAGTTAAAAAAAACATCTGCTTGTTATTTATTGTCTAACTTCTGCATACCTGCATCTCTCAGATGCTGTAATTAAACTCTATTTCTGATGTAAAACAGACTTTAACCCTCCTACTTGTCAAAATATGAAATTATCACATCCCTCATGCAGTTTTTTTATGAAAATTAATAGATTCCTTCATCAAATCATACAAGCTTAAAAATTAAAAAAACGTGAAAATGAGACTCATACTGGTCTGAGTTCAGTCACGTCCCAGCCCAGGTAATCAGCCGCTCGCATCATCTGGGTGATTATACGATCCACCTCCTGATGGAGAGACAACATTCATGGTAACCAAATTCATCTGAATCAATATGCAAAATACTGTTACCTCCACTGTGTGCTGTACATCCAAAAACCAGCCTCTCAATCTAAGTAGGTATACAACTACACGAAGCTAAAAATCCAAGTAGCGGTCTTATTATTTGATTATATTTGTTTGTTTGGTGATGAGGTTGGTAGTAGGATGGGTTGGCTTTTCCTTTGTTTTGTAAATGGACTGGTTTATGATTATTTGACTATTATGACTCTAAAGATATTTTCAAATATGCAGCGAAGGAGCAGGACTGAAGAGGTTAAATGTATTAATTAGCCTTTATTTACAGTTTGGATGTTCACTGTCAGAGGCATTTTCTGTGCTGCTCCTTCATCTTTCAACTTACAAATAAACTTTACAGTAGCCTACATATAGTGAGAGAATAATCACCTTACTTATTGAGACCCCTCAATAATCTGACTTCTGGGGTCCAGGACCAACAAAACAAAGCAGTAAATTAAATGTTTTTTACATTTTGCAGAACTAATTGCAAACAATAAATGTACATGTGTCAACAGTTGTAAGTGAATAAAAAAATTAGATTAAATGTTGTTAATTTAGACACACGTCATAAACACAGAGCGGTTAGTTCAGTGATTGTGAATAACTTACAGAGCTGTCCAGGAGTTGGTTGCAGTCTTTATCGTAAAGTTTGAAAGTAACTAGAAACAAAACAAAGTCAGTCAGTGATCTATCCGTTGTGTTTTCACTTTCTCAGACCTAACAAATCATCAATCTTAATTATTTATCAGTGGTAAAAATGTGCATTAAAGGCAGTTGCACTATAATAAACATGTCACAAAAAGATGAAACCAACATTCAAGTTTCTCCCGTGGCTGTCCTTCCTCCAGCACTGAGAAGTAACAGGACACATCACGTAGAAAGACGCCACCTGAAGATAAAGAAATACAGTATGAACCTTTATTACATTACTGAGGTCTAAAATAGCATGTTTTATTTTCAGTTCTGGATGAAAATGTAGAACTGCAGCAATAAAAGCAAATATGCTATCAAAGGCTGGTTATTGGAACAGGTGCTCTAATCTCCAAAGCTCCTCTAAACGCCTACGGCTTCATTCCTGTGACGCAGCACTACAAGATAAAATAAACAACAGAAAAACAAACAGGTGGGCGTTCGACAAAGTGTCCAACAGGAAATACTCTTTGCAGCATTCTGTCTTTCTTTGATTATTTCCTGCAGGTTATATATGCTCTACATGACTGTGTCCTCTCAACACCTGCTCCATGCTATTATGTAAAACAAAATCAGGCTTTCAGAATGATTTACCTCCTTTGGGCAGAGGGCTCTTTGTGGACCCATCCTGCTCCACATGTTGAAAATAGCGATAAAGGCGTTGGCCGAAATCTGCAGGGAAGTCGTCCACTTCTAGGTAGGTCTTGAGAAAGAGACAGAAACCAGCTGCATCGACGGACTGCAAGGAAATGAAACTCATCGTCAGGGGACTCAAGGTTTTACCACAACTGTAATTTCTAGATAATTTCCTAACAATTTCCTTGATAAAGCTATTTCATTTTGTACCAATTATGGTAAAAAAGAGACAAATAAATAAATTCCATATAACTGGCACAACAGAGAGCGCAAAAATGTGAAATGTGTCTACAGTCAAGCAGACAATTCAACATATATGAAGAGTAAAAGTTCCAAAATCAAATGAATAATAAATTAATATAAACATGGTTTTAATTGAAGATGTTCTTTTGAAGAAATTCCTGTTTTCTCTATATTTTAAAGGAACAGTGTGTAACATTTCAGGGGATCTATTAGCAGAAATGGAATATAATGTTCATAATTATGTTTTCAATAGTGTATAATCAAATGAAACTAAGAATCTTTGTGTTTTCTTTAGCTAATGAGCCGTTGGTATCTATAGGGAGCGGGCCCTCTTCATGGAGTCCGCCATGTTGCTCCGCCGTGTTTCTACAGTAGCCCAGAACGGACAAACCAAACACTGGCTCTAGAGAGAGCCTTTCACGTTTTTACGTTACCTGAAGGCCACCGTAGTTCTCTGACATGCTTGTGAAACTGCGGAAACATATGCCGCAGAGTGCAAAACCGTGGTACCACCAGCTGCCGTCTGACTTCCGTTGCTCCTAAAATAATGTTATTATGGTAAGGATGGCCTCTGAGCGAGGTGAACAGCGTTACCACGGTTTTGCACTCGGCGGCTCACGTTACCGCAGTCTTGGAAAGGGAGGAATGAGCGGAGGGGTACTCGGTTGGTTGCAATTTGCAACCACACCACTAGATATCGCAAAATCCTACACACTCTGTACCTTTAATACCGAATTAAATAGTTATTGTTTGCAAACTCACTGACTTACCTCTCCAAAGCTGTGCTGGGCCAGCCGACCTCTGGGGTGAAACTCCTTAATCACATCTTTCACCCTCAAACTGCTGTCTGCAAAGAGAACATCGGAACATGAGTAAATTAACAAATCAAAAAGAACACGAAAAAAATACTAAAAATTGAATGCCATTAACACTTTTCTGATATGAATCTTTGCTCTCTGTCTGTACCAAACATGACTGATGAAAAAACAGTCAAATTAAGAGCAGAGAAGCTTAGTAACTAATTCAGGTCTTTGTCTATTTGCCATTAATTACATGGCTCCTGAGTGCTAAAACAGGACACAACTGTGAGCTCATCACTAATTGCGGACATGGACATACACTGTGTACATTAAATCTGGGCCGTGCTGTCAGAGGTACAACACAGATGTGCTGTTCTCAGGTCCAGAGAGGAGCGAGTGTATTATCCTCTCATCCATTATCCAACAGTGCAAATACCCCCCTCCCTCCCAACACTAAAAGCCTACAGACCCATTTCATTTCTTTCAAAGCCTCTGAGTGTACAGCAGCATATTTTTAGCCCCGTACCACTTTTTGTTTCCTGTCAACAGGTCTAACCAATTCTCTAGTAGCTCAAAGTCCTGGCCCATTTATTATGCACACTTGCAGTTTGGAGTTGTTGTTTGTGTTTCCGAGTTGATGCTGAACGATCCTCAGAGGATCTGTATAATGTTGAGGAACTTCCTCAGTCGTTTATTTGATCTCCGATGCTTACTGACTAACTGCTGCTTTCACTTTCTGTGAAAATCTATTGACCTCCCAAAGGAGAGATTCTCGAGTTTGAAAGTAGCTGGAAACACGATAAAGTGGTCCATCAGGTATAAGAAAAGTCTGCACACCCATCATTATCAACCAGAATGCAATTTTAAATCTCAGTTTCTATATATTGAGCACACAGGAGTAACATGCAAAGATGTTTCAGCCTTTTACTCCCCTTCACTCTCCTGTGCTGAACATATAAACTAAAATAATAAGATTAAAAGAGTGCTCTGATTGATTTATCCTCTAGCTTCATAAGTCACTGATCCAACCAGTGTGTGTTCATTTCCTCACAACTTTCAAATCATCAGTGTTGGAAGAAGTATTCACATTGTTATGCTTATGTAAAAGTACTAACACCACACTGTAAAAAAAAATAGCAGCCAACCAGCTGTATTTGTATATACTGTTGTTTAGTTAAATTTATATCAAAACATTATATTTTATAAGCTGTTAATATGTTCTGTAGGTAAAGATTTCAATTTGTAAAGAAACTAAAGCTGTAAAACAATTATAGTGGAGCAAAAGTACACAATTTATTTCTGGAGTACAAGTAGAATGTGGCATGAAAAAGAAAAGACTAAAGTAACTAAAATTTGTAGTAAATACAGTACTTCTATCTATCTATCTATCTATCTATCTATCTATCTATCAGTAAAAAGTACAATATTTCCCTCACTCTTGGTCTTAGAGTAAAAGTGTTTTACAGATTATGTATAACTACAGTATTTATATTATTCAGTGGGTTTTGTTTTCCTCATGCATTCCATGTATTTTATTTTATCTTATTTTTAGTTTTATATTGTTTTGTGTTTTATGTAAAGCGTTTTTTAATTGCCTCGTTGCTGAAATGTACTACTGTATATAAATAAACTTGCCTTGCCTCAGAAATGTAGAGGACTAGAAGCATCAAGTAACACTGAGTCAGTTGAGTTCATATACTTAGTTACAGTCCACAAATGCAAATTATTATTCTTTATATACAGCTATTCAGTCAAGTGGATATAAAGGCAGTAATAAATATTTTGACTCTGTATTGTTTTCCCAAAAGAGAGATTGTGTTTTTGCTACACTGAGAGGAAAACTACCTCTTCAGCTGGTCTCTTTATGTTTTACGTGCAGTATTGACATGCCTGTAATATTACAGTTATTGTAGATTTTATTTCACCACGGCAGTCAACCCTGGTAATGTTTCTTGACACTGACTGCTTACTTTACCATACAAGAATGTCAGTTTCAACAGCAGGTCAAAGTTTACTGGGAAAAGTCAATACTGTGTCTTACAGTACTGTGTACACAGAAACAGGATATTCACATTTGTGTTTACAGTACATGTATTAAAGTAGCAATTTGTTACATGTATTATAAAAAATCATCTTTGACCTTTCATGTTAAGTCATGTACATTGAACAGAAAATTTGCCACAAAATAACGTCCATGCAAATAAAAAAAATAATTTAAAACCCTGCAACAATGAAAGAATCTGCAATAGTTCAGTACAAAAACAACAAACTGTACCTCCCCTCAGTACGTAATATTATGTCATAGATATTTATGGATTATACATGTATATCTGACAGATTTTGCATGTGACGGCTCAAACGATGGAGGAATGTATAGAGGTTGTGAAGAGTGTGACAATTTCACTGAGATTCAACAAGGGCTGTCCCGAATACCATTTTTTGGGCTTCAAAGCTTCGGTGAGAAATATTTGAAGGTATTTGAAGCTTCGGGACAGTGCCGCTGCCGCACAACTGTACACACACGCACATCTATACACAACAAAACAGCAATAACCATTCCAACCATTATCATTATTGTTATTACTATTATTATTGTGGTTAATGTAGACAATTGTACTTACTCGCACACATGTGCCAAAACACATGCAATTTGCTTGAATGAATGAGAAATTCGAACCTGTTGTGAACAACAAATTAATTGTTCAGAGATTTGAGCTCATTGTTTTCTATTTTCTATTTGTTTTCTCATTCGAGAATTGAGCCAAGGCGAATGAGAAAACTGTAATAATTGTTGAAATAAAGTGAAGTGAGAAGTGAGAAGGTGAAACTTACATTCCATGTAATGCTGCAGCTGGATGAAATCCACAGGAGTCAGAGACCCTTCAGTATCGTCGGGCGAGGCCATGCCGATCAGATGACTGAGCAGAGAGAAAACATTGATACAGAGACGGGGGACAGGGAGGAGAACAACACCGTTTTTAGCTCAGGAAAAGCTGCAGAAACATGGAGGTATGTCTTTAGGTCTTACTGTGAAGGATAGGTCACGCACTATTTTGGTTGTGACTCACAAGAACTGGTTTGCCTCCATTCCTCAGATTACAAATGCTAGTAGTAAGTCAAACAATCCCCTCTGTAAGGACACTGATCAACCACAGAGTCTGGTTCTACATATTCAGACAGTCTGGGTGAGCAATCCTAATCATGACAATCACACCTATTGTACCACAGTCAATGAGTTTAGGACATTTCATCATGCAAATTTTAGGTGACACCTTTAGAAACCTGGAAATTTGTCAAATGTTTGTGACAAGAACTGACAAGTTGAGGATCTGCCCTCCAGGTGTTAAGTAATAACAAGTAATAACACAACAACAGGCTGTTTGTAGCAGAGGTTCACCCTCCAATTATGGATAATTAATCGTCACCGGCATAAAAGAAAAATGGATCTAACGTCTATTGTTTGTCCCTGTTGCCATAAAGTTCATCTTAATCTGTGAGAACAGCCACTTTCTGAAGCCAGTTTGCTACCTCAGCACACAGCACTTTATATTTATTTATTTATTATTTTAACCTAGATTCAGTCCTGGATACCTGGTGCTCCTTTTTAATGCAGCTTCTATTGGTGTATTGAGTTTTTATGTGAATGTGTTTTAATGTGATCTGTCTGGATGTGATATGTTGTCTTAATGTACTCTTTTTTTTTTTTTTTACTTAGTTTTTATGGCAGTTCCAGCAATTTATACAATCATCATCACATTCTTTCCTACTGTATTTTCATTTTACAGCTGTCTCTTTGTTTTTACACCAAATTTCACAATTTAAAACAAGGGGGGGGAGAGGAAACATAAAAACAAAACAAGACTTCATCTTAAACTATAATTTCAATCAAATTCAGAGAAAAAGGGAGGACACATACTTAAACAATCCAAAGAATTAAAATAAAACAAAATAAAATAAAATAAATTTAAATAAAAAAAATACAAATTTCTGTCTTTTGTACACAAAAAGCAGACAATATTAGTATTTTCTATTTCTATTCTATTCTAACACCAGCCTGCAGAAATATTCATTGTGCTGCTGGTGTCCACCTCTGCAACACCTCACAAAAACACTTTGTAATATCCCATCAGCTTAATCAGACACACTGTACAACTAGTGAAGCAAATCACAAATAATCAATTAAGACCAACCTTTTAACAGGGGCGTCCATCAAACAGGATTATAATCTGAAACCAGGGTATCTGACAGACAGAGTGACAGGCACCACTTTTATACTTTACATTGCTCTCTAAACGCTGCACAGGGGAGCACACCTTGTCTATCCACACAGAAAGAAGAGGACTCTACAGGCTCCTTACCTTCCTTCCTTCTTTCCTTCCTTCCTCTTTCCTCAGACTTTTCAGTAAACAACAATCTGTCCCAAACTCGGAGCTTCTTCACAACACACAGCTTTGATCTGCTGGTTGACGGCAGCTGGTGCTTCTGAGTAAATGTCTGTGTTGGTATTAGCGGATATAAGGGATTAGGACCTGTAGGAGGAGTTTACTGACATAATTACTGTTAGTGGCACCGCCTCGCGCGTGCACGCACTCACACACACCATAGACACGCACGCGCGCTTGTTTGATTCACTGCACCCTGCCAACAAGTCAGCACATTTTATAAATACTGCAGCTTTAAGCCTCAAAATGAGGTTTCAGGCTCTCTGGTGCAGCGTTAGAACAGACTGAATGAGAGCATATGTATGGCTCATAAAACTTATTTTTCTTTTTTTTAAATTTAATCTTAATTTTAAATGATCAAAACAAGAGACAGTAAATAGTTTTTCCTCATCTGTTATTAGAGGACATGTCTGACAGCCTATACCTGAACAAGCCTTGAGAAGGACATGAAATCAAACTGAGAGCTCATTTTGTTTATTAAGGGAGGCTGAGGTCCATGAAGCACAGATAAGATATGATGAGGCAGTGAATGCAATGAAGATAAAATACCACAAACTGAAAGTGGAGGACCGGTTGGCAGGTCAAAGTATTTCTGGTGAGACGGTGACACTCGGTATCATGCTCCAAATACCTGTGTGTAACTAACAGAGTAGCCGGAGGGAGTCACCGGCACCCGGTCGGAGACAATAACGTTACTCGCTGCGGAGCCCCGTCACTTCACAAGACACGGGAAACCTCTGTTGGTCTGGAGGAGCTGCAGCAGTTATTTCTGCACAAATGTCCACTGTACATTCACTAGATATTCTCAGAGCTAAACTAACTCTACTGCAGTGTGTAGTGAGCGCGCATGCACGTGAGAGTGGAGCGAAAGAGCGAGAACGAGCGCGGTGTGTGAGTGAAGGCAAGCAGGCAGGCAGAGGATCAGAGGAGCAGAGTACGGCAGAGACTCCGGCCCTGTAGACCAAAGCTACGGTCTCCCCCGCGTCCTCCAACCGCGGCCAACACTGTTTAACAAGACGGGCTTCACTAGATATAACTTTGCGGTTTTGGTGCTTCCGTGTAGTTTGTGTTGGAGTCTGAGTCTGAACAGCGTAGCCACACGCGAGCGCGCATAGGACACTGATTCGGATTGAATTATACATGTAAGAAGTTACAAACAGTCCCTTTAACTGAAGAAAGTACTACTTTTGAGCACACAACACTTCCTAATACTAGTGAAATAAAGTTCAAAATTAGTTTTCCCAGCTAATTTCAAGATCTCTTTTTATCTTGAAAGGCCTAAATATTACATCTCAAGTTTTTCACTTTTGGCAAATTATAAAAAACAAAAATGCCTTGAATTCATCGTTTTTTTTAATGTATTTTTGAAGTGGCTAATTTCCAGTGACCTGTTGATAAAGACTGTTTAAAACGGTTTTAAGTTCTGAAAAAAGCCAGAAAGTGGACACTGCACAGGAATTGTTTTGTCAGATTACTGTCTCAAATGTTAAAAGTCCCATATTATGCTCATTTTCAGGTTCATACTTGTATTTTGTGTTTCTACTAGAACATGTTTACATGCTGTAATGTTCAAAAAACCCTTTATTTTACTCATGCTGTCTGCTTGAATATACCTGTATTTACCCTCTGTGTGAAACGCTCCGTTTTAGCGCATTTTGACAGAATTGCAACAGAATTGTGTTGCTATGCAACAGCTTGGGTCCATGTGTACTTCCTGTCAGCTGATGACATTCACATACACTGCAACCAGGAATAAACTGGGACACATTTAGAATGTTTACGTTTAAAATTGTGTCAAGGGTCTAAATATTGTATATTTGTGACATCACGAATGAGCAGAAATCCTGACAGCTTGTTTCAAAAGCTCAGTTTCTGAATACGGGGCTGTGTGTATTTCCCTTTGGATTGAATGTTTCGATACATTCACAGTATTTATATAGGACTTAAACCTGCTTTATAATAAAAAAAAACTTGAAAATCTCACTTTTTTATAATATGGGACCTTTAAGAATGAACTTTCATGCTTATATAAGCTGGACTCTATCCTGGATAACCCTTCCCACCCCCTCCATGATGAGCTAGTCAAGATGAGGAGCACCTTCAGCCACAGACTCATCCCCCATCGGCACAACATACACTATACACCCTATATACCACTTTATAGACTGCACATATGTACATATTACATTTATTTATTGTACATACTACATTTATTTATTGACGGACTGCACACACTATGTTCCCCCATTCACTCTGTATCTTTTATATCTCTATTATTGTTTTTATCATTTTTGTATACCTTTACCTCTCCTGTGTTTCACTCTGTTTGCTGATGTTTACTGATGTTTGCTGCTTTGACACCTGAATTTCGCTCATTAATAAAGGTTAATCTTATCTTATCTTATCTTATCTTAAACAAGTGATAATTTATAAAACATCCCTGATAATCACAGTACTTTAACTTTATATTGGCTTGTATTGCAACACACTGTCTCCAGGGCAGCAGGTGGTGATAACCATGGTGATCACCATGGTGATAACGGGCTCCAGTACAGCTGCAGTAAAACGAGTAGTAGAAGAAGAATCGTGTGACGCAGATGTTTACGTTTTCCTACTTCCGTAGCTGCCTCAAAGCGGTATAACGTTACTAATCTAACGTTAAATATCCCACATTTGAGAAGAAACCTCGGTCATGTTTCTCATTTCTATCTTAAGTATTAGAGCCTGACAGATAAGTATTAATAAGGTCGTTTGCTGTCAAATACAGGCGCTGTATCGCGAGTTTTCCTCTTTCATCGCAGGCTAAGCTAAAGTACGCTAAAGCTAGTGTCGGTCAGCTGCGGTGGTTGGACATCATTTAATAAATCATCACCTGATCCGCATTTTAGTTCAGTGTTAACTTAGATATCTAACAAGGCAGTCATGGCCACAAGGCGTCTGACCGATGCCTTCTTGTTAATGCGGAACAATGCGATCCAAAACCGGCAGATATTGGCTGAGCAAGTGAGTACATACGACCCCCGTCTGAGTACACGTAGCAAGGCTGCGGTGAGTGGTCTGCATCGTTTTGACATTTTACTGTGTTACTGTGTGTGTGTTTGCATGTAGACAGGCACTGAGCTGTGGTAGATAGATTAGATACAGGTGTGTGTGTGTTAGTAGCTGCTAGTCATTCATTTACTCAGGAAGATTTCTACCTCAGGACTGACTGTTTTTATGTGACTCAGTGGGGTGATGTAGGAGGATGGAGAGGGCATATGTTGTAACAGCTAAATGTCTACAGTAAACACTGGAAATAATTTTTTTTTTTTCATTTCTAACATAAGACACGTCTGTATGACAAAACTGTATGACAATTAAGAAGCATACATAATACACAGCTTTCAATCTCTACATTCTGAATACACAATATATGGTTTAATAATTTATGTTAGAAAAGGAACCAGTTAAAGGTCCCATATTATAAAAAAGTGCGATTTTCATGTTTCTTTATTATAAAGCAGGCTTAAGTCCTATATAAATACTGTGAACGTATCGAAACATTCAATCCACAGGGAAATACACACAGCCCCGTATTCAGAAAACTGTGCGTTTGAAACAAGCTGTCAGGATTTCTGCCCATTCGTGATGTCACGAATCTACAATATTTAGACCCTTGACACAATTTTAAACGTAAACATTCTAAATGTGTCCCAGTTTATTCCTGGTTGCAGTGTATGTGAATGACATCAGCTGACAGGAAGTACACATGGACCCAAGCTGTTGCCTAGCAACACAATTCTGTTGCAATTCTGTCAAAATACGCTAAAATGGAGCGTTTCACACAGAGGGTAAATACAGGTATATTCAAGCAGACAGCATGAGTAAAATAAAGGTTTTTTTGAACATTACAGCATGTAAACATGTTTTAGTAGAAACACAAAATACAAGTATGGACCTGAAAATGAGCATGATATGGGACCTTTAAAACCAGGGGATATCATTTACTCCACCACAAAGGAGGATTCATGTCAGAAACAGGTACAGCTGTGACAAAGATGGCAACTTATCATGCCAATACCAGTCAGAGATTGCTTGCCATTATGCTTGATTTTGAAAGAACGACAAGTCATAAAATGGTGTAACGTTAGATTGGGTGGGTTTTGAAAGTTAAAGCATGTTTTGTTAATGTCCACATAGTGTAGTAAAAAGTGTGCTGTGGCGACTACATGGTCATTTGATTTAGCCTGGATGAAATTGTGCCTGTAAACCTGTAATCCCTTGTTCCACTAAAATGTAGCTGGTGTTTTCTTGTATTTATATAAACATGTGTGACACAAACTGAGGTAAGGAAAACCCTGAAAACTACTGCTTGTCATTCAGAAACACTAATAATCCTTGAGTTGGGTTTATCACTACTGGAGCCAAATATGAAAACTAAGAAGGTGAATTTGGTTTATGTTGATCAGTCACATCTTGCCAAATACCCAATGTACATGATAAGGCACAGTGTCGGGGTTGATACAGATCCAGTGGATGGAATTGGTGCAAAAATGTCACATTGTTCTCTGCAAATTATTCACATTAAGTATTTTTTTTTTTTTTAAAGGAATGCTTCACCCCTATATAATCATCCTGTCTTTATCTACCTGTGCACTGTCAGCTCCATTGCAGTTTTTTAGTGCTGCAAAGCTTGAGCAGGTTACAGCTCTACTGTGTTTGCGCTGGAGTTCACCTTACGTCTCCAGTAAAGGAGGCCAGGTGCAGGATACACCGCACAGCAAGCAGGTGTAGGGTGTATGCGACCATTCACGTGCAGTTGTGAACATTTTAACCAGTTGCTCTGCTCGCTGAGGTAGATTCATTTGTGCCAACTTGTACGCAGAGGCACTGAACACAAAGAAATCCCATCAGTTGAGGATGATTTTTCCCAAAATATGTTGCTGAATTTCAGCTACTGAACAGGCTGACTTCTCTTTCTTTTATCTGCTGTTCCTGATGCCTCGGAGAGGCTGACCTTTCACTCACACAAACAAATCAGCACAACCAAAAGTACAGAGTGGAAACCTTTTTAAATGGCTGAGGCTCCTGGACGGACACAGTCTGTTAGTGCATCTCTGTGTATGACACAGTGTAGAGTAGTGTGCTGGGGTTTACCTCAAAGTAGAGAAAACCAATAGTGATGCTGTGGCCTGGTCCTCCAGAGCTGAGAACATCTTGTGAAAAGTGATTCATGCCCGATGGTGCAACTGCTGTGTTCAGCAGATTCACTGCTCATACACTGTCTGTAATTTCTCCTACTGAGAGCAAAACATGTTACTGATTGTTACTCAGTCACCTGCATTTTTACTAGAGCTCTCCATCAGTAGGTGATGCAGTTATCATGGACCAGCCCAGCAATTTGGTTATAGCTAGATCTCCCTGGCTCATGAATTGATGTTTCTAAAGCTGTCAGTTCCTGCTTTTTTATCTTCAGCTCTATGTACATACATTATCATTCCATATATTCTTTAATAGAAAAAACCCTTAAGTGTTTTTGCCCAACGGGTCTCCATCATGTTGCTTAGTAGGTCCTTAGCTGTCAGCTAAAAAGTAAATTCTAAAAAGTGTGGTGAAGAATAGTGAAAAATCTCTAAGAACATCTGTAGACAGTCTCCAGCGGGTTTAACACTTACACTGTTCCAACCGCATTGTGTGTCATGTAGATCAAATGGAGATGTAAAATGTTACATGAAAAATAACGTTTATAGTCTAATATCTTACTTGTCTTGCACTGTGTCTGTTCAGTGTATGTTTGGTCCCATTGTCCCTCAGACTTCATCCATATGTTCATCCATGTTGTAAAACTGTGTTGCCAGAGAAGCTGTTGGTACATGAAAATTCTGTCTGAAACTCTGAATTAATTACTTCTTTATTTTTAGAGCAGAGTAAAGACTGAAAAAATATGTAACAGATGTTTTTTTGTTGTCCAGCAGTATGCCACTTTCATTTCATTTTACAGTAGTGCAATTATGATGTGCATACATATCCGCTGGCTGAATTATATTTGCACTGACTTGAAGGCAATTACTCGACTAAAGCTACTTTGTTTGCATTTAGAAAGACACACATTCAGCTCGCTGAAGCTGTTTTAAAATAACTGACTTTGCCAGAAGGCAGCAGGGCTTCTGCCAGTTCAAACAAGACACATGAGAGACATAATTATTAAACAAGGCACAGTGTCTATTGAAATTTCCTATTACATAATAATTTCACTTTCATTTTAAATTGCATTAAAAAAATGTCTCTTTTTGTTAAACTCAGCCATCTCAGGTGATCTTGAGGCTCGACCATTTTTTCTCTCTTTATTCTCACTGTTTCTTACATCTAATGATTTGTTTAAAGTGAAATTATTGTTAAACTAGTTTCTGGCTAAGTATGATTTATTTTTGCATTCACATTCTAGTTTTACACTTTTGCACTTAATAAATGATTAGATTTAATTTCAACAGCCAAACCTTATGTACCTCTGCTGTACAGTAATTAATTAATTGATTAATTATTGAGGGGGGAGTGTGGATGCAAAAACACTTTTTTGGTAACTATTCAGTGCTGATTTTTCTGGGGCTCACTTTCTGTTACTTCTGTCTTTCTCTCCTTTTCCTTGTTCTCTATTGGATGGGACCAATCTGCTATCTGCCAATCACATTAGGAACTTGATGAGGTACTGTTGTTTCCCTTCGTGGTAGAATTACTTAAGACACATAAAATGGTACACCACCATCATCATGTTGAATTATTATATAAACATTTTTAATCAAATTTTGTTGTTTGTGTTTTTAAGTTGGCTGATGATCGGATGGCCCTGGTGTCAGGGATTAGTCTGGATCCTGAAGCAGCCATTGGAGTCACCAAGAAACTGCCCCCCAAATGGATAGAGGGGGTTGATGAGGTGAAACAAACACTTGGGACACAAATATAGAGACCTATCTGTAAAAGGCTGACCCATACAAATATTTTAAATAATTTATTTATAAGACCGAAAGCTCACAAATGCATCTGTTTGGAATCCTGTATTCTTAAACTAGTGAAATCTTCTGTATGAGCCCAATAATTTGTGTACACATTTTTAACCATCAAGTGTTTCCTTTCAGATCCAGTATGAAATCACACGGGTTCGGCAGAAGATGAAGGATCTGGCCGTACTTCATGACAAGCATATGAATCGACCCACACTTGATGACAGTAGTGAGGAAGAGCATGCCATAGAAATCACTACTCAGGAGATTACACAGGTACAGTCATTTACCAGTTTAGTTAATAGATATAATGATTATTTTTATAGATAAAAACATTTTAAACAAACACCTTTTAATGGGCAGATGTTTTTACTTCAGCACAAACTCATGAGAGCATGATAGAGCCTGATACAGCTGAATGTTTGAGGGAGTTGATATTAACACTTTTGACAATATTTCATGTTGAAGAGTTTGAAATGAAACATGGAGGTTGTTTCTGCTTGTTCACTAATTTTGTGCTCATTGCAGATGTTTCATCGATGCCAGCGAGCCGTGACGGGTCTGCAGTCTCGTTGTGGCCACTGTACCGAGCAGGAGGAGAGGCTATTGAGAAACGTGGTCTCGTCGCTGGCGCAGAGCCTGCAGGAGCTGTCCACCAATTTCAGGCACACACAGTCCGGCTACCTAAAACGTAAGAACTGCAGTAAAGCTGCGATTGGTCTCATTCTTCACTGTTGCTTCTCACATATTTGTAACCATTACCAAGGTTACATCTCTTTTATCTTCAAGTTGTTTGTTTTTCATGCCATCTAAGCATCACATCATTGGTTTATATCACAGGTATGAAGAATCGTGAGGAGAGATCAAAGCACTTTTTCGACTCTGGACCGTTAATGGAAGAGGATGAAGATTTAGCTGTATATGACAAGGTGACCGGCTTTTTGAAATCCATCACCATTTTCATTGGCTCAGGCACCCTGTATACAATACAATAAAAGATACTTCATAAGCATATAAGCACGAGTTCTGATGAGACAAGAAAAACAGACATCCATTACATTTCAGGATGCACACTCACATAATGTTGCAGGTTCCACTGTGTAATTTAAATTTGTAGCATTTTTCACATCAGTTTTTGTCACTTTTTATTAATCCCCACTAGAAGACAGGAAATGGCATAATAAAGTTTGTCTGGTGAAATAAAACAGTAAAAAAAATATCTCTACTGTCACAAAGCAGTGAAACTGGGCAAAAAAAAGAAGAAATTCACTGATGAATTTTTCCAACTATAATTAAGCTGTTTTAAAATATATTTGTAATGCTATTAAAGCATTGACTTATTCATGAGATTCCTAAGATGATTTTTAAAACTTAAAACACATTGGCATGGTATTATCATCATTATTTAGTTTAGTTTAGTAGTTTGAAATCAGTCCTAAACATGATGCTAAGATGGTTTAAACCTGTGCCCAACTTGTTGTCTTTTTATCTTTGCTATCAGACTATGCTAAAATCTACTGAGTGGCATAATTAATTAAATGCAGCATTACTACTGTATTGTTTTTCTTTCAATTTTGACATCAAATGAAAATTGATCTGACATTTGGTTTGGAGTAGTGTCAGCTGAGGCTGTGGCTACATGTGTTGTTGCATGTGGAGCAATAAATGTGTTACTGTAAAATCACCTACTTTTATTATTTCTTTGGTTTCAGGGGTTCACAGACGACCAGCTGATGCTGGTTGAACAGAACACAGTTATGGTGGAAGAACGAGAGAGGGAGATCCGACAGATAGTTCAGTCCATTTCTGATCTGAATGAGATTTTCCGGGACTTGGCTGGAATGGTGGTGGAACAGGTATTTCAAGCAGTCCTGACACGGTTACACACTACTAATAATTGTGGCAAGCGTCCAATCACTGAGCTAACAAAGAAAAACTTGCCTGTCCTCCACGTACAAGGGTGTGGTTCTCAGTGTGTTTCCCTATAAAGCATCCTGTGCAGTATAGAATTTGATTTTAGTCATTTCCAGGTCTGAATAAGTATGGAAAAAAGAGTGTTTTCCATGGCGTTTGGAACAGCCAGTTCAGAGAAAATGTTTACCACTGTGTGAGAGAGCGCGTGCCAGAGCGAGCTCGTTGTCGTCAAGAAGTAGGCTATGGCGTGAGAATTGAACACACACTCCCTACGCAGAGCTGCCTCTACGCCTTATAGCCTGCAAAACAGCTCTGTCCCAAGTGCAAGATGTTTGACAGCGAAACCTTGTCCAACTTTCTGCGTAGGACTGTGGACTGAACGGCCACAGTGGGAAAATGCAAGTTTTTCGAGGGCTGGCTTGACAATCCTAAATACAAAGCCTGGTTGGTTAACAATTCCAAATGGGGAAAGAAATCTGGATGCAAACTTTGTGTAAAATGGTTTCGACATCTTCACCATGGGGTGGCGCCGATTGTAAGCCATATGCAAGAGCAAAAGCACTGTAGTCTTGTCACAGCATCCTCTGTACAAAGTCAAATATGGTCTGAAAAATCTACAGAGGAGTCTGGAAAAGTATGGAATTTTGAAATGGAAAATGTGTAGGAACCCTGATTTCATATTTTGTATTGGGTATCAACAAAGCTTGAATAAGAGATATTTAAGTCAGTGCTACACTAAACACTACTAACATACAACATTACCTTTGTTTAAAGTAAAGAATCTACAACTAAAATGATTTATCCCTTCTCCCTCTAGGGCACCGTTCTTGACAGAATTGACTTCAATGTGGAGCAGTCTTGTGTGAAAACAGAAGATGGACTGAAACAGTTACAAAAGGTAAACGCAAAATGCTCTCGTCTTCATACACGTTGAGACTTTTTTTGGCCGAGTGACTGTCAAATTTATTTATTTTTTTATCACAAATTGACATTTCAGACTGCTGATAATTCAAGATTTATTTCCTGGGTTATTTTTTTGCTTGGAAGCTAATAATAAATGTTAACCACAAGGGAAAACAAAAAGACAACTTTCAGCAGGCTAAAGACACAATTGTGATAGAATTTACCATATCTATTACAGACAGGATCCACTAATCTTTACAGTTTTAAAATCTGTTTAAACTCAATTTGTTGCATGATGATGATAAGACTGAATGGTTAACCTTTATTCATTAAATTGAAAGCAAGTGAAATACATTGTTTGACGTTTTTTTCCTTTTTTCTTTGCAGGCGGAACAGTATCAGAAGAAAAACAGAAAGATGCTGGTCATTTTGATCCTCTTTGTCATAGTCCTCGTTCTAATTATTATTCTTTTTGGAACAAAGTTTTAATCATGCATTCCTCTGGCTATTGTTTTCTGTGTGGGTGTTTGTTGTGCATCTGTGTGGACTTGGACTCTGTCTCGGTTCTACTTAAAACAAAGCTGACTGCCTTTCATACCCACCAGAAAACGTCAAGAAGAATTCCTCGTCCCTTTGCAGGAGCACTTTGGGCTGTGTGGAGATGTCTTGTGGTTGATTTTAATGAAAGAAACAATCAACAATCTGTCTGAGCCGTTGCTATTTTATCAAGTGACTTGCACCTAAATCACCAAGTGACAAGAGGTTTTGTCGAACCCGACTATGTTGACATGTGTCTTAACAAAAGAAAAACACGTTGTGGTGTGTAAAAAATGGACTACCAATGTGTAAATGCTAAAGCAGAGTTTATTCTGCTTGAATCTCAAAGCACGAATTGTGACGTTTGTTTGTTTGTTGTGAGACGATGCATCATTTCTGTCTAGTATCATCGCAAACATTTAGTTTCTGTGAGGAAGATGTGACAAGAACGAATGATTGTGAAAGAGAAATGTGCAGTAGATCATTTCACTGCAAATTCATTTTCATTCCGACATTACACAATATGTCCCGGCTCAGTATTTTACCTTGAAAGACTACAAGAAAATGTTTTGTATTAGGACAGTACCAAATATGGTTAGAATAGTCATCCAGTACCAAATATATTCCTTTGGTTTAAGGACCACCTGTTTTATTATCCCTTAACTCCACAATTTAAAAATAATACTGAGATCCTTGTTACTCCATTGTTGGCGTGAGGAGGATGTAGACAGCCATGAGCTTCCTCCAATTCATCCTGTAATTTTAAAATCACATCTGTGTCACACCTGCTGCACTTGTCATGAAATGCTCCTTTCAAAACACTTAACAGTTTATGTTTTTAATGGTCCTTGCTTAAAGTGCTACCTTTTTTAAACTCTTGCAGTTTGCACATATTGAGGCCCGAGGGTGGTTGTGTTATGGATGTAATACTACTGTCATCTGTATGATGAAAAGAATTATTTATTTTTTAATAACTTCAAATAATCAAGAGGTTCAGAGGTGTTCTGTCTCAGGCAGAATTACTGTATATTGAGTCAAATGTATCTGTAGTCTAAACCCAACAGTTATTGTCCACTCTGAGAAAACTGTGATGTAGTCCAACACAAGCAGACGTATGAAGACAGCATTATGATTTTTTCTTTTCTTTTCTTTTCAGATTGGACACATTAAACATTTTAGTTGGCTGTGTTGGAATTTCTTTAAATGTTCTTGTGTCCTATAAAGACTGACAAGCGGAAATGAAGAGCTTTATTCAACATATCTGTACTCGGCTCCACACTTTATACACCTGTTAAATCATCTTTGTCATTGATGTGAAGTTATGTGTGAAAAATGTCTTAGTGGTACTCTACTTAAGTTTTGTTTTCCAAACAAAACGGATGAGGAGACAGCAACTTTTTTTCTTTTCTTTTTAAATAAACCTGGAACATGATGGTGTTTTGTGAGTTTTGAATTGCAGCATTGATGCAGAGATACAGCTGAAACAATTAATTGACAATAAATTATATCAACTATTTTGCTAATTGATTATGTAAATCACTTTTCAAACAAAAAAAGAGAAAGAAAAAGCATGCCTCACATTTTATGGTTTCTGCTTCTTAAATGTGAGGATTTGCTGCTCGACTTTGTTGTATAGCATCGTAAATTAAAATTTATTGTCCGGTTTTTGACTGTTGGTTTGGACAAAATAAGCAATTTGCAGATGTCCCCCTTGGACTATTGTGATTTGCATTTTTACTATTTTCATTACTATTTTTAAACACCAAATGATAAATCAAGAAAACAATTGGCAGACACTGAAAATGCTGGCTATGAGAATAAAGATAGAACCAAATTTCTTTACGATGCAAAAAAAAATGAGGTGTGTTACTGTTGCTTTGAAGATTGGAGGCACCTGAAGTTATAGTAATAGTATCGCCTAACTACCTAAATCTCAGGGTTAATGGTGGTTATGTAGTTTTTGCCTTAAAATTACATCAATAGTGTTAAAATAAAAGTATACAATGTAATCACAGCATTATATTACTCTCCTCCATAATATTTTAAGATTAGGGGACATATTCAAGTGTGCACTGCACTGTTAAAGCGGAAGTAGCCGAGATTGGAGCAAATATGATTTTTAAAAAAAGTTGTTTTTATAAAACGTACAGTAGTACATGAAACAGGTAACCTGACAAAAATCATGTGCCTCTGTGTCCTCCGGGGCTCCTAACGGCATCGGCAAGATTTCCCGGACCGGAGGAAAACAAGCAGTAAGAGCTGATCTAAGGTCCGCTGTCCAGCTGCCGTCTCTGAGAGCCGGCTCAATCACTCGCGAACTCCGACCAAACGGTCAAACTATGTAGCGCTGATCAAATATGAATCAATATTCTGTTACTGTAATGCCTATTTCTCTCCTCAAATGTTTTCAGAATCATCTTGTAGTGTACAGTTTAGCTGTTAAATGAAAAAAGTTTGTGGCGCCGCCGCCATTGTGAAATCTGGTGAAGGAACGCCAAGTTCCTGTCACATGACCGGAGCACAGCCAATAGGAACGCTCTCTCTCTCTGAAATGACCTGTGATTGGTCAAAGTCTCCCGTCACGGGCTAGATATTTTAAAGCCTGAAAACAGAGCCATGAGGAGGAGCAGAAGTCTAGTTTTCTCTCAGAACGCTTGAATTATAATATGCTGAAAGATTATTATGGATTTTTTG